>NC_080164.1:68906359-69527721 GCF_950295315.1 Erinaceus europaeus
AATTGGAATTATATTTACTAAAATATGTTAAATTGCATGAAATTTAACCTTAGAAGGAAGATGCTGAACCCCACCTTAGAGGAAGACTGAATTTTTCAGTTATGATAGAGCAGATAAATGGATGAATGTCACAAACTATATATTTTTTTGTTACACGGATTGTAGTAACATTGTTGTAAAAGAAAATGAATCATGTACTAATCCTACTTAGAAGTCTATACTAAATGTCCTTTTTTTTTTTTCTTTTTCTTCTTCTTTTTTTTCCACCAGGGTTATCACTGGTGCTTGGTGCCTGTACTATGAATCCACTGCTCCCAGTAACCATTTTTCCCCCTTTTTTCTTTTGACAGGACAGAGAGAAATTGAGAGGGGAGTGGAGATAGTGAGGAAAAGAGAAAGATGCCTGCAGATCTGCTTCACTGTTCATGAAGTGTTCCCCCTGCAGGTGGGAAGCTGGGGCTCGAACCCTGGTTCTTGAGCATGGTGATGTGTGGTTAATCAGGTGCGCCACCTCCCGGCTCCTGAAGTAAATATCTTTGCACATTAGGAAGGAATGAACTATGAATATGTCTAGGAATATAATGGATATTAGCACATGTGTACTTGGAGTCTGTATCTGTAAGGTGGCTGATCAGATGAAGGACACTAGCTGTCACCTGTAGTAAATGAAATTTACTGATGTTTTGGATGGAGGGTATGAAGTTGACCCCATTGCCTCATTTTTATAGACCTTTAGCAACTGGCCTTTGTAGCTCTGGGGTAAGACACAGTAATGTTTATAGCACCTAATAATTGAGGCAGTAAATAACAGATTTTTGATCAAGCAAGAGGTCTTCCCAGTGCCTGGACTGACTGAGGTTCAGTTAATAATCAGCCCTGACATAGTAAGATTTGAAGTCAGCCCCAGAGAACAGTAGACTTCTCTTTTAGTTATTTCCAGTCTCTGTTAAAATGATGGGCATCTTGGGGTGTTTCTTGTATGACAGGAAGCTGCTGCATGAGGAAAGAAAGAACCATAACTTCAGCTTCCACGGGTCACTGAAGGACCTGCCCAACTGTGGGGGTTCCAGGATGTGAGTACGTGGGCAAAGCTAAGCCTATGAGCAAGTCTTAATGAACATGGCTCCTGGCCCAAGAAGGCCAGTTTGGGTTGAACTGTTGCCATTTTAAAGCAGCCAGCCCAGAATAAGGGAGCTCTGCTGTAAAGATAAAGAGAACAGTTGTCTCTTTTTCTTTAAGGGGACAAATAGGGTCTAGCAGTCAGATTACCTCACAAGTGTTGGTCAGTCAGTTCTTGACTGACTAGTTTATGATGCCCATACTGAGAGATCCAAAAATGTAATTGAAGTCTCAATTTTGTGACGTGAGGTTTACATAAGCAACTTCATTTGGGACCTCTTGCCTTGCTGTGGTTTGGTTTTTGTTTGTTTTATTGCTTCCAGGATGAGTGCCAGCACTACAAATCCACTGCTCCTGGCAGTCTTCCCCCCCCCACCCCCTTTTTTTCTTTCTTTATTTGATAGGACAGAGAGAAATTGAGAGGGGAAGGGGGGGTAGGGAGATGGAAAGCAAGGGCTCAAACATGTGCATTTAACCAGGTGCACCACCTCCTGGCCCCTTGTGGGAGAGAGAAGGGGAGAGAGAGAGAGAGAGAGAGAGAGAAGAGAGAAAGAGAAGAGAGGTAGAGAGAGTTGTAATGTAGCACTGGCTCCTTGCATATGAGAGGTGCCACCACTGAGTGGCCTACCCCAGGCCAGTCTCCTCTCTCTCTGTCTTTAAGAGAGTGATTGAGAGACAGGCACAGATAAAGGAGAGACACAAAAATCACTGTTCCATCATCCATAGAGCTCCCCCAGTGCCACCCATGGCTCTCCTGTGTGATGCCAGGGTTCAAACTGAGGAATGAGGGCACAGTAAGACAAGTGCACTGTCAGGTGAACTATCTCCTGGCTCCCTGCTTGCCCCCCCCCCCCACTTCTCTCTCTCATTCTGTCTCTCACAAACACCACTCACCTGCCCCTAACCTTCTATCACTCATCTATGAATGCTCAGATTTCTGTCTCTTTATTTCAGAGAGCTCTGGAACTCTTTATTTGTTTAAAACTAGAACACTGCTCAGCTTTATTTTATGATACTATTAGGGACTGAACGTGGAGCCATAAAGCCTAAGGCATGAAAGTCTTTCTGTGTAACTACTATGTTGTCTCCCTAGCCTCTTTCTGAAACTTTTGAAACACTGAGTAGAGCACACCCTATAGCTGGAATGTGTGCAAAGACTTCACATTTTTTCTTTTGTTGGAAAACAGGATATGCATTAACTCCTATTCACCTTATTGTTTAACAAATGCTTGTGGAAAGTAGCATTTAAATTCTGTTTCTCTCAGGAAGGATTTTTCAGAGCATAAGCTCTCCCTCTTTGACCAAAGAACAAACTTCTTATAATTCTTTGTGTGCTTACTCACCACCTCATGGGTTAGACTGAACTATTGGTAACACTGCCCACCCCCATGAAAAAACCAGCTGTTAAGAGACACAGCTCCCCAAGAGAGCAGGTTGGCTCCAGTGACTGGCCAAACTTTAAGGCTCAGAGTCTTTAATGAATGTACTGCAATCTCTTCTAAATACATCCTGGTATGTCTCATGGGATGCTGTCTGTGTTTTTGAATGAATGGGCATGGTTGTCAAATGTATACCTGTTTATTATTTGCTTTTCACTTTTTGAGGCAAACTTTTTGCTTAATGTAGTAAAATATATATTATGTAAAAATTATCACTTTAACCATCCTCCAGTGCACTATACATTCACACTGTGATGCAGCTATCATCACCATTCTCTCCAGAAAGTGCCATTTATCCCAAAATGCAACTGTCTTCACTAAGTAATCACCAACTCCCCATCTCTCTCCTGCTCTTTCACCTTCTTTCTCCTCCTCTTCGTCCTCCTTCTTCTCCTCCACCTTCTTCTTTTAAAAAAATTTTTAAATATTTATTTATTTATTCCCTTTTGTTGCCCTTGTTATTTTATTGTTGTAGTTATTATTTTTGTTGTTATTGCTGTCGTTGTTGTTGGATAGGACAGAGAGGAATGGAGAGAGGAGGGGAAGACAGAGAGGGGGAAAGAAAGATAGACACCTGCAGACCTGCTTTACCGCCTGTGAAGCGATTTCCTTGCAGGTGGGGAACTGGGGGCTCTAACTGGGGATCCTTACACTGGTCCTTGCACTTTGTGCCACATGCGCTTAACCCACTGAGCTACTGCCCGACTCCCTTATTCTTTTTCTTTTAACCAAAGCCCTGCTCTACTCTGGCTTCTGGTAGTGGGGACTGAATCTTACTTCAGATCTTCAAGCATGAGAATCTTTTTTGCATAACCACAGTGCTATCTCTCCTATCCTTTCTCTTCCAGCAATTAGTAGCCACCAATGAAAATTAAAATATGTATTTTTAAAAATGCATGTTTCTGTATGCCCTCCCCCTCCACACACACCCTTCTCTCCTCAGAAGCTTGCTTTGCTGCAGTTGTTTTTCAAGCAAATAATCCCTTTGTTTTCTGTACAGCTGTTCCTGTAAGTTCTTAGAAGGCAGCTCCTACAAGCTCCAACATTTTATGTACCCACCATAAATAAACAAGGTTCTAATTTCTCCATTACCACTCATAATTGTGTTTTTTTTTTTTTTCTTTTTTAAAATACTAACAACCCAGATGAGTTCCAATGAGTTCCAATGAGTGTGAAGTGGTTATCTCTTCACGGTTTTGTTGGGGGTGGGGTGGGTGGGATGTCAGTGTAGCTAGGAACTGACTGGAGAAAGCCAGGCCTGGAAAGCAACTGGAACACAGATACTGCTGCACCAAGCCAAACCACATGTTCCCTATGTTAGTGGGGAAGAAAATAAATGTTGCATAGAAAATTAGGAAATGGGAATTAGAGCAAAAGAATATTGCACATATGGGGAATGGGAACTAGAGCACAAAGGATGCACACTGTGGGAGGAGTTTTAGTAAGGTAACTGCACCTGGCCATTTCAGCAGGCCAATGAGAAGCTGGCCTAGGTGTGACTTACACAGAGTTTAAGTGGAGCGGATGTTCACACAGACAGGCCTCTTTGGAACCTCTTCAGGTCCTTGGGGTCTCTCTCCCCCCTAAGCTTTCTCTTCACTTTAATTCCACTTCTGCACAATTTCTACCTCATAACTTAACAAGTGACATTTGGAACTGGCAAACAAATCATGGAGTCCATCTTGTAATTCTTTCAAGGAACCCTGGGCTGGACCCCAGGGAGGGAGCTGAGGAAAGCCCCTGTTAGCTTCTCCCTGCCCCAGCAATTTGGTTTGAATTTTCCTCATGATGATCTTTTCATGTGCTTATTGATCAAATGTATACTTGTTTTGGAGAAGAGCTCAAGTCCTTTGAAAACTACAGGGCGGTGGGTAGATAGCATAATGGTTATGCAAACAGACTCTCATGCCTGAGGCTCCAGAGTTCCAGGTTCAATCCCCTGCACCACCATAAGCTAGAGCTGAACAGTGCTCTGGTTAAAAAAATATAAGAAGAAAACTGTACAGTGTTGTTGTTGTTCAGTCGCCAGTTGTGCTTTTTAACCTGGATGAAGAAATCCTCAAGAGGAAATTAAAAAAAAAAAGATTTTCTTTATTTGTTTTACTGAATAGAGACAGGAAAAAAAATCGAGAGGGAAGGGAGAGACAGAGAGAGAGAAGCAGCCCAGCTTCACGGCTTGTGAAGCCTCCCCCCTGCAGGAGCTGCCAAAGTAAAGATAACATGGCTGAGTTCTTACTACTGTAATAAGCCCCACAGTCATTAGCTCACTGAATAACTTAAAACAACCACACAAGACAGATAGGAGAAGTGAACTGTGAGAGAATAAACGCAATGTCATGCAGCAAAGAAATTTACGGAATAGTTTCTTTCCTTTTCTTTTTTGCCTCCAGGGTTATCTCTGGGACTCGGTGCCTGCACTATGAACCCACTGCTCCTGGTCGCCATTTTTTCGATTTTTCATAGGACAGAGAGAAATTGAGGGTTCAAGTCCTGGAACATCATGGCAGAGAAGGGCCTAGTGGGGGCTGAATTGTTATGTGGGAAACGGAAATGGTACACATGTACAAACGACTGTATATTACTGTCAACTGTAAACCATTAATCCCCAAATAAGAAATTAAAAAAGAATTTTAAATGTGCATAATATAAAAGGAATGCTGGATGTACATGGTTTTTTTCTTTGGTCCCTTGTTTCGTTGTTTGAAATTGGTAGGAAACTGAGAAGTACTGTCTTGGGAGATGCTGATCCTGGGAGCTGCGAGCCCTCTCCTGCCCCTCTACCTCCGCCCCCAGGGGAGTGTGGGAGAGGGGTCCAGCATCCTGCCTTGACCCGCGCCCCCGCGGTCAGGCTCGGCCGCAGCCCCGCGCGCCCCGCCGACACCCCTGGCCTCTGGCTGGCCGGCTGGCTCGGCTCCCGCGCCCGCGCTCCCCGCGCGCCCCGCGCGCCCAGCTCTAAAGTAAACACGGCGGAGCGGCGGCTGCGGGGCCGGTGCCGGTGCCGCCTGGGCGCTGCGGGCTGGGTTGAGCCATGGCCGAGAGCACGCCGGCCTCCCCGTGCAAGGGCCTGCACAGCGGCATCATCCAGTGGTGAGTGGCGGGTGTGTTGCCACAACAGGACCAGGAGGGATGCGGTAGGGGTGTCCCCACAGGGTGGTTGAAGTGAGGCGAGGAAGTTGGGAAGCCTCTCCTCGGCCACCGAAACCCCCATCCTCTGTCGCATGCCAAGGGCTCCGGGGCCGGGATTCAAGAGGACTGTGACTCAGGTTTTTCACCTGGGGGCTGGGGTTCCACACTTCCTGCGGAAAGCCGTGCGGACCGCCTCCCGCCGGTGCTGGCGCGTAGAGGGTACAGAGCTCACACGTGTGGGCGGGGGCCCGGAGAGGAAATGTTTTCTCCTGGTGTGAGACCCAGAATGGGTGTTTCCTAACTGAAAGCAATTCGGTTGCTAACTGTTAACTATGAGGTCCCCGGTTGTTTGTGAAGATTCAATCCTGGCTATTTACATAAGAATTATCATAGCCCTTGGGACTAATGAACTCAGGGATTTGTAGTGTTTCAGAAGCAGAAAATAAAACCAGTCCTAAAAAAAAAAAAAGTCCTAAAATAATCCTCGTAGTATGAGGTGAATGACTAATAACTGTCTAATAGGAATATTTCTCGGGAAGTGTCTTCTGGAACTTTTGTGCGTAAAATAGAAAAACTGAAGAGTATATTTGCGATTTAAATCCTAAATGGACTAAATGGTTACCCTTCCTAAGGAAAACCTTGGGTGTATTTTATCTTACATAACAGGAAAAAAAAATCTTAAGAGTGAATACTGTGGTGCAGTGTTTTCTGAGTGTTACCCAGCAGTGCTGTTTGTTTTATAGTCACTGACTCAAACCTCTAGATGACTTACTAGAGAAAGGATTCTGAGAATGACTTTGTCAACTATTTCAGGCCACCATTTAGTAAACAGTTTGCAGAGCTTGTATTACTTATGCTCCGGAGACTTGAGAGAATGAGAAGAGTTTCAAAAATAACTGGGAATCCCCCTACAGTGTTTTTGTCAGTTTTTTTTTAAACAGAAGGCAGGCTGCCCTCAGTGCACCCTAAATCACTCCACTGGCTGAGTGGAGGTGGCTGCTTTTCAAGTTTGGGAAAGGGCTGGAGCAATGGAGGGGAGTGGCTTCCCAGAGGAAGACTGGTAGATTTGACCTGCAGGCACTGTTCCGGTGGTCACACTGGTGGAAAACAAGTTCTTAGGTATCCAGTCTTGGAAGTGGGCTGTTTAACAGACCGCTGGCACTGGTGTTTTGTTCTTGTTGTTGTTTGTTTTTTAAATGTCTTTATTGGGGAATTAATGTTTTACATTCGACAGTAAATACAATAGTTTGTACATGCATAACATTTCTCAGTTTTCCATATAACAATACAACCCCCACTAGGTTCTTTTAACTGTGACACTGAAACACACCCTTAACCACATCACACCCACAAGGGTGACTGTTCTTGAACAAACCGAAAAGTTGAACCCTTACGCATTGCTGGTGGGAATGCAGAATGTGTTGCTACTGTGGAAGACGGTATGGTAGTACTTCAAAAACTTGAAAATATAATTACCATGAGATCCAGCAAGTCCCAGCAAGGCAGAAAATACAACGGTGGATGGCAGGTGTTGGGGCTTGGGGTGAGGAGTTATTGTTTAATAGGTATAGAATTCAGATGGTGCAAGATGAAAAGAACTCTCTGCATGGATGGTGATGATGATTGCATAACATCTCATTGCAATTTATTGGATGAAAACACTGAACCACTCTAATAAATCACTTGAATTTAAAAATTCTACTGAACAGAACAACTGCTTCACAGTAGAGAGGGAGGAGAGCTGTGTGTACATGTCCTGGGCCACATGCACTGAGGCACGGGGAAGCCACCTGACTACAAAATTATCTGAGGGGCCAGGTGGTGGCACACCTGGTTGAGCGCACATGTCACAATGGGCAAGGACCGGGGTTTGAGCCCCCAGTCTCCACCTGCAGGGGGAAAGCTTTGCAAGTAGTGAAGCAGGGCTGCAGGTGTCTGTCTCTCTCCTATCTCTACCACCCCCTTCCCTCTCGATTTTTGGCTGCCTTTATCCAATAAATAAATGAATATATTTTTTAAAAATGTCATCTGAAGGGGTGATGGCTCTACCAGGGCGTGTTGTTTTGTGTTGTGGTGAGTAATTGGGTCTTCATTTATCACTACGGAAAACTAGATTAAGGGGGCCAGGCAGTGGCACACCAGGTTAAGTGCTCATAGCACCATGTGCAAGGACCCAGATTTGAGTCACCATTCCCCACCTCTGGTGGGATGCTTCACAGCAGTGAAGTAGGTCTGCAGGTGTCTCTCTCTACCTCCCCTCCCTTCCCCTCACTATTTCTCTTTCCTGTCAAATAAAAATAGGGAGAAAAAGTTAAAAATGGTCTCTGGGAGTGGTGGATTCATAATGCCAGCACTGAGCACCAACGATAACCCTGGTGGCAATAAAAGAGAGAGAGGAAACTAGATTAAAACATTTACAAAGTTTTCTAAAATAGTATCTACTGAACACAATCATTTGAGCTTTTGAATATGTCTGCTTCTGAAATACAGTTATCAACAAAACCCCACCATGTTGGTGACCGAAGAGTCAATATAATAAATATGTTTAACACTGTCCTGAGAACACAGGGTGTGTTACTGATGCTGATTAGTGGGTCCTTGCCGGGGACCATTTGAGAAGTGATTTCATGGCTAACTCTTGTGTCTGAGCATTGATCTTCACCAAAATGTCCTGCTGTAGGAATTCCAGCTGCCAGTTTCCTCTTCCTTGTCCTTCTCTTGCCTCCAGGTTGGTCGATAATTTCTGCATTTGTGAAGGATACAGTGTGCCTCGCTGCCTCATGTATGACATCTATATGGAAACCTGTGGGCAAAATGCTGAGAACCCAGTCAACCCAGCCACATTTGGAAAGGTAAGCTGTGCAGATCAAAAATAGACTACTCAGGCAGAGGAGATAGCATAATGATTATGCAAACAAACTCTTATGCCTGAGACTCTGAAGTCTCAGGTTCAATCTGCTGTACCACCATAAACCAGAATTGAGCAGTATTCTGAGGGAAAATAATAAAAAAAAAATCTTGGGGCGAGGGAGATAGCATAATGGTCATACAAAGAAACTCTTGCCTGAGGCTCCAAACTCCCAGGCTCAATCCCCTGCACCACCATAAGCCAGAGCTGAGCAGTGCTCTGGTGTTTCTCTCTGCATCTCTCTCTCTCAAAAAAAAAAAAAATTTAATTAAATTAAAAAATATCTCAGGGTATTACGAATGATGTGGCCTGATACCAGCAGAAACCAGGAAAAGTTCCAAAGCTCCTGATCTATGAAACATCCAGTTTGCAAACTGGGGTCCCTTCCTGCTTCAGTGGCAGTGGATCTGGGACAGATTTCACTCTCATCATCAACAATCTAGAGGCTGAAGATTTTGCAACTTATTACTGTTAACAGTATAACACTTTACCTCTCACAGTGCTACAAGTCAGAACACCTAGAGAAGCAGATGTGTGGAGCTGGGCTCGAATCTGGGTTATGAGAGGGCAGAGCAGACACCCTCCCTCCCAGATGAACTATCTTTTTGCCAGCCCTATAAGTAAGTTTTTTAAAATCCAAAATCCTGTATTAGTTCAGCATGGACTTGCTACTGAAAAGTCATTGAGTTATTCTTTTTTTTTTTTTTCCGAATCCCCCCCCCCCCAACCCTGAAGTCTTTTGCTTTGGTGCAATACATCAAACCCAGTCTAAGTTCTGCTTTGTGTTTTCTTATTTTTCTTTCTTTCTTTTTTTTTTCTTTTCCTTTTCTTTCTTTCTTTCTTTTTTTTTTTTTTTTGTCTCCAGGGTTATTGCTGGGGCTCGGTGCCTCCACTTCAAATCCACTGCTTCTAGAGGCTATTTTTCCCATTTTGTTGCCCTTGTTGTCATTGCTGCTGCTGTTGCTGGATAGGACAAAGAGAAATCGAGAGAAGGGGGGAGGCAGAGGGGAAGAGAAAGATCGACACCTGCAGGCCTGCTTCACCACTGCAGGTGGGGAGCTGGGGTCTCGAACCAGGATCCTTACACTTGTCCTTGCACTTCACATTATGTGCACTTAACACGCTGCACCACCGAGACCCCCTCAACTTCTTTTTATTATTGGTGATTTAATAATGACCCACAAGATCATAGGATAAGAGGGGTACAATTCATTCAATTCCCACCACCAGAGTTCCACATCCCACCCCCTCCATTGGAAGCTTCCCTATTCTTTATCCTTCTGGGAGTATGGACCCAGGGTCATTATGGGGTGCAGAAGGAGGAAGGTCTGGCTTCTGTAGTACTCAGCATTGATAGGTCAATTCATACCCCCAGCCTGTCTCTGTCATTCCCTGGTGAAGTAGGTTATCATGTTCTTCATGTGCAGTGTGTGTTTTCCATGTGCAGCCCATCTCAAGTGTTCACCAGCCACATGTGGTAGGTGGGTCCCATCTTAGACAACAGTCAACTAGATACTAAGTTGCCAGGCATCTCCTCTCTCTTACCCTCTGCTGCATGTTCTAACCACTGGCCTCTCTCCCTGCCCCTCCCCAGGAGTCAACTTCCTCTGCCCACTTCCAGGTTTTCTCTGATGGCAGTTTGCATGGCACTTCCTATGATGCTGTTCTGACCTTTTGCCCCACTGCCCAACACCGTGACTCTGTGAAGGCAATCGGGGTTCACAGGAAGGATGTCTGAGTGGGGAGGAAGTGACCAGCATTAATGTTTTCTATGCTTTTAAATTTTAATGCATTTGTAGTGTTTTGTCTTATATCATGGCCCCTTGCCCAGACAGATAGCTTTGAACTTTAAACAAACTAGTCATGATAAAGACTGAATGTCCCATGGTTAGTTGCAAGGCTTAGGTGGCAAATGTAGCCTCCTGAATTGTGGGTCAGACCTCCTTCTACTGGTTGTTAGACGAGATTGGGCATGTTCAGGGCGGTATGGTAGTAGACGGTCCAGTAGTTTTTCTCCCCAAGATGTTCTTAAGTTTAAATGTATCTCAGAAAGGGCTGAGTGGTGGTGTATGTGGTTGAGTGCAAATGTTATCATGTGCAAAGACCTGGGTTCAAACCCCGATCCCCAGCTACAGAGGGAGCTTCATGAGTAGTGAAGTAGTGCTGCAGGTCTTTCTCTTTTTTTTTTTTTCTGGGTTTTTTTTTTTTTAAATTTTTTATTTAAGAAAGGATTAGTGAACAAAAGCATAAGGTAGGAGGAGTACAACTCCACACAATTCCCAACACCCAATCCCCATAACCCACCCCCTCCCATGATAGCTTTCCCATTCTCTAGCCCTCTGGTAGCATGGACCCAGGGTCGTTGAGGGTTGCAGAAGGTAGAAGGTCTGGCTTCTGTAATTGCTTCCCCGCTGAACATGGGCGTTGACTGGTCGGTCCATACTCCCAGTCTGCCTCTATCTTTCCCTAGTAAGGTGTGTCTCTGGGGAAGCTGAGCTCCAGGACACATTGGTGGGGTCTTCAGTCCAGGGAAGCCTGGCCAGCAGCATCCTGGTGGCATCTGGAACCTGGTGATTGAAAAGAGAGTCAACATATGAAGTCAAACAATTGGTTGAGCAATCATGGATCCCAAGCTTGGAATAGTGGAGAGGAAGTGTTAGGGAGGTACTCACTGCAAACTCTAGTGTAGTCCTGCTTTCAGGTATATATTTTGCAGTAGTTTATGGATACGTGTGCACATAAGCTCTCTCTCACAGAAACTGGTGTATATCTAGGTTATGGAGGTCTTTCTCTTTTTCTCTCTCTCTCCTCTCATTCTCTCCCTCCTCTTATCCCCTCTCAATTTCTCTTATCAAAAATTTTAAAAAAAATTAAAAAAATATTTATTTATACCCTTTTGTTGCCCTTGTTTTTTATTGTTGTAGTTACTATTGTTGTTGTTAGTGATGTCGTCGTTGTTGGATAGGACAGATAGAAATGGAGAGAGGAGGGAAGACAGAGGGGGAGAGAAAGACACCTGCAGACCTGCTTCCCCGCTTGTGAAGCGACTTCCCCTGCAGGTGGGGAACCGGAATCCTTACGTGGGTCCTTGTGCTTTGCGCCACCTGAGCTTAACCCGCTGCGCTACTGTCCGACTTCCTCTCATCAAATTTAAAACTTAATAATAAATATATTTGAAAATAGATAAAAGTAATGTGGCGCAAAGCTCAAGGACCGGCGTAAGGATTCCGGTTCAAGCCCCCGGCTCCCCACCTGCAGGGGAGTCGCTTCACAGGCGGTGAAGCAGGTCTGCAAGTGTCTATCTTTCTCTCCCCCTCTCTGTCTTCCCCTCCTCTCTCCATTTCTCTCTGCCCTATCTAACAACGATGACATCATCAACAACAAAAATAATAATTACAACAACAATAAAAAACAAGGGCAACAAAAGGGAAAATAAATAAATAAATAGATGAAAGTAGGGGATGGGGCGATAGCACAGCGGGTTAAGTGCACATAATGTGAAGTGCAAGGACCTGCTCCAGGATCCTGGTTTGAGCCCCTGGATCGCCATCTGTAGGTGGGGGGTCGCTTCACAAGCAGTAAAGCAGGTCTGCAAGTATCTTTTCTCTGCCCCTCTGTCTTCCCTTCTTCTCTCAGATTCTCTCTGTTCTAGCAATAATAGCAGCAGCAACAACAACAACAATAATAGCAACAACAACAATGGGAAAAGATGGCCTCCAGTAGCAGTAGATTTGTAGTGCTGGTACTGAGCCCGTGATAACCCTGGAGGCAAATAAATAAATAAATAAATAAGTAAATAAATAAATAATAAAAGTACCTGAGAGGGCTACTGGTCCTATCTACACTCACTGCATAATCAGAAGAGCTTTGAAAGCGCCTCTGATGGGGAACCTTTTCTGACAATATGCCTTCACCCTCTCTGGGCCAACAACCACAGCCATGAGAGGGCAAGTAGAATGACACATTTCCCTCAAGAGGAAGCTTCTCTCCCTCTGGCTAGACACAGTTCTACCCTTCTACCCCAGGGTCTGTGACTCAGTAGGCAGGACACAGGCAGAAGGAAACACACTTGGAAATCCTCCTCAGGGGTCATAGGTCAGCTTTCAGCCAGTACAGCTATAATGCTCAGTGTGGCTTTCTGGATTGGGACCACAGAGCTGCTAATTGAGTCTCTTCCTTTCCTTTCTCCCTCAATTCTTCCTCATTTTCAGTGATCCTCTAAGTGGACAGGACTGAATTTGTCATAACACACACTCATCATTGATCCCTGCATGACTGATTCCTTCTGGTTATTCGGGTTTTTTAAATTGATTTAGTGGCTAGAGAGAGAGCTTACTGGAGAGGGAATGTGCTTTGCCTTGCACTAAACTTGGATTCAAACCAAAACCCCAAATATGAGGTACTGTGATATTGCTGTGTTGGTTTTTTTCCCCCTCTCTATCTAAGTGAAAAAGCAGCCTGAATTGAAATCATGCATATGCCAAGTACAAGTTCCACAAAAATAAGTTCTTTTGATTAAACATTGGTTTACTGGTTTGCAGTGTTAGAATTTTAAGACTGTAGTAACACACTCACACACACACACACACACACACACACACAACACACCACCTTCCTTAATTCTTTTTTTTTTTAATTTTTAAAAAAGAATGTATTTATTTACTCATGAGAAAGATAGGAGAGGGAGAAAGAACCAGATATCACTGTGGTACCTGTGTTGCCAGGGATTGAACTCGGGGCATTACAGTTGAAAAGCCAGTGCTTTATCCACTGCACCACCTCCTGGACCACCCAGCTTATCTTATCTTTCATTAAATAAGTTAATTGTGACACAAGCAGGTGTTGGGCACTGACACACTCTGGAGCTCACTGGTGTCTCTTGAGTAAGGCTTGCCAGCCAGCCAGAAATTCCCCCTACGGATTTTATCATTCAGCCCCCATGTGATCAGTCAGCATCTGAGGACACTTCTGAAAAAGCTATGGCTGAGACAAGCTATGGCTATGTCTTGGCATTACGGCTCTCTCCTTATCACCTGCCAGACAGCCTTATCAGATGGAAACAGGGTAGCTTTAACTTGACAGTTTAGCTTTGTGTGAGTCCTACTTCCTTTTCTAAGAAATCAGACTTAAAACAAAAACAAAAACTTTTCCAGTTTTTAACAGTTGCTTTATTATTGTGTTTATTTATTTGATAGAAATAGCCAGAAATCTAGAGAGAAGGGGAGATAGAGAGACAGAGAGACACCTGCAGCACTGCTTCACCACTTGCAAGACTTTCCCCCTGCAGGTGGGGATTGGGGGCTGGAAACCTGGTCCTTGCATACTGTAATGTGCTCATCCAAGGTGCGCCACCACCCAGTCACCTTATCAGTTGTTTTACCTCTAGGATAGTGTTACTGCAAAACTTTCCAAAGAAAAATTAAAAGAGAGAGAGACAGACAGACTCTTGGTGTGTGACAATAAGCACTTACTTAGTATTTTCCATCTTAACATTTCCCTTAGAGTCCATTCTTCAAGATGTTATGGTATGTGCTTTCAATTTTCATTGGGAATTTTCTTGAAGAATGGGCCAGTCCAGTGGAACTGGTATTGGGATGGGGCTTTGTCCTCTTAGATTTGTGACTAAATGGGGAATGGGAGGACTGGGAGGGAGGGTGGAGGAAAAGGAAGAGGAAATGATCCTAAACCATGTTTACAAGAGAAACAACAAATACCCAATTCTCATTTCCTCCCTCCTCCCCTGGGAATAGAGTTGAGTCCAGATTCCACACCAAGTTCCTGTGCAGATGTTAGAATGTTTCTTGCTCTTTTTTGGCAGGCCTGGCTGGGCATAGGATGGGTAATGCTCACCGCTGGTGCAAATGATTTCTTAAACAGAATATGGAATTTCTACAACACTGACCTCTTCATTTTAAATAAATTATTCATAGTTTTCTAACTATAAAAGCAACAATTTTTGTAGATTTGGTGGGGGAGATAGCATAATGGTTATGCAAAAAGTCATTCATGCTTGAGGCTCCAAAGTCCAAGGTTCAATCCTCCCCATAAACCAAAGCTGAGTACTGCTCTGATATTAATTAATTAATTGGTTAATTAACCAATTTTTATAGATAATATAGAAATTAGAAAAAGATGTAGGAAAAGAGTAAGATAAATACCTGACATGGTCTCATATACCCCAAATCAGAGATACCACAGTATTCTTGGGTTATAAATTGGGGAGAATTATTTAACATTTCCATACCTCAAGTCATAATTTGTAAAATGAGAGTATTCACATTAATAACATTGACAATATTATCTAAATTACGAAATTCTTCTAAGAAATTAAGACTGGTCCAGGAGGTCCAGGAGTGGATAAAGCATTGGATCCCAAGTGTGAGGTCCTGAGTTCAATCCCTGGCAGCACATGTACCAGAGTGATGTCTGGTTTTCTCTCCTCTTATCTTTTTCATGAATAAATAAATAAAATATTTTTTAATGAACTCAAACTATACATTCAATTAAAAAAAATAAATTAAAATATATGTAAAGAAATTAGAACAGACATGGCACTTAGGTTGTGCCCAAGAATCCTTAACTTTTCCAGTATAGTGTTAGGGAATGAGCCTGGGGCACTACCCAGGCATTTTGCTCTGGAGCCAACCCCAGACCAATGTTTCTGTTGTAGCATTTCATGAAACTGGAGGGAGAGACACTAAAGCACTACTTCACCATCTGTGGGATTCCATTTTTCATGTGGTGTGGGGATAGAACCTAGTTCCTCAAGCCATAGAAGGGATAAGCTCTACCTGCTGAGCCAACTCCCTGGCTGCAGAAATAATCTTTTTTATAACTATATGCCTGATTTTAGTTAGACTATTACAAACATTTTTACATTAGGCTCATGTGCATAATGGATAATGGCTGTAAAAACATTTTGTTTCCTCCAGAATTTATTAACCATTCTTCTTATTGAAAATTTGGGTTGCTTCTAATGTTCCTTCTTGATTGGTACAATTTCACAGCTCCCAGGAAGACTGTTTCTAATCTAGAGAGACAGGACAGAGGAAGATACACCACTTACTAGTGCGTAGTGTACACACACACACACACACACACACACACACACACACACACACACACACACACACGCCACACACATTATTTTCCTTCTTTCTGAATAGCACTGTTTTCATTTCTATCTGATAATTTTCCTGGGAGAGAGTCTAGAAAATTGTAATCAACCCACAATCTTCATGACAGTTTTTGATATCCCTTTATTTTTTTCTATCAAGGTTATGGCTGGGGTTTGGTGCCTGCATGATTCCTGTTTGTTCTTGGTGGCCCTTTCTTTCCTCCCTCCCTTTCTTCCTTCCTTCCTTCCTTCCTTCCTTCCTTCTTTCCTTCCTTTCCTCCCTCTCTCCCTTCCTTCCTTCCTTCCTTCCTTCTTTCCTTCCTTTCTATCTTTCCTTCCTTCCTTTCTTTTTCATTCTTCTTCCTTTCTTTCTTTTCCATCCTTACCTCCTTCCTATCTTTCTCCCTTTATTTCTCCCTTTCTTTCTTTCTCTCTCTTTCTTTCTGCCTTCCTTCCTTTTTATAGAAGATGAGAAACAGACACAAAGAGAAAGAGAGACACCTACAACACTGTTCACCAGTGTGAAGTCTGCCCCTATCCCTACAGGTGGAGACTGGACACTTGAACCCAGGTCTTCAAACGTGGGAATGTGTGTATACCAGATCATTTACTAGTGGGATGTTAATGCTTTCCCTGTTAATTTGTATGAGTTATCTTTATGTTAAATATATATATATATATATATATATATATATATATATATATATGCTTTTTACTTATTTCATTTTTTGGAAATTATCATCTCAGTTATAATGATCTCACATAATAGTCTAGGTTTGGAATGGCTCAATAAAATAAAGTGTCTGGACTACTGTTCTGGACAAATAGGTAATTTATTTCTTCTTCTCCCTCCCAAACCCCACATTTTTGCCAGAGCCTTGATGATGAACATGCTTCATACTTTATATGAAGTAATTAATTGGTTAATTATATTTTTAATTTTATATTATATATTTAATATTATGTTTTTTAATATTTATTTTATTTTTAAGAGAAAGAGAGAGAGAAGGAGAGGGAGAGACACAGAGGAACACCAGATCACTGCTCAGCTCTGGCTTATTGTGGCATGGGGGGATTGATTGAACCTGGGACGTAGGAGCCTCAGGCATGAGTGTCTGTGTGCATAACCATTATGCTGTCTCCCCTGCCCAGCACTCGCCATTTTATAACTAGATGCAAAGGGAAGGTTTACAGCGATTTTCTCAAGTAAGAGGAAATGATAATGTCAGAATCTGCTGTTGAAAGCAGAAATTTCTGGCTTATAATCTTGTCTCTAGACTTAGCAGATTTCCATCCCACTTTTTAATCTATCATTTATTTTTCATCTGTTCACTTGAGTTTACCTTTCCTGAAGGAACTTCTTCATTTGGCCTCTTGACCTGGATGTTTAAGTATATAAGATCTGTCTTTCCTCTTCTTTCATTTTGCCTGTTCCAAACTTGGATGTGGGTGGCTCCTTATAGAAAAACAAAGGGCCTGGAGCCAGAAAGGAAAGCGTTTTACTACACCGTCCAAGTCTGCAGCTTGAAGCTAAGAACAGTAAAGAAGAAAGCAATACACAAGGATACCAGCAGGATTAGGGACTGAATGGTTTTGGAGAGGAGTGTACAAAAATAGAAGACATTATTGTAGGATTGTTCAAAATACCTTTTTGATTGCTCAGAATACCTTCTGTGCTCTATGTATTTTTGTAATTTCAGCTGTCTCCAGGACTTCAACAGACATGCACTTGTATACGATGTGTGATATAGACCTCTTCTAATTAGGAAAAAACAGACGTCTGTTGTTTTTTTTTTTTTAAATGTAATTGACCATAAATACAGTATCAGGAGTATCTTATGAAAACATGACTGGGAGATTAAAAAAAATAATAATGAAGCTTGATAGCATTTGCTAGCACAAACCTTAAAATGAAAAAAGTCAATACATGAATTAAGAAAAAGTTCAAATGACTTATCATCTTGGAAAAAGAGGAAAATTGTAAAATCATGGGAAACTCACATGTTAAACTTTTTTTAAAACTAGTGGTTTAGTAATGGTTACTAAACCACTAATAAAATTACTAAGTGTAATTTTAGTACCATAAGATTACAGAGATAGGGGCGAAGAGGTGGCACACCTGGTTAAGCATACACAGTACAGTACACAAGGACCCTGGTTCAAGCCCTGGCCCCCACCTGCAGAGGGAAAGCTTCACAAATGGTAAAGCAGTGCTGCAGGTGTCTCGCTATCTCTCTACCTTCTTATCGTCCCCTCCCCTCTCAAAGTCTCTCTGTCTCTATCCAATACTAAATAATGAAATGATTAAGAAATGTGCAAACTGTCCATGTGCTGATTTCAAGACACCAGTTATCTCACTGTGTGCCTGTAGACTATACATGCAGGCTGAAGCTTTGGAAACAAAACCCAAAAAAGCACTGCTTTGATTTTTTTTTTTTTTTTGCCTTCAGTGTTATTGCTGGGGCTCGGTGCCTGCACTATGAATCCACTGCTCCTGGAGGCCATTTTTCCCATTTTGTTGCCCTTGTTGTTACCTTTGTTGTCTTTATTATTGTTGTCATTGCTGCTGTTGGATAGGACAGAGAGAAATGGAGAGAGGGGGAGAGAAAGATAGACACCTGCAGACCTGCTTCACAGACTGTGAAGCGACTCCCTGCAGGTGGGGAGCTGGGGGCTTGAACTGGGATCCTTATGCTGGTCCTAGCACTTCTTGCCATGTGTGCTCAACCTGCTGCGCTACCGCCCAACCCCCTCCTTTGATATTTTAAGAACAGATTCTTCTAGTGATGTTTTCTACTTTATACTTGTCTGATCTTTCCAATTTTCATCTACACATATGTTCTTTGTAATCAGAAGAGAGGAAATTCAGCTTAAACACTGCTAGACAGAACAAAAAATTTTGTTTTGTTCAAATTTAAAAATTTGAAGTGTAATTTAAATCTTCTCTTTTCTTCTAGCTTGTGCACTTGGTTTTTCCTGATCTTGGCACCCGGAGGCTAGGCACAAGAGGAAGTGCCAGGTAGGTGTATTATTTATTTTTTTAAATAATTATTTTATTTATTTATTCCCTTTGTTGCCCTTGTTGTTTTATTGTTGTAGTTATTATTGTTGTTGTTATTGATGTCGTCATGGAGAGAGGAGGGGAAGACAGAGAGGAGGAGAGAAAGATAGACACCTGCAGACCTGCTTCACCACCTGTGAAGCGACTCCCCTGCAGGTGGGGAGCCGGGGCTCGAACCGGGTTCCTTATGCCGGTCCATGTGCTTTGCGCCACCTGCGCTTAACCCACTGTGCTACAGCCCAACTACTAGGTGTATTGTTTTTTAACTTTAGGAAAAAAAAGGGCCACAGAATGGGTGACAAAAATAATGCAAAATTAAACAAACTGTAAATATCAACTTTTGCCAAGAGGTGTCATAATTCAGATGAAATCTTAGTGCCTGAAATAATTCAGGAGATACTAATTTCTATTATTTTATGTATCTTGTGAAAATACAACCACCATGTGGTTTTCTTATTATTGTTTTTAACATTTTAAAATTGAGAAGTGTGAGTGTCTAATTATTGAGATAAAGCATAGACACGGAATAGTAGAATTGTTCTAATTACTCTCTGAACTAAAATGTGGAAGTATGTATCTAGTGAGCATATTTGGATTACATTCAGGAGACTCAGTGCCCAGGCTGTATTTTTAACACAAAACGAAATTCCAGTGTTATCAGGTGCATCACATCATAATTAACACTCAATTATTATTGTTATTTGTTGCATGTCTGAAATCAAGAAAGACCTGGGGAAATCAGTGAGTCAGGCCGTCTGTGAGAAGAGAGAGAAGCCAAGTCAGGAATGAATGGGACCTGCCACCCAGGAAGGAACTGAAGACAGTGGGGGTGTTTTGCCAAAGGAAACATTGGGCAAGAAGTAATTTGAAAATGTTTATTCTGCTCCTCTGAGCCTGAACATGCTGCTGCAGTTTCCTGAGCTCAGCAGAGGAGGCCTGGGCTTCAGAGAAAAGAGCCAGTTTCCATGCAGGGTTTGTAAGGACCTTCACCCACTTGAAGAAAGGCTCCAGCAGGAGGCTTTCTTTCTCTGTCATATCGCTCTAAGATTAGTGTCATAAAATGAGAAGGCAGCATAGAACATTTGCAAATCCATTTCAAAGCTGTTGTGCATGAAAGTATTTGACACCCCGTAGAATTTCATCAGGATGAATGACTACTCCCCTTTACCTAATAAATGGAGTCAGTAATAATAAAGCACAGAGCACTCTAGTTCTTTCTTAGTCTGTCCTTCCTCTTCTATAAGTTATGTGGTTAGGCACAATCTCTAAGTCTAACTTTATTATTTTTTTTAGGTATCATTATGACGGAATCTGTATCAAGAAAAGTTCTTTTTTCTATGCACAGTATTGCTGCCTTCTAGAAGAAAAAAGGTATCACAGGTAGGAAGTTACTGTTTAGTTATTTTGCTTATAGGTCGCAGCCTGGTTACTGTAAGAAGCATTCATATTTCAGTTGAATCTTGTGAGTTTGTTAGCTGTTTTGCCATTGGTATTTCTCTTTCTTTCTTTCTTTTTTTTTTTTTTGCCCCCAGGGTTATCACTAGGGCTAAGTGCCTGCACTACAAATCTACTGCTCCTGTGGCCATTTTTTTTCTTTTTTGCACAGGACAAAGAGAAATTGAGAGGGAAGGGGAAAATAGAGAGGGAGAGAGAAAAATAGACACCTGCAGACCTGCTTCACTGCTTGTGAAGTGACCCATCTGCAGGTGGGGAGCCAGAGACCTGAGCCTTAATCCTTGCATGGTCCTTAAGGCTTCTCACTTTGGGCACTTAACACAGTGTGCCACCCCCCCCATTGGTACTTCTTTTTTTAAAAAAAAATATTTATTTTATTTATTTATTCCCTTTTGTTGCCCTTGTTGTTTTATTGTTGTAGTTATTATTGTTGTTGTCATTGTTGGATAGGACAGAGAGAAATGGAGAGAGATGGGGAAGACAGAGAGGAGAGAAAGATAGACACCTGCAGACCTGCTTCACCGCCTGTGAAGCGACTCCCCTGCAGGTGGGGAGCCGGGGTTCGAACCGAGATCCTTATGCTGGTTCTTGTGCTTTACGCCACCTGCGCTTAACCCGCTGCGCTACAGCCCAACTCCCTCTTTTTTTTTTTTTAAGAATTTATTTATTCATGAGAAAGATAGGAGGAGAGAAAAAAATCAGACATCACTCTGGTACATGTGCTGCCGGGGATTGAACTTGGGACCTCATGGTTGAGAATCCAATGCTTTATCCACTGCGCTACCTCCTAGACCACGGTATTTCTTTTTTTTTTAAATTATTATTATTTTTATTTATAAAAAGGAAGCATTGACAAAACCATAGGATAAGAGGGTTACAACTCCAAAAAATTCCCACCACTAGATCTCCATATCTCATCCCCTCCCTTGATAGCTCTCCTATTCTTTAACCCTCTGGGAGTATGGACCCAAGGTCATTGTGGGATGCAGAAGGTGGAAGGAAGGTCTGGCTTCTGTAATTGCTTCCCCGATGAACATTTGACAGGTCAATACATACTCCCAGCCTGCCTCTCTCTTTCCCTAGTAGGGTGCAGCTCTGGGGAAGCAGAGCTCCAGGACACATTGGTGGGCTTGTCTGTTCAGGGAAGTCTGGTTGGCATGATGCTAGCATCTGGAACCTGGTGGCTGAAAAGAGAGCTAACATACAAAGCCAAGCAAATTGTTGAGCAACCATGAACTTAAAGGCTGGAATAGTGCATATGAAGAGTTGGGGGGTCCTCCATTTTGTAGATAGCTAGTAGGCATATTTTAATTGTATTCCAAAGGGCCTGTGGCTATACTAGGTTTTTTTTTTTTTCCCTGAACCTGAAATCTAATATGCAGATGGATCCAAGTTATTGTCTGGGGAGATGATGTCGTAGCTGGAAAAAGAACAGAAAGATGGATCAGGGAAGAGTAGCTCCCTAATATGGGAAAGGGGTATAAATATTGTTGACTGTAAGCCCCATCGATTTGATGTGATCTGGGGCCCATATTCAGCTTAGGAGCCTATGTGACCTCTGCATCCTTGTAGATCTGAGCTCACATTCTGTGGTTATGAGTAGGAACGTTCCAAGCTGCCACAATATCGACCCATCTTCCTCAGGTAGAGAGCATAGAGTATATTGTCCGTCCTCCCTTCGAGGATAGAATATTCTCTATCGCTGTTGATCCAAGTTGAGGGCAAGGTCCTATGGGGGGGGGCCCACAAGGGGGTCTATTTTGTTGTTCCTGATATAGATGACCAGTAACAATGGAGAGAGGGATTTATTTGAGGTCTAGGCCCATCATGTCTATTTGGTATTTACCATTGGTATTTCTTAAGGATAAAACCACATAGCCCATCAACGTGCCTTTTGACATGCACAGTCAGTCAACATCATTAAAGAGAGATATGCATTTCTTTTTTTTTTTTTTTTTGCCTCCAGGGTTATTGCTGGGACTTGGTGCCTGCACTATGAATCCACTGCTCCTGTAGGTCTTTTTTCCCATTTTTGTTGCCCTTGTTGTTGCTCTTGTTGTGTTGTTATTGTTGCCGTTGCTGTTGATGTTGTTGCCATTACTGTTGTTGTTGGATAGGACATAGAGAAATCGAAAGAGGAGGGGAAGACAGAGAGGGGGAGAGAAATATAGATACCTGCAGACCTGCTTCACCACTTGTGAAGCGACTCCCCTGCAGGTGGGGAGCTGGGGGCTCCAACCAGGATTCTTAAGCCGGTCCTTGCGCTTTGTGCCACCTGTGCTTAACCCACTGCGCTACCACCCAACTCCCCTAGAGAAATGCATTTCATTGTGCTCAGTTGGGCAGCTCATAAACTAAAATTGGAACGATACAGAGAAATGCATTTCATTATCTCTTCTCTCCACTCCCCATGAAGTTCAGACATGCCCGTCATACCCACCCTTTGATTATCAACAGTGCTTTTCCCTCTCTCTACCCTCAAGATACTTCATCCTTTTTAAAAAATTTTTTTAATATTTATTTTCCCTTTTGTTGCCATTGTTGTTTTATTGTTATAGTTATTATTGTTGTTATTGATGTCCTTGTATTTAGATAGGACAGAGAGAAATGGAGAGAGTAGGGGAAGCAGAGAGGGGAAGAGAAAGATAGACACCTACAGACCTGCTTCACTGAAGTGACTCTCCTGCAGATGGGGAGCCGGGAGCTCGAACCAGGATCCTTACACAGGTCCTTGCGCTTTGTGCCACGTGTGCTTAACCCACTGCGCTACTGCCCGACTCCCAATACCTCATCCTTTTTTAATCTCTCATCTATCACTCCCTAAATCATTCTTGCTGGTTTTTATCTCTCCTACCTCTTAGACATCCTTCTCTAGCTATCTGCTGGCCATTTCTGTTCCAGTGTTCAGTGACCCACTGGGGCCCCACACTCAGTATGTAGAAATCCAAATTTTTAATCTTCCTCCAAATCATATCTGCCTCTTGACTTCCCCATTTCAATCTGTGATACTAGTACATAGAAATTGTACAAATCATCACCCCCAAAGCTGTGTCTGACTCCCTTGGGTCACAAAGTACTCTTAATTTTTCCTTTTTGGCTCCCCTGACTCACTGATTTAGGATACTGATATTTCCTTTAATTAAGCCCTTCTCATCTTCCATTCAGATTCTTTCCATGAGTTCCATGTGGCCTCTCTTTCTTCAGGTTTTCACCCCTCTGTAAACACAGCCACCAGAGTAATCCCCCTACAATTCTGTCTTCTTCTCTTAGTTGTCTACCTGTTCAGAGATACTCAGGTACTTAACCTTACTTCCTGGATAAATACTTCCCCTCCCAAAACTGGTGCTGGCAATGTACTTCCTTCTTACTCTTCTATTTATCCTGGACTTAAGCCAGTCTTAGCCATACTCACTATTCTCTGGATGTCTCACTTGTAGTTTATAGTCTTTGCTCCCATCAGCTTATCCTTCTATGGAACCATTCCTTCTTCTCCCTGTCTATTTAGGCCTTTCCAAATTTTGTCTTTTGCCTCTAAACATACTCAGGGACCATTCCTAGTGGGACTATTCCAGCAGTACCTGCTCTCCTAAAGGGTCTCTCTTCTACTGCTTTTTTTTTTTTTTATGCCATCACTGGAGCTTCACCACTCCTGGATGACTTTCTCAGATTGAAAAAGAAGAGACAGAGGAAAAGAGGGGAAAACATCAGAGTTTCCTCTAATGAGCTATTTTGTGAGCCCTCTCTTCCACTCTTTCTTGTTGTCTTGTCTACCCACTCAGTATTTCTACTTATTTCATAAACTCACTGAGTGAACAGTCTGGTGTAAATAGATAATCCTGTGCCCAAGTAGCCCATCATCATTATTAAGAGTACTCCTCACTCTCAAAAGATTTCCAGTATAAATAACACTATACAGTAAATTAATTATTGGTGCCTTTTGCATAAGTCACCATAAGTGTAAGGTGGTTGCTGAGAGGACATGAGATACCTCCAAGATGGATATGACATGGGTTTTAACTGCTTAGGAGTGAGATGGTTGGAGTCAGAGACATAGGAAAAGTTTCAGGAGAAGGCAGAGGTGGGGAGGATATCTTGAACACAAGATTGTGAAAATACTACAAAAAGAGAAAAAGGCCATGCTTTTGTTACTGGGGGCTGGACCCCGGAAAAACTGGCTCAGTCCTTGTTCATATCTCAGAAGAGAACTGCAGGATGCAAACTCTGTCAGTAAAATGAACAGAAGTTTAGTCGGGAGCAGGAGTGCAGGAAAGATGTTGAGAGAAAGTAGCAAACAACAGTACCCCTTACCCCCACCCCCAAGAGCCAGGATTGGGCAGGCCAGGAGATGGGAGTTTTGTATTGAAGTCTGGAGACCCCCACTTTTTGTGGGTCTTTCTCTCCATAATCATTCTCTCTCCCAACTACAGTCTGTGAGGTGAATCTCACAACAAGGGGTTGCTTTCCATTGTAGCTTAATCCTTCATGCTGCCACATGAAGTCTCCTCTATCTTGACTTGGTCCCTTATTGCTGCCACATGGTCCTTCCAACTTGGGGCAGATTCCACTACTCTTTTCTGTAAGACTTCAAGCTAAAGTATGAAGAACAGATTTGAAAGTTGACAGGAGGAGGGAGAGTAGTGATTGGGAGAAGGAGCACTGAGCAGGTCCCGGACTGAGGAAGAAGGTGAGCAAAGACAAAGGGATGTGAAGTTGGCTTCCTGCTGTGGGGAGTGTGGCACAGAGCTTACTTACCCTGAAGGGGAACCCAGAGAGACTTGAGTGTAAGTGGGGGTGGGGGGTGCAGCCAGGGTGTTTGTAAGTATTTGGAGACTTTCTTTGAGAAATTAGTTGTTTTGTCATGGGAACCTCCGCAAGGACAGGAGCCACAAACGTTTGTTGTTTCTAATCCTGTATGGAGCAGGGAAGCTCCAAGTAGGCACTGAAACTGCTCTTGACTTGAAACTTGAAACTGCTCCTGGAAACTCAAAACTGGAACTTCAGGAAGATAGGCTGGAAATGAGACAGAGATGTGCCCGGAAATGGTGCTTGAGCTGCTGCTGCTGCTGCTGCTGCTTCTGCTGTATTCAGATGAGTACTTGAACCAAACATGAGGAGGCAGGCACATCTGGAAGACCTCTAGAAGGCAGGGCCTGCAGTGGTTTGAGTCAGTGTCAGTATAAACGAAGATGACTGAGATGATTCAGTCAAGCCTGTCCCGCGGAAACCTCAACCTTAACCTCAAGTAAAGGCATTATGTTCCCCTTCCAGCCAGCTCTTCCTCTTAGTGCTCTTACTCATCCGTTAGTCACAAAGGTGGAAAATTTTACATCAACAAAAATAGAGAAGCTAGAAGAGAGAGGAGATACAGTGATAATTATTTTAGCTATGGTTAGGATTTGTGTTTAAACAGTTCCTTTTTTCCTTAAGATTTTCTTTATTAATGAGATAGGAGAATCAAAGCATCACTGTGACGCATGATCTACTGGGGATTAAACTCAAGACTTGATTTCTGAGAGTCCAATGTTTTATCCATTGGACCTCCCAGATATCAACAATTAGGACTTTTATTTTAATCTTTTAAGTTTTTTTGTTAAAGGAAGCTACACAGTTTTTAAAAAAATATTTATTTATTTATTCCCTTTTGTTGCCCATGTTGTTGTAGCTTTGTTGTGGTTATTGTTGTTGTTGATGTCATTCGTTGTTGGATAGGACAGAGAGAAATGGAGAGAGGAGGGGAAGACAGAGGGGGGAGAGAAAGATAGACAGACACCTGCAGACCTGCTTCACCACCTGTGAAGCTACTCCCCTGCAGGTGGGGAGCTGGGGGCTTGAACCGGGATCCGTACGCTGGTCCTTGCACTTTGCGCCACGTGCGCTTAACCTGCTGCGCTACTGCCCGACTCCCATCTTTTAAGTTTTTTAAACTTTATTTATTTTAATTGCTAGCACAGAGAGGTATTGAGAGGGAAGGGCTAAAGAGATGGAGAGAGACAGAGAAATACCTGCAACACTGATTCATTGCTTGTGAAGCTTTCCCCCTGCAAGTGGAGACCAAGGGCTTGAACCCATCCTTGTGCATGGTAATATATGCACTTAACTAGGTGTGCCACCACCTGGACCCAACAGTTAGGACTTTCCTTGTTGTGCACATGGTCTCACACTCACTGACACCCTCACTCCCAGGTTGGGCCTAGCATCCTTTATTTATTTATTTACCTTTATTAGTGAATTAATACTGATTTAGAAAATTACAAGATAACAGGGGTACAACTGTACCATTCCCACCACCAGAGTTCTGGATCCCCAGTCTCTCCATTGTAAGCTATAACGGTTCTCCCAAGGTTACAGATATAGATTAACTATTATTTCTATGACTATCTGTATTTGTATATATTTGCCCCCTTTCTTAAAGTGCCATCTTCTCTTCCTTTCCAAATCACACATACACCTATTACTACATCCAAATGTCCTTCCCTTTTGCCTCCTCTCTCTCCAGTTCCTGATGGAGTTGGAGTTCAGAGCCCTCTGGTCATTTTCCCCCTATCATTTCCTCTCCCACTAGGAGTATGGGTCAAAATTATCATGGGGGTGCAGAAGATGGGAGTTCTGACTTCTGTAGTTGCTTCTCTGCTGGACATGGGATTGGCAGGTTGATCCATACCTCCAGCCTATTTCTGTCTTTACCTAGTGGGGTAGAGCTCTGGAAAGGTGAGGTTCCAGGACCCATTGGTGAGGTCATCTGCCTAGGGAATTCAGGATGGAATCATGATAGTGTCTGCAACTTGGTGGCTGAAAGATGACAAGCTACAAAGCGGGACAAAATGATTACGGAACAGGAAGCAAAAAATAGTAGAGCAGATAAAAATAGGGATCCTGGGAGTTGGGTGGTAGTGCAGTGGGTGAAGCACAAGCAGTGCAAAGCGCAAGGACCAGCGTGAGGATGCCGGTTTGAGCCCCTGGCTCTCCACCTGCAGGGGGGTCGCTTCACAATCGGTGAAGCAGGTCTGCAGGTGTCTATATTTCTCTCCCCCTCTCTGTCTTCCCCTCCTCTCTCCATTTCTCTCTGACCTATCCAACAACGACGACATCAAAAACAACGACAATAATAGCTATAACAATAAAACAACAAGGGCAACAGAAGGGGATAAATAAATAAATATTTTTTTAAAAAAATAGGGATTTTAGGGTGGAAAGAAGCCAGGAAGTCCATTTTAGGCATGTTTGAAGGGGCCCATGACTATCAAACTTTTTTGCTTGAGTTTGATAGCTAACATGGAGTTGGACAAAAATACTGTCTGAGAAGATGGTGTCAGAGTAGAGAAAAGGGCTAGAAAGTTGGATTGGGAGGGTCGGGCGGTGGCGCAGTGGGTTAAGCGCATGTGGCACAAAGCGCAGGGACAGGCATAAGGATCCCGGTTCGAGCCTCCGGCTCCCCACCTGTAGGGGAGTCGCTTCACAGGTGGTGAAGCAGGTCTGCAGGTGTCTGTCTTTCTCTCCCCCTCGCTATCTTCCCCTCCTCTCTCCATTTCTCTCTGTCCTATCCAACAATGAACATCAACAATGGCAGTAATAATAACCACAACGAGGTGACAAAAAGGGGGAAAAAATGGCCTCCAGGAGCGGTGGATTCATGGTGCAGGCACCGAGCCCAGCAATAACCCTGGAGGAAGAAAAAAAAAAAGAAAGTTGGATTAGGGCAAAGAATAGCTCCCATTATTAAAAAAAAAAAAATCCATGAATAAAATTAACAGTTTATTCCATCCACCTGACCCAGGACCCATTTATATTTATGTTTAGCACAAGATCCTATATAATCTCTGAGTTGCTATTGGTCTGAGCTCACAGCTCCTGATCACAGTTGGGAACAGTGCAGGCTGTAGACATTTCAAGACGAATCTTCCTCGAGTAGCAGGGCAGGATGACCCAACCTCTCTTCGGAGACTGGGGCAGTCCCTACCATTACTGCTCTGTGTGGAAAGCAAGGTCCTCGAAAGGCCTGCAGAGGGCTTATGATGATGTTTCTGTTGAAAGTGGCCATTGATTGGTGCAGAGAGGAATCCTTTAGAGGTCTAGGCCCATCATATGTGTGTGAAAATCTGAGGATTCCCTGACTAGAGCCCCAGATGATAGGGGTAGTGTAATATTGACCAAAAAGGTAATCATTAAGTGAGGGTCTGGCATCCTATATCCTACATTCTTAAAAATTAGCCATTGGGGGTCAGCTGGTGGTGCAGTGGGTTGCCAGCGCAAGGATCCGGGTTCAAGCCCCTGGCTCCCTACCTGCAGGGGAGTTGAATTGGGTCTGTAGGTGTCTTTCTCTTCCCCTCTCTGTGTTCCCCTCCTCTCTCCATTTCTCTCTGTCCTGTCCAATGGCATCAATAACAACAACAACAATAATAACCACAGCAATGATAAAACAACACAGGCAACAAAATGGAAAAAGATAGCCTCCAGGAGCAGTGGATTCGTGGTGCAAGCACTGAGCCCCAGCAATAACCCTGGAGGCTAAAAAAAAAAAAAAGTTAGCCATCATCAGTCACACACATAGTTGGATATGAGATCATTGGTATTCTTAGGTCTCTGGGTTGATGTCACAGACAGGGGCTTAGAACTAAACTTTGTTGGTGAAAAAAAAGTGAAGTTCTTTTCTCAGTAAGGAAAGAGGAAAGCTGCCAGGCACAGTGATAAGAACGAGGGTGACATTGGCTTGGTTAGAGATAAGCAGCTGTAAGCCATTTTCATGTACTTTCCTCTGCACACGCTTCATTACTGATAAATCTGACAGTCTTGCCCAATTAAGAGACATTTTGAAAGCGTAAAAATTTAGAAGGCAGAAATGTAATTGTGTCATTAGTTATCTGTGAGCTGCTCACAATGGAATCTGCTCTGTCTTTTATATGAGAACAACTGTGGCAAATTCTTCTTCGAAATTAAGTCTCAAGAAAACAAAAACAAACAAAACTTCATCTCTCTCATTTTCAGTTAGTCAAAATTACATGCTTTATCCTCCATGTGTGTATTTGTTCATTCAACAGATAAATGTGAGTTCCTCCAATAAACCTGACTTTGCTCTAGCCACTGGTGATGGAGCAGCAAACAAGATAAATAAGACCTTTCCTTGTTGAGCTTTAATAGGGGGAGAGAGATAACGAAAAAGAACAATAGCGAGATTGATCTGAAGACAGCAAAGTTAAGTTATGAGAAGGCCTTTCTTTTTTATACTATTTATACTTTTTAAAACTATTTATTATTACTATCTTTATTTGTTTATTGGATAGAGACAGCCAGAAATCAAAAGCTAAACTGGAGATAGAAAGGGAGAGAGAGAGACATCTGCGGCCCTGCTTCACCACTTGCAAAGCTTTCCTCCCTGTAGGTGAGGATGGAGGGGGGGCTTGAACCCAGGTCTTTGAGCACCGGAACATGTGCACTCAACCAGGTGTGCCACCACCTGGCCCCTGTGAAGGTTTTTCTGAGACTTTTTAAAAATATTTTTTATATTTATTTATTTATTCCCTTTTGTTGCCCTTGTTGTTTTATTATTGTAGTTATTATTGTTGTTGACGTCATTGTTGTTGGATAGGACAGAGAGAAATGGAGAGAGGAGGGGGAAGACAGAGAGGGGGAGAGAAAGATAGACATCTGCAGACCTGCTTCACCGACTGTGAAGCGACTCCCCTGCAGGTGGGGAGACGGGGGCTTGAACCGGGATCCTTACACCAGTCCTTGCACTTTGTGCCACCTGTGCTTAACCCGCTGCGCTACCGCCCGGCTTAATTTTTTTTTTTTTTTTTTTACCAGAGCACAACTCAGTGCTGGATTTTATGGTGGTGGTGGTGGGGGTTGAACCTGGACTTGGGAGCCTCAGGCTTGAGAGTTTCTTTGCATAACCATTATGTTATCTACCCCCAGCCCAGAAGTTACCTTTTTCACTTTCTAATTCACCAACCAAATAAAGGATCTAGGGGTGCAGACATTAGGGGAAGTAAAAAGAGAGTTGAAAGGACCCAAGGCAGGAACAAGTTCAAAGAACAGAGATAGGTGTATAGGTGGAGGCTGGCGGATGAGTAGGAAAAGTAGAAAGAGGAATCTGAAGATCAGGAGGGCCTTGTGAGTCTTGAGAAGGAGATGGAATGCTATTCTGAGTGTCAGTGGAGAACCTCACATTGTGCAGTGAAGCTCTGATCTGCATTTTACATTGTTGTTGTTGTCATCATCATCTAGTGGGAGTGGTGGGGATACGGAGCACAGCTCTAGCTTTTGTTGTGCTGCAGTTCAGACCTACAGCCTCTCGGGCACTCTAACACTGGGATACTCCCTGGCCTCCTGATTGGCATTTGAAATAGGATAGAAAAAAATAAACAAATGAGAGAGAAAATAAATTCTCACTAAGACAAATTCAGTCCTCTTAGAGTCATTATAAAAGGCTATGTGACATTATGCATGGGTTAATAGTCTACTTTAAAATAAACTGCCTAGCTCTACCACTCATATGCTGTGTGACCTTACACAGATCATTCAACCTCTCTGTTTCAGTTTCTTCATCCACTAAGCAAGGATAATAATATCTACTTTGTAGGATTTTTGTAAAGTGAGTTAATACAGGAAAATGCATAAAACATAAAATGCATAAAAAGTATTAGGCACATAGTAAAACATTTAATGAGGACCTTAAACATGCTTTTGGTTTTGATGCGTTTATCACACCTTCATGGCTTTTTTCATAAGAATATATATATACATATATGCTTTTTTAAATTTCAGCTATTACATTTTTCAGTTCCAAATTTTTTCATTTGGTTCATTTGTATAAATTTTTTTTCTACAGGATTATCGCTGGGGCTCAGTGCTAACACTACAAATCCACTGCTCTACTGGCCATTTATTTTATTTAATCAATTAATTAATTAGTTAATTTTGGATAGGACAGAAAGAAATTAAGAGGGGGAGGGGGAAGGACAGAGAGGGGGAGAGAAAGACACCTGTAGACCTGCTGAAGCGACCCCCCCTGCAGGTGGGGAGCTGAGGGCTTGAACCAGGATCCTTGCTCTTTGCGCCATGTGCACTTAACCCGCCATGCTACTGCCAGGCCCCCTACAAATAAAAATCCTAGCCAAGTTTTTTGGTATGCATAGGCATGCTTCTTCTATATTTTATATGGAAAGGCAAGGCCCTGAAATAGTTCAAACAGCTGTATGGCAAAGAAGAATCAAGTGGGAGGGAACATTCTACCTGATAGTAAGTCTCACTGTGTAACAGGGACAGTGAATACATAAGAGGGCACAGACACATAGACAAGTGGAACAAAGAAGCGAATGCCGAAGTACACTCAAAAATGTTCAACTGAAAAAAGGCTCAACTAGATTTTTACAGAGGTACAAAAGTAATTCAAAGGAAGTAGAATAGTTCTTCAACAAATGGTGCTAGAATACCTAGATGTTTACATGTTTTTAAATCAGCTTTCCAACTAAACGTCAGAACTTATACAAAAATTAACTCAAGGACAGATGTGGATATGTAAGGTTGTGCACCTGAAACCTACATGAAGCCATGTCACTGAAATTTTTAAAAAAAATTTTAGTATTTATTTGTTTTCCCTTTTGTTGCCCTTGTTGTTTTTCATTGTTGTTGTAGTTATTGTTGTTGTTATTGATGTCGTTGTTGGATAGGACACAGAGAAATGGAGAGAGGAGGGGAAGACAGAGAGGGGGAGAGAAAGATCGACACCTGCAGACCTGCTTCACCACCTGTGAAGCGACTCCCCTGCAGGTGGGGAGCTGGGAGCTCAAACCTGGATCCTTACCCTGCTCCTTGCGCTTTGTACCCCATGCACTTAACCCACTGCGCTACTGCCCGACTCCCCAATTTAAATTTTTTAAAAGAAATCAGAAACAAGTGGGCTAGACAGCCAAGTGGTTGTGCAAAAAGGCTTTCATGCTTGCGGTTCTACAGTTCCAGATTCAATCCCCAGCACAATCAGAGCTGAGCATTGTTGGGGGGGAGGGTGTTGGGGGGGATGAATGAAAGAACAAAAGAAAGAAATAGAAGAAATGTTGGGTAGTATGCCAGCTCCCCCTGGCTTCTGCTTAACCAAGCACCGGTATGCCTATATAGGGATTGGTTTGATCCCATTCAAAGCGGTCTATTTACATAAATCACTTTTACATTTACATAAAGCACCACACTCCCTCCAGGGCATTAGTGGTTTAGTGGTAAAATTCTTACCTGCTCCGCCCCCTCTCCTTGTCACACCCTGATCTTCCACCAGTCACTTTTCGCTCCACCCTCTCTATGTCACATCCTGTTTCCACCCTACTTGGAGAGTATAAAAACAGCTGCTCTTCTGATTAAACACACTTGGAAATTGCTTTCCGGCTCCGAGTGTTCCAGAGTGTATCTCCTGTGAAGTTAGTGCGGCACGAGTTCCTGATCCCTCTCCCACGCAGCAGATCGGCTCCAGTTGAGTTCTCTCCAACCCAGAGAGCACTAGCCTGGGAAGAACCACCCTCAGGCTATCCCGGCAAAGAAAGACATTGGGATTTAAGGTTAGACAAAAGGTTCTTAGACTTGACACATAAAAGTAAAAACTAAGTTGGACTTCACTAAAATAAAAACTTTTCTTCCGTGAAACACTGTAAAGAGAATAGAAAGATGGGTAGATAGCATAATGGTTATGCAAACAGACTCTCATGTTTGAGGCTCTGGAAGTCTCAGGTTCAGTCCCCCCACACCACCACCATAAGCCAGGGCTGATCAATGCTGTGGTTAAAAGAGAGAGAGAAAAAAGATTAACTACAAACAGCTGGGAGAAAGTATTTGTAAACCACATATTCAACAAAGGACCAGTATCTAGAATATTAAAATAAATAAATAAATAAACCTGTAAGAAACAGATAAACAGGGCCAGGTGGTAACGCAGCAGGTTAATCACACATGGTGCAAAGTGCACGGACCTGAATAAGGAGCCTGGTTTGAGCCCCCGTCTCCCCACCTGCAGGGGGGTCGCTTTACAAGTAGTGATGTAGGTATGTGGGTGTCTATCTTTCTCTCTCCCTCTGTCTCCCCCTCTTCTCTCTATTTCTCTCTGTCCTATCCAACAACAATAATAATAACAATAATAGCAACAACAAGGGCAACAAAAATGGGAAAAAATGGCCTCCGGGAGCAGTGGATTCGTAGTGTAGGCACCAAACCCCAGCAATAACCCTGGAAGCAAAATAATAAAGATACAGGTCAACAAGTACTGGGTGATAGTTTATCCAAAGTGAATATCTTTCCATGTGCAAGACCCTGTGTTGAAATGCTGCCATCACGTGGGAAACCATAGCACAGGGGAAGCTCCATGGATGGCAGAGTGGTACACTGTTGTGTGTCTAGTTGATCTTTCTGCGCACAACCATACCCTCTTCTCACAATTAGAGCTCAGGTCTTTCCTTTATTTCAAAACACACTTCTGCACTCTCACCTGTGTGGACATGGCTGCACAGCCAAAGGGAGTGGGACTCCTTAGCATAAGGAGACAGAGCTATAGGTCTCCAAACCAGACTGCCTGGAACTTATCAGCCATAAGGGCAAGCAGCTACATAAGCTCAAGATGCAGTTTTACACAGCCTTGAAAAAATAAATAAATAAATAAGTATTTGTTTATGAGAAAGAGAACCAGAGCATCACTCTGGCACATGGGATGGCATGATTGAACTCAGGACCCTACACTTGAGAGTTCAACTCTTTACCCATTGCTCCACCTCCTGGGAAGGTCCAAACATCTTTTACAAACCTGATTGCTCTGGTGTTAGAAACCCAGAGGCGGGGAGTCAAGCGGTAGCAAAGTGGGTTAAGTACATGTGGTACAAAGCACAAGGACTGGCATAAGGATCCCGGTTTGAGCCCGCAGCTCCCCACCTACAGGGGAGTCGCTCCACAGGCGATGAAGCTGGTCTGTAGGTGTCTATCTTTCTCTCCCCCTCTCTGTCTTCCCCTCCTCTCTCCATTTCTCTCTGTCCTAACAATGACGACATCAATAACTACAACAGTAAAGAAAACCCAAGGACAACAAAAGGGAAAATAAATAAATTTTAAAAAATTAAAAAATAAATAAATAAAAACACCCAGAAGGGAAATCTACCCCCTACCCCACCCCACCCCCACCAACTCCCACACAAACCCATAGATGAGTTGAGTCAGGCATTTCTCTCTACCTGCACTGCAATTGAGGCCTAATTGATAAAAGCTTTCTCACTACTATTTGCCTAACAGAGGAATAGGCATCGAATTGCTTTAAAATAGCATGTGCCTTCCTCTAAGAGGAGATCAGGAGTACAATATGTATACTCTTCAACAACAACTTTCTGAATAGTTGAAATGTGTCTAGGGTGTTCTCTCTGGTTCTGTTTGTCCTTTTTCTTTTTCTCTACCTTGTATCGTGAAAGAAATGGAAATACCAATTACTACCTCTGCATAAAGAGATTTGCCCAGAAATTAGAATTAGTAGCAAAAGGTTAGCTCTTGGGAGACATAGGGAAGATCTTGCTTCCTCAACACCACCACCAAGAGCCACAAAGAAGCATGTAATCTAGCTACCATAAATTTGGTCAGATGCTAAGTTTCCCTCCTAAACCTCATTGGTGAAGAGTCCTGACCCCGTTCATTACTCCTTCCCGTAACATCAGAGGCCACAGCATTCCCGGGACCCTTCACTAACACCTGGAGTGGTGGCTGAGAAGCAGATGAGGGTGGGCTGGGAGTTGGGGTGGAGCTCAATGAAAACGCTGAGGTGGCATCTGCCGGAACCGAGGTTTGATTTTTTTCAAACAAATAAAAAAGCTTATGCTTTTTTTTTTTTTTTAAGGAAAATGACTATAAAGTGTGAGCTGTAGATAAAGGGCCCCCTTATGAAGTCCAGAACATTACCCTTCCTGCTCCCAGCTCCAGGGTAACATAATTTTACAGGGAATAGGCCGCCCAGATTCCAATCTTAGTTAGCTGGCAACCAGATTGAGACTTGGACCTGGGTATAACTGCTGACCTAGAAATTTACTGAAGAATTGAGGCCAGAGCATAACATGTTTTATTATTGTCTCGGAGAGAACTGGGGACTTGAGAGAAGGAGGTAGTGGAGAGAGGAGGGAAGGGAGGGGAGGGACTGTCACATCTAGAGAAACTACTTTACTCACCTCATTATTTTATACTTCTTAGGCAAAATTGCTGGTTATTATGCTTTAAGGAAAACTTTTTTTTCTTTGTCATTTCCCAAAATAGATGAATTCCCGCTCTATCTAATGTAAATTCTGAGGTTAGTTGCAAAGTCTCATGTTTTTCTTCAGGGTATGTAGAAATCAACTCCTGTCATTCCTCCCCCTCCCCCAACACACACACACACACACACACACACACACACACACACACACACACACACACCCCTTTTCCCACTGAAGAAGGGCCTTTTAAAAGCTTCTAAAAATGTGCCTTCGGCATTCCACGCCTTTGTTCTTCCATTTCTTTGTTCTTTTGCCAACTCATGAGCTCAGGGGGCTGCCTCGGTGGGCCCTGAGCCTGCAGAATCCAGGGCTGTGGGTCCACAGCTGGCCAGTTGTGCTGACAAAGTAGAAAGGCAGAGGGTTCATCTTTCAGACCACACCACCCTTGAGGAGAACAAGTTCCCAGAGAGCTGTCCACCTGGCTATTATGTTCACTACAGACCCAGTGATGTCAGGGACGATGTTAGTGGGGCCTTCAGAGTCCCTATCTAGCCCTGGAAGAAGTTTCTTTTCCCTCTGTTTGGCTAGCTGTGGGGGAGAATTGAGCCTTCCTGAAGCTTACCTCCCACCCCTTCAAGAGCTCTGATGAACCTCAGAGGGTCTAATTCTCAGGTGCTAATAAGGTGTCCAAGCTGCAACCTGCTTCTTGGCCCTGTCCACTCTATGGTTTACAAGGCTAGTTAGAACTTGTTAAAGTTAAAACAAACTAAATTACCTGGTTGTTGTCTAGCAGCTCAGAAAACATATGAGTGGTGAATTACACCCTAGACAGCACTCGTATGCCCCCTAACACTAGGATTGGCTTCATTCCTCACCTCTCGCCTGCCCACCTCTCACTCAGATACCCATAGCAGTGCCACACGCTAATGCTAGTGGTCACTATCTGCCAATAAGTTTCCCCTCTAGGGGCTTAATTTTGCCTCAAAAAAGTGAGTGTGAATGAGTTTAACTTTCAACACTTCTAGAAATGCCCCCCTCCCCCCGTCATCATTTTGCAATTAAGTTGTTCATTAAATTTAATAGGCCAGGACATAGTTAAATAGTATAGAAGCAACCACCCCAGTGCATAAAATGATCCACAATACTTAGCAAACCAGTTTTTTTTTTGAAAATTTACATGATTTTATTTATATTAGAATGCATACTCCTGCTAGTTAATTGTATGAGTTAGTTTGATTAGGACAGAGAATGTCCAGACCATTGGCCAAACATTTTTGTGGATGTGTCTGTGAGGGTGTGTCTGGATGAGTATAACATTGGAATCAGTGGACTGAGTAAAATAAACAGTTCACTCCAAAGTAGGTAGTGTTATCCATTAAAAGACTTGAACTGACCAAAAGGTTTGAGTAAGTGGGGGCTCTTCCTGCTGAAGCTGGGAAATCAGTGTTTTTTTTTCTTTTTTTAAATTTGATTATTTATTTACTCCCTTTTGTTGCCCTTGCTTTTTTTTTTATTATTGTTGTTGTAGTTATTGTTGTTGTTACTGATGTCACTGTTGTTGGATAGGACAGAGAGAAATGGAGAGAGGAGGGGAAGACAGAGGGGGGAGAGAAAGATAGACACCTGCAGACCTGCTTCACTGCCTGTGAAGCAACTCCCCTGCAGGTGGGGAGCCGGGGGCTGGAACTGGGATCCTTATGCTGGGCCTTGTGCTTTGCGCCACGTGCGCTTAACCTGCTGCACTACTGCCCAACTCCTGGGATATCAGTGTTTTATACATTTGGACATGAGCTGAAACATCAGACCTGCCTGGATATGCAGCCCACTGGCTTTTAACTAGGGTCTTATGTCAACTCTCCAGGACTTCCTGCTTGCTGAATGCAGATCTTGGGACTTTTCAATCTTTATAATTGTATGAGCCAACTCCATATAATAAATCATTCTCTTTAATCTGGAGAGCCCTAGATAATACAATATTTTAACAATAACAATATTTTTTTCAGTTTTTTTTTTAAATTACCACCAGTGTTACCTCTGGGATTTGGTGCCTTGTACAATAAATTTGCTGCTCCTGGTGGCCATTTTTTTCTTCCTTTTTCTTTTTATTAGATAAGACACAGAGAAACTGATCGGTGAGAGGGAGAGATAGAAAGACACCTGAAAATCTGTTTCACCACTCGGGAATCCTCCCTCCCTCCCTGCAGATGGGGAGCAGATTTAACCCTGGTCCTTGCACATGATAATGTGTGAGCTAACGGGGTGCATCAGAGCTCAGCCCTCCAGTAACAGTATTTTATGCTTGTTATATTAGTTTGCTAAATCTACCGCAATAAGTACCACAAATGAATGGTGTAACCAACAGAGGCTCATTGTCTCATATTTCTGGAGGCTATATGTCCCAGATTAAAGTGTCAGCAGGACTACTTTCCCCTGAGGTTCTTCAAGAATCATCTACTCCTTACCTCTCCCCTAGTTTCTGATATTTTCCCTTCTGCTAATCTTTAGCCTTTCTTGGTTTGTAAAAATATCCTTTACATTCTGTCTCTGCAGTCCTGTCCTCTTCACGTGGGATATTTCTGTGTATTACCTGTGTTTAATTTCTCTAACGACAACAATCATACTAAATTAGGGGCTTACACTTCTCCAGTATAGCCTCATCTGAACTCATTATACCTACAGTGATCCTATTTCCAAATTACATTTTAATGTAATGAAGGCTCTGTCTACAACATAGGGCTTTTTTTTTTTTTTTTGCCTCTAGGGTTATTTGCTGGGGCTCGGTGCCTGTACTACGAATCCACTGCTCTTCATTTTTTCTCGTTTTTGTTGCCCTTGTTGTTGTCATTATTGTTATTGTTGCCATTGATGTTGTTGGTCTTGGATAGGACAGAGAGAAATCAAGAGAGGAGGGGAGAAAAACAGACATCTGCAGACCTGCTTCACCACTTGTGAAGCGACCCCCCTGCAGGTGGGGAGCCGGGGGCTCGAACTGGGATCCTTATGCCAGTCCTTGCACTTTGCACCTCTTGTGCTTAAACCTGCTGCGCTACCAACCGACCCCCAACATATAACTTTTAAGGTAACAAAATTTGACTTATAGCAGTCTGTATGCTGACCCCCACACATATGTCTCTTACAAAAAACCCCATCCTAACATCCTGCCACATTTTAATTCATTTCAGTATCACTTCAAAGTACAAAATCTCATCTAAATCAGGTGGAGGTGAGACTTGATGTATGATTCATCCTGAGGTAAAATCCCTCTCCATGTGTGGACCTAGGAAACCAAGCTAGCTGTCAACTTCCAGAAGGCAAGGTGGACTAGACACATGATGCACATTCCTGTTCTTAAGGGGATAAATTGGGAAGAAAGCCAAGAATTAGAGATTCCAAGGACATCGCAGACCTGTAAAGGATGCTTTCTTTAGATTATTTTGCTATCCAGGTTATGGGGTGTGTGTGTGTATATGTGTGTGTGTGTGTGTGTGTGTGTGTGTGTGTGTGGGCGGTGACTCAATGCCTGCAGAACTCCATTGCTCCCAGGAGCCATTTTTTCCTTTCAACTAGATGAGGGTGAGGGGGTGAAAAGACAGAAAGCTACAGTGAAGGAGAAAAATACAGAGAGAGAAGGAGAAACACCACAGGACTCCTCCACTGCTCTTTAAGCTCTGCCCCTGCAGGTATTCCCATATTGTGACCCGAGGCTCAAACCAGGGTCCTAATACAGGGTAATATGGACACTCTACCAGGTGTGCCACTGCTAGGCCCTGCTCATGATTTGTATCACTCCATTGGGGGAAATAATGATTTGCAAGATAGTTGTCACATGCATATAATTTCCTCATTATAGATACCTTAGTGGAATATCTGTTTATTTTAATTTGCTTTTTTGTTTTATTATTATGACTTGAATGCTTTAGTTACACCCCCAAAAGTCCTCTGATTGTTCTTTCAAATGTATATTTGCATGCCTTTTCTTATACTCTGTGCCTTGCATTTGAATTTTTTCTTTTCTTTTTTCTTACTTTTTCCTTTTTTTTTTTTTTTAAATCACTGGAGCTCAGTGCCAGCAAGCAAACCAGCTTTTAAAACAAGGCTGTTTGGGGAGTTGGGTGATAATGCAGCGGGTTAAGTGCAGGTGGTGCAAAGCACAAGGACCGGCACAAGGATCCCAGTTTGAGCCCCTTGTTCCCCACCTGCAGGGAAGTCACTTCATAGGTGGTAAAGCAGGTCTGCAGGTGTCTGTCTTTCTCTCCCCCCTCTGTCTTCCCCTCCTCTCTCCACTTCTCTCTGTCCTATCCAAAAACAATGACATCAATTACAACAATAAAACAACAAAGGCAACAAAAGGGAATAAATAAATAAATAATAAATTTTTTTTTTTTAAAAAAGGCTGTTTGTTGGGGCCAGGTGGTGGTACACCTGGTTGAGCACACAGGTTGCAAGGACCCAGATTCAAGCCCCCAGTCCCCACCTGTAGAGGGAAAGCTTTGTGAGTGGTGAAGCAGTGTTGCAGGTGTCTCTCTGTCTCTCTCTCTCTATATATATATCACCCCTTCCCTCTCCATTTCTGGCTGTCTCTATTCAATAAATAAATAAAAATAAATTAAATAAAACAAGGCTAATTGTTTCCATTTTAAATTTCAAAAACTTATCCTTAAGTACACACGTGTGTATCTCAAAGACAGAATAGTAGGCTAAGTAATAGAGAAGTGGCTCTCAGAGCTAGGTTTCAACCTCTCTTAATTCTGCTCTCTTCCATATATGTAAGAGGGGATAATAATAATTACCTACCTATTGGATTGTTTCAAGAATGAAGGTAAAACAAGTAAATCACTTAGCAATAAATATATACTCAGTATTTAGTAATCAGTGTTATTGGCATAATAAGAACTGTATTATGTAAAATTATTTCCAATCATAATTGTACATGTCTTTAATGAATGCATATTTTCTATTTAGCCTTACATACAAAAATGTTTATCAAATTAAAGCTACCTTCTTCCATTCTAATCCAAAATAATTAGTGTGCTTTGAGAAAGAATTGAAATTAAATTATTGGGCAGGGGTAGATCACATAATAGTTATATAAACAGACTCTCATGCCTGAGGCTCCGAAGTCCCAGGTTCAATCCCCTGCACCAACATAAGCCAGAGCTGAGCAGTGCTCTGGTTAAAAAAAAAAAAATTATTTAAGGATTGGAAGATGAAGTATCTTTGCTTGGAAATCTGATGACAAAAGAAGTAGGGTACATGAATTGTGTTTTATTACATTTCTATCCTCCTGCCTTTGTCATTTCTTCAAATTGTTTTACTGCTGTTACAGTGATTTGTGAGGGCAAATTACAGTGCCAAAATGATGTCAGTGTAAGTCTGGATTAATGACAAATGATGTCAAAACCAGAGTATGTGAGTGTAAATTGTAGTTAGGCAAAAGGCAGCAAAAAGCCAAAGGTGTATTAAGCTAAGATGACATTTGAAAGGTTTTATTGGTATTGGGCGAGGGAGGAAAGATGCCTTGTGTGCCATATAGTCTGCATCCTCTTTATGCTGCCCCCCAAGTCATATTGATCCTAAAAAACTAAAGTAAAATATGACTCTCATGTTGTGTCCATATAACAAAATAGACAGTGTGCAGAACCCCAGAAAATAACAGTCCCCCTCCATTTTCTGTGCTCCCAAGCTCAGAAAGAATATTTTTTTTAATGTTTTTATATTTATTTATTCATTTCCCCTTTTGTTGCCCTTATTTTTTTATTGTTGTTGTAGTTATTATTGTTGTTATTTATGTCGTTGTTAGATAGGACAGAGAGAAATGGAGAGAGGAGGGAAAGACAGAGAGGGGGAGGAAAGATAGACACCTGCAGACCTGCTTCACTGCCTGTGAAGTGACTCCCCTGCAGGTGGGGAGCCGGGGACTCGAACCGGGATGCTTGAGCCAGTCCTTGCGCTTTTCGCCACGTGCGCTTAACCTGCTGCACTACCTCCCGACTCCCTCTTTTTTTTTTTATTTTTTATTTATAAAAAGGAAACACTGACAAAACCATAGAATAAGAGGGGTAAAACTTCGCACAATTCCCACCACAAGAAGTCCATACCTCATTCCCTCCCCTGATAGCTTTCCTATTCTTTAACCCTCTGGGAGTGTGGACCCAAGTTCAATGTGAGATGCAGAAGGTTGAAGGTCTGGCTTCTGTAATTGCTTCCCCGCTGAACATGGGCATTGACAAGTTGATACAGACTCCCAGCTTGCCTCTCTTTTTCCCTAGTGGGGAAGGGCTCTGGGGAAGCAGAGCTCCAAGACACATTGGTGGGGATGTCTGTCCAGGGAAGTCTGGTGGGCATCATGCTGGCATCTGGACCCTGGTGGTTGACAAGAGAGTTAACATACAGAGCCAAACAAATTGTTGACCAATCTGGAATAGTGCAGATGAAGAGTTGGGGGGGGGGTCCTCCATGTTGCAGATAGCAAGTAGGCATATTTTAGTTAAATTCCAAAGGGCCTGTGGCTATACTAGTTTTGTTTTTGTTTTTTGTTTTTTCCTTTCTTTTTGCCTCTGTGCCTGAATTCTGATATGGCAGTGGATCCAAGTTATTGTCTGGGGAGATGATGTCATGGCTGGAAAAAGGACCAGAAAGCTGGGTCAGGGAAGAGAGTAGCTCCCTAATATGGGAAAGGGGTATAAATATTGTTGACTGTAAACTCCATCGATTTGATGGGATCTGGGCCCATAATTAGCTAAGGAGCCTGTGTGACCTCTGCATCCCTCTAGATCTGAGCTCACATTCTGTGGTCATGAGTAGGAGCATTCCACGCTGCCACAATATCGACCCATCTTCCTCAGGTGTAGCATAGAGTATGTTGTCCATCCTCCCTTTGGGGGATGGAGCATTCTCTACCATTTTTGATCCAAGTTGAGGGCAAGGTCCTATGGAGGGCCCACAACGGGGTCTATTTTGTTGTTCCTGATAAAAATGACCAGTAACAATGGAGAGAGAGATTTATTCGAGGTCTAGGCCCATTAAGTCTGTTTGGGAATCTAGGACTCCCTGATTAGGGCCCCAGCTGATGGAATGGCCTGATAGTGACTAAAGAGTCATCGTTAAAGTATGCCAGTCTGTTGCCCTTATTGAGCTTTTGCAGTCCTTGCTTTGCTAAGGTTAGCTTTGGAGTGAGTGAGAGAACTGTAATAGGAAGTAGGTGAGGAGGGTATCTAAGTCTAAGTAGACACTATTTCATTATTGACTCACTACAGACTATTGTGTATTTTTGCTTTCAGGTATATATTTTGCCCTAATTTATGGATACATGTGAACATATGCTCTATCTCATGGGACTTTGCTAGGAAGTGAACCTCTTGGAATAGAATTAGAGAATCATGTGAAAGGAAAGGTTTCACCTGAGTAATGAGAGTGAAGGGTTGATATTCCATGCCTGAAGTCTCTGGACACAGTCTGAAGTGAAGCATGCTGAGGTGGTACTCGTTGTGTTGATTAGGTTGGGATCGGCGGATGCAATATCATTTGGTATGACTTGAAAGAAGCATGCAGGAAAGTGAGCCCCACCCTAGAGGTTCCAGGACTGGGGGAATTATAGGCTCTATAGAGGAAGCAGGAGGTTCCTATTGTCTTAGGGTTTAAGAAGACAATAGATAGTTATTGCAATAATCACATTGTTTGGCAGTAGGGTTGAAAAATCCCTTTGTTAGGATTTGCTGTATCATATATACCATCACCATATTTTATGTCCTTTGACATTATTTGCATATAGCTATGCCACCGGTTACTTTTGTTCTCCCTGGACTAAGGTTTTAAGAGAGTCAACATATCAAAGACTCAGCCTGTGTATTAAAAAGACTCATTCTGTGCTTTAAAAAGTTTGAGGCATTCAATCAGTTTTTCCCCTCTCATATTACTTAAATAGTGATTTATATGACTACAAATTAATAGGAGTGGAGGCAAACGCTAGAAGAAGAAGGAGAAGGAGAAGGAGAAGGAGAAGGAGAAGAAGAAGAAGAAGAAGAAGAAGAAGAAGAAGAAGAAGAAGAAGAAGAAGGAGAATAGGAGTGGACATAAACACCATTCCCACCACCGAAAGACTGTGTCCCTTCCCCTCCCTCCCCATGAAGCTGAACATGCACCCTCACCCTCATCCCAGGGTTTTTACTTTGGTACCCTAAGAAAGAATCTTTTTTTTTTTAAAGAATTGACTGCTTCTTAAAAAAGGAAGAAGATGAAGAAGAACACTTTATTTATATTTGCTAGAACAGAGAGGAACTGAGAGGAAAGGAGATAAAGAGGGAGACAGAGAGATACTTGCAGCACGACTTCACCATTCACAAAACTTGCCACTGGCAGGTCAGAACCAGGGCCTAAACCAGGGCCCTTGCACATAGTAACACATATGTGTAACCAGGTGAATCTTTTTATCATCATGTAAGCCCTGGAGATGCTGGTTCCACCTGTTAGCAAATGGTGTAGACTCTGGGAACTAGAAAAGGTCTTGGGCTGGGGTCTGGGGGGAGGGGCCTTTAATCACATTCCATTTTCTTTATAGAATTGGAAGATTGAGACACAGAGACAGCTTCAGGGCACATAACAAGTTAGTGACATTAGACAAGGGTGCCCATTCTGTCATACTGTGAGAATTTCAGCCTTCCCTCTGTTCTCTCTCCCTCTGTTGCCAGCTGACCCATCTTAATCACCTCTTGACCCTTTGACCTTTTCCTAAGTGGTTATTAAATCCTAGCTCCCTGGTCCTGGCTTGGCTTAGACCTGAAAGCAAAGGAGCTGAGAAGCAGCTTTCAAGAAACTCAAGTGACCTGACTGACTAGCCGCAGGGTCTAACCCCAATACTGTAGGCTTCTGCCTTTTTTCTGTCTTCATAATATGGTAGCATTCAGGCATTCAGGCATCTTTGGCCCCAGAACACCGTGGAAGAAGACCTCCTTCATAACCAGAAGCCCTTCTTGCACAGTCAAACCAGCTCCGGGTGTTTGGTATAATTTTATTGGAATGTTGCTTAGCAATGATGGTGCTTTCTATCACAACCTAACAAATACCCCAAACACCATGTGGACATGGAAGTGACATCAAGACAGTGCCCCCCGCTTCCCAGAATATAAATTTGTCTTCGTTGGGACCCCAAGAACTTATATCTAAAACACTCCAGTGCTGCTCTGGCTTCACCCTCATCACCCCTACTCCTGGATGTTAGACCCCAGTGTGAGAAAGGGGGTCTGACAACTGCAGTGTTCATTCATCCAAGTTCATCAGATCTTCTAGATGCTAAGGCCCTTGGCCTGGACTCTGTGGACCCTCTCTTGCAGCTGGCCTCTTGCAGTTGTTCTCTGTTTACTTGCTTTGTAATCTGGCTCAAAAAATTGTCTCCTACTCATCCTCTAACTTATGCATAGTTTCACATGTCTTTGCTTGCATGGAGCTTTTAAGATTGGGTAATATATTTTTTTAAATAAATAAATAGGACCTCACTAGAGATAAATGTTGATCTGTGCTGTGAGCTACTGACTTGAGGTATTCCAAAGGTGGAAAGGGAAGGAGCAAGCCAATCTTCCTTTGAACAAGCAAGCTATCATTCAGGCTAGGTGAATCTGGGGACATGTTTATGGATGACGGAGTCTCTCCACAAGGTTGACAAATTCTTTTTCCTGTTATTGTGTCAGTGCATAAAGTCCCCCAGTTGAGTGCTACCAAAATAACATAGCTCTCTCAGTGAGAATTCTTCCCACACATAGGCCTCTATATGGCAGGAAGTCCCCTTTCAATCTTTCTTGAGAGAATGAGTAGGCTAATACTACCCTCCTTTGTATAGAAGTCGAATTAAATTTATATTCTATGTTGAACACATGACACAAATAGGGAGTCTTCATCTAAAACTTAAAATAATTGAGAGCATATTGAATGACTCCCAGAATTCTCAGAGGAAGACTTGGGACAGGGGAGAAGAGAGCAATAATGTGAACTGTCAGATACCAAATCTTCTAGTTACCAGTTTCCTACTTCTGTTATTGAAAGCAATGTCTCATGATCGTTAGTAGTCATCACTGTAAGAGTTTAATGAGTGCTGTCCAAGTATGGTATCGTAGTAGGAAGTAACCAGTCAGGGGCCAGGCAGTAGTGCAGCAGATTAAGCACTCATGGCCGTGAAGCACGAGGACCCCACCTGCAGCGGGGCCGCTTCACAAGTGGTGATACAGGTCGGCAGGTGTCTTATCTTTCTCTCCCTCTCTGTCTTCTCCTCCTCTCTAGATTTCTCTCTGTCCTATCCAAAAGCAACAACAGCAATGGTAACAATAACAATAAGGGCAACAACAAGGGCAACAAAATGGGAAAAATGGCCTCTAGGAGCAGTGTATTCATAGTGCAGATACCCAGCCCCTGAAGGCAAAAGGGGAAAAAAGAAGTAACCAGTCACAAGCTGCCAGATTATAGACATTTAAATTGTCAAACTGAAAAGTGGCTAAGATGGTCCCCAACATATTTCTTTAGCACCCTGTACTTCAGCTGACATAAACCCCACTCAACCCCAGCCTGTAAGTACTAGTGCAGGTATGGAGGAAAAAGACTTTTTTTTTATTCCCTTTTGTTGCCCTTGTTTTTTTTTTTAATTGTTGTAGTTATTATTGTTGTGATTAATGTCATCATTGTTGGATAGGACAGAGAGAAGTGGAGATAGGAGGGGAAGACAGAGGAAGAGAAAAAGATAGATACCTGCAGACCTGCTTCACCACTTGTGAAGCGACTCAAAAGGGACACTTACATAGTTGGTAGGGATGTAAATTGGTTTAGTTTGTATGAAAAAATTACATGAAGTTTTTTTTTTCCCCAGAAAATTTAGAATAGAATGTCTGCAAGAGAGCTTGCCTGGGAAGGTGCCTGTTCTATCATGTACGTGATCCAGGTTCCAGCCTGGCCCACCACTGCACTGAAGGAGGTTTCAGTTATGTGCTGTCTTTCCTTCTGTCTCACTGTCTCTGTCTTTATCTCTTTGTCTTTTGATCTGAAAAATCAGCCTGCAGTGGTGATGCTCCAACAAAAAGAAAATTTAAGTTAGTATTAAAAGCAAACAAAAAAAGTGTCAGAAAAGGTACATGCACCCCTGACACCCCTGCATTTACTGCAGTACTATTTACAAAAGCCAAGTTGCAGAAACAGCTAGGTGCTCTGCAGCAGATGAGTAGGTTCAGAAGTTGTGGTATATCCGCATAATGGAAGGCAGCTCATCTCTGACAAAAGATGAAATCTTGCACTTTGCTACAACATGAATAGAACTGGATGGAGATTACAGTAAGTGGGAAAACTCCAAAGAAGAGGATAAATGCCGGCTTATGTATGGAATCTAAAAGAAATAAAGTAGAGTAGACAAAATCTGATGAACACAAATCCTTCATCTCTCACCACAGAACTGACCAAAGAGGAAGGAAGACAGGTGTAAGGGTGGAGAGGGTCTAGTAGACTCTGGTGGAGTGATACTGGTACTTTGGTGGAGGAGGTGGTGTGGAAACAGACATCAGGAACAGATGTGATCCTCAAATATAGTGAAGTGTGCGTCATCTAGGTGAGCCATTCCCTGTCCCACCTCAGTATTAAAAAAAAAAAAAAGGTGATGGGGTGGCTTTCTAATCTGTATCCAGACCCTGAATCAGTCTGCCCTGTTTTTCTGTTTTGTTTTGTTTATTGAGAAACATCCAGACCAGTGAAATAGCTTACTTATATAGTGCACAATCCAAATGTGAGCCTGGCCCCCACTACATTAAAGGATGTTTTGTTGCTATGTTCTCTTTCACTCTTTCTTTCTCTGCTTCTCTGCCTTCTCTGTCTCTAATTAAAAAGTTGCAAGAGTTTTGGTAGCATCAAATAAAACCAATTTCTGGTGGAAAATTCAAAGCCCACAACAGAAAAAAAAAAGAAGTTAATGCTATCTGGGTCAGCATAACTGAAAGGGAGAGGGAGAGGGAGGGAGAGAGGGAGGGAGGGAGAGAGAGACAGAGAGAGAGACAGAGATCTTGAAAATGTCAGCCTTAAAAATGAGAAAATATTGAGCAGATGGCTATCAAGCATTATGCCCCATTTTCCAAGGCCTGAGTTGGAAAAAGGACTGGCATAAACCAGAAGAGAGCTCCTGAAACTCTGGAGAGGTTAGGAAAACATGCAGGGTCTTCCTATGACAGATGAAAGCCTTTTTCTGTACCCCCCCATACTTCACTCCTAGGCTATTCTTAGCTTTTTAGAAAGCTTACCTTGCTTTTTAGAAGCAGGGAGTTAATGCTCTTCTTGATTAGCACAAATCTTTCCTTGTGTATAATGTTGTTGGGTTCTGCTCCCTTCTTGTGTGTTTATATGGAGTGAAATGTTTGGTATGAACATGTGCTTTGGGGTGACAGAGTGGCCGCAGCTGTGACAGTGGCAGGGAAACCGGGAAAGAGACATTACCCCTCTAGTATATTGGGATCGCTAGGCCACCAATTTCTCAAATATCCACAGTGAAAGGGAAAGCATTGCACCACAAAGAAAGGGCTGAATCTCTTCTCCATGACATTAACTATCTCCATTAGAAAATATAATTCTGAGAGGCATAGCAAAATAGAACTTAGATCTCTAGGACTCATCCTGTGTCTCTTTTCTGTGAAAAACCACAGAGTTCTGCTACAATCATTGACTCGGGTGATACTATTGATTCCAAATGCTCCAAATCAGAAGGCATAAGGTGATTTTTCTTCTCTCTGCAAGGTCTTAGTCATGATTACATCACATGCATACCTCTGAAGAGACTAAGCCTTTAAAAATAAATACCTGGTTGTCCCAGTTACCAAAAAAAATGGGTTTTTAAAAAATTTTGAGCAGGTGATAATCACCAGCTGTTGATTAAAAACACTGAGAAGGGTTTTGAAATTAAAAAAATATATATTTTACCTCATAGAAATAAGCTTGTGGCAGACCAAGGCCCTCATCCCCACCTGCAGGGGGAGCTTCACAAGCAGTGGAGCAATGCTACAGATGTCTCCCCCACCCTCCTCTCTCTTTTTCTCTTTCTCTCCCCTCCTTTATCTCTTTCTGTCTCATATCCACTGTACCAACTCCTGGGCCACATCTCTCTCTCTCTCTCTCTCTCAACCTCTGTCCAAAAAAAAAAAAAAGGCCTCTAGGAACAGTGAAATCATGTATGCACCAAACCCTGGTAGAAATAAATAGATGAGTAAATAATAACCTTATGACAATAGAAACTTTAGTCTGTGCTCTGGAATAGGGACCTAACTAAAATTATTTCTTTGTTATCTTTTATGCCACAGTGGAGATGCTGTTGCCTTTGAAAAATCTGCTAATTATAGCAACATTATCCAACAAGAAGGAACAGTGAGTTTTACCGTAATAGATCTTGGAATATTCAGTAATCGCCTGATTAGGTGCAGTTCTTTCCTTATGCGTAATGTTGTCGTGTCCACCACTCACCGCCTCAACCAGGACTGCTAAGTATCTAGCATGTGTCATTCACTGTACTGGAACAGATGAGACCCCTGTTTTCAAGAAGCATGTTATTCAGCTATATATCAACTGTTTGGCTGGGCTGCTTTAGACACTGGGGCTCGGAGCTGGCAGTAAGAATCTACTGCTCCCAGCGGCCATTTTTTTTCCTTTCCATTTTATTCAATAGGACAGAAGGAAAATGAGAGGGGAGGCAGAGATAGAGAGAAAAGAGAGAGAGACACCTGCAGACCTGCTGCATTGCTTGGGTAGAATCCTCGCTGCTGGTAGGGAGTGGGGGCTTGATCCCTGGTCCTTGAGCAGGTCCTTGAACGTAGTGCTATGTACACTTAACCAGGTACACCACCGCCCAGCCCCCTGAATCTTTTTTTTTTCACCAGAGCACTGTTCAGCTCTGGCTAATGATGTAGGGGATTGAACTTGGAACTTTGGAACCTCAGTCATGAGAGTTTTTGGCATAATCTTTTTGCTGTCTTTCTGGCTTACCTGAATTTTTCAAAGGTATATTGTTAACAATACATTTGTGTGCAATTACATCTCCAGTCACTGGAATTATTACTAGCAAACCTATGATAGCCTGAGTTGAATATGACTTTAGTTGACCAAAATGATATGATAGTGTTTTGAGAGTACTGACTTGGTAAGAGTCACTGAAGGAACAACTTTTTAAAACCCTATTTTGTGATCGGCATTCTAGAGGGCTAAATAGGTGTGAAAGAAAAACAAACAAGTGAGCAAATACACACTCCCTCCCCTTAAATACAAGAGTTTCATAGTTGGAGAGCTAAGACAGACTTTAAAAACTGGTATTCTAAATGTGGTAGTGAGTGCACATGGTACAATACACAGGACCCAGTTTGAGCCTCTAGTCCCCGCCTGCAAGTGGGAAGCTTCCTAAGGAGTGCTGCAGATAGCTCTCTATCTCCCTTTATCTCTCTCACTTCCCTCCCTCTTGGTTTCTCTCTGTCACTATCAACTAAATAAACAAATAAATACTACCTTAAAAAAAAAACAGAAAGGGGAGTTGGGCGGTAGCACAGCGGGTTAAGCGCACTTGGCGCAAAGCTCAAGGACCAGTGTAAGGATCCTGGTTCGAGCCCCTGGCTCCCCACCTGCAGGGGAGTCGCTTCACAGGTGGTGAAGCAGGTCTGCAGGTGTCTCTCTTTCTCTCCCCCTCTCTGTCTTCTCTCCTCTCTCCATTTCTCTCTGTCCTATCCAACAACAACAACATCAATAATAACTACAACAATAAAACAAAAAGGGCAACAAAAGGGAATAAATAAATATAAAAAAATTTTAAAAAACTGATTTTTTTTTGATAGACATTTAAAGCTCTCAGTGGTGGGAATCAAAATGGAAGTAAAGAAGGAATATGGGCCATATGGATTAGAGAAGGCTTCATGGGAAAGGTGGCCTATGTTTGTTTCCTGTTTGTTGTTCTTTCTTATGACAGACTAGCAGAGAGGCATAGAATTAGCTCACCCAGTAGAGTTTGTGCTTTCTATGAGGACTCAGGTTCTAACTTGGACACCACTTGAGAACTTTAGGTTGAGAAGAGAATTAAAAGGGAGACCCTCTGTGAATTGTAGTCCAATGTGGAAAATTTTGTAGCTCAATTTCCAACTCATATGAATGAGTTCGATCCCACTCAATTTAAATAGGAGTTAATTAAAATGTGATTCAGAAAATTCTGATGACATCATGTACCATAAAATCAAAGTACTTGGGAGCTGGGCGGTAGCGCAGTGGGTTAAGCACATGTGGCACTAAGCATTAATGGACCAGTGTGAGGATACCAGTTTGAGGCCCTGGCTCCCCACCTGTAGGGGAGTCACTTCACAGGCGGTGAAGCAGGTCTACAGGTGTCTATCTTTCTCTTCCCTCTCTGTCTTCCCCTCCTCTCTCCATTTCTCTCTGTCTTATCCAAAACAATGGCATCAATAACAACAATAATAATAACTACAACAATAAAACAATAAGGGCAACAAAAGGGAATAAATAAATAAAATCAAAGTACTTTATTAAAAGCAGGAGTGGTCACTCCCCCCTTGCCTCATCAGGTACAGCAGCATGGATGACCCAAGAAAAGAAAGTTACTTCTGCTTTCTGCCATGTTGCTGGCTTTTTTTTTTTTTTAAATCTTTGGTGTATACACAGGTAAGAAAACCGTAGCCAGATACCAGGACCCTGAAATCCAAAGCATCTCAGGGTTGAGAGAAAATCACTTCATAGTTTATCTGAAGAATCTGAAGGGACAACTCCTAAACACCTCAAGATGGGAGAATGTCAGGTGTGCCAGTGATCAGAACTCTAGGCAGAGTATTAAAATCACATCACATCAAAAGGAACACGAAGATCAAAGATGCTTCTAGGTAAAAACACAATTCAGGAGCAATTGTCAAAGCACAAATGACTTTCAAGATGTGGGAGACATCAAGAATGTGTTAAACCTTGATTACAATAGTCTTTGTCGGAATGTCCTTAGTTGGGTGCAATTCTTTGATGCCTCAAGAACTATTCAGGTCACACTATTGCGCACAAAGTCCAAACTCTTCAGGGAAGGAGCCACAGGTCAGAGTTACAGATAAGTTTATTTTGTATAATCTCAAGGCCTGTGGGCTACCAATTCCAACTCCTTTTTGTTTGTTTGTTTTGTCTTTTCCTTTATTGGGAGATTAATCTCTACAGTAAATACTATAGTTTGTACATGCAGAACATTTTTCAGTTTTTCACATAACAACGCAACCCCCACTAGGCCCTCTGTCATCCTTTTCCAGGACCTGTTCTCTCCCCTCCACCCACCCTAGAGTCTTTTACTTTGGTGCAATCAGTTCCAACTCTTGACACTTCTCCAGACCTCATCGTTAAGGGGAAGGAAGTTGTGACAAAAAGAAATGCCTGGAAATCCCTTAACTGGGCACCTGTTAACAACCAGCCAGACGTTTTGTAAACAAGGAGACTAGGTAAAATCAATAGAAATTCCGTTAACGACAAACATCAAGAAACCTGGATCAGAAAATCTCTTTAGCATTCTTCTTTGATGGATACTTTTTACCATTCTATAATTTGTTCTTCTAAAAGAAAGTCTGTGCCCCTCAGTTTCCTTGTTAGTTAAACTCTGAGATTTCTGCTACAGCTAACTATTTTTATAACATAGACATGATGGGGCAGGCAGTGGCACACCTGGTTAAGCACACACATTACAGTGTGAAAGGACCTGGGTTCAAGCCCCAGTCCCCACCTGCAGGGGGGAAGCTTCTTGAGTGGTCAAGCTGGGTTGCAGGTGTCTCTTTCCCTCTCTGTCTCCTCCCCTCCCCCCCATATTTCTGTCTGTCTTTATCCAATAAGCAAATTAAAAAAAAGGTAATAGTGGTCCAGGAAGTGGTGCAGTGGATAAAGCATTGGATTCTCAAGCATGAGGTACTGAGTTCAATCCCCAGCAGCACATGTACCAGAGTGATATCTGGTTCTTTCTTTCTCTCCTCCTACCTTTCTCATTAATAAATAAATAAGATTTCTTAAAAAAAGATAATAAAAAATATTGACAAAATAGCCCATACAGAATATAATTTTAAGGAGGGATAGTTTCATGGATAAGGGTTGGTAAAAATGTGCTTGCAGTATAATGTGATTTACAGATAATATTTTCCATTAATGTACTAATTATCACTATATCATATTTCTATATGAATACTTTACTACTATACTACCACTGTATTACTTGTACAGCCTTGTTTTTAAATTTCCTTTAAAATATTTTAATTAGTTATTTAATAGTGATTTACAAGATTGTAAGATAGGGGCTGGATGGTGGCACACCAGTAGAGCCCACATATTACAGTGCTCAAGGACCCAGGTTCAAACCCCTGGGCCTCACCTGTAGTGAGGAAAGCTTCATGAGTAGTGAAGTAGGGCTACAGGCCTCTTATTCTCCCTCTTGGCTCTCAAGTTCTGTCTCTATCTGATAGATAAATATTTCTAAAAGATTATAAGATAATAGAGGTATAGTTCCAACTAACTCCCACCAGCAAAATTCAGTACCCCCAACCTCCCCAAGGATGACCACCATTATTCTCCCAAGATTATATAGCTGGGTTAGCTACTTTTTTTTTCAAGTTCGTGAGTTTCAATTCTCTATATTCCACATATGAGTGAAACCATTCAGTAGTTGCCTTTTACTTTATTACTTACTTCAGTAAGCATAATTGCCTCTAGCTTGATATTATCTTTTTAATTGCCAAGTAGTACTCCATTTAGAATATGTCCCATAACTTCTTTATTCAATCATCTGTCAATAGGCATTTAGGTTGCTTCCATATTTTGGCTACAGTGAAGAATGCAGCTATGAACATGGTGGTGATAGGTCCCTTTGAATTAGTGTTTGTATCTTTTTTTTTTTATAAATGCCTAAAAGTGGTATTGCTGGATCATAAAGTATTTCTATTTTTATTTAAGGATTCTCCATAATGTTCTTCTTTGTGGCTACACCAGTTTGCATTCCTACCAACAGTGTAATAGAGTTCCTCTTTTTCTACATCCTTGCCAACATTTTATCATTTCCTGTTTTGTTGATGTAGGCCATTTCCATTGGTGTGAGGTAGAATCTCAATGTGGTTCTAATTTGCACAGCTCTAATGATGAGTGAGGTGTAGTACTTCCTCATGTGATTATACAGCACTTGAAATATATGACTGTAAGAGTGATGCATTTGAGTAATGTATTAAATACTAATTCTTTTGTGATAACTAGCTTGTAGAGTTACTAGAGGAACATTAAAATCATCTGGGATAAAATCTGAGGAAATTGCTGGGATCAATAAAATGCCCAGAAATATGGCTCAAAAATTACATAGAACAATACCTATAGTGGTGATATAATTGTTACATGGTTTAAATACAAGGATGTGCAATTCACTTCAAAGACATAATCCATTTTGTAAATGTTTCTAGTGTGAAAATCATTCACCAATAAAGACAGAGCCAGGTGCATCACCTTTGTCTGGATTCAGGAGATGTCCATTCTGGGAGCAAGAATTGGCAAAGAAATACTCCTATAAAATGGTAGGCTTACACCCATGGGAGAGTCTAACTTTTCATCCCTTCAAGACCTAGCACAACAAATGCCTTCTTGTTTTGCCAGATTCAATTATATTTGCTTTTTCTCAAACTCATGAATATCAACATTTCTTCTTGGGGTTAGTGTTGGTGAAGAAATTCAGGTCTTCCCCTTTCCCTTTCTTACTGTTCTTTCTTCTTCTTCTTTTTTTTTTTTTTTGTGGGGGAAGGAGGGATTAATGGTTTACACTAGTTTTTTTGACCATGGGTACAGCTTCTCATCATACCATGAAAGGTGTCAACAAAATACTCTCACCTCCAACTTGGGTTCTTTCCACCATCAAGCACCAGGATTTCAAAGTCCCACCCGCCACCCCCTACCCCCAAATCTTTTTCCTTTGTTTCAGAATGACTACCTGAGAACACTTTATCAGTTCCTATAGTAACCCTTCCCACATACACAAACAACAGCAACGAATGGATATATGGATTTTCTAGATATGAGAATGAGTAGCATGGAAGGAAGATATTGAGAATGAGGGAGTAAACTATCAGTTGCCTTTGTAGTGAGTGATAAGTACAGACTGTGGAAACATAATATGAGATCAGAGGTAAAACTACATCCGCTTCAGCCAATAACATTACTTCACATAACTAAAAACCATGTAGCCCTAAGGAAGAGCTTAGCGCTTGTCACTGGTGATTGGTAACGTGAGAAGACTCTAAGGGCTTCAGAGGGTCTTTGATCAGCTTCTTCTAGAAGTGACCTAAAATCTGAAATATTTTTCCAAATGTTTCCTAGATTGTATTTCTTGCTGATGAATACTGCAACTACTGTCAAGACATTTTACAAAACGTGAGGAACCAGGAACTGGAGAGGGTATGTTTTTTGCTTGTAAAATTCAAGCACTAATGAGTTGTTACTAGCCATTGAACTTGAAAAACCCATCGAGTGGCAATTCTAACGCACTGGAGTGCTCAGTTAGTGAGTTCCTTATAGTGATATTTTTATTCAGTTTAATCATTTGTAAATCTTCCAAGATGCTAATATAGCTAACTTTATACTTTAGATATAAATGCAGCTATTTTTAGGCCCTAAGCTCCACTAATTTTGATTAAAGTTATATTGGTAATATTATTCACACTTGAAATTGTTTTTGTTTTTGTTTTTGCACACGAAGTTTTAACATCCCAGAGAATCATTTTATTAACATACACCAACTGAAAAAGAAGCAGAACTCATGGGAGGTGATCGGATATAGGTACTACATAATTGGGCTTTATTCTAGAATTTGTTATGGGCAACATTGTAAGTTTCATCTTTTGTAGTATAAAATTAAAATCCAGGGGGTCGGGTGGTAGCACAGCGGGTTAAGCGCATGTGGTGCGAAGCACAAGGACCGGCGTAAGGATCCTGGTTAGAGCCCCCAGCTCCCCACCTGCAGGGAAGTCGCTTCACAGGTCGTGAAGCAGGTCTGCAGGTGCCTGTCTTTCTCTCCTCCTCTCTGTCTTCCCCTCCTCTCTCCATTTCTCTCTGTCCTATCCAAAAATGAACGACATCAACAATAACAATAATAACCACAACAAGGCTACAACAACAAAAAGGGGGGAAATGGCCTCCAGGAGCAGTGGATTCATGATGCAGGCACTGAGCTCCAGCAAAAACCTTGGAGGCAAAAACATAAATAAATAAAATCCAGGGGGAAAGTATACAAATAAATGAAAGTTTTCCTGATGTTTTAGTGTTCTAAGTACTTTAAATTAGGGTGATAATATTCAGTCAGCATGAAAAAGAACATTTTATACTTAATATAAATTATAGGGAGGTAGAGACCAATAAGTCTTCAAAATGTCCCTATCTAGAACTGGTCCCTGACTAATAATGTCCCTAAATTATTAGAGCTGTGCTATATATATATTTTTAAAAATCCCTCCACACTAGATATTTAATGTAGTCCTTCTTCCTGCATTTACTCTTCAAGTGTTAACTTAATTCTAACCCTTTGTCAGCACTAATTCTGAAACTGTGAAGATATTCTTCACACAACTTGGAAAACTTTTATTCTGGTACTAGAAGAAGCCAGATAAGCCAGTAAATATGACACAATGTGGCAAGTCCTAGAATAGCAGTGTGATTAGATTGCACTGGGAACCCAAACATGGATGGAGAATGACAAGACACCACATTGCTGCTGACTCTGAGAGTAAAACAGAGGTTCAACAAACTCAAAATGTGGGAGGAAATTTTTTTTTTCATGGCCCAATACTTCCTTGACAGTTTGCACTGTTTAGAGTCATTAACTTGGTCATAGTGTTAGAGTAACAGTGACTTATAATAGATAACCTGCATCATATCCAAAACGCTAAGAGTCTACATAAACTGACAACTCACATTGGATACCTGCTTTAGCAATAGAATTTGAAAAGTCAGTGTAGGTGAACATAAAGTAAGGGAATTTATTTATTTATTTATTTATTTTTACCAGAGCACTGCTCAGCTCTGGCTTATGGTGGTGCACGGGATTGAACTTGGGACTTTGGAGCCTCAGGCATAACTGTCTCTTTGTATAAGTTATGCTATCTACCACCACCTTTTTTTTTTTAACCCTTTCCTCAACACAAGTTGTCCACATGCCTTTAAAGAAGACGCTTAAGTAAAATCTCATAATGTCCCCCTTCTTCTTGCCTAGACATTCCTTAGGTGAATTTTAACTTGCTGTCCAGGAGGAGGTCTGGTTGATGACATGGGTGTCACACTTCATTCTGAACTGAAAAGCAGTTGAGTGAGGCAATCAATTCATGAGCATCCTCATTCTGTTTTAGTCTACAGGAGCCCCCTTGTGACCATCCCCATCATTTTGTGAAGAATTAAGTTCTGCATTGTGCTGTTCAATTTGCCCATGCTCTGATAGGTTGCTACAACGCAGCTAGGCAAAGCTGGTAGGCAGAGCTCCCCGCTACTTGCAGGGAATACATCACACTGGATGAGTACATGAAGGCAGTTAGTGTCACTTGGCATAGCATGAATTTTCAGTACTATATTATTATTATTATTTCAAACCACTGTTTATTTGTAATTAATAATGGATTGCATGATGGTAAGATTACAAAGCACAGTTTCCTCACTTCACCCACAACCCAAGTTCTGTGTCCCCACCCTCCCAAAGATGGGACCACCATAGTTCTCAAAGGTACTTCCTACTCCTTACCTCAGGTGGAGGATTTGCTTACTTCCTTCTGGAAATCCCTGCAGCATGACACAGTCATGCTTATGTCACTGCCTGATGTGTGCCAGCTCTTTCAGTCCTATGATGTACAGTTGTACAAGGTAAGGTGATATTTGACTCACTGGTTTGTAACCTATCCAGAAATTGATTCCAGATGTAAAGGTTAGAACCACAGCCCTCCCTATCTGTAGTCTGTGGGCTTCAGGCCCTTTGAGGAGTAACAGGGAACTTGATGCACCACAAGCTTTTTTACCTCTCTCTAAAGTAGCTGTTCTTTTTCTTTTTTTTTTAATTCATTGAGAATCAGAATTACCTCACATAGGGAAAAAGCCAATACATGTGTTGACCTTCAGTCTCAGTGACCAGTGAATGTTATAAAGTGAGTCAAAGGTTTTTCTGTGGAGATATATATATATATATATATATATATATATAATTTATTGGATCGAGGAGAAGATAAATTAAGAGGAGAGGGGCGAGAGGGAGGGAGAAAGAAAGAGGGACACCTGTAGCACTGCTTCACAACTCATGAAGCTTCACCCCTACAGGTGGGGAACAGGGACTTTAACCAGGGTTCTTTAAAAAATTTTTTTTAATATTTATTTATTTATTTATTCCCTTTTGTTGCCCTTGTTTTATTGTTGTAGTTATTATTATTGTTACTGATGTCATTATTATTGGATAGGATAGAGAGAAATGGAGAGAGATGGGGAAGACAGAGAGGGGGAGAGAAACATAGACACCTACAGACCTGCTTCACCACTTGTGAATCAATTCCCCTGCAGGTGGGGAGCTGGGGACTCCAACCAGGATCCTTACACGGATCCTTGTGCTTTGCGCCACCTGCGCTTAACCCACTGTGCTACTGCCCGACTCCCCTTAACCAGGGTTCTTGAGCAGGGTAACATGTACACCCAACTGGCAATTTCCACAAAAGTCTTTTTTTTTTATGAGTATTTGGAATGCCTATAACTACCAGGATTTTTTTAAAAGATATACCTCTGGAGTGATTATTGTATTTGAAGTGTCAGATATAAATGTATTTTTATTGTATAAATGTGTTCCTAAGCTCGTCATGAACCTTAACTTTTATTTATCTTTTATTTTTTAAAATATTTATTTTCCCTTTTGTTGCCCTTGTTTTTTATTGTTGTTGTTATTGATGTCATCGTTGTTAGATAGGACAGAGAGAAATGGAGAGAGGAGGGGAAGACAGAGAGGAGGAGAGAAAGATAGACACCTGTAGACCTGCTTCACCGCTTGTGAAGCGACTCCCCTGCAGGAACCTGGATCCTTAATGCCGGTCCTTGCGCTTTGCGCCACGTGCACTTAACCCGCTGCCGTACCGCCGGACTCCCTTAACTTTTATTTTAATTATTTTTAAATTTATTTATTGGGGGATTAATAGTTTACACTTGATAGTGAAATACAATAGTTTGTACATAACATTTCCAAGTTTTTCACATAATTCAACCTCTATTAGGTCCTCTGCCATCATGATCCAGGAGCTGAATCCCTCACCCCTGCCCCCTGCCCCAGAATCTTTTATTTTGGTGTAATACACCAACTCCATTTTACTTTGATTATTTAGGCAACGGATCTACTGCTTCTAAGTTGTCAGCAAAGAGCTTAAAAAGTGGAAACTGGGGGGAGTCGGGTGGTAGCGCAGCAGGTTAAGCGCAGGTGTAGCAAAGCGCAAGGATCCTGAGTAAGGATCCCGGTTAGAGCCCTTGGCTCCCCACCTACAGGGGAGTCGCTTCACAGGCAGTGAAGCAGGTCTGCAGGTGTCTGTTTCTCTCCCCCTCTCTGTTTTCCACTCTTGTCTCCATTTCTCTCTGTCCTATCTAACAACGACATAAATAACAACAACAACAATAAGAAAAACAAGGGCAACAAAAGGGAAAATAAATAAATATTAAAAAAATTTTTTTAAGTGGAGACTGGGGTTGGAGTCCCCACTCCCCCCCACCTGCGGGGGGGGGGGGGAATACTTCACAAGCAGTGAAGCAGGTCTGTAGGTGTTTGTCTTTCTATCTCCCTCTCTATTTCCCCTACCCCTCTCGATTTCTCTCTGTCATATCAATAGACTGAGAAACAAAATATAAAAAGAAAAAAGAAAAAATGGCCACCAGAGGGATGGATTCACAGTTCAGACACCCAACCTATCCCTAACTCTGGTGGAATAAAAAAAAAAAAAAAAAGAAGACTATACTGGATTCAATCCTTAAATATTTTGGTTTGATTCATATACAATTAGGAGGCATAGAGGTTGTAACATTTTTAACTCAGGCATGAATATTTAAAAATATTTGAAAAAAATTCAAAAATTCAGGGAGTCAGGCTGTAGCGCAGCAGGTTAAGTGCAGGTGGCGCAAAGCGCAAGGACCGGTGTAAGGATCCCGGTTCAAGCCCCCAGCTCCCCACCTGCAGGGGAGTCGCATCACACACGGTGAAGCAGGTCTGCAGGTGTCTTTCTCTCCCCCTCTCTGTCTTCCCCTCCTCTCTCCATTTCTCTCTGTCCTATCCAACAACAATGACCTCAATGGTGACTACAACAATAACTACAACAATAAATGGTGACTACAACAATAACTACAACAATAAAACTACAACAATAAAAGGGAATAAATTTAAAAAAATTCAAAAATTCAAACAGCAAGCAGTGAATAGTGATTTCTCCTTAGACAAGATGGGGGCCTGCTATCTGTGTTGGTGGCATAGGTGACATTTGGCCCCTGGCCACTTGAGGACACCCATGCTGACTTCTTGACACTTTTGTTATAGGGAATTGAGGATGTTCTCCTTCATGACTTTTTGGAAGATGTCCCTATTCAGTACCTGAAATCTGTTCGGTTATTCAGTAAGAAATTAAAGCTGTGGTTACTTAATGCTTTGGAAGGTTTTCCAGCCCTCTTACAGATCTCCAAACTCAAAGGTAAGTGTTGATGATGTGAACAGATTCTGTGAGAATCTGGACCTTGGACTGGCGAGGGGCCCTGCAATAATTGTGTGTAATTCAACTTAAATACGGTGTTGAGATCTGGCTTTTTCTCTAGTGCCAGGGATGGAGTTTGCACTGCTTCACCTGCACCCTTAAGTCCCTACCCCCTTATGAGTAACAGCCTGCACCTGATCTGGGCCTCCAGCTGACTCTAGGGCACACCTCCTAAACCACTTCCTGACAGCACCCTGCAAGTTCTTCACCCCACCACTCACTCAGACAGGACTGACTGGGGCTCTTCCTCTGATGTCCTCCCTGCTCCTTATGGTCTGTCACCTCCTCAGCAAGGCAGCAAAGACTGTGGCTCCACCTGAGAAATTCCTCTTTTTTTATTATTATTTTTTATTTGTAAAAAGGAAACTGTCGTTTTCGACGGGTTAGGTTGTTTTCGTCGGGCTGGCTTCACGGGCAGGTAACAGACGACCAGGGACTCATAGTTGAGCTGTAGGCAGTATCTCTTTATTCATGCAGGACGCAGCACAATCTAAGACGAGCTAAGCTAAACTCAAAGTACAGTACTACTCACAATGCTGTCTTTATATATACTTGCCAAGTAAGGTGGAAACAGGATGTGACATAGAGAGGGTGGAGAGAAAAGTGACTGGTGACAATCAGAGTGTGACAAGGAGGGGGCAGATTAGGCAAGAATCCTATCACTGAACTACAAATGCCCTGGAGGGAGGGTGGAACTTGTTAACAGTAAATAGAATTAAGTGGTTATGTAAATAGAATAGTGTTAAGCAGGGGGGATTTAAACCAAATGAAACAGAAAGGGTCTCATTTATACCAACAGGAAACAGTGACAAAACTATAGGATAAGAGGGGTACAATTCCACACAGTTCTCACCACCAGATCTCCATATCCCATCCCCTCCCCCAATAGCTTTCCTATTCTTTAACCCTCTGGGAGTATGGACCCAAGGTCATTGTGGGATGCAGAAGGTGGAAGGAAGGTCTGGCTCCTGTAATTGCTTCCCCGCTGAACATGGGCGTCGATCCAGACTCCCAGCCTGCCTCTCTCTTTCCCTAGTGGGGAAAGGGTCTGGGAAATCAGCTCCAGGACACATTGGTGGGATTGTCTGTTCAGGGAAGTCAGGTTGGCATCATGCTAACATCTGGAACCTGGTGGCTAAAAAGAGAATTAACATAGAAAGCCAAACAAGTTGTTGACCAATCATGAACCTAAAGGCTGGAACAGTTCAGATGGAGAGTTGGGGAGGGTCTCTGTTTTGTAGATCGCTAATAGGCATATTTTAGTTATATTCCAAAGGGCCCGTGACTATACTAGTTTTGTTTTTTTTTTTCCTGAGCCTGACATCTGATATGCAGGTGGATCCAAGTTGTCTGGGGAGATGATGTCATGGTTGGAAAAAGAACCAGAAAGCTGAATCAGGGAAGAGAGTAGCTCCCAAATATGGGAAAGGTTTTGTGCATATGTGATTTCACCACTCCTGGGTCACTCTTTCATTCAAGTAGATAGAGACAGGGAGGGGGAGACACCCTAACCCCAGAGTATCCCCCGGCACGATGGCACATCCATATGGTGCTGGGGCTCATGCCCTAACTCATGAACTGTCCCTCCAACCTTTCTGTAGTGTTCTTCATTCTTGCTCCAGGACTCTCACACTTTTGTGGTGTCTGTCTCCATATTGACTATTTTTTTAAGCTCTAACAATGTTTAGTGCTTAGCATGATTGAAAAATGAACCTTGTTTCATAAGATTCACAATCTTTTTTGTGCCATTTTATTAGAGAAATAAGAATTAACGTGACAGTTATTGACACATTGGTGCAATCTCTTACCTCCAGGTAATGGGTATCTACATACAACTCCCTGTTGACTTTTTTTTTTACCAGAGCACTGGTCAGCTCTGGCTTATGGTGGAGTAGAAGATTAAACCTAGGAGCTCAGTGCCTCAGGAATGAGAGTCTTTTTGCATAACTATTGTGCTGGCAACCCATCCTCCTTGTTGAGTTTCTAGAACCTTCCTTCTTTTATTTGACTGCCAGATCGCTCAGTGCTACCTGTAGTTTCCTGCTAGGAGCCTGAACTATGCTGTTGGCTTTACATCTACCCACCATGGCCCTTTATTTTATTTATTTATTTACTTATTTTGCCTCCAGGGTTATCTCTGGGGCTCGATGCCCGCACCACAGATATACTTACTGCTCCCGGTGGCCATTTTTTTCCATTTTATTGCCCTGTTATTATTATTGTTGTTATTGCTGTTGTTGCTGGATAGGACAGAGAGAAATTGAGAGGAGGGAGAGAAAGATAGACACCTGAAGACCTACTTAACCGCTTGTGAAGCGATATTCTGCAGGTGGGGAACCAGGGACTTGAACCAGGATTCTTATGCTGGTCCTTGCGCTTTGCACCCCATGCACTTAACCTGCTGCCCCCTGCCCCACGGTCCTTAAAGGAGCCAGCATGTGTTACCAGGCGGTGGCTCACTCAGTAGAGCACACATGTTACAATGCACAAAGATGAGGTTCAAGCCCCTGGACCCCCCCCCCCCACACTGCATTGGGGGAAGCTTCACAACTAGTTAGGCAGTGCTGCTGGTATTTCTCTGTGTGTGTCTCCCCTTTCTTGATTTCTCTCTATCTCTATCCAATAAATAGATAGTAAATAACCAGCCAGCATGTCCTCTGTATGAGTATCTTGTTTTATACTCCCAAAGATAGGCATTTTCTCCCCCTAGTTTTAGTGAGGTTTTTCCATCATTTCCTCTATCTCTGTCCGGTGCTGGCTCTCCCACCCCTCCTGGGCCAGCACTATAGGTCCTATACCTGTAGGTACAGGGTCACTAGGTGCTCAACAGTTATTTCCTGATCCTTATAAAAGTTCCACATTGTTTGCTGCCTTCTCAGACACACACCCCCCCAGAATAGGACCAGTTCTAATTTTTACCCACCCCTGTACCCTGAGCTGTATTCTGTACTCAACCTGGAAATTTTGACCACTTAGGACCATCACATGGCCAGGCTAGGGTATTGCCAAGTACCGAAAAGTCTTAATGCCAAGAGAAAGGAAGTGGGTCCTACAGTGAAAGGACAGCCATAAAAAGATTGCCCTGGAAGTCTGGGGAGTCAGGCGGTAGTGCAGCGGGTTAAGCGCAGGTGGTACAAAGTGCAAGGACTGGCATAAGGATCCCGGTTCGAGCCCCTGGCTTCCCACCTGTAGGGGCGTCGCTTCACAGGCGGTGAAGCAGGTCTGCAGGTGTCTGTCTTTCTCTCCTCCTCTCTGTCTTCCTTCCTTTCTCCATTTCTCTCTGTCCTATCCAACAATGACAACAACAATAATAACTACAACAATAAAACAACAAGGGCAACAAAAGAAAATAAATAAATAAAAGATTGCCTCATCCCTGGTTAACACCTCTGTGGTTTTTGTTTTCTTTTTTTTTTTTTTTTGCCTCCAGGGTTATTGCTGGGGCTCAATCCACTGCTCCTGGAGGTCATTTTTTTCCCATTTTATTGCTCTTGTTGTCATTATTATTAATTGTTGTCATTGCTATTGTTGTTGTTTGATAGGGCAGAGAGAAATGGAGAGAGGAGGGGAAGACAGAGAGGGGGAGAAAAAGACAGACCTGCTTCGTCGCCTGCAGGTGGGGAGCCAGGGGCTCGAACCGAGATCCTTAAGCCAGTACTTGTGCTTCACACCACCTGTGCTTAACCCCCTGCACTACCGCCCAACCCCCACCTCTTTGTAGGTGGGGATTGGGGACTTGAACTTGGGCCTTTGCACATGGTACCCTATGTGCTCAACAGACTGCTCCACCACCTAGTCCCAACACCTCTTTGCACCTCAAAGCCCAGCCTGGATGTCCTAAGTGAAGCTTTCCCAGATACCTCTTTCCAAGTAGGCCTCTCCCTTCTCTAAACTCATTTTCTTCTCTCCTCTGTTCCTATACCACTACGAAGCATTGGCTTTGCATCTGGGAAGTTGTTTGTGTATTTGTGACCCATCCTCAGAGGGTGAGTCCCTGGAGGACAGAAGTGGGCCTCTTCTGCCCAACAATTCAGCAAACACCTATGGAGCAAGCATTGCACCAGTGTCCCTTATAAATACTTGTCAAGTGAACAAATGAAGACACTCAAAGAGTAGGGGACCCTCCCCTCTTTAGGTCTTTCCTTTTCATCTCTTCCTTTGTCTTTTTCTGAGGATGGCATAGAGATGAAAAAATGAGGCAAGGGCCAATTGGTGGTGCAACTGGTTGAGCACACATGTTACAGTGCACAAGGACCCAGGGTTGAGCCTCTAGTCCCCACCTGCAGGGGGAATGCTTTACAAGTGGTGAAGCAGTTTTGCAGGTGTCTCTCTGTCCCTGTCCCTCTCTATCACCCCCTTCCTCTCGATTTCTGGCAGTCTCTATCTAGTAAATAAAATAAAGATAATAAAAAAATTTTTTTAATGAGGCAAAAATCAGGAACTCCTTTGCATATGCATGTCAGTTGCCTGAATTACGTCATTTTTCTAACCTATGGAGCTCTATGAGTCCCACTTCCCCTGTCAGAGTCTCCCAACCATAGGGAGAGTGTTGTTAAAATTCGGCGGCTCCAGCTGGCCGGGCTAGCTTCACGGGCGGGTAACAGAGACGACCAGAGATATACGGCTGGGCAGGGAAGCTGTATTTCTTTATTCAGGAACGATTCATAAACTAAACCAAACTAATCACCAAACAGAACTCTGCTGCCTCTTTGCAGCGGCGCAAGCACTCTCTCTTATTCTGGAACTCAGGAACTCTCTCTTACTCTCGAACTCTGAAACTCTGGCACTCAGGAACCCTCTCCCTGGAACTCTGGCGGGGTTCCTTTGGGTGGGGCCAAGCGGGCCACGAAATTAGCAGGACTGATCCAATTCTCTTGGCGGGGGAGAACTAGAACAACCCAATGTAAAGCATACAACAGGAGAGGTCAGAGTGAGGCCCATGGCCTAGACAGCTGTGCCTCCCCAAACAAACGCATCTCCTCTCCCCCACTGTCAAGTGTAGGCACAAGTGATGTACTAGTATCAATAATGGCCATGTGTATTCTTCCTAACAGAAGTTACTGTGTTTGTCAAAAGACTCAGAAGAAAGACTTATCTTTCCAACATGGCAAAGGTAGGTTTTGACCACTAGGTAAGAGGGAACAAAGCAGTTTCCTGAAGTTGCAAGTATCTCCTTGGAGCAGCAGTAGCTCCTTTTGCAGGAAAGCCCTTCCCATCCACTTAGAGAGCAGGGCTCACAAAGGAGGACCTTGGTGATACTGACTTGGAAGGCCTGGTGGGCCCGACACTAACAGCTGGGAGCTACCACTTTCCTGCCCTCCTCATAATGGCCTCGTCTTCATGGCTCTCTCGATGCAGGGCCAGAACATCAGTGTTCTGAAAGACAGAGGGAGGCCCCTCAGGTGTTTCAGGGGTGAAAAGACAGAGCCTGAGGCAGACAGACAGATAGGCAAGCAAGCAGATAGGCCCTTTCCCCTCTGCATGGATCCTTGTACTGGGTAGCAAGATAAGAGTGATTCTCACCCCTGACCTTGTCATTCCTGGGGTGATTCTGTGGAATCAGTGTCAAAGGAAAGTGGAAAACTGGAGTGGGGGTGAGGGGGGATTATTTTTCTGGCATGTGAGTCATCCAGGAATCTGTTCACAGATCCTGTGGGCATGAGATCAGGACAGAGATTAGGACTCTGCTCCAAGTGGTGTCAGCTCTGGGGAACTGAGCTGGGCCTTCTGTTTAATCATCTCCATCCTTCCAGCATAAAACTCACCTTATCTGCCTAGTGCCCTAGTGACTTGTTTCCCACCTCATGTGCTCACAGCCCAGTCTGTGCTCTGACACTTGGACATTCTGAGAGGGGCCAAGTGGCAAAGACCCTCCAAGACCTTCATCTCTACCCGATCCACATGGCATGCTCAGGTCCTAGAGTCAGCTGCTGCTCTGAGCCATGACTTGCCATGCTTGGGGGTTTACTTACTACAGACATAAGGCCCTATGCTTCCACCTCTGTAAAATGGAAGTAGTTATAAGGGTTGTGTGAAGATGGCCCAGTGCTCACCCTAGAAGCTCCAGAACATAAGGGGTTGGCATGTCCTTGTGAGACAACTGAGGAAACCAGCTTTGTCTAAGACTCCTCAAAGGGCCGGAGAAGAACGGTTTCTGACTCCCTGAAGACACTCTCCAGGAGAGATCACTTTTGTTGCCTGTTCAACATCATGCTATCCTTGCAGACCTTCAGACAGACCTTCTCTGTTTTGCTCTCTATTGGGGCTTAGGCTCCTTGAGTAGGGTTCTGAGATAAGGAACAGGGAGAAGAGTTACAATGCCCACATCTGCCTGTGAGCAAAACCATTCTAGATACTGGTTTTCAGAAGGGCAGTTCTAAAACGTATGGAACCCAAACATCTTAATTGGGACTTCATTTAAGGGGCAGTACCCAAACCATCTTTTCCTTATCCTAAACAACAAAAAGTGGTCATTTGGAGAGGAGGGATTACACCAAGTAAAAAACAAAATCTAACTAAATATTATGTCGCCCTCATTATCTTTAGACTATGAAGATGGTATTGAGAAATAACAGGAGAGTCAGCATTCTAAAGTCAGATCTGCATGCCATTATCAACCAAGGCACTTTGGGTCCTTCTGAGAAAGCTCTACCAAGTAACACAGATGGCGTCGATGAGCCGGAGGACAACACCGAGATGAAATGTAATGTTCCTTCTACAACTTCCCTTTGCAAGTGTTTGTTATATGTCAGGGTGGTGTGGCTATCACTGATAGCAGGAATGTCTTCACTGAGTCAGTACTATAGGGAAAAAAGAACAAAAATTTATATGTGTGTGTGTATATATATATATATATATATATATATATATATATTTACAGAAATAATAGTCAACCCCTGTTTATGACTTTGGGAGAACTATAGTGTATGTAATATGTGTATATATATATATATGTATATATATGACATATATATATTGTAGTATATATTGTAATTCATCTACTCAGAAATCTCTTCCAAGGGAAAGCTCTTTCATGCCAGCCCAAAGTGGAAGGGATCCAGTGCTAATACATGCTTGTGGAGTGAATGAATGAACAGATAGGTGAGTGTGGTTGTCGCTTGACAGTATTCCCTTCTGGAGATCAGTCTGCAGTGTCTCCTTGTTGGGGGTAGGGGGAATTTTCTGCATTGAGCAGTGTCTCCTGCACCTGTCCAGGCTGGATGGAGTAGCACACCCCACCCCCACTTTGAAGGATCCTGCTGTCACCACAGCTCACATCACCAAGTATTATTTTTAGTGCCATGAAGTTCAGCAGTGGTGCTTTACTGTGTTCCACTACTTTACAAACAGGTGCATTTAGCATGTGGGTATTCCTGTATTTGATGATCATTTTTTTAAGAAAGAAAAAGCAGTCCCCCTACTCCCACCATCACCCCTACTCCCAAGTTGTGGGGTGAGCTGGCTGGTGGTGTTACCACATCCCCAGGAGGTCCAGGTAGTAAGGGAAAGAGCTCACCCGCTTGGGGAGACCCTGAGAGCTCTTTCAGAAGGAGTCTCGTATTCTTTATGCCTCAACCCCCAAACTATGGGCCAACCTCTCAGTCTTTATGTGAGGGTCCCCCAGAGGTAACCATGGGGTCTGCATGCTTATTTGCCCTTTTCTGACAATTCCATCAGGATACACGTTTCAGGAAGGTCTAGTAACTTCTTCCTCTGCGAGTCTAATCCCATGCTGGCATATTCAACGGTCTACAGACTGCCTGCTCACACCTGTATGCTCCTTCAGGTTTACCTGTGGCCCATGTGTCTGGACCCACCTGGCACAGTGCTGGCACCTGGCTGGGCTTCAGAATTTCATGTTTAGATGCTTACATGGATTCAGCAATGCATTAAAGCACCAACTTTAAAGTATCCTCTCTTCTTAGTTTGACCTTGAAGTAAGGCAGACTTTGATAGGATATTTGATAGTTATTAAAACATTAAAATAAGTTCATACTTGGTAAACACCTTCCTTCCTGTCCTCCCCCCTCCACCTCCTACCCATTTCTTGATAATTGTTCCTGTTTGTCTTGTGTAATGTCCCAAGTCCCAGATGCTCCCCTAAAGTGCTCCCCTCCCACTGAAACTTGCAAACAAAAGGTGAACACCCAGACCTGCAGGCTTCAACTGATTAGTAGATAACCTAGACCTCCTCTTTCTAAGTTACCTGTTGCCTGGAAATTTTAGACCTAGTAACCCCAAACCCAGCTCTTATTCTCAGCCTGCTCCCAAAGGAGCCCCGAGAGAGCAAAATCCTCTCCTTCGAATACCCTCCTGCCTACCCAGGACTTCTGTGCTCTTGTGTGTTTTTGTGTCAAGAGGGCACAGAGCCAGCAAAGAGACAGCTACTTAAGGCCAGGCAGCCACACCTTCCTGGCAAGCAATTGAGGTGCATTTGGACCATCTTCCTGATGATCCTTGACCAAACCTCAGATGGAGTTGTATAACCGACTCCTTTCTAAATTCTGCTTGGTACGTGGAAACACACACACAAAAAGGTGAGAAGGTTATTCTTTGCTCTCAGTGTTGCCTGTGCAGGCAGAGGACCTGAGACTAACATCACAGACGTGGGCTCCACCCTTCAGGTCTGTACTAAGTCTCTAAACCTGGGCAAGGCACTTGAGTGTCCCTCGGTAGCTTTGATGTCCACCATCAGTTAAAGACATTCATAAACTACCCCCTTTTTGAAAATGACAGGTATAAATGAGGTCATGTCTGTATTGTGTGATGAGCTCATCTGAAGCCTGGTTTTGTATAATTACAAGGTGGAATTATTATTTCAAAACATTTCTGTACATTTCAATAAGTGGCAGAGATGAGTCCTAAGAGGTGAGACCAGGTAATTCTATACTAGATGGCCGCAAAGGTGACGAATCCAGCTTTAGAATGCCTGCTTTGTGTGCAGAGAAATGTGGCCCCGGGGAATTCCTTTGAACTGTGGTTCTAGTGCTGTCCCCTAGGCTACCCAATATACAGATACAATTCAGCACTTTCTTCGTTTTGTTTCTTTATAGGTCTATGCAATTTAATTTCCTTGCTGGGGACATCGACTGATCTCAGCATATTCCTGAATTGTCTGTCTTCAAACCTCCAAGCATTTGTCTTCCAGGTAAACAAGAAAACAAAACACGATTTTATTTCTTAAATAGAAGTGGGAGGTTGGGGGTTAGGGCTGGGCAATGGTGCACCCAACTGAGTGCACATGTTACCATACGTCAGGACCCAGATGCAAACACCTGGTCCCCACCTGCAGGGGGGAAACTTCACAAGTAGTGAAGCAGGTCTGCAGGTGTCTGTCTTTCTCCTTTACTACTTTCCTCTTCCCCCTCAACTTCTCTCTGTCCTATAACATAAAAGAGAGAAGGGGAATAAGAAAGAAAGACAAATCTCAGAGCAGTGTTCATCACACAGGCACCTGAGTATCAGCAATAGAGGAGAGAGGAGGAGGAACAGAGAAAGAGGGTCAGAGGAGAGAATGAAAGATATGGGGGCACTGAAGCTTCCTTCAATGCAGTGGGGGCCAAGATCAAACCTGCGCTGACAGAGTAGTACACTATCCAAGTGAACTATTTTACTGGTCCTCATCAATGTCCTTTTGCATCTCTCCTGCCTAATTAATTCACTAGTTTATGATGTTCCTTCATTTGGCTGAGCTGTTGTTGCTGGTCAAAGAGAAACTGCCTTCTTCCTTCAGGGCAGGAAAGCAGCATCACTTCCTGTGGGAGATGAAAGGCATTTTGGCCACTATAGCTTACTGCCTATGCAAATGCTCTTCTTCTTCTTCCTTGCGATTTAACTTAACCGGGACTCTGTATATTATTGTTGTTGTTATTTTTTTTTGCCTCCAGGCTTATTGCTGGGACTTGGTCACCTGCACTATGAATCCACTGCTCCTAGAGACTGTTTTTTTGGGGTTTTTTTGCCTTTCGTTGCCCTTGTTGTTTATCTTTGTTGTTGTTATTGCTGTCATTGTTCTTGGATAAGACAGAGAGAAATCAGGAGAGGATGGAAAGACAGAGAGGAGGAAAGACAGACACCTGCAGACTTGCTTCACCGCTTGTGAGGCTACCCCCCTGCAGGTGGGGAGCCAGGGGCTGGAACTGGGATTTTTTTTTTTAATTTATTTATTCCCTTTTGTTGCCCTTGTTGCTTTATTGTTGTAATTATTATTGTGGTTGTTGTTGGATAAGACAGAGAGAAATGGAAAGAGGAGGGAAAGACAGAGAGGAAGAAAGATACCTGTAGACCTACTTCACCGCTTGTGAAGCGACTCCCCTGCAGGTGGGGAGCTCTCAGAGGCTTGAACCAGGATCCTTCCTCCGCTCCTTGCACTTTGCGCCATGTACGCTTAACCCGCTGTGCTACCACCCAGTCCCTGTATATTAATTTTTATGGAATGCTATAAGAAAGCCATGGCATTCTTACCTAATGGGCTTTAAGGGACTGGGCTGGGAGTTGGGCACTATGCTTGAAAACTTAGACCAAAGAAAGGCAACACTGCACCTTCGGCCCCTTCTAAGCCTCATTCTTTGAAAACTGAGGCAGTTAGGAAAGGCATTGACAAAGGGAGTGATACTTAAACTGGGATGTAGGTAAGAGTAATACAAACATCGAGAGCTGGAAGGTAGTCTACCTAGTAGGACACACACCTTCCCAAACACAAAGCCCCAGGTTCTAGCCCTGTACCAGCAACAAGGCAGTAAAGGAAACTCCAGCATGATGGGGTGGTTTTATGTCATTTTTTATAGGTTTGTTTGTTTGTTTTAAGATTTTATTTATTCATGAGAAAGATAGGAGAGACAAAGAACCAGACATCACCCCGGTACGTGTGCTGCTGGGAATTGAACTCTGGACCTCATGCTTGAGAGTCCAGTGCTTTATCCACTGTGCCACCTCCCAGATCACTGTTACTGTGTCTTTCTCAGTGTGTGTGTGTGTGTGTGTGTGTGTGTGTGTGTGTGTGTGTGTGTGTCTTTCTCAGTATCTGAAACAAAAAGAATGAAAAAATCCACCTGAACTAGCGAGATGAGGCTAGTGAGAGGCCCTACCACTGCAAAAGTAAAGAGAAAGGGAGACTAGACTCACTAGACAAAACCTTGTGAAGAAAATAAACATATGGAACAGTGGAGTGTCTGTTTGGGAAAGATGAAACAGACCTCTGTGGAGCAGAGAAGAGCAGAGACTTAGCCAACCTGGTGCTGGGAATCACTTTGAGCTTTCTCCAATAGGCTTCAGAACACTTTTCTTTCTCTCCCTATCCTGCCCCTCTTGGCCTTGCCTACAACCCTGTCCTAGCCCAAAATAAAGAGCAGAAATAGGAATTGGATGGTGTGGTCTACACCCAAATTACCATGTTCTAGGACCCAGGTTCAAGCCCCCTGTCCCCACCTGCAGGGGGAAAGCTTGAGTGGTGAAGCAGGGATGCAGGTACTTACCAGTTCCTTCCCAGTTTCTTTCTTTGTCTCTCTCCAAGAAAGGAAGGAAAAAAAGAAGGGAGGGAAAAGAAAGAGAAGAAAAATAATAACAAGCAGAAATAATAATAGAGCCCATAAAAACTGTGGTAGAGGCGATGCAGGGTGATCTTCAGCCTCAGAGATGAGCTAGAGAACTCCTCAGACAGGAGCTTGAAAATCAGTTCCAAACCATGATAGACATCTGTTTCTGTTCTTTCTTCCTTGAAAATAATCATCCCAGTTTCTGTGTGATTTTTATTCCTCCTTGTTGGTCTTGGGCAAAGTTTATTTACATATGGTAACTTGTCTGGAGTTGCATTTTACAGAGCTAGTTGTTCCTTTGGTGGGTCATCTGTGATAGAAGTTCTCAGTAGTCTGTTCTTTGTTTTGGATAGTCACTCAGCCTCTGATTTTAACCAAGGTGAGTCCACAGAGACCATTAACACCAGTCCCTTTTAGAGGCAGCCTGACAGGTCTTTTCTCATCTGTAACCACAGATCACGTTGTGCTGCTCAAGCCTCCATCATCATGTCTCTAGCCTTCACAAATGAGGCATGTTAGAAAAATGATGGTGTTGTAACTGTGTGCCTTTGAAGGGATTGTTTTTGTAAAAGAGTTTGGCTGATTAAAAAAAAAGAAAAAAAACAGACTCTTGTCAATAAAATACTCAGACTGTTAAAATGTAAACCCTTGGGCTTGTCAAGGATGACTAACAGCTTCAGTTGTCAGAATCTGGCAGTGTGCTAGCTAGCAGACGAAAATGTTCTACTATGTCACGTGTGTTATCTCCCAGTCCTGCTGCAGTTGGAACCCAAGAGTAATTCACTTTAAAAAAAGAAAGAAGGAAGAAAAGATTTGTTTATTTATTTATTTTATAAGAAAGAAAGTGAAGAAAATGAAAGCGTGAGGGCGAGACATCAGAGCTCTGCTCAGCTCTGGCCCAGGCTGCTATGGGGATTGAACCTGAGACCTCAAGCTTGCAAGTCCTGTGCTCCATTGCTGAGGTGTCTCCCACCCCCCAAGAATAACTGCGAAATGCAAGGACATGATTTAACCACACTGGTGTGAGCAGAGGAATGTTCAGTAATGTTAATTGCTTACACCTAAATATTTGAGAGGTGGGGGAAGAGAGATAGCTCACTGGGTAGAGTGCATACCTTGTCATACAGGCACAGGCCAGGTTCAAGCTCAGACATGGGATTGCCATGGCAGTAGGAGAAACTAGTGCTGTGGTGTCTCTCTTTCTCTCTCTGTCTCTCTCCCTGCTGCTGTGAGTTAAAAAAAAGAAGCAGGTTGGGGAGTGATAGAATTGTATACCTGAGGCTCTGCAAAAAAAAAAAAAAAAGGAAAAGAAAAGAAAAGAAAGAAAGAAAGAAAAAATAAAAAATAATAAATGTGCAGAGAACGCAGCCAGAGGCCTCTCTGTACTTTTAGAAAGTGTCCTTATGCTTATTGAATGCTGGGGTCCCTCCTGAGAACTGCTTTAGTAGCGATCCATTGTTGGGGGAGGATATTGCTCTAGAAAAGAGTTCACTAAACTTCATTGAGTTAACAAGAAATTTAAAAAGTAAAGAAAAGAAATTTCATATCCACTTAAAGCTGAAAGCAATCTTTTAGAACTTCAGGGGTTTTCAGGTGGGGGGAGAGGGAGGAGATGCTGAGTCCTGGCTGATGCCCTAATTTAAGGCTGGTTATGGGGAAGCCTCAGGGCATTCCTGCCGACTTTTGCTTGTGAGATGCAGATGACTCCTTTGGCCAGTGCTTTGTGTAAAAGTTTATCCCCAGGTGTGACTCAGTCTTCTTCCAATGGAGGGTTCTGAGTCTGTCTGTGGTGGTGTCTCATTGATATCCAACCAGGCCATCAGGTGATGCTGGTTCTGGATGCAGGATGGGATCTTCCAGTCCTCTAGCAACTCACCCCCAGTAATAACTCAACTTTGTTCCTTCCAAAGTTGGCTCCATTGTTTGTCATTATAGGATCCTGTGCCACTTTTTCACAAGACTTGGAAAGTATAAAGTAGCCATTAGCCTTCTAAATAGCAACCACTAAATGGAGTGCAGTGATGCTTTTCCTGCAGTGTTTCACTGTCAATAATTCACAAGTAACCTCTCCATTAAAATTGTATGGGCCTGCCAAAGGAAATTTTAAAAGATCAGTTCCATGGGGAAGGTGACCCAGAGGACTCTGAAACCAATTCCATCAGGCCCCAGAAAGAAAAGAGGAAAATCGGAGTAGATAGCATAATGGTTATGCAAAAAGACTCTCATGCCTGAGGCTCCAAAGTCCCAGATTCAATCCCCTGCCCCACAATGAACCAGAACTGAGCAGTGCTCTGCTCAAAAAAGAGAGAGAGAGAGAGAGAAGAAAGAAAGAAAGAAAGAAAGAAAGAAAGAAAGAAAGAAAGAAAGAAAGAAAGACATTCTGAAGCAGTAATAGGTATAGGTGTGACTTACAAAGGAAGAAAAGGGGGGCTGGGTGGTGGCACACCTGGTTGAGCGCTCAAGGACCAAGGTTTGAGCCCCCAGTCTCCACCTGCAGGGGAATTCTTTGCAAGTGGTGAAGCAGTGTTGCAGGTGTCTCTCTGTCCCTGTCCCTCTCTACCACCCCCTTCCCTCTGGATTTCTGGCTGTCTCTATCCAATAAGTAAATATAGTAAGAAAAATTTTTTAAAAACAAAGAAAAGGCAGGATCATAGGGGAAAATGGGCAAAAATAAAGATAGATAGATTGATTGATAGATAGATAGGTAGATAGATAGATAGATAGATAGATAGATAGATAGATAGATAAATAGCCCATATCTGTGATCTTGAGAGAACTACTGCAGTTTTTAATGGAGGGAATGAGACACAGAATTCTATTGGTAGGAATAGTGTGGAATTGCACTAGTGTTATCTTGTAATTTTATAAACCAATACTAAATCACTAAAAAAAAAAAATCAGTTTTTATTTCCTACTTTCCTCCACCAAGTTTAAAGGGTTCTGCTCAGGAATCATTTCTACAGGAAACAGAGCAAAAGCAGAAACATACTCTGTTCTTGCCTTGCCATTTCTTCTCTAGTATCTGGGGTCACTTGACAATGTCTACACAACAATTATGTGCCTATGAAAGCATGCTCATCTTGATTTTATCATAAACTAAGCATTTCCTTCTCACAAACATGTAACAGCCCAGCAGAAGCAAAGAGGAGTTTATCAAATTGGCTTCTACTTTCCAACTAAGATGGAATTTTCTTCTCACCGCAGTGAGCAAAGCCATGACTCTCTGCCACAGAGAGAGTTTCGGTAAGTCGGAGCATACAGATCATTTTGGATTCTACCTGTCCAGAATGTCGTTATAGCATAAGTGTTTGCCAGATTGCCATATAGAATCCAGTTATTCCTTTTTTTTTTTTTTTTGCCTCCAAGGTTATTGCTGGGGCTCAGTGCCTGCACTACAAATCCACTGCTCCTAGAGGCCACCTTTTCCCTTTTGTTGCCCTTGTTTATGATTGTTGTTATTATTATTGCTGTTGTTGTTATTGCTGTCATTGTTATTGGATAGGACAGAGAAGTGGATAGAGGAGGGGAAGACAGAGAGAGGAAGAGGAAGACAGACACCTGCAGACCTGCTTCACCGCTCGTGAAGCAACCTTCCCCCTGCAGGTGGGGAGCCAGGGGCTCAAACTGGGATCCTTATACGGGTCCTTGCCTTGCCTTGTGCGCTTAACCCGTTGCGCTGCCGCCCAACCCCCCAGTTATTTCTTTTAATGTTTTTATTTATAACAACAGATACAGAAAACATATATACTCTTGTTTTAATGGCAACATTATCCTCCATCAAACAGACCATGCCTCACCTTATTATTCCATCATTGCTAGATGCATAGAAGACTTCTCTTGTATTTTTTTTTTTGTATATGCTGTAGGGGAAGAGAGTTTTCTTACTACCCTTTTAGGTTCTTTGTTAGTCTAATAATCATATTTACATAAAATGGATTAAAGGGAGAAAAATCAGATTTAATTTTGCATATGTAAGGGCCCTAAGGATGTGAGAATTGACAGCAAGTCAGGTAATTCTAAGTCAGATAAGCTTATATGCCTTCCTAAGCTATGGAATAGGGTAGGGTCAGGCACGCCAGATAGGAGGAGTATAATTTACAGAATGTCTGGTAATTAGATGTTTGTCCTGCTATATTTATTTGTAGGCTGTCCTTGGTAGTAGCTCTTTCTGGGCCAGGCCCCCCGCTTTTTTTTTTAATTTTGGTAGGTGCCCAGAAGTACAGTAAAAGTTTCATTTGATTATCTTCAGCTGAAAATGACCCATGTGCCAAATTGACACATTTTAAGATGGTCTGTTCTGTTCTCCCTCAGTGCTTTGTGACATTTTGTGAAAAGCATGCAGAAGAACAACAGAGGTAAACAAAATACGGGCTCTTCAAAGCACCCATATCGACTTGCAGGAGTAGCAGTCGACAGGGTCTCTCCATTGATGCAGATGGTGGAAAGAGTGAAGTAGTTCCATTTTGCAAACATTCTGATCAAATAAATAGTTGATCTTCCTCTGTTGAGAAAGGTCTCCCATCTGCCATGCAGGTACAGCACAGGAGAGTTGTAGCAAAGAGGTTTACCAGTGAGCCCTCCAACACTGTGGACTAAATGTATAAACTAAAGGAAAGCATCACCATTGCAAGAAGATAAAGGAGGAATTTTATTTGGCTTTAGAATTGGTGCTAAGGCTTAGCTAGGAGGAAAGGACTAGTGACACACAATGTTTTGAATTAACTGCTCCCCCCAGCCACACCCCTAGAGTGGGTTCCATCTATAAGCTGTAGAAAATAAGCTCTCCTCAGTGGAGGATAAATTATCATCATATTAACGTTAAAGTAGCAAAGTTGTTTGTGAGACAATATGGTACTTTGTTCACAACAGGGTGATGAATGTATATTTATCTCAGAATATGTTATCTCTGAGACAGAAACCATCCTAGGTGTGAAGGAATGCAAATTAAGAAACCCAAACTAGTTTTAAGTTCTTTTTGCTAAGTGGATGTCTTTTCCAAACTCCAGTTCACTTCCTGTAATTGTAGAGATGAGAGGAAATTTACCTAAAGGAGTTGGGGGCAGGGGGCCGGGGGAATGTGGGCATGCACCGATCTTGGCAGAGAAACCTCATTAAAGATATATTTTGGTATGGCAATAGGGGGAAAGGTGTCTATAAGTCATGGAAGGTGGGGGGCATTGAACAGCTTCCATTTCCCAGATCTGGATCCTTGTTTTTAAAAATGTTTTTATTGGGAGTCGGGCTGTAGCGCAGCGGGTTAAGCGCAGGTGGCGCAAAGCACAAGGACCGGCATAAGGATCCCGGTTCGAACCCCGGCTCCCCACCTGCAGGGGAGTCGCTTCACAGGCGGTGAAGCAGGTCTGCAGGTGTCTATCTTTCTCTCCTCCTCTCTGTCTTCCCCTCCTCTCTCCATTTCTCTCTGTCCTATCCAACAACGACAACAACAATAATAACTACAACAATAAAACAACAAGGGCAACAAAAAGGGAATAAATAAATAAAATAAATATAAAAAAATTAAAAAAAATTTTTTATTATCTTTGTTTATTGGACAGAGACAGCCAGAAATAGAGAGGGAAGAGAGAAATCAAGAGAGACAGAGACAGAGAGACACATGGAAGACTGCTTCACCGCCTGCAAAGCTTTCCCCCTGCAGGTGAGGAGCAGGGGCTTGAACCCAGGTCCTTGTGCACTGTAACATGTGCACTCAACCAGGCGCACCACCTCCCTGTCCCCCTGTGGACCCTTATCAGTATAAAAAAGAATGAGGGTTTTGTATTTCTTTGTTTTAATGCAGCTACATGACCGCAGTCAGGGAGAGAGATTGTCACATCTTCCAAACTAGAAACCTCAGGTCAACTTGCTTTTGCTTTCCTAGAGAGTTCATCTCAAGTGTTATTAGAGAAAAGGAAAATAAAGCTCTAAAACCTACATTTCAGTAGATGTGTGTATTGCCTCCCTTCAGAGTCCCAGCAGCTTTCCTGGGCCCTGGCCTACCTCACAGAACATATAGTCCCTGCCCCAGTGAGTGTCCCATGATTCTGCTCCATGGGCTGCCAGGCACCATCACAGTGGAGGAAGAAGGGAAGGCAGCCCTGTTCTAGATCAGTTTCACAAACATCTGGAACTTTTTTTGGGGGGGTGGGGGGTTCTGCTATAAGGTACCACAAAAGGTGATAACCATTCATGATGAGGCCCTCCCTGTCAGTGAACTTCAGAATGAGCTCTGATCTTCCAGAGCAGACTTTCAGTCATGGAAAGATATCCAGCCTGTTGGTGGTTGTTGCTATCGGTAGTTCACTTTCCCTGGAACCATTTCTCTGTAGCATTTCTTTTCTTTTTTAAAATTTATTGATTGATTTATTCCCTTTTGTTGCCCTTGTTGTTTTTTATTGTAGTTATTATTGTTGTTGTTATTGATGTCATCAGTGTTGGATAGGACAGAGAGAAATGGAGAGAGGAGGGGAAGACAGGGGGAGAGAAAAATAGACACCTGCAGACCTGCTTCACCGCTTGTGAAGTGACCCCCGTGCAGGTGGGAAGCCAGGGGCTCGAACCAGGATCCTTATACTGGTACTTGCGTTTTGTGCCATGTGCGCTTAACCCGCTGTGGCCCGACTCCCTGCATTCTTTTTCTTTTATCTCACAGTAGATTAACTCATTCAAGTGGGTCTCTCTCTTTCTGAGGTTCTTTGACTGGCCTAACAACTATAAGCATATAAAGTGGAGCCAGGTGGTGGCACACCTGTTTAAGCGCTCATACTACAGTGTGCAAGGACCCAGGTTCAAAGCTCTTGTTCCCACCAGCAGGGAGGAAGCTTCACAAGAGGTGAAGCAGGACTACAGGTGTTCTGTTTATCTCTATCTCTTCTATCTCCCCCTCCTCTCAATTTCTTTCTGTCTCTATCCAATAATAAATAAATAAATAAAAATAGATAAATAATTTTTTCCTTCATAGCATTTTAAAAATATTTATTTATTTATTTTCCCTTTTATTGCCTGTGTTGTTTTATTGTTGTAGTTATTACTGTTGTCATCGTTGTTGGGTAGGACAGAGAGAAATGGAGAGAGGAGGGGAAGACAGAAGGGAGAGAGAAAGACACCTGCAGACCTGCTTCACCGCCTGTGAAGCGACTCCCCTGCAGGTGGGGAGCCTGGGGCTCAAACCAGGATCGTTATGCTGGTCCTTACACTTTGCGCCAAGTGTGCTTAACTCGCTGTGCTACCGCCAGACTCCCCCAAAACTTTTTTTAAGTGTATTCAGGGCCCAAGTAGCAGCACACCTGGTTGGAGCGTACATGTTATCATGTGCAAAGACCCACCCAGCTTCAAGCCCCAGTTCCCACCTGCAGGGGGGAAGCTCCCCAAGCAGTGCTGCAGGTGTCTCTCTGTCTCCCCCTCCCTTCTCTCTATCCTATCAAATAAAAAGAAAAACAGACAAACAAAAATGACCTTCAAGAGTGGTGGATTCGTCATGTGAGCAATAACCCTAGTGGTAGTAAGAATAAATAACTAGGAGTGGGGGGGGGGGAAGAATAAATAACTAAATAAAAATAAAGTAGATTCACATGAGAAATCTAAATTAATTGTTAAAAACATAAGACTCAAAGAAATGATCAAAACAAAAAGCTTTCATACTATTTAGATGAAGAAATAATACATTTATAAAGAATTGACACCAAGTTTGGACTTGGGTAGTAAATGAAGGAAGTAACAGTTTGTTTATACTATCCTATGGGTTCTAACTTACTACCTCTGGTTCTAAGGGTGTCTTTGGACTCTCAGTGCTGGGAGGATATCTTTCTCAGGAGATTTATTTCCAGCTTTAAAGACACAGTGGAGGGCAGGAGGCCTGTCTTTCTTGAGCCAGCTACTTCTCAAATAACTTGACTTCAAAACAAGCCATACGTCTGAGGGCAGCACGTTATGAATGACATGTTTGCCCTCGATTAGGTTGTAACTTTCCTTTCATGACTACGTTCTGACCCAAAAGTCATCTTGCTGGTTTGGGTGTAGAATCCAGCCTGGGTGGCAGCATCTGCCCAAGGGCTCTTAAAGGTCAGCTCTAGGAGTGAGGCTCTAGTAATAGGAATTAAAGAGCAAAGCTCTAAGTATTAGGAGTTAAAATCCCCAAGAAAGAGTGGAGAGTAGATAGCATAATGGTTATGCAAAGAGACTCTCCTCCCTGAGGCTCCAAAGTCCCAGGTTCAAACCCCCTATGCCACCATAAGCCAGAGTTGAACAGTGCTCTGGTAGAGAAGAAAAAAAAAATCCCCAGAGAAGTTGTTAGTTTTATAATGATTTATTTATCCATCTGTCTCTCTCTAGATATGTAACCCTTGGGTTTTGGTTGTTATTTAAATGTAGGCTCCTGGCATCTGTTTCATTTGCTGCTTTTGGAATATGTGATTCATATACTTCAGTCATGCCTAGAAGAAGAGGAGGAGGAAGACATGGGAAATCTCAAGAAAATGCTTCCAGATGAACAACCTCTTGTCCAGCCAGACCAGGCACTTTTTCACCCTCCAGATTCTTCTCCAACTCAGGAGCATGAAAGACTAGGTGTAGACCCACCCCAGGTGACCCTGAAGCACGTGGACCAGAGCCTATGTCCTGTGGGTATGAGCAGTGTGGTCCTCAGGGTCCTGGGCTTCCTGGTAGACACCGCCACAGGCAATAAGGTACATGGATTGACCTGACTTCCACACAGTGTTAGCATGGGAGCTAAGGGCTACCGTGTGGTTAAGCAATCCTCTGGGGGTGGAGCAGTAGCACAGCGGGTTAAGTACAGGTGGCACAAAGCGCAAGGATCGGCGTAAGGATCCTGGTTCAAGTCCCCGGCTCCCCACCTGCAGGGGAGTTGCTTTACAAGCAGTGAAGCAGGTCTCCAGGTGTCTCTCTTTCTCTCCCCCTCTCAGTCTTCCCCTCCTCTCTCCATTTCTCTCTGTCCTATCCAATAACAACAATAACCACAGCAATGATAAAAACAACAAGGACAACAATGATAAAATATTTTTAAAAGAATTTCTGTTACATTGAAAGAGAAGAAAGGAAGAACAGATATTTTTTTAAAAATAAAACCCTTGTGGGAGACAGAGGATGCTAGGAAGGACAGTCTTAGAGGGAGCACTATGGAGATTTGCATATTTGTTCTTCCAGTTATTACCAAGGCAACCTTGGGGCTATTACACAACCCCTCGTGAGTTGGAGTTATGCTAGCTATGAAATAGGAGTGTCGACAGCATCTCCTCACTACATTTCATTGCCCAGCACTGAGAGCCCTGTTTCTGCTCTCTCCTTCCTTCCAGCTGTAGTCCCAGAGGAGAATGATAACTGAGGGTTAGTGGAGCCCAGGGTAGGCCACCCCCAGACATGCCAAAGTGACATATTGATACTTTTGAATTAAGGTGGCTTAAAAAAGGACAAAAAGGAAACTGTGGGGAGTTGGGTGGTGGTGTACGGGGTAAGTGCAAGGACCCACGCAAGGATCCCCGTTTTGAAAACCCCCCCCCACACTTTCAGGGAGGGTCGTTTCACAAGCAGTGAAGCAGGTCTGCAGGTGTCTGTCTGCCTGCCTGCCTATCTGTCTCTGTCTGTCTGTCAGATCTATCTATCTGCCATCTCTGACCTCTCTAGTTTCTGTCCTCCTCTTCTTAGGGCATCTGTCATCTGATCTAGTGTTGTAGGGAAAGGGTAGATGTGAGATCAAGAAGCCAGGCCTCCGATCTCTGTTCTATGGTTTACTTGCCGTATGACTTTTTTTGCAAGTCATTTAGCTTCTTTGAGTTTTAGTTTCTTCATCCTTGACATGAAAATAAGGACAGTGGTTTGGGAGGTGGCTCAGTGGATAAAGTGTTGGGATTCTCAATAAGGTCCCAAGTTCAGTCCCTGCAGCACATCTGCCTGAGTGATGTCTGGTTCTCTCCTCTCCAGAAATGGTGAGTTAGGAATGTCTCTTCAAATCTGATGATTTGGGGAAATAAGTAGGTAGGTCTAGTACACATTTTACTAGGCTCGAATCTCCTGTCTTCCACTTGTTAGCTGAGTACCTTGGGTAAATTGCTTAATCTATCTGTTCCTCAATTGCTTTAGCTACGAAATGGGAATAATAATCCATGATTCCTTAGGGCTGTTACGAGGTTTAAGTAGTTTAGAATTCTGAGAGCATAGTAAGTATCCATAGCCATAAACCACCATAAGTTCTCCCACACAGCCTCCTAATCTGAGCACCTTTCCACAATACTTTTTTTTTTGCCTCCAGGGTATAACTGAGATCCGGTGCCAGCACTGCAAATCCATTGCTCCCAGAGGCCCTTTTCTTTTTCCAATTTTTTAAAATTATTTTAAAACATTTATTTGCTAAAATATTTGCTTATTATTTTAATATATTATCTATTCATTTTATTTACTTAATTTTTTTAGTGATTTTTAAAAAATTTTATTTCATTTATAAAAAGGAAACACTGGCAAAACCATAGGATAAGAAGGGTACAACTCCACAGGATTCCCACCACCAGATCTCCGTATTTCATCCACTCCCCTGATAGCTTTCCAATTCTTTATCCCTCTGGGAGTATGGACCCAAGGCCATTGTGGGATGCAGAAGGTGGAAGGTCTGGCTTCTGTATTGCTTCCCTGCTGAACATGGACGTTGACAGGTTGATCCATACTCCCAGCCTGCCTCTCTCTCTAGTGGGGCAGAGTTCTGGGGAATCGTAGCTCCGGAACACAATGGTGGAGTTGTCTGTCCAGGGAAGTCAGGTTGGCATCATGCTAGCATCGTGAACCTGGTGACTGAAAAGAAAGTTAACATATAAAGCTAAACAAGTTGTTGGCTAATCATGAACCTAAAGGCTGGAGTAGTGCAGATGAAGAGTTAGGGGGGAGCTCCATTTTGTAGATAGCTAGTAGGCATATTTTAATTATATTCCAAAGGGTCTGTGGCTATACTAGGTTTTGTTTTTTTTTCTTCTCTTTATTGGATAGGATAGAGAAAACTTGAGAGAGGAGGGGAAAGCATATAGGGGGAGAGAGAAAGATAGACACCTGCTTCATCACTTGTGAAGCGACCCCCCCCCCCCCCCGCAGGTGGAGAGCAGGGAGTTTGAACCTTGTGCAGGTCCTTGTGCTTTGAACTATGTGCGTTTAACCCAGTGCACTATCGCCTGCCCCCCCATAATACCTTCTGTCCAATCACTTAGCTGCTCTGAAATTTATTGCAACAGAATTTCACCTGTATTTAGTGGTTGTAAATAACAGAGAAGAAATAAAGCCTTAATTGAGCTAAATAATGAGGCTGTAAAAGCAGATGAATGCCAGATAATCCAAGGTAATATACATTAGAGATTAATTAAACCCGCTTCTGTTCCTGCATGCCTGCTGAATTAGCTATAATGACTTAAACAACCTAACACCAAAAAGTTCCGCTTGTCTAATTTTCACTGCACTCACTATTCAACATTTGCACTCATCAACAAAATGCGCACCCCCTGTGTTCATCCACATTCATCTGCCACGAGTTCACACCCCTGCACATCTGCAGCAGGCTCACCCTCTGAGCATGTCAGCACTGCCCTGTACCTACCGCAATAGCCACAGTCAGCAGTCTGAATGCCCTGGACATCTGTCACTCATCTGCAGTCTAACAATGACCTGAATAGTAAGATGCCAAGGCACATTTAAGAAAAAATTGGAGAATCACACTAACATTAAGTAAAGAATATTCTTTTTTAAGTATGTTACACAGTTTTTTGTTTTGTTTCGTTTTTGCTTCCAGGGTTATTACTGGGGTTCTGTGCCTGCACCACGAATCCACTACTCTTTGAGGCTATTTTTTCCCTTTTGTTGCCCTTGTTGTTTATCGTTGTTATTATTATTTGCTGTCATTGTTGCTGGATAGGACAGAGAAATGGAGAGAGGAGGGGAAGACAGGGAGAGAGAAAAATAGATACCTGCAGACCTGCTTCACCACTTGTGAAGTGACCCCTCCCCTGCAGGTAGGGAGCCAGAGGCTCGAACTGGGATCCTTCAGCTGGTCCTTGTGCTTTGTGCAGTGTGCGCTTAACCTGGTGTGCTACCACCCAGCCACCCGGCTCCCATTACACAGTTTTTACGTTAAGTTATATACTCTATATTTAAAGAATATATATATATACATATGTATATATATATATATATTTTTAAATAAGTGACTCATCAACCATAGAATTAAGGCAAAGAACTTTTTATTCTTTCTTTTTTTGTGACTAATTTTTTGTGTGTGTGACTAATAGTGGGTTACAAGATTCTAAGATTACAGGGTACAGTTCCACACCACACCCACCACGAAAGATCTGTGTCGCCACCTCCCACCTCCCAAAGATAACCACCATAGTTCTCACAAAGTCTTAGAAATAGTTTGTTTGCTTCTGGTTTTTTGCATGTTTCTCTTGCAAGTTCATGTGTATCAGTTCTCTAGATTGCACATATGAGTGGACCCATTCAGTAGTTGGCAGAGGCCTTTTATTTTTTATTTTATCATTGACTTAATATTGATTTACAATATTATAAAATAACAGGGGTATAATCCCACACCATTCCCAGCACTAGAGTTCTCTGTCTTCATTGCCTCCACTGGAAGCTGCAGTAGTTCTCCCAAGGTTGCAGATATGGGTTAACTATTAAATATATTTGCCCTTTTTTTTTTTCCTATGGTCCTGCCTTCTTTTCCTTCCTTTCTTTTTCTTTTTAAAATCTTTTTTTATTTGCTTATTTCTTATTGGATAGAGACAGAGAGAAATTGAGAGAAAGGAGGAGACAGAAAGATAGAGAAAGAGACTTGTAGCCCTGCTTCACCACTTGTGAAGCTTTCCTTCTGCAAATAGGGACCAGGGGCTTGAACCTGGGTCCTTGCACATTGTGGTGTGTGTACTTAACCAGGTGGGCCATTGCTTGGCCCCCCTTTTCTTCCTTTCTAAGTCACACCTACATCTATTACTACTTCTGAATGTCTTTCCTTTTTCCCCTCTCCTCTCTCTGGGTCCTGATGAAGTTGGAGTCCAGAGCCCATTTCTCCCTTGCTGGAGTATGTAGCAAAATACATTTTGGGGTGGGGAAGATAGGATTTCTGGCTGCTGTAATTGCTTCTCCACTAGATATGGGCATTTGCAGGTCAATCCATACCCCCAGCCTGTCTATGTCTCTGTCTCTCTGTCTCTCTGTCTTTCTCCTTAGTGGGGTAGGGATCTGGAGAGGTGAGGTTTCTGGACAACATTAGTGAGGTCATCTGCCCAGAGAAGTCAGGATGGAATCATGATAGCATCTGCAACTTGGTGGCTGAAAGGCAGTAAGATATAAAGCAGGTCAAAATGACTAATGAACAGGAGCCAGAGCAGATGAGAATAGAGATCTTAGGGTGGAAAGAAGCTGGGAAGTCCATTTTAGGTATGTTCCTAGGGGCCCATGATTTTCATAGTTTTTGCTTGAATTTGATAGTTAACATGGAGAAGACAAAAAAAAAATACTGTCGGGAGTTGGGTGGTGGTAGCACAGCGGTTAAGCGCAAGTGGCGCAAAGCGCAAGGACCAGCGGAAGGATCCCGGTTCGAGCCCCTGGCTCCCCACCTGCACGGGAGTCACTTCACAGGCGGTGAAGCAGGTCTGCAGGTGTCTGTCTTTCTCTCCTGTTGTTAAAATTCGGAAGCTCCAGCTGGCCAGGCTAGATTCACGGGCGGGTAACAAAGACGACCAGAGACATACGGCTGGGCAGGGAAGCTGTATTTCTTTATTCAGGAACAACGATTCATAAACTAAACCAAACTAATCACCAAACAGAACCCTGCTGCCTCTTTCCCCTGCGGCGGCCCCAAGCACTCTCGAACTCTGCAACTCTCCAACTCTCTCGGGGTTCCCAGGGGCGGGGCCAAGCGGGCCCTCGAAACTAACTGGACTGATCCAATTTTCTTGGCGGGGGAGAGCTAGAACAACCCAATGTAAAGCATACAACACTCTCCCTCTCTCTGTTTTCCCCTCTTCTCTCTGTTTCTCTCTGTCCTATCCAACAACAACAACATCAGTAACAACAGCAACAATTAAAAAAAAATGGGGGGCCAGGAGGTGGTGCACCTGGTTAAGCGCAAACATTACAATGTACAAGGACCCAGGTTCAAACCCCTGGTCCCCACCTGCAGGGGGAAAGCTTCATGAGTGGTGAAGCAGGGCTGCAAGTGTCTCTCTGTCCCTCTCCCTCTCCTCTCAATTTCTCTCTGTGTCTATCCAATAATAAAGAAATAAATTAAAAAAGGAAAAAAAGGAAGAAAAAAAACAAGGGCCACAAAAGGGAAAATCAATAATTATAATAAAAAACATTAAAAAAAAACATTTAAAAAATACTATCTGGGAAGGATGGTGTCAAAGTTGAGAACAGGACTAGAAAGTTGGTTTAGGGAAGAGAGTAGTTCCCAAACTTGAAGAGAATCTATGAATAAAATTAATTATTGTGGTCTGGGAGGTGGCATAATGGATAAAGCACAGGACTCTCAAGCATAAGGTCCCAGGTTCAATCCCTGGCAGCAAATGTACCAGAGTGATGTCTAGTTCTTTTTCTCCTCCTATCTTTCTCATGAATGAATAAATAAAATCTTTTAAAAAATTAACTGTTTACCCCACCCACCTGACTCAGGCCCATATCTATTCATATTTAATACAAGAGCCTGTGTAGCCTCTGAGTCTGTGATCACATCCGGGAACATTCTAGGTGCTCTTGTTTCAGGACCAGTCTTCCTCGAGTGGCAGAATAGGATGACCCAGTCTCCCTTCAGAAAGTGGGGCAGTCCCTACCATTGCTACTCTATAGGGAAGGCAAGGTCCTGGAGATGCCCACAAGAGGGCTTGTGCTGATGTTCCTGATGGAAGTGACCAGTGACGGTAAAAAGAGGAATCAATTAGAAGTCTAGGCCCATCATTATTTATTACTTGTCAATAGGTTAAAAAGCATGTATAGGGGCCAGGTGGTGATGCACCTTATAGAGAGCACACACAGTGCATAAGGACCCAGGCTAAGCCCTCACTCCTCACCTGTATGAAAGAGCTTCATAAGCAGTAAAGCAGTACTGCAGGTCTCTCTCTTCCTCTTAATTTCTCCCTGTCTTTATCCTAAATAAATAAGCTTTTTTTAAAGCATGTATATATACACTTTTATATATAACTAATGGGAACTGCTGGTGAATCAGACTAAGTAAATACTTCTACTCATACCAATCTTCTCAGGACTCCCTGGAATTAAGGAAAGATGGCAGGCAGGCATATGATCTTTTTTTTTTTTTCTTCAGATAGGAAGACTTGCTCAGACTGGCCAGAACTGGCACATAAGCTACCATCAGAAAATGTGAATTTCTCACATCTATTATTTTCCAATCAAGTATCAATTTAATTATTTTTTTTCCAAAGGAAGTTTTTTGTTTTTTGTTTTTAAAACACTCCAAAGACTTTTTTAAAAAATTTTTTTTAAATATTTATTTTATTTATTTATTCCCTTTTGCTGCCCTTGTTGTTTTATTGTTGTAGTTATTATTGTTGTTGTCGTTGTTGGATAGGACAGAGAGAAATGGAGAGAGGAGGGGAGGACAGAGAGGAGGAGAGAAAGATAGACACCTGCAGACCTGCTTCACCGCCTGTGAAGCGACTCCCCTGCAGGTGGGGAGCCGGGGTTCGAACTGGGATCCTTATGCCGGTCCTTGTGCTTTGCGCCACCTGCGCTTAGCCCGCTGCGCTACAGCCCGACTCCCAGCAAGTTTTTCTTATTGTTCAGCCAGTAAAAATGTATTTTGTGGGGTTGGGTAGTGACGCATTTGATTGAGTGCACATGTTCCAATGTGCAAGGACCTGGGTTCAAGCCCCTGGTCCCCGTCTGCAGGGAGGAAAAAGCAGTGGTGAAGCAGAGCTGCAGATGCTTGTCTGTCTTCTTTTGTGTTTCCCCTCCATTCTTGATTTCTCTATGTCTGTATCCAATAATTAAATAAAATAAAATGAAATTTAAAAAAATTTCAAAGACTCTCTTTAAAAATGTGTTTATGGAGACTTAGCACTATATTGATCCATGGCACTAAGCACAAATACAAAAGTCTAAGATACATTGTCAATACAATGTGTATGATTTAAATATGCCTCAGGAGTTCCTTCATGATTAAAAAACAAAGTCTGCACTTCATTACCAGCACTGCAGTGAACATTCTTTAAATTACTATTTATTATCTTTATTTATTTATTTATTGGATAGAAGCAGCCAGAAATCTAGAGGAAAGGGGGGTGGCTGAGCAGAAAAGAGAGAGACCCCTGCAGCACTGCTTCACCACTTGCAAAGCTTTCCCACTGCAGGTAGGGAACAGAGGCTTGAACCCGGTCCTTGCACACTGTAACCTATGCACTCAGCCAGGTGCACCACTACCCAGTCCCGACATTCTTTAAATTATTAAGGAAAACCTTATGCTCCACATTTCTTTCTAGGGGCCAGGTGGGGGCGCACCTGGTTGAGCACACATGTTACCATGAGCAAGGACCCAGGTTTGAGCCCCCAGTCCCCGCCTGCAGGAGGAAAGTTTTGCAAGTGGTGAAGCAGGGCTGCAGGTGTCTCTCTCCCTATTTCCCCCTCCCCTCTTGATTTCTGACTGTCTGTATCCAATAAATAAAGATAATAAAAACTAAAAATAAAATTTTGGGAGTTGGGCAGTAGTGCAACGGGTTAAACGCAGATAGCACAAAGTGCAAGGACGGGCATAAGGATCCTGGTTCAAGCCCCCAGCTCCCCACCTGCGGGGGAGTCGCTTCACAAGTGGTGAAGCAGGTCTGCAGGTGTCTATCTTTCTCTCCCCTTCTCTGTCTTCCTCTCCTCTCTCCATTTCTCTCTGTCCTATCCAACAACGACATCAGTAACAACAACAATAATAACCACAACAAGGGCAACAAAAGGGAATAAGTAAGTAAGTAAATAAATAAATATTTTTTTAAAGAATAAAAAAATAAAATTTCTTTCTAATAGCAACTTCTTTTTTATCAGTAAATGAGGTTTACTTTTGTTAAAATTTGCCTTAAATCCTCCTTCTCCTCTGTAATCTGAATAAAGATGTTGGGAAAATTTTTTTTAAAAAAAATTTAAAGGATAAGGAGTTGCACCATCTAAACCAGAGCTGATAAGTGCTTTGGTTAAAGGGAGGAGGGGAAGGAGTTGAAGCACTTTGTACAGTTATGACCAATGGTTGTCTGGGCAAAAGAACTCTGCACTGATGAGCCATTTTTATTAATCTGTTAAGGATACCAAAAGCACACTTCCATGTACATTGACTGTTTCCACAGTTTTTCCCCTCTTTACAAGTAAAGCTACTGGTAAAGTAGATTCCACATATTTGATGGATAGTGGAGGGAGGGTCTGTGTGGAACCTGGAGTCAATGACCTCAGCGCAGAACTGATTAGAATGCAAGGATTGGCTTGGGCCATAGATCACCTGAGGTCCTGGACTCAAGCCCCAGCACTGCATGGGAAGGAATTCCATGAATGGCAGTGGGAGGAGTTCCATGGGTGGCAAGCAGTGTGTGTTTTTTTCTTTCTTTCTTTCTCTCCCTCCCTCCATCCCTATCCTCTCCCCCTCTCTTCCTTTTTCTCTCACCTCTTACTCTTGACCTGGAAAAGGAAGAGTGAAAATATTGGACTGGGAGTAAGTATGTATATTCATACTTACTGGTGGTATGATGTATATTCAAGACCCTATGCTGGGATATGAAAAAAAAAAAAAATTAAGGGTTGGCAACCGAATGGACTGCAACCAAAATGATTAGTACACAGTCACATGGAGATCTGGAACATGTCACAGACTCCTTCTTGGTTTTTACAACTTCCAGTTCTTAAGTGAGAACTGTTGGTTTTTCTCTCAGTGCCTTGTAAACACCAGCCAGCACCTATTCCCTTTCCTAAGGTAAGCCCAGCTGCTCCACTCCTCATGACAGCCCTTCTTCTCTCTTACACTGTTCCGGGATATATTCCTCCCGTGAAGTCCTCAGCAGACCCCGAGAGACCAGGATCTCCTTTTTTGAAATTTTTAAAAATATTTATTTATTTATTTATTTCCTTTTGTTGCCCTTGTTGTTTTATAGTAGTTATTATTATTGTTTTATTGTTGTCATTGTTGTTGGACAGGACAGAGAGAAATGGAGAGAGATGGGGAGGATAGAGAAAGATAAACACCTGCAGACCTGCTTCACCGCCTGTGAAGCGGCTCCCCTGCAGGTGGGGAGCCAGGGGCTCGAACCGGGATCCTTACGCCAGTCCTTGCACTTTGCGCCATGTGCACTTAACCCACTGCGCCACCGCCCGACTCCCTCAGGATCTCTTATAGTAGGAATATACACACTGACTTCCCACTGAGGTGGGGCACAAGGAACTTGAGTGGTAGAGTTCCGTTATTGGGTCCTGCAATAACCCTCTCGTTTTATGCTTTTCCTTCCTCTTAAACATCTGTCTTTCTCTCTCTCTCTCTTAATAGCTCATCCAGGTATTACTGGAAGACAAAGCCACCAAAAACGCCATTAAACTCAACCTCCCTGTGGGACAAGAAGCCCTCGTCACCCTAAAAGATGGACAGAAATTTATGATTCACATATCAGACGTACCCCAAAGCTCTGAAAATATTTATTTCAGGGGAAGCAATGCTAATATGTGAGACTATTTATTTGAATAGTGTATGTGAAAACAGAGACTTATAAAATATATCTTAAAAATATATTAAATAGTAAAGCATTTATATTGATAAGATTTATGTATATAATAGATGTAGTATGGCCTATTTTATGTTTATATGTATTTCAAGGATTTAATTTTTGATGTAACATATAAACTGATTTGGAGAATAGTTTTTGCCTCTGTGACTTTTCTTTGAGATTTTCCAAGTACTTCTATATGGTTACTTAGCAGAAAAGAAATTTGAGAACTCTTATTAAGTGAAGAGGTCAAGAAATGAATAGGTCGGGAGTGGGTTGGTAGCACAGTGGGTTAAGCCCAAGTGGCACAAGGACTGGCATAAAGATCCCAGTTTGAGCCCCCGGCTCCCCACCTGCAGGGGAGTCGCTTCACAGGCGGTGAAGCAGGTCTGCAGGTGTCTATCTTTCTCTCCCCCTCTCTGTCTTCCCCTGCTCTCTCCATTTCTTTCTGGCCTAACAACGACAATATCAATAACAACAACAATAATAACTACAACAATAAAACAAGGGCAACAAAAGGGAATAAATATTTTTTAAAATCCTTTTTAAAAAAATGAAATGAATAGGTCAAGCTGGGGAGAAGGCATAATGGTTATGCAAAAATACTTTCATGCCTGAGGCACCAAAAGTGCCAAAGAGCTGGTTTATGATAAGGAAGGAAGAAAGGAAGGAAGGAAGAGGAGTCAGGAGGTAGCACAGAGGGTTAAGCGCATGTGGCACAAAGCACAAGGACCAGCTTAAGGATCCCGGTTCGAGCCCCTGGCTCCCCACCTGCAGGGGAGTCGCTTCACAGGTGGTGAAGCAGGTCTGCAGGTGTCTATCTTTCTCTCCCTCTCTCTGTCTTCCCCTCCTCTCTCCATTTCTCTCTGTCCTATCCAACAACAACGACAACAATAATAACTACAACAATAAACCAACAAGTGCAACAAAAGGGAATAAAAGGGAAGGAGAAAGAGAAAAAGAAAGTGAGTAAGTCTCCAGAGGAAGGCTAATGAAGAATACGAGCTGGTATAATCAACAAAAAGCAAATGGTAATATTGTCTTATTGTTAGTGCCCCAATTGAAGTAGAATAAGTAGAAACATCCCCTCAAGCAGTGAGGAAGAGGTAAATGCAGTTTGATACTACTGTTAGATTTACTTACCAGGTCACTAAATCATTCCATGTTCCTTTGGTTCATCATCTGGAGCTTCTTAAAATGATACAAAATTGTGACCCAGCAATGTCTACAACAAATTAAGCTACCCTGCATTTTTTATTTCCTCTTTTTGTTGTACTTCTAAAAAGTTATTGAAAAGACTCTAGATCATTGTTAAGCCAGATTCATATTTAACATCTAATTATAATGTTTAGAAGGACTTAAACAATCCACACTTAACACTTCTGATATAAATGGAAATACTATAGAATATAGTACTGCTCTCATGTTACGTAAGAAATGAACTCAAGGGAGTCGGGTGGTAGCTCAGCGGGCTAAGCGCACGTGGGACAAAGCGCAAGGATCGGCATAAGAATACTGGTTTGAGCCCCTGGCTCCCCACCTGCAGTGGAGTCGCTTCACAAGTGGTGAAGCAGGTCTGCAGGTGTCTATCTTTCTCTCCTCCTCTCTGTCTTCCCCTTCTCTCTCCATTTCTCTCTGTCCTATCCAACAACAACAACAATAAAAATGACTACAACAATAAAAGCAACAAGGGCAACAAAAGGGAAATAAATAAATAAATATCTATATTAAAAAAAGAAATGAACTCAAATTTCCTAAATGCTTGGAATTTGTAAAGGAATACAAAAACAATTGTTGGTAGATTAAGAAATATTTGTCTTTGTGGTTAAAAAATAATCATGTTAGACTCCTTTACCACTATATTGAATATTATCTCTCTTCTTAAGCTACTTTTAAAAGTTATTTGTCAAGGAATAATTGAGACTTTCCCTACTGTTCACTCTTCAGTGAGTTTACATCTCATCTGTTTGCTGACATGGAAGTAGGCAGGTGGTAGGTAGGCTGACTCAAAGAACAAAGGCACCAACAAGATTTATCAGCCTTGGAGTGTTTTGTTTGTATATTGTGGGGGTAAACTAATTAGCTGAGAACTAGCAGAGGGCATTCTGTCCTTAGGAAGACCAGCCAAGTTTAACAAGGAACGAGTTAATCTCTATAGGGCTAGAATTACTACCACAGTAACAAAGACAAAAGGAAGAGGGTTTGAGGATCCTTGAAATGTCCCAATTCTGATCTGGCAGTAAAAATTGTCATGAAATGTATAATTGGATTTGATTCTTTTTCTGCATGTGTTAGGTACAGAAATATATACTGTCTCCAGGGTTATTGCTGGAGCTTAGTGCCTGTACCATGAATCCACTTGTCCTGGTCACCATCTTTTTCCATTTTTCTTGTTGGATACAACTGAGAGAAATTGGGAGAGGAGGGAGGAGAGAGAGGGGGAAAGTGGAGGCGGACTCTAGATAGCTAGATAGCATCATGGCTGTGCAGACTCTTATGCCTAAGGCTTCAAAGTCCCAAGTTTAATCCCCCCACACCACCATAAGCCAGAACTGAAAAATGTTCTAGTAAAAAAAAAAGGGGGTGTTTGTGTGGAGAGAAAGCCACCTGTAGACCTGCTTCACTGCTTGTGAAGCGACCCCCCTGCAGGTGGGGAGCCGGGGGGCTCGAACCAGGATCCTTGCACCAATCCTTGCACTTTATACTTTGTGTACTCAACCCAGTGCACTACTGCCCAGCCCCCCAGAAAATACTTTTTTAAAGAACTAAAAGGTATTGAATACTAAAAAGTATTGGGAATTGTGTTTGGGGATGGAGCTCTACCTGGACCTATAATTGCTACAGTTGTCTTCCTCCTACTTGGCTCGTTCATGAGCTGAAGCAGGAGACTGAGTGGGGAGACCCAGAATCCAGCAACAACCCCCTACCTCACCACAGGCTTCAAAACCAAGTACAGTTTTCAACTGGGGGAGTGGGGAGGCTCCTAGAAAACTTGGCATTCTGATTGAGAGGCTTGAGTAGACTCAGGCTAGATTTAATTTTTTTTCTTTTGGTAAAACACTTCCAAGTGCTGTGTGATTCTTACATTCTACTACTTGGCATTATAATATCCCTTTAAGGTTTGTGTCCCCACAGATTCTCATGTTAAAGACCCTGACCCCAGTGAGATGGTGGTATTAAAGATGAGGCCTTTGAGAGGTAGTTAGGGTTCAATAAGTATGAGAAGCTGGGGACCTTCTTTCTGAGGTTATACAGCACCTTAAAAAAGAGGAGAGTGGGGGCCTGGACTAGCATAAGGATCCTGGTTCAAGCTCCCAGCTCCCCACCTGCAGGGGGGTCGCTTCACAAGCAGAGAAGCAGGTCTGCAGTTATCTATCTTTCCTCCTCTATTTTCCTCTCTTCTATCCATTTCTCTCTGTCTTATCCAAAAACAACAGCAGTGACAACAATAACAATCAATACAACAACAAGGGCAACAAAACGGGGGGAAAAATGGCCTCCAGGAGTGTTGTTTTCCCCGGGCTGGCTTCACGGGCGGGTAACTGACAACCAGGGACTCATGGTTGAGCTGTAGGCAGTATCTCTTTATTCATGCAGGACGCAGCACAATCTAAGCCGAGCTAAGCTAAACTCAAGGTACCCTAAAACTCACAATGCTGTCTTTATATATACTTGCCAAGTAGGGTGGAAACAGGATGTGACATAGAGAGGGTGGAGAGAAAAGTGACTGGTGAAAATCAGAGTGTGACAAGGAGGGGGCGGAGCAGGCGAGAATCCTATCACTGAACCACCAATGCCCTGGAGGGAGGGTGGTGCTTGTTAACAGTGGTTATGTAAATAGAATGCAGTGGTTATGTAAATAGAATAGTGTTAAGCAGGGGGGATTTAAATCAAATGAAACAGAAGGGGTTTTTAGAAGCATACCAACACAGGAGCAGTGGATTCATAGTGGGAGCACTGATCCCCAGTGATAACCCAGCAGGCAAAAAAAAAAAAAAAAAAAAAGCACAGCCTGGATACTTCAAGACCAGAAAGCCCTCACTATGCATTGAGTCTCCTAGCACCTTGATCCTGGAACTTCATAGCTTTCAGAACTGTGAGAAGTGTCTGCCATTCATCCCCTCCCAACCCCCATATTACTTATTGTTGTTGTTGCCAGGCCAACATTTTTAGATAGAGACCTCAGGAAAGACACCATAGTGCAGAAGCTTCCTCGAGTGGGCCAAGCTCCTGTTTTGTTGTTGTTGTTTTTTTTTATCTTTATGCAGATTCCTCTACGAAATAGCAATCTGTACCTTCATGTAAGAGAATAAAAGGCAAGAGAGAGAGAGAATAGAAGACTGTGCTACAGAAGGAAAAACACAAAGCAGCACTTGAGGAGGACCTAGGTGGGAGGTTAGAGTGTTATGCGGAAAACTCAGAAATGCTACACATGTACCAACTACTGTGTTTTATTGTTGACTGTAAACCATTAATCCCCCAGTAGAGAAAGTATCTAAATAAATAAATAAGTAAAGGCTGTTGTAAGCCTCTTCAGACACGAATTCCCTTAACCCTCTCACTCCTTACTCCCTACGAGGTTCTACTGCGCTCTTGGTTTTCTAAGGCAGGACTGGGACACAAAGCTGTTAAATGACTCCGCAGGGTGACCCAGCTATTGAGTGGAGGAGGTGTTGAGCCAGCACTTGAAGCGCCTGCGCTTTCTAGGAGGAGAGGGACCCACCCCGGAGCCACCGCGCCCTGCGGTGGGTGCAATTGCGTGGAATCCGGCCTGTTGGAAGAGGCTGGGGGCGCTGACGCCGGGAGGAGGACCCACCAGCAGGGGGGACCCGACGCCGCTTCCCTCGTCACCGCAAGGGGGCGCTGCGCCGTGTGCGGGGCCGTGGCGCTGCGAGCGACCCCCGAGGCAGGACGTGCCCGCCCGCAAGATGTCTGTGCGCTACGGCCCGAGCAGCCTCTGCTGGCTGCTGTACTGCGGCGTCCTCCTGGCCCCGGCCGCGGGCTACGTGATCGTGAGCTCGGTGTCCTGGGCCGTCACCAACGAGGTGGACGAGGACCTGGACGGCGCGTCTACGGAGGAGGCGCTGCCCGCGCTGCTGGAGGACTCGGGCAGCCTCTGGCAGCAGCGCTTCCCGGCCTCGGCGCACAAGGAGAGCGCCCACCTGCCGCCCCCCGCGGGTGCTGCCCGCGCCAGGCCGCCCCCCGCGCCCCCCGGGATGTTCTCCTACCCCCGGGAGAGCGGCCCCCGGCTGCGCCCCGGCACAGCCCGTTTCCTGGCCCACGCCAGCGCCTGGGGCTGTCTGGCCACCGCGTCCTCACACCTGAAGGTAAGCCCGCCTGCGCGCTGCAGGTGCAGGTGCAGGTGCAGGTGCAGGTGTAGGCGGCGCCCGAGAAGCAGGGGGACGCCGCGGGCCGCTCCCGCCCTCAGACCTGCCTGGCACGCACGCTGGACTGAGCACTGAGCCTGAGCATCTTGCAGAGTGCAACCAGCTTGTGCTTGGTCAGCCTAGCAAAGTGGTGGTGCTGGTGGTGGAAAGGGAATGGCTGAGAGCCGGGCTTCCTGCCAGGTAGATGGGATTGAAGCCCATTGTGGAGATAGGCAAAGAGACAACAAACAGGTAACCAGTGCCTGGACCAGAGACCTGCTGGACACCAGAAGCCAGAGTTACCATTGACATTACAGAGTAGACCAACTTCTGGGTCACTGACATCGAACTGGTGAATAGAGCGGGTGTAGAAAACTGAGAGGGAGGGCGGTGAAGCAAAATTCAAGAACTCTTCAGCAAAGATTTCTTGTCCATTGTGCATACTTGCTGGAACGAGTTTCTAGCTGCAGTTCTTACTATTCATAGGCTGACACATTTTACTCCCTTACTAGATGTGATTCCACCTTGAACCAAAATGACATGGATAGATGATGAAATTGTAACATCCCTAAGTATACATCTTCCAGAAAATGTTACTGGCTGTTAAGAGTAGATGCAAGGGCAATAGTTTGAACTCCTGTATATATATATTCCACAGGTCATGTGAGTCATTTACCAGTGCTTAGGCTCTGACTCCAGCTCCCAGACTACTTAGGACTCTCCATTTTATGTTTTACATCAGTGAAAGGAAGTGGTGGAGTGGGTAGTTTTGAAGGGCCTTTTTAAGGTAAATAAATATGTAAAAGACTTTACTCTGATTACAGAAACAGTCTTAAACCTTTTCAGGCGAGATTCAGAGTCTGCTTGGATATCAGAGCACCAAAATAGTTTTTTCACCACTCTATCTCCTGAGGCACACCTTGAAAAGATATGAACTCAGGGTTGTCTTTGTCTTAGAAGTGTTACATGACAGCATGGTGTGCAGAGCTGGGAGTACGGATGGCTTCAGCCTTCCAAGAAAACACAATATTAAGGAGTCCTTCAAATGGTAGTACAAATTTATTCAGATTCTGTTTTTCAGTTTGTCATAAACTTCTTAGTATTGTGCTTTGTATCCAGGGCAGGTACATGTGAATATTCTCTGAGTTAATGGAGTTTGGAGTAAAAATCAATATTAGAAAAGGAAAAAGTATTAGAAAAGGAAACAGTTCTAAGAAAAGAGATGTTAGAAAAAATATCCTCACAACATTGACACTAGACATTCAATTACTCAAAATGATGTTTTAAAAATTATTTACTGAGGGGGCCAGGCACTGGCACACCCGGTTGAGTACACGTTACCAACCGCAAGGACCACGTTCCAGCCCCCTGCTCCCCACCTGCAAGGGGGACACTTCACAAATGGTGAAGCAGGTCTGCAGGTGTGTCTGTCTTTCCTTCTTCCTCTCTTTATCCCCCTCTCTTCTCAATTTCTCTTTGTCCTATCTAATAATATAGAAAGAGAGACAGAAAGGAAAAAAATGGCTGCCAGGAGTGGTGGATTCATCATGCCAGCACTTAGCTTCAACTATAAACCGGGGGGGGGGGGGTGATCATTTACTGACAAATCAGTGGGGGTGGGGGAGAGAAAATCAGAGCATCACTCTAGCGCATGCAAAACCAGGTATCCAACTTGAACCTCATGCTTAAGAGTCCAACATTTTATTCACTGTGTCACCTTCTGGACTACTTGGTATTTAAGGTTCATATCTACTTTCTTTTTTATTTTTTGCAAGTTCATGTGTTTAAATTCTTTTTTAATGTGTTTTTATTGGGGATTAATGGTTTGTAGTAAATACAGTTGTTGGCACATGTGTAAAATGTTTCAATTTTTTGCAAAGCACCCCAGCCTAGGCCCTCCTCCACCATCATGCACCAGGACCTGAAAGCCTCCCTCCCCACCCCGCTGCAAGAGTCCTTTGCTTTGGTGTGACTCATATCTTCTTATGATGTGTCTCCTTCCCTTCACATCCCCAGCCCTCCGCAATTTTTCCTGGTCAGAGACACAAGCTAAACTCTCCATTCGAGTCCATCTTCAACACTTCATTGAAAAGTCTTTCTTGGTGTTTGTTAGATCTCAGGACTGCCATTTGGGAGTTGCCTGCCTATCAGTGATGGTCCCTTGAACAACAGCACTGGAATTCCTTTCTTCTACATGACACCCAAGGACCCCGTGGTAGCTGATCTGATGAAGAACCCCATGGCCTCACTCCTGCTGCCAGAATCAGAAGGAGAGTTCTGCAGGTAGACAAGGATTTACTTCAGGTCCTCTCTCTGTGTTGTCTCTGGGAGGTTGCCTTTCACCGGATCCTGGGATGCATAGTGATGTCTTGAAGTGGCGTGAGCGTACACTTACAATCAGAGAGAGCTCTACCGCTCCTCATGCTTTGTGGCTGGGGACAAGTGACTTAACCTTTAGGAGCCTCAGTTTCCTCATGTGTAAAATGAGAATAAGAAACTACCTCACTGAAATAAGAGGATGGCTTAATTGTGGGTGGAATGTACTGATTTCTGTCTAGGAGAATGTGCTCTTACCTTTTTTTAAAATTTTTATTTATTATTGAATAAAGACAGAAAAATTGAGAGGAGAGGGAGGGAGACAGAGAGACTTCTGCAGCTCTACTTCACAACTCATGAAACTTTCCCCCTACAGGTGGGGGACCAGGGGCGTGAACCCAGATCCTTGAGCACTATACTGTGTACTCTTTTTTTTTTTTTTACTCTGATTTTTTTTTGGGGGGGAATTGATGTTTTACATTCAACAGTAAGTATAATAGTTTGTACATGCATAACATTCCCCAGTTTCCAATATAACAATACAACCCCCGCTAGGTCCTCTGAATCCTTCTTGGACCTATATTCTCCCCACCCCCAACCCAGAGTCTTTTACTTTGGTGCAATATGCCAATTACATTTCAGGTTCGACTTGTGTTTTCTTTTCTGATCTTGTTTTTCAACTTCTGCCTGAGAGTGAGATCATCCCATATTCATCCTTCTGTTTCTGACTTATTTCACTCAACATGATTTTTTCAAGGTCCATCCAAGATGGGCTGAAAACGGTGAAGTCACCATTTTTTACAGCTGAGTAGTGTTCCATTGGGTATATATACCACAGCTTGCTCAGCCACTCATCTGTTGTTGGACACCTGGGTTGCTTCCAGGTTTTGGCTATTACAAATTGTGCTGCCAAGAACATATGTGCACACAGATCTTTTTGGATGGATATGTTGGGTTCCTTAGGATATATCTCTAGGAGAAGAATTGCAGGGTCATAGGGTAGGTCCATTTCTAGGCTTCTGAGAGTTCTCCAGACTCTTCTCCACAGAGGTTGGACCAATTGACATTCCCACCCAGCAGTGTAGGAGGGTTCCTTTGACCCCACACCCTCTCTAGCATTTGCTGCTGTTACCTTTTCTGATGTATGATATTCTCACAGGAGTGAAGTGGTATCTCGTTGTTGTCTTTATTTGCATTTCTTTGACAATCAGAAACTTGGAGCATTTTTTCATGTGTTTCTCGGCCTTTTGGATCTCTTCTGTGGTGAATATTCTGCCCATGTCTTCTCCCCATTTTTGGATGGGGTTATTTGTTGTCTTGTTGTTGAGTTTGGCAAGCTCTTTATATATGTTGGTTATTAACCTCTTCTCTGATGTATGGCATGTAAAGATCTCCCATTCTCTTGGTTTGGGTAGTGGTTTCTTTTGCTGTGAAGAAGCCTTTTAATTTGATGTAGTCCCATAGTTTTATACTTGCCTTAGTCTTCTTTGTAATTGGATTCTTTTCATTGAAGATGTCTTTGAAATTTCTGCGGAAAAGAGTTCTGCCAATATTTTCTTCTAAGTATCTGATAGTTTGTGGTCTAACATCCAAGTCCTTGATCCACTTGGAATTAACTTTTGTATTTGGTGAAATACAGTGTTTCAGTTTCATTCTTCTGCATGTTTCAACCCATTGTTTCCAACACCATTTGTTGAAGAGACTCTGCTTTCCCCATTTAATAGTGGGAGCACCTTTGTCAAAGATTATAGATGTCCATAGGTGTGGGGGCTCATTTCTGAGCTCTCAGTTCTATTCCACTGGTCAGTGTGTCTATTCATGTTCCAGTACCAAGCAGTTTTGATGACAATGGCCCTATAATACAATTTGAGATCTGGGAGTGTGATGCCTTCAGTTCTGTTCTTTTTTCTCAAGATTGTTTTGGCAATTCTAGGTCTTTTCTGGTTCCAGATAAACATTTGTAGCATTTGTTCTATTCTCCAAAAAAATTTGCTTGGGATCTTGATGGGGATAGCATTAAATTTGTAGATGGCTCTGGGTAGTATATTCATTTTGATGATGTTAATTCTACCGACCCATGAACGTGGAATATCTTTCCACTTCTTTGTGTCTTTTTCAATTTCCTTGAGTAGTAGTGACTCATAATTTTCAGTATACAACTCTTTCCCTTCCTTGATTAGGTTTACTCCTAGATATTTTATTGTTTTAGTTGCTATAGTAAAAGGAATTGATTTCTGGATTTGAATGTTAATTTTGTAGCCTGACACCTTATTATATTGCCTGATGATTTCCAAAACTTGCTGGATTCCTTAGATTTTTCCGTGTATACTATCATGTCATCTGCAAATAAGGAGAGTTTGACTTCTTCTCTTCCAATCTGTATGCCTTTAATTCCTTGCTCCTGCCTGATTGCTATGGCAAGAACTTCCAACACTATGTTGAATAGTAATGGTGATAGTGGGCAGCCCTGTCTAGTACCTGATCTGAGGGGAAATGCTTCCAGTTTTTCACCATTGAGTATGATGTTGGCTGTAGGTTTGCTATATATAGACTCCACTATCTTCAGGAATTTTCCATCTATTCCCATTTTTTGTAGTGTTTTGATCATAAAGGGATGTTGTATTTTGTCAAAGGCTTTCTCTGCATCTATTGATATGACCATGTGGTTTTTGGTCTTGCTTTTGTTGATGTGGTGGATCACATTGATAGATTTACATATATTAAACCAACCTTGCATGCCTGGGATAAACCCCACTTGGTCATGATGAACAATCTTTTTAATATACTGTTGTATCCGGTTGGCTAGAATTTTGTTCAATATTTTTACATCTATGTTCATCAGAGATATTGGTCTGTAGTTTTCTTTTTTGGTTGTGTCCCTGTCTGCTTTTGGTATCAAAGTGATGTTGGCTTCATAGAAGCTGGCAGGGAGTATTCCAGTGTCTTCAATCTTCTGGAAGACTTTTAAAAGTAGAGGTATTAGTTCTTCTTTGAAGGTTATGTAGAATTCATTTGTAAAACCATCTGGTCCAGAACTTTTATTTTTGGGGAGATTTTTGATAACTGTTTCAACTTCATTGGCTGTGATGGGCCTGTTCATGTTATCCACTTCCTCTTTACTTAGTTTTGGAAGTTGGTAGGTATCTAGGAAATCGTCCATTTCTTCCAGGTTCTCTAGCTTGGTGGCATATAGTTGTTCATAGAAGCCTCGCATGATATGTTGAATTTCTGAGGTGTCTGTTGTGATATCTCCTCTTTCATTTACTATCCGATTAATTTGGGTCTTCTCCCTTTTTTGTTTTGTGAGTCTGGCTAAAGGTTTGTCGATTTTGTTTACTCTTTCAAAGAACCAATATTTACTTTCGTTCATCTTTTGTATGGTTTTTCTATTCTCAATGTTATTGATTTCTGCCCTAACTTTAGTGATTCCTGTCCTTCTGGTTGCTTTAGGGTTCCTTTGTTCTTCTTCTTCTAGGTCTTTAAGATGTGCAATCAGGCTGTTTATTTGTCCTTTTTCTTGTTTCCTAATGTGTGCTTGTATAGCTAAGAACTTCCCTCTCAGTACTGCCTTAGCTGTGTCCCAAATATTTTGATAGCTTGTGTCTTCGTTTTCATTGAATTCTCGAAACATTTTGATTTCTTCCTTGATTTCCTCTTTGACCTAGAAGTTATTAAGAAGTGTACTGTTGAGCTTCCACATTTTGGGACTGTTACTAATCTTTTGTTCATTGTTAAGTGTTAGTTTCATTCCACTGTGGTCTGAGAAGATGCTTGGGATGATTTCAATGCTCTTGAATTTGCTGATGCTGTCTTTGTGGCCTAACATATGGTCTATCCTTGAGAATGACTCATGTGGACTTGAGTAAAATGTGTATTCCAGTTTCATGGGATGAATGACTCTGAAAATGTCCAATAGTTCTAGTTTATCTATCTCTTCATTTAGATCCGTTATGTCTTTATTGATTTTCTGCCTGGATGATCTGTCAAGTTGAGAGAGTGGGGTGTTGAAGTCCCTTACTATGATTGTCTTACTGTTAATATATTGCTGTAGCTCTTTCAGTAGAAGTTTGATGTATTTAAAGCACAAGGACCGGCATAAGGATCCCGGTTCGAACCCCGGCTCCCCACCTGCAGGGGAGTCCCTTCACAGGCGGTGAAGCAGGTCTGCAGGTGTCTATCTTTCTCTCCCCCTCTCTGTCTTCCCCTCCTCTCTCCATTTCTCTCTGTCCTATCCAACAATGACAACAACAATAATAACTACAACAATAAAACAACAAGGGCAACAAAAGGGAATAAATAAAATAAAATTTAAAAAAAAAAAAAAAGAAGTTTGATGTATTTAGATGGCTTCTCATTGGGTGCATAGATGTTAATAATTGTTAAGTCCTCTTGATTGACTGATCCTCTGAGCATTAAGTAGTGTCCATTCCTATCTTTTTTAATCTTATCTATTTTAAATTCTATCATGTCAGATATGAGAATAGCTGTTCCTGCCCTTTTTTGTGGGCCATTGGCTTGTATGATAGTTTTCCATCCTTTCACTTTAAGTCTGTGTTTGTCTTGTTGAGTTAGGTGGGTTTCCTGTAGACAGCATATTGTTGGGTTGTGTTTTCTGATCCATCTTCCTACTCTGTGTCTTTTAATAGGTGAATTCAGGCCATTGACATTTATTGATATCAAAGATTGAAGATATTTTTACCTCATTCTTATAGAGTTTTAGAGTGTTCTGATATATGTCCTATTTGTGGTGGTCTGGTTGTTTATAGGACACCTTTCAGAACTTCTTTCAGGGCAGGCTTGGTGATAGTTGATTCCTTCAACTGTTCCTTGTCTGAGAAGGTTTTGATGTCTCCATCTAATCTGAATGACAGTCTAGCAGGATATAGTATTCTTGGCTGAAAGCCTTTCTCATTGAGCACTCGATAGATATCTTGCCATTCTCTTCTGGCCTGTAGTGTTTTTGTGGAGAAGTCTGCTGCTAATCTTATGGGTTTTCCTCTGTAGGTGACTCTTTGTTTTTCTCTTGCAGCCTTGAGGATCCTTTCTTTATCCTTATTCCTTTCCGTTCTAAGTATGATATGTCTTGGGGTCTTTAAGTCTGGGTTAATTCTGTTTGGGACCCTCTGGGCTTCTTGAATCTTTATGTCTTTGATGTTGTCTAGACTAGAGAAGTTTTCAGCTATTATGGCCTCGAAAATGCTTTCTTCTCCTCCTTCTCTTTCTTCCTCTGGTATGCCAATAATGCATATATTGTTTCTTTTGAAGTCATCCCATAGGTCTCTGTTGTTGTTTTCAGCATCTCTTAATCTCTTTTTGAGATCTCTTACTTCTTTTTTAGTTGTCTCTAATTCATCCTCAATCTTGCTAAATCTGTTTTCAGCCTCATAGATGCTATTCTCTCTGCCCTCTACTGTTTTCTGGAGTTCATCTATTTTGTTGCCTTCTCTGATACTGTTTTAGCTTGTTCAGCTTGTTGCATTCTTAGCTCAGCTATTTCAGCTTTCAGCTCTCTAATAACCATGAGATAATTAGTATTTTCTTCCATATTCTCATTTGTTGTTCCTGTATTTCTGATTACAATTATTTCAAATTCTTTACTCACTCCTGTTATTATTTCCTTAGCTAATGTTTGGATGTTGAACTCATTATTTTTTGCTTCACCCTCTGGAGGACTTTTAGCTGGACTCTTGTCCTGGTTCGATTCTCCAATATTTTTTCTTGTTGTTTTAACCATTTTATATATTATGTTATGAGTTCCCTTTATCAGTACTTTTCAAATTATTGATCACTATTGCCTGGAATGACTTGTGTCTAAGTAAGTTAATTAAAGGGTTCACAGTAGTGGAAGTTAACAGTTGTCTCAATCCCTGAGTTGGAGCTCAGTGGTTTAAAAGCCTCTTTTTTTTTTCTTCCCTGTAGGCTATGGGAGCCTGAGAGCTTTTAAACTATCAATAGGCTTCTTAGCTTAATCACTGACTCCTGACCAAGAGATAAAGCAGGGTGTGGCAGAGATAATCCAGTGGTTATGCAAAGAGACTTTCACAACCCCTCAGCTATGCCACCGAGGTATAGGTCTTCTCCTGAGTTTCCTGGTTAGATCTCTGTCCCCTGGTGTCCCTCCCTGTTGCTGCTCCAGATTCTGAGGGTAGTAGTAATGGAGACTCAGAGTTGCACTTGGTGAGTCTCTGGAGAGTCCTCTCCTCCCTTAAGCTGTCCCCTTGTTGGTGGAGTAGACTGGAGGTGATGTCTCAATTGATAAACTGCTGAACTGTTAGCAGTCACTTAATCTCTCCCTAGGCTCCTCTCTCCTCTCTGTCACCAGTCACATGTGTTTGTACTCACCAGTGATTTAGTGGGTTCCTGTGGTCATTCTAGTCCTGTCTTGTTTTGGTCTTGGGTGGTCTCCTTTGGTATTCCTAGTTGATTCGGGAGAGGAGAGGCGAGGAGAGGAGAGAAAGTGATCTCGGGTTGTATTTTCTGATCCATCTTCCTACTCTGTGTCTTTTAATAGGTGAATTCAGGCCATTGACATTTATTGATATCAAAGATTGAAGATATTTTAATGCCATTCTTGTAGAGTTTTAGAGTGTTCTGATATATGTCCTATTTATGATGGTCTGACTGTTTATAGAAGACCTTTCAGAACTTCTTTCAGGGCAGGCTTGGTGATAGTTGATTCCTTCAACTGTTCCTTGTCTGAGAAGGTTTTGATGCCTCCATCTAGTCTGAATGACAGTCTAGTAGGATACAGTAGTCTTGGTTGAAAGCCTTTCTCATTGAGCACTCGATAGATATCTTGCCATTCTCTTCAGGCCTGTAGTGTTTGTGTGGAGAAGTCTGCTGCTAATCTTATGGGTTTTCCCTCTGTAGGGGACTCTTTGTTTTTCTCTTGCAGCCTTCAGGATCCTTATTCCTTTCCATTCTAAATATGATGTGTCTTGGTGTCTTTAAGTCTGGGTTAATTCTGTTTGGGACCCTCTGGGCTTCTTGAATCTTTATGTCTTTGATGTTGTGTAGACTAGAGAAGTATTCAGCTATTATGTCCTGAAGAATGCTTTCTTCCTCTCCCTCTCTTTCTTCCTCTGGTAAGCCACTAGTGTGTATATTGTTTCTTTTGAAGTCATCCCATAGGTCTCTGTTGTTGTTTTCAGCATCTCTTAACCTCTTTTTGAGATCTCTTACTTCTTTTTTAGTTGTCTCTGATTCATCCTCGATCTTGCTATGTCTGTCTTCAGCCTCATAGATTCTATTCTCTCTGCCCTCTGCTGTTTTCTGGAGTTCATCTATTTTGTTACCCTGTTCTGATATTGTTTTAACTTGTTCAACTAGTTGTGTTCTTAGCTCAGTTATTTCAGCTTTCAGCTCTCTAATAACCTTGAGATAGTGTTTTCTTCCAGAGTCTCATTTGTTGTTCCTGTATGTCTGATTACAATTCTTTCAAACTCTTTACTCACTCCTGTGATTATTTCCTTAGGTAATGTTTGGATGTTGAACTCATTATTTTGTGCTTCACCCTTTGGGGGGCTTTTAGCTGGACTGTTGTCCTGGTTAGTTTCTCCAATATTTCTTCTTGTTGGTTTACCCATTTTATATATTATGTTATGAGTTCCCTCTCTTAGTACTTGGGATGGAGTTGGTGTATTGCACCAAAGTAATAGACTCTGGGGTGAGGTGGAGGGTTCATCCTAGAACGTGATGGCAGAGGTTGAATTGTGGGGATTGAATTGTTATGTGGAAAACTGAGAAATGTTACACATGTATAAACTACTGTTTATACTACTATTTTACTGTTGATTATAAACCATTAATCCCCCCCAATAAAGAAAAAAAGTGGGCGGAGGTAGATAGCATGATGGTTATGCAAAGAGTCTCTCATGCTGAGGCTCCAAAGTCTCAGGTTCAATTCCCCATACCACCATAAGCCAGAGCTGAATAGTGCTCTGGAAAGAAAGAAAGGAAGGAGGGAGGGAGGGAGGAAGGAAGGAAGGAAATAAAAGAATAGAAAAGGAAACAAAAAATTATTTTTAAAAAAGTGTAGCTCATTAAATTGTGACTATAGGAGCCACGTGGTTGCTCACCCATTACCACACATGACCACATGCACACATGTTACCACATGCAAAGACCCAGGTTCAAATACCTGGTACCCACCTACAGGAGAAAAAACTTCAGAAACAGTGAGCCACTGCTGGAGGTATCTCTTCATCTCTTTGTCTGTTTCCCCCTCTCTTTCTATGTCCATCAGCTTCTACTAAAAAAAAATTTGTTTTAAATAAACAGCCACCAGGAGCAATGCAATAGTGCAGGTGCTGAGACCCAGCAATAATCCTAGTGGCAAAAACCAAAATATAATTAGTGAGTCTAAAAGGACGGAGCAAGAGGATGATTGCTTATCTCAACAGAGGCTAAATATCTGGAAGGCAGTCTTGTCTTTTAATTGGATGCAATGTGAGTGCAGTCACAGTCTTCTCATTCATTTATAACTCTCCAGTCATCTACTTCACTTTTTCACACACATAGTGCTTAACTGACCATTGTCCCTGTTTAGTCATATTCTGGAGCCCCCAGATTATGGGGTCCATGCCTTGAAACAGTATTGCCTTGTGGGGGTATCCCTGTGGACATGACACCTGCTCCATTAAGAGCAGACTTTTGAATGTTTTAGTCCCTGACTCTCCTGGAGTAAACTATTAAATATCATATTAGGCTCTGCTTTTGGTAATAGTAAGGCCAGTAAGAAAAAGTTAAAAGAAGTGCAAGTCCTGGATGATCTCACTCTCAGGCAGAAGTTGAAAAACAAGATCAGAAAAGAAAACACAAGTAGAACCTGAAATGGAATTGGCGTATTGCACCAAAGTAAAAGACTCTGGGGTGGGTTGGGTAGGGGGGAGAATACAGGTCCATGAAAGATGATAAATGACATAGTGGGGGTTGTATTGTTAAATGGGAAACTGGGGAATGTTATGCATGTACAAACTATTGTATTTACTGTTGAAGGTAAAACATTAATTCCCCAATAAAGAAATAAATTAAAACAAAAAAAGAAGAAGAAGTACAAGTCCTTCAGCCAGCAGAGGTAACAAACAGTGCAGGGGGTGCGCTCCAGAGCCAGCAATGTAAGGAATATAGTGGAGACACCACAAGAGGAAGGGCAGCTCCAGGACAGTTTGTACCACTCTGCCAGGCTCTGTATCAATCCATGAATCCATTGCCATGACCCAGCATGGAATATTCTAGTTGACTTAGGCAATTCCAACCCTCAGCTGTGGGGGTGGCCCAGGAATTCCTAAAGCTGTGTGTGAGAGAATGTTCAGAGTCTGTTACTAAGAGGAGTGGGGAATGTCACCCCCAGAACCAAGTAGGCTCTCATAAATTATAAACCACTGATCAGGGATGCCAGGCTACACACTAAGCCCTACTCTTTAATACCATTGCTTTTGTTCACTATTTTTGAGGAGCAGTAAAACTACTGGCAAGCTAAGTATTTTATTTGTTTGTTTACCAAATGCAATGCATATGCAGTTTTTATAGTTACCATGTGAATTTCAACTCATAAGAGAAACTTGGATGGGAGTCGGGCAGTAGCGCATCGGGTAAAGCGCAGGTGGCACAAAGCGCAAGGACCAACGTAAGGATCCTGGTTCAAGCCCCGGGGTCCCCACCTACAGGGGAGTCACTTCACAAGCAGTGAAGCAGGTCTGCAGGTGTCTACCTTTCTCTCCTCCTCTCTGTCTTCCACTCCTCTCTCTATTTCTTTCTGTCCTATCCAACAATGACGACATCAATAACTACAACAATAATTACAACAATAAAACAACAAGGACAACCAAAGGGAATAAATAAATAAATAAGTGAAAACTTGGTTTGGCAGGGGCATACCCGGTTGGGTGCACATGTTACCAGGCACAAGGACTCAGGATCAAGCCCCTGTTCTTCACCTTCAGGGGGGAAGCATCACGAGCAGTGAAGTGGTGCTGTAGCTGTCTCTCTTTCCCTCTCCCTCTCTGACTTTCCTCCCCTCTCAATTTCTCTCTGTCCTATTGCATAAAAGCCAATGAAAAGGGAGAAAATGACCGCTGAGAGTGGTGGTTTCTTTGTGCAGGCACCAAGTCCCAGCAATAATCCTGGTGGCAAAAAGAAAAAAAATCCCTCACAATACAGCAGTTGCGTTTTTGCAGTGGTAAAATCATTGAAATGATAACACTCTTTAATGGTACAGTGTTCTCACATGAAGCAATTTGCCCGACGAGATGGGTATGTCCACTGTTTCTCAACAGGATGTGTAATAAAGAAAAATTCCCGAGCAGGTGAAGACAAGTTCCTTAAGCATAAACAAAACAAAGCCCCAATTTAACAAGTGCAAATTTCTCAAGATTCTTATGTCATACAAATGAATGAGGATGACCCTTAATGAATCATGCCTCAATGCAGTCATTTGAAAAAGATGAACCATATGTGAAATAAGGATCTTTCAAAGTCTGTTTAGTTGTGTCACGAGTCCCCCAAGATTGCTCTCAGACTCAAAAATTCACTAGAAAGACTAGGAGTTCACAGTGTATTACAATGACAGGACACAGTTTGAGATCAGCAAAAGTCAAAGTCGCATGGGACAAAGTCAGAGAAACCAGGCATGAGCCTTCTAGTGTCCCTTACCAGAGGAATCACATGGGATGCACTCAGTTCTCCAGCAGTGAGGCATGTCTACATATGCAAGGGACAGTCAACCAGGGACATTCACCTGAGCCTTGTACCCAGGCCTTAAGCTATAATTCAGTCATGTCTTCACACACACACACACACACACACACACACACACACACACACACACACACACACACACACTGCCCAACACTGCCCAACTGCTGGCAACCACACATCTCTTTATGGGGACTCTAGTTTTGCCTTTCCCAGAATGTCACGCATTTGACATTTTACTTTTGTAACCCTCTCAAGTTGGCTTCTTTCACAGGTGTTTGAGGTTCATCCATGTTTTTTCATGGTTTTATAGCTCATTTCTTTTTTTGTGCTAGATAATATTCCCTTGTCTGAATTTACACATCTTGGTTGCTTCTAGGTTTTGGCAATTGTGAATGGAGCTACTCTAAACATCCAAATACAGGTTTTGTTATGAACATAAGTTTTTAACTCCTCTGCATAAATTCCAAGGAGCACAGGTTTGGATCAGACAGTAAGGGGATGCCTAGTTTTGTAAGAAATTGCCACACTCTTCCAGTGCAGCTGTACAATTTTGCATCCCCACCAAGATGCACCAGCTGAAAGATCCTGTTGTTCTACATTCTTGCCAGCATTTGGTGTTGTCAGTGTTCTTCTGGGGCTGGGGCCTCCTAAAATACCAGTGGCTTTAAAATGGTTTTAATTTGCCCACCCTTAGTGACTTTTGGTGTGGAGCAGCTTTTCAATGCTTATCTGCCATCTGTATCTTCTTTTATGAGGTGTCTGTTAAGGCCTTTGATCTGTTCTTTAATCAGATTATTTTGCGCCTATCTTTACCATGGACACCTTTAAATATATCTACCTTACTCATTTTTTAAGTTTTACTTATTAACATGATAGAGGTACAAGGAGAGAAAGAAAGTTCTAGAAGGAGCTGGGTGGTTGTGCACCCAAGTGCACGTGTTACAGTGCTCAAGGACCCAGGTTCAAGCCCCTGGTCCCTACCTATAGAGGGAAAGCTTTGCAAGTGGTGAAGCAGTGCTACAGATGTCTTTCTGTTTCTCTCCCTCTCTATCACTCCCTTGCCTCTCAATTTCTGGCTGTCTCTATCCAATAAAAAAATAAATAAAGATAAAGCAAAAAAAAAAAAAAGCTTAAAAAAAAAAGAAAAAAGAAAAGAAAGAGTCAGAACAGGCTAGGGAGATAGATAGCATGATGGTTACACGAAAGATTCTCGTGCCTGAGGCTCTAAGGTCCACCATAAGCCAGAACTGAACAGTGCTCTGTTATCTCTCTGTGTATCTCTCTCATTAAAATAAAATAAATAATTTTTTTTCTTTTTTTATTGGGGAATTAATGTTTTACATTCAACAGTAAATACAGTAGTTTGTACATGCATAACATTTCCCAGTTTCCCATATAACAATACAACCCCCACTAGGTCCTCTGTCATCCTTCTTGGATCTGTATTCTCCCCACCCACCCAACTCCACCTCAGAGTCTTTTACTTTGGTGCAATATGCCAATTCCAGTTCAGGTTCTACTGTGTTTTCTTTTCTGATCTTGTTTTTCAATTTCTGCCTGAGAGTGAGATCATCCCATATTCATTCTGCTGTTTCTGACTTATTTCACTTAACATGAATTTTTCAAGGTCCATCCAAGATCAGCTGAAAATGGTGAAGTCACCATTTTTTTATAGCTGAGTAGTAGTCCATTGTGTATATATACCATAACTTGCTCAGCCACTCATCTGTTGGACACCTGGGTTGCTTCCAGGTTTTGGCTATTACAAATTGTGCTGCTAAGAACATATGTGTACACAGATCTTTTTGATGGGTGTGTTGGGTTCCTTAGGATATATCCCCAGAAGCAGAATTGCAGATCATAGGGTAGGTCCATTTCTAGCCTTCTGAGAGTTCTTCAGACTGTTCTCCACAGAGGGTGGACCAAATGACAATCCCACCAGCAGTGTAGGAGACCCCACAACCTCTCCAGCATTTGCTGCTGTTACCTTTTCTGATGTATGACATTCTTACAGGAGTGAAGTGATATCTCATTGTTGTCTTTATTTACATTTCTCTGACAATCAGAGACTTGGAGCATTTTGCATGAGTTTCTTGGCCTTTTGGATCTCTTCTGTGGTGAATATTCTGTCCATGTCCTCCCCCCCATTTTTGGATGGGGTTATTTGTTGTCTTGTTGTTGAGATTTGTAAATTTTTCATATATTCTGGTTATTAGCCTCTTGTCTGATGTATTGCATGTAAAGATCTTCTCCCATTCTATAAGGGGTCTCTTGGTTTGGGTAGTAGTTTCTTTAGCTGTGCATAAGCTTTTTAATTTGGTATAGGCCCATAGGTTTATACTTGCCTTAGTCTTCTTTGTAATTGGATTTGTTTCATTGAAGATGGCTTTAAAATTTATGTGGAAAAGGGTTCTGCTAATATTTTCCTCTAAGTATCTGATAGTTTGTGGTCTAACATCCAAGTCCTTGACCCACTTGGAATTTACTTTTGCATTTGGTGAAATATAGTGGTTCTGTTTCATTCTTCTGCATGTTTTAACACATTGTTTCCAACACTATATGTTGAAGAGACTCTGCTTTCCCCATTTAATAGTCTGGGCCCCTTTGTCAAAGATTAGATGTCCATAGGTGTGGGGGCTCATTTCTGGGCTCTCAGATCTATTCCACTGGTCAGTGTGTCTATTCATGTTCCAGTACCAAGCAGTTTTGATGACAGTGGCCCTCTAGTACAATTTGAGATCTGGGAGTGTGATGCCTCCGGTTCTGTTCTTTCTTCTCAGGATTATTTTGGCAATTCTAGGTCTTTTCTGGTTCCAGATAAACATTTGTAGCATTTGTTCTATTCTCCAAAAAATGTGGTTGGGATCTTGATGGGGATAGCATTAAATTTGTAGATGGCTCTGGGTAATATATTCATTTTGATGATGTTAATTCTTCCAACCCATCCATGAACATGGAATATCTTTCCACTTCTTTGTGTCTTTTTCAATTTCCTTGAGTAGTGACTCATAATTTTCAGTATACAACTCTTTCACTTCTTTGGTTAGATTTACTCCTAGATATTTTATTGTTTTAGTTGCTATAGTAAAAGGAATTGATTTCTGGATTTCAACTTCTTCTAGCTTAGTGTTTGCATAGAGGAATGCCACTGACTTTAGAATGTTAATTTTGTAGCCTGACACCTTACTATATTGCCTGATGATTTCCAAAACTTCTTGCTGTATTCCTTAGGTTTTTCTACGTATACTATCATGTCATCTGCAAATAGGGAGAGTTTGACTTCTTCTCTTCCAATCTGTATGCCTTTAATTCCTTGCTCCTGCCTGATTGCTATGGCAAGAACTTCCAACACTGTGTTTAATAGTAATAGTGATAGTGAACATCCCTGTCTAGTACGTGATCTGAGGGGAAATGCTTCCAGTTTTTCATCATTAAGTATGATATTGGCTGTAGGTTTGCTATATATATATATATATATATTTCACTATCTTGAGGAGTTTTCCTTCTATTCCCATTTTTTGTAGTGTTTTGATAATATGGATGTTACATTTTGTCAAAGGCTTTCTCTGTATTTATTGATATGACCTTGGGGTTTTTGATCTGGCTTTTGTTAATGTGGTGGATCACATTGATTATGTATATTAGACATTGATTGTGTATATTAAACCAACCTTGCATGCCTGAGATAAACCCTACTTGGTCATGATGAACAATCTTTTTAATATACTGTTGTATCCGGTTGGCTCGAATTTTGTTCAATATTTTAGCATCTAAATGTATCAGAGATATTGGTCTGTAGTTTTCTTTTTTGGTTGTGTCCCTGTCTGCTTTTGGTATCAAAGTGATGTTGGCTTCATAGAAACTAGGAGGGAGTATTCCAGTGTCTTCAATCTTCTGGAATACTTTTAAAAGTAGAGGTATTAGTTCTTCTTTGATGGTTATATAGAATTCATTCGTAAAACCATCTGGTCCAGAACTTTTATTCTTGGGAAGGTTTTTGATAATTCTTTAAATTTCATTAGCAATGATGGGCCTGTTCATATTATCTAGTTCCTCTTTATTTAATTTTGGATATTCGTAGTATCTAGGAAATCATTCATTTCTACCAGGTTCTCTAGCTTGGTGGCATATAGTTGTTCATAGAAGCCTCGCATGATATGTTGAATTTCTGCGGTGTCTCTTGTGATATCTCCTCTTTCATTTACAATCCAAATTACTTGGGTCTTCTCCTTTTCTGTTTTGTGAGTCTGCCTAAAGGTTTGTTGATTTTGTTCACTCTTTCGAAGAACCAACATTTACTTTCGTTGATCTTTTTTATGGTTTTCTTATTTTCAGTGTTAGTTATTTCTGCCCTCACTTTAGTGATTTCTGTCCTCTGGTTTCTTTAGGGTTCCTCTGTTCTTCCTCCTCTTCTTCTTCTTCTTCTTCTTCTTCTTCTTCTTCTTCTTCTTCTTCTTCTTCTTCTTCTTCTTCTTCTTCTTCTTCTTCTTCCCCTTCCCCTTCCCCTTCCCCTTCCCCTTCCCCTTCCCCTTCTCCTTCTCCTTTTCCTTCTCCTTCTTCGTCTTTAAGATGTGCAATCAGGCTGCTTATTTGTGCTTTTTCTTGTTTCCTAATATGTGCTTGTATGGCTAAGAACTTCCCTCTCAGTACTGCCTTAGCTGTGTCCCAAATATTTTGATAGCTTGTGTTTTCATTTTCATTGAAGTCTCAAAACATTTTGATTTCTTCCTTTATTTCCTCTTTGACCCAATAGTTGTTAAGTAGTGTACTGTTGAGCTTCCACATTTTGGGACTATTACTAATCTGTTGTTGATTGTTAAGTGTTAGTTTCATTCCACTGTGGTCTGAGAAGATGGTTGGGATGATTTCAATGCTCTTGAATTTGCTGATGCTGTCTTTGTGGCCTAACATATGGTCTATCCTTGAGAATGACCCATGTGGACTTGAGTAAAATGTGTTTTCCAGTTTCTTGGGATAATGACTCTGAAAATGTCCAATATTTGTAGTTTATCTATCTCCTCATTTAGTTCCCTTATGTCTTTATTGATTTTCTGCCTGGATGATCTGTCCAGTTGAGCAAGTGGGTGTTGAAGTCCCCTACTATGATTGTGTTGCTGTTAATATATTGCTGTAGCTCTTTCAGTAGACATTTGATGTATTTAGATGACTTCTCATTGGGTGCATAGATGTTAATAATTGTTAAGTCCTCTTGATTGACTTATCTTCTGAGCATTAAGTAGTGTCCATTCCTATCTTTTTAATCTTATCTATTTTAAAATCTATTGTGTTAGATGGACCAACGTAAGGATCCCAGTTCGAGCCCCCAGCTCCCCGCCTGCAGGGGAGTCGCTTCATAGGTGGTGAAGCAGGTCTGCAGGTGTCTATCTTTCTCTCCCCCCTCTATCTTCCCCTCCTCTCTCCATTTCTCTCTGTCCTATCCAACAACAATGACATCAATAACAACAACGATAACTACAATAATAAAACAACAAGGGAAACAAAAGGGAATAAATAAAATAATAAAAAAAGAAATAAAAAAATTAAAAAAAAAAAAGAATAGCTGTTTCTGCCCTTTTTTGTGGGCCACTGGCCTGTATGATAGTTTCTCATCCTTTCACTTTGAGTCTGTTTGCCTTGTTGAGTTAGGTGGGTTTCCTGTAAACAGCATATTGTTGGGTTGTGTTTTCTGATCCAACTTCTGACTGTGTCTTTTAATAGGTGAATTCAGGCCATTGACATTTATTGATATCAAAGTTTGAAGATATTTTAATACCATTCTTGTAGAGTTTTAGAGTGTTCTGATAGATGGCATATTTATGGTGGTCTGATTTATGGTGGTCTATAGGAGACCTTTCAGAACTTCTTTCAGGGCAGGCCGGGTGATAGTTGATTCTTTCAACTGTTGCTTGTCTGAGAAGGTTTTTATGCCTCCACCTAGTCTAATTGACAGTCTAGTAGGATACAGTAGTCTTGGTTGAAAACCTTTCTCATTGAGCACTCGATAGATATCTTGCCATTCTCTTCTAGCCTGCAGTGTTTGTGTGGAGAAGTCTGCTGGTAATCTTATGGGTTTTCCTCTGTAGGTGACTCTTTGTTTTTCTCTTGCAGCCTTCAGGATCCTTATTCCTTTCCATTCTAAATATGATGTGTCTTGGTGTCTTTAAGTCTGGGTTAATTCTGTTTGGGACCCTCTGGGCTTCTTGAACCTTTATGTCTTTGATGTTGTTTAGACTAGAGAAGTTTTTGGCTATTGTGGCCGGAAGAATGCTTTCTTCCTCTCCCTCTCTTTCTTCCTCTGGTAAGCCAGTAATACATATATTGTTTCTTTTGAAGTCATCTCATAGGCCTCTGTTGTTGTTTTCAGTATCTCTTAATCTCTTTTTGAGATCTCTTACTTCTTTTTTAGTTGTCTCTAATTCATCCTCAATCTTGCTAAGTCTGTCTTCAACCTCATTGATTCTATTCTCTCTCCCCTCTACTATTTTCTGGAGTTCATCTATTTTGTTACCCTGTTTTGATACTGTTTTAGCTTGTTCAGCTAATTGTGTTCTTAGCTCAGCTATTTCAGCTTTCAGCTCTCTAATAACCTTGAGATAATTAGTGTTTTCTTCCAAAGTCTCATTTGTTGTTTCTGTATTTCTGGTGACAATCCTTTCAAACTCTTTACTCACTCCTGTGATTATTTCCTTAACTATTGTTTGGATGTTACCATCATTATTTTGTGCTTCACCCTTTTGGGGGCTTGTAGCTGGACCCTTGTCTTGGTTCATTTCTCCAATATTTCTTCTGGTTGATTTAACCATTTTATATATATTATGTTATCAGTTCCCTCTCTCAGTACTTTTCAAATTACTGATCGCTCTTGCCTGGATTGACTTGTGTCTAAGTAAGGTAATTAAAGGGTTCACAGTGGTGGAAGTTAACAGTTGTTTCAATAGTATTTTAATCCCTGATTTGGAGCTCAGTGGCTTAAAAGCCTCCTTTGTGCTTTTTCTTCCCTGTAGGCTATGGGAGCCTGAGGGTTTTTAAACTTTAAGTAGGATTCTTAGCTTAATCACTGACTCCTGACCAAGAGATAAAGCAGGGTGGGGCAGAGATAAGCCAGTGGTTATGCAAAGAGACTTTCACAGCCATACCGCTATGCCACTGAGGTATAGGTCTTCTCTTGAGTTTCCTGGTTAGATTTCTGTCCTCTGGCGTCAGCCCAGGGCCTCCCTGCCACTGCTCCAGATTCTGAGGGCAGTAGCAATGGAGACTCAGAGTTGCACTTGGTAAATCTCAGGGGAGTCCTCTTATCCCTTCAGCTGTCCCCTTGTTGTTGGAACAGGCTGGAGGTGGTGTCTCAACTGATAAACCGCCAGACTGTTACCAGCCACTTAATCTCTCCCTAGGCTCCTCTCTGACTACCAGCCACATGTGTTTGCACTCACCAGTGATTTGGTGGGTTCCTGAAGTTTTCTAGTCCTGTCTTGTTTAGTTCCTAAGTGGTCTCCTTTGGTATTCCTTGTTGATCCAGGAGAGGAGAGGAGAGGAGAGGAGAGAAACAGATCTCTAAATAAAATATTTTTTTAAAAAAGAAAGAGCCAGAGCATCACTCTGGATCATGTGATTCTGGGGACCAAACTCAGGACTTCGTGCATTTTAACATTCCAGTACTCAAGCCATTGCACCATCTCTTTGGACATACCTTACTCTTTTTTTTTAAAGTTATGATTTATAGGGAGCCCAGTGGTAGCGCAGCAGGTTAAGTGTATGTGGCACAAAGCACAAGGACTGGCATAAGGATCCCGGTTCGAGCCCCCCCCCCCCGCCCCCGGCTCCCCACCTGCAGGGAAGTCGCTTCACCCAGAAGCCTGAACAAGTCATTTAACATATCTCATCTCATGGCCCTTACTTTTAAAACAAGGTTAATAAGAACACCTGTTTCCTAGAACTGATATGTCCATAACGTACAAATGCTCTTGGTGTAAATGTTAATAAATATTATAACAGCAAATGACAGACAGCATTTATACAGAAGTGTCGTAGAAATGCCAAAAAACGTATTGCACCAAAGTAAAAGACTCTGGGGTGGGTGGGTGGGGAGAATACAAGTCCATGAAGGATGATAAATGACATAGTGGGGGTTGTATTGTTAAATGGGAAACTGGGGAATGTTATGCATGTACAAACTATTGTATTTACTGTTGAATGTAAAACATTAATTCCCCAATAAAGAAATAAAGAAAAAAAGAAAAAAAAAAGAAATGCCAAAAACAATATATGAATGCACGTGACTGACATTATTGTTATGTTTCCCCACCCTTGAGCCATCTTCCCCAACATATCAAGGTAACTTAAAAAAAAACAAGTGTAAGCTTGTGACCAAAGGGTTTTTTCTCTTAGGGTTTCAAAGTTCTTTGCTTGCTACAATATGCTACCTCCAGTCCATTTTCCTCCTTTTATTTTCCATTTCTTTTTCTTCTTTCTTTTCCTTTCTTTCTATTATACTTGCTAGGACAGAAATAAATTGAGAGGGGAGAGTAGACAGAGAGGGAAAGAGAAAGACACCTGAAGACCTGCTTCACTGCTCATGATGCTCCTCCCCCTGCAGTTGGGGGGGGGCTCTAACCGGGACCCTTGCACATGGTAACATGTGTGCTTATCAGGTGCACCACCACCCAGTCTCTCTCTTGCTTTTCTTCTTAAACATCAATATAAATGAGATGACCCAGTATTTGTCCTTCTCCTTCTGACTTAACTTACATGTCATAATTCTTTCAAGTTATATCTAAGATGAGGCAAAGAAGATGATTTTATCATTTATTTTTTTAATATTGACTATTATCTCTTTTTTATTTAATTTAATTTATTTATTTATTATTGGCTAGAGATAGAGAGAAATTGAGAGGGCAGGGAAGAGACAGATGGGGGAGAGACAAAGAGACACCTGCAGTACTGCTTCACCATTTGTGAAGCTTCCCCTCTGCAGCTGGGGACCAGGGGCTTGAACCTGGATCCTTGTGCACTATAATGTGTACACTTAACCTGATGCGTCACCACCTGAGCCCCAATTTCATCATTTCTTGAAGATGATATATATATGGCAACCTTCGTAGCCACTCATCTGTTGCTATAGTACATCTGGGTTGTGTTCAAGTTTGGGCAAATACAAGTTGTACTTCTGTGAATGTAGGTGTACATCCTCTTAAAATTATTAATGTGTGGTCTCCACCTGCAAGGGGAAAGCTTTGTGAGTGGTGAAGCAGGGCTGCAGGTGTCTCTCTGTCTCTCTCTCTCTTCCTATCACCCCCTTCTCTCTCAATTTCGGGCTGTCCCTACCCAATAAATGAAAAAAGAAAAAAAAAAAGTCTTTTAAAAAATTATTAATGTGAACCTTAGAGTTTTGTTCCCGTGAATGTTTCATGATAATTTTTAATATAAGAAAAATGTTCTTCACACACAGAAAAAGTATCGTTGACCCAGAAGATCCCCGGTGTGCACGGTTGACGCTCACTGGGAAGATGATGGCAGTGCCCCCAGAAGAACTAGAATTTGCCAAGCAAGCTATGTTTTCAAGGTTTGTATGTGCTTTTAAGTTGATTTGCCCACGAGGTGGTAGAGTGCAGAAGGTGTACGCAAGAGGTATGTGTGATCCTTGGCATCACATAGGCCAGAGTAATGCTCTGGTTCTCTCCCTTATTGATAAATAAGAAAACATAGAGGTTTGGAACCCAGACCGCTCATCTGATAGAGTACACACTTTACCATGTTTGAGCACTTGGTTCTGAGCCCCAGACTATCACATGGGAGTACCATGTAAAGGAGAAGCTTCGCGGGCAGTAGAGCAGTGCTGTGGTGTCTCTGCCTCTCTCTCACTGTATCTCCCTCTTTATCTGGAAAAACAGAAGGAAAAAAAGTCCACTGAGATCATGGTGCAATCATGCAGATACAAAGCCCTGATGACAAAAGGAAAAAGCAAAGCAGAGATTCTGAAGCAGCACCAATCTTGATCCCTATCTTTGAGCCACCTTCTCCAACACATAGAGATAACTTTCAAAAAAAGAAAAGAACAAAGCATAAGCTTGTCTTGGCTATTTGTGGTGGCAGCAGAGACCAAGTCAAAGGGTTCTAGTGGGTCTCACAAAAGCGCCCCATACCGAGAGGATCCCAGCACAGTTCCTTGTATGCTTTGCTTGTATGATACTCTACCTTGAAATGGAGATTACGGAGCCTTTGTCATCATGTCAACATGAACAACTCCAAATGATCCTGCTAAGCAGAGTGCCAAGAGTAAGAGAAAACTCCCCAGAGTGGACCTCGCAGCCCTGCATCTAGGCCACTGAGGAGGCTGATGGATACAGCTTTCTGGATCCACCTGACATACTTACCAACTAAGTTTCCTGGAGATAAGATTCAATAGTCTAAAATTTCTGTATTTTTATAAGGCACAGACCAGAACACCACTCATTTTTAGCATAAATAGTGCTAGGGCTAAAACTAGGGCCTCTGTCTTCCAAGTTTTACCACCTCAGTGGCCCTGTTTTTTGTTTGTTTGTTTGCTTGCTTGTTTGTTTTAGATCTGTCTAAGAGGTATGAGGGAGAGAGAGAATCAGAGCATCACTCTGGCACAGGACCTCATGCCTGAGAGCCCAGTGTTTTACTCACTGTAGCACCTCCCAGGCCACAGCCCTAAAGTTTTATCAGCAGGTCCAGGACATAAGTATGCACAGGTCACCTCTCTCACTGAGTGGGTCACAGTGAGAGAGGTGACCTGTGTGGGGGTCAGAGCTCCCAACGTGAGGAGGGTGTGTGCATGGAGAAGTGAGTGTTGAAGTCTGTTCCTGGGTGAAGAGGGCATCTGTGGAGACAGTTGCCTTGTAGGAAGTATCTGGAGAAGCAGGCAGCTACACTGGCTTATGGACCAAAAACAGGCAAGTGGACATTTGTCTAAATCAGTCAAAGACTTTCGCAAAAGCAGTAAGTCAGGTGTGCCATCCTCAAACCTGCAAAAACAGAATTTTTTAAAAAAAATATTTATTTATTTATTTATTCCCTTTTGTTGCCCTTATTGTTTTATGGTTGTAGTTATTATTGTTGTTATTGATATATTTGTTGTTGGATAGGAGAGAGAAATGAGAGAGGAGGGGAAGACAGAAAGGGGGAAAGAAAGATAGACACCTGCAGACCTGCTTCACCACCTGTGAAGCGACTCCCCTGCAGGTGGGAAACCGGGGGCTCGAACCGAGATCCTTGTGCTTCACGCTTAACCCGCTGCACTACCACCTGACTCCCAGATTATATATATATATATGAGAATCTATGTAATCTACATAAATAAATGTAGCAAGGAGAGGGGAAAACCCAGTTTCTTGCTTCCATGGAAAAGATCATATATATACTAATAGGAAAGCAACTAGGTTAACTCTGGAACTGTGTTGGGATTGGATCTATCTACATGAATTTGTGATTTTCAGTACACAGAGAAATATAGGTGTGTGTGTGTGTGTGTGTGTGTGTGTGTGTGTGTATGTGTGTGTGTCCTCTGACCAGCACTCTTCACAGTGGCTGCTCCTTTCTACCTGCAGACATCCGGTTATGAGGAAGTGGCCTCGTCAGTATGAATGGTTCTTTATGAAGATGAGGATAGAACATATCTGGCTTCAGAAATGGTATGGAGGAGTATCTGATATTTCAGCAGAGGAATATTTCAAAGCAGCTCCAAGAAAGGCCTGAAGGAGTAAAAGGAAAGTCCTCAGTGTTTTGCATAAAATGAAAACCTCTTAAGTGATACTGCCATATAGCTCTTGCTGTCTTTTTGTTGAAGGGCCCATAACAGCCATGTCATCCTCACAGCAAGAAAAGAGAAGGTGAGTGAGGAACTCTGTGCTAGACTGGAGGTCAGAGTGGGTGTTTGCAAATCCCCATTCATATAGGTATTTCACATGAATGGTGTCTGTGGATGTTGTGTTCCCATCCTCACCCATTTGGGAATCATTGTTGGTTGTCAAGATGGTATGTTAGGACAGTTGCTGTTTCATTAAGACAAAAATAATATTACTAATAACTGTATGACTGTATATACAGTGTGATTGCTCTGTATTTTTTGTGTCTTGCTGTGCCAAAAACAAAGCCTTGATTCTAAGCTCATTGAGCCCATAAAGGAACTAAATATGACTCCTACCACTGTTTAGGGTAAGGGTGCAAGAATCTTTGTGCATGGGTTATTCATCATGCTGCTGATTGCAAGTGTATTCAATTATAATTGCTACAATATGTTGGTCACTTGTGATGAATCCTGTGAAGACACACTTTTGTGCACAGTTTAATTGTGTATAAGCAGGCCAGGAATGAACATTAATGAGGTAGAAACATTAGAGAATCAAGTTTGTGACACCCCCCACCCCTGCCGCAACTGCTAGTGTTTCTGATTGAGGGTTCCCTTCTCTTAGACCTGAGGAGATGACACATTAAAAAAAAAAAAAAGCAACTCCTTTTATGGAATCTAGAGAAGAGAGAAAGAGAGGAGAGGTGAGAACTGAGAAAGTAAAGACATAAGAGAAGAAAAGAAACAAAATCAATAAGTGAAGGTATGTTTTCTACCAGGTCATGGGCCAGGCTCTTGACAGGGTGGTGTCATGGAAATCACACAGCCAGTGAAAGGTACCTTGAATTTTCTGCTGACAGACATGAAAACCAAGACTCAGAGAGGCAAAATCAGTAACCCAAGGTGTAAATTCAAAAGACCACATATCACAGGTGAAGTGGTACCTTGAAATTTTCTACTTTTAGGATTAAGGCAAAATGCACAAGTAGTCACTGAACCAGGACATTCAGTAAAAGTGACGACTAACCTACCTCTAGATGATTTGCCGTTGGTTTCTACCAAAAAAAAAAAAAAGTATCTAAAATCCTATTCTTACTACAGATTAAAATCTCTCTATAGAGTGTTTTCAGGAGCTCCTGTTTGCAAGAAATTCCATTATCTACACCGATGGCCTGCATAGATCTATATGCGTAAACACCCAAGAACGTTCATGTTGAGGTCTACTCAGTATCAATAATCTAGCAAGACCCAGTGTTCTGTCCTTTTGTAGTGGATAGAAGCTCTCTTAGGTGAACTAGATGTGCTGTATGACATAAAACTGCATCGCCACATACAGGAAATACACATTTAAAACAAATAAATCAGTATTAGTAGTGTCACACTTCTGTTTTTAAAAAAAATATAAGATATAGAGTGTTTAAATTGTAAAATGATATTTTAAGCACCTGCTAGTAAGAGTATAGCAAGATGCTCAGAATTATTTTTTCAGAAGTCGATTCTCAAAAGAGCACCCAACAATGGCAATTTCATATATATATATATTTAGTTATTTATTTATTCCCTTTTGTTGCCCTTGTTGTTTTATTGTAGTTATTATTGTTGTCGTTGTTGTTGGATAGAACAGAGAGAAATGGAGAGAGGAGGGGAAGACAGGGGGAGAGAAAGACAGACACCTGCAGACCTGCTTCACTGCTTTTGAAGCGACTCCCCTGCAGGTGGGGAGCCAGGACTGGAACCGGGATCCTTGCGTCGGTCCTTGTGCTTCGCACCACGTGCGCTTAACCCACTGTGCTACAGCCCGACTCCCACAATGGCAATTTCTAGTATGTGATCAGAAAGGTAAAACTGAGGGAATTTTTTTTTTTTTAGTTTTAGAGTTTAGAACTATTGCTAGCCCCGATTTAAAGGTAGACATCATACATCACCTCCAACCTGAGTTCTCTGAGGACGCTTTCTCAGATCCTGTCCTCTGGGTAATGTTCCTAACCCAGTTTTGCTTCCGTTGGCTGTTGTTCAGGTTGGCTCGTTGAAGTTTACTGTGATGCCTGCCTCCAAGTACTTGGCAATATGGGTGTCCCTCATAGTCACTGATGAGCATTATCATTGTCAGAAATGCATAGGTTTAAGTCTGATGGACTCCATCTAGGTTAGTGTCAGGAAAAGGTCTAGAAATTTACACAGACTAAAATGTTTATGGCTGTAGGGTAAGTTGTAGACTAAGTAAGGCCATCCCAAAATGAAATGACTATGATTGGAAAGAAAATAACAATTTCCCCATTAATAATTTTTCCAGTGACATGACTGTCTACACAAAAAGTTCTCCGAAACTTTTTTTTTTTTTTAAACCAGAGCACTGTTCAGCTCTGGCTTATGGTGTTGCGGGTTATTGAACCTGGGACTCTGGAGCCTCAGGCACGAGAGTCTCTTTGTATAATCACTATGCTATCTACCCCTGCCCCCCAAGAATCAGTTTTCTAAAACTACTATAACATATGTGACTGCAGTAAGAGCTCAGGACACAAGAGCAGCACACGAATATAATTTCATTTCTACATATCACCAATGAAGGGGCAGAAACCAAAATAAGAAACACAATCCCATTTAGAAACACTCCAGAGAAAATATGTAGGTATACATTTAACAAAATGTGTCAACTAATCAGATGCTGAAAATTGAAAGATGGTAGGTAATAAAAGAAATTAGAGGGAGCCGGGCAGTAGCGCAGCGGCTAAGTGCATGTGGCGTAAAGCATAAGAACTGGCTTAAGGAATCCGGTTCGAGCCCCTGGCTCCCCACCTGCAAGGGAGTCGCTTCACAGGTGGTGAAGCAGGTTTGCAGGTGCCTATCTTTCTCTCCCCTCTCTGTCTTCCCCTCCTCTCTCCCTTTCTCTCTGTCCTATCCAACAACAATGACATCAGTTACAACAATAAAAAAAAACAACAAGGACAACAAAAGGGAATAAATAAAATAAAAAAGAAAGAAAGAAAATTAAAAAAAATTAAAAAAAAAGAAATTAGAGACCTAAATAAATAAAAAGGACAACCATGATTGTGAATTGGAAGACATAACATAGGAAAGATGTTAGCTCTCAGATTTGATGTAATTTCTATCAAAAGTTCTAACAAGATTTGTATAACAAATTCAATTTTGTTTTAAAAGTTCCAAAACACAGACTTTGTAGTAGCTAGACACTAGGAGATGGTGACCCAGAATATGGTGCAGTGGACAGAATACTGGACTTTCAAACATGAGTTCCCAAGTTCAGTTCCTGGCATCACATATGCAAGAGTGACACTTTAGTTCTCGCTCTCTCCTTCTCTCTCATGAGTAAATAAATATTTTTTTAAAAGAATAAGAGAGATCACTTACCCAACCTAAGAATTTATGATATAGCCACATACTCAGAACAGTGTAGTATTAGTGAAGGTGTAAACACATACAACACTAGAACAAATTGGAGAATCTAGGAATATACCTATACAAATATACTCAGTTTACTATAGAGGCCCAAAAGTAATTTAATAGGGGTTAGTCTATTTAGTAAATATGCTAAGTATAAAACTCAATGTTTTTTTAAAAAGCTAATTAGAAAGTAGAGAACATTCGCAGACATTTCACTGAAGAGGATGTAAAAAGAGCCAATAGCCACGTGAAAAGATATTTACCACTACTAGTCATTAGGAACTGTAAATTGAAACAGCTAGAAGACCGACGCTCCAGTGTTGCCGATTCATCTCCCAGCACCACCAGAAGCCAGAGCTATGCTTGCTCTGGTTAAAATAAAAAAGTGAAAAAAAAAACAACAAAAAACAAAGAGCACTTTCCAGGAAGAAAGGAGGCTTTCTTTTTCGTTCTCTCTCTTTTTTTTTTAAGATACTAGGATCTTAAAATAAAATAAAAAAAAATTTTGCTTTCCTGAAATCTTAAATCAAAGTACCTGATAATGAAAAATAAAATAAAACTGCTATGAGAGTTTTCACTATATACCTACTAAATTGCTCCAATATAATGATATAATGGAAACGTAGGCTCACACAAAAACCTCTACATGATCATTCATAGTAGTTTGGTTCATACCGTTCAACAACTGATCAGTCAGCTGTTTTGAAATGAGTGACTACTGAAACAAATTGTGGTACAAACATGCATAGGATGGTACTCAGCAATAAAAAGAAATAAATTTCTGATACTGACAACTGCTTGGGAGTACATAAAAGTGAATCCCCAAAGGCTATGTATTTTATAGTTATAAGAGAGTGACATTTGATCCACTTAATAAGAAAGAGAGTTATCAAAATAAACCCACTGAACCACCTGGCACCTTCTATATTGATGTTTAGAAGAGACACTTAATGATGAGAGAATTCTTTTTAATTTTCTGAGGTAAATTTGCTAAGTGATAGATGTACATAGAAAAGATTGCATATTTATTGCATAAAGATTCTCTACTTATCTTTATAGCAAAGAATTATATTTCCAGTGACCTTCATCTAAATATTCTAGGGGTGATTCATATTTTGTGTGAATAATCTGTATCCTAAACCACAGATTCTGTTTACAGTGAGTGTACATATTAGTGGTGTTGACATCTATTATAATTCTGACTATTTCAAAGTCTTGTATATATTGACTCACTACAAAATGATTGTCTTGAGTTGGAATGTATTACTAAAATATTTCTAGAAAGTCTGAATCCCATTTTAATAACTGAACCATCAAATACTGTTCTGAAAACAAAATTTCTCTGGAGTAATTTATTGATGCTTATTTGATTGCTGTCATAGCACATCAAGTATTCTATTTAAGTTGTAATGAAACTAGTTTGCCTGCGCCATGTAATGCATGTGCAAAGAATAAAATCTATTTTTCAAACATAGATTTGTCTAAATAAAAATCATTTTCTTATAGGAGTTCCATGTTCAGTTACATAAAATTATGATGTTTGCATATAGTCCTTTATGTAGTAATGCAAATTTACATTATTATATTTCCAGGAAAAAATTATTGGGCAGTTGCAAAAGTCATGATGGGGGCAGGGGTAGAGAGCATAATGGTTATGCAAACAGACTCTCATGCCTGAGACTCCAAAGTCCCAAATTCAATCCCCTGCACCACCATAAACCAGAGCTGAGCAGTGCTCTGGTAAAAAAAAAGAAAGAAAGAAAGAAAGAAAGAAAGAAAGAAAGAAAGAAAGAAAGAAAGAAAGAAGAAAAGTCATGATGCATTTTTGCATTGAAAAATATGTCATGACTTACCCAACATCCCAATAATTACTATTATAGGGGATTCGATGTCAAATTTCCAATAGAAAGAAAAGAATTATCCTAGTGACATTGTGTTAGGATTAAAGTACGGTGGTGTATTTAGTTTACAGACTTGAAAGTGCTGATGTAGAGGGCTGGGCCGTGATATATCCAGTTAACCCCACAAACTGTACAATGACCAGGGTTCAGGCCCCTACTCCCCGCCTAGAAGGCGGACATTTCATGAGTGGTGAAGCAGGAAGGAAAACAAAAAGCGGAAAAATGGCCTCTGGGAGCAGTGGATTCTCAGTGCTGCCACTGAGCTCCAGTGATAACAAAAAAAACAAAAAGAAAAAGAAAAGAAAATGTGATGTAGCTACACTTGGACACATCCGCCATTTTTACTACAGCTGTCACTCCTTGAATTCAGAGCTAAAAAAAAAAAGTGCCAGGGGTCAGGCAGTAGTGCAGCAGATTAAGTGCACATAGTGTGAAGCGCAAGGATTGGCTTAAGGATCCAGGTTCAAGTCCCCAGCTCCCCACCTGTGGAGCGGGGAGAGGAGGTCGCTTCATAATCAATGAAGCAAGTCTGCAGGTGTCTTTCTCTCTCCTTGTCTTCCCCTCCTCTCTCCATTTCTCTCTGTCCTAGCAAACAATAACAGCAACAACAACAATGGGAAAAGATGGCCACTAGGAGCCGTGGATTCATAGTGTAGGCACCGAGCCCCAGTGGAGGCAAAAAAAAAAAAAAGTGCCATATTTCACTGATGAACAAACATTCTTTTTTTTTTTTTTTCCTCCAGGGTTATTGCTGGGCTCAGTGCCTACACCATGAATCCACCGCTCCTGGAGGCCATTTTTCCCCCTTTTTGTTGCCCTTGTTGTTGTAGCCTCGTTGTGGTTATTATTATTGCCATTGTTGAAGTTGTTTGTTGTTGGATAGGACAGAGAAATGGAGAGAGGAGGGGAAGACAGAGAGGGGGAGAGAAAGATAGACACCTGCAGACCTGCATCAACGCCTGTGAAGCGACTCCCCTACAGGTGAGGAGCCGAGGGCTCGAACTGGGATCCTTACGCCGGTCCTTGCGCTTTGTGCCACATGCGCTTAACCCACTGCGCCACCGCCCGACCCCCTGAGCAAACATTCTTAAGGCTTCACCGTGTGGCAAATTATGACTGACTCCTCGCAGGGAGCCTGGCCTGGGCTGCCGCTGCCGCTGCCGCCTACATCCTGATTCCTTCTCACCCGCCATGGCGGAGGAGCTCTCCACGGCCACGTCCTACACGGGAGATGATTTCTACTGCGCCGTGTGTCAGGAGGTGCTCAAAACACCGGTGCGGACTGCGGCCTATCAGCATGTATTAAATTCTATCCCATGAGACATCATTACAAATCTTGTAAGAAGTATCAAGATGAATATGGTGTTTCCTCTATCATTCTAAACTTTCAGATCTCTCAATTTAATAGAGAACAGTAATAGGAGTGAAACCTATCATCAGATAACACAGAAACTTACCAAGAGAGTACAAGTTCTGGGCATCCCACCTTTAAGTGTCCCTTATGTCAAGAGTCAAATTTTACCAGCCAGTGCTTACTGGATCACTGTAACACTAACCACCTACTTCAGATAGTTCCTGTGACAGTGTCCTATCTGTGTATCTCTTCCTTGGGGAGATCCGAGCTAGATCACTAGACATTTCATTAGTCATCTAAATCAAAGACATCAGTTTGATTATGGAGAATTTGTGAATCTTCAACTAGATGAGGAAACCCAGTATCAAACTGCTGTTGAAGAATCTTTTCAAGTAAATATCTAAAGGCTCGAAGACATCTCTGTCTTCATACCTACAAGTGCCATCTCTTAGGGAAAGCTACATGAAGCCGCTGCCGTTTCAGTAACTTGATTTGTATATTAATAAAAGTAATTCAGTCTATTGTTTTAGTTTTTAATTGAAAAATAAAGGTGGGCCATCAAAAAGCTATATCATCTTGATAAATTAAACTGTCTTTGAAAGCATTGAGAGGATTGTTTTTTCATTGATGTGAAAAGGGAGCCTGTGTTGTACATTATCTTTTATAAGGCATAGTCCTGGTTTTGTTCTTACTTTGCATTTGGAATTTGGTGCAGTTCTTCCCATTGCTGTTTGTACACAGTTAACACACAGGAACAAATTCTGAAAGATGTGATTGCTATTAACTTAAGAAATCTGAGCCAGTTACTAGAGTTATAGAATGGAGACTTGAAGTGTTAAATGACACAATCCAAAGGAAGCGTTGAAAATACAGATAGATGCTAGCTGAGTAATTCAACTGTAAAAATTGCTTTTATATAATGTTTAGTATTTTTGAAGACTAGTGAAGTTTTGTTAATACTCTCAAGTTGAAAGCTTATTGTAAAGATAATTCTTTTTGGCTATTAGAAGGAAATGTTAAAAGTGTCTCTGATGGAAAGTTGACAACTTCAGATTTTTGGGGGGAATAGTAAGCCAAACTATATTGCACTTGGTCTCAGAATTTTCAGCAGCTAGTGTTTCCGATTTGTTAAAAATAAACTTTTCTTAGAATGAAATTTTCAGTGGGTGATAATCTACATACCTATTTAGATGAGCATTTTGACTTCACCTTGGTTTAGTCATTCATTCAGACTTAAAGGTGTTTATACAGGTGCCCACATACTTTTGTATACACACCTATGTATAATGCAGTTTGCTAGGTTATATACAGAATTTCTACTATATTTATAAAATGAATAAGCAAAATGGACTTGAAATGTTTATCTGATTTAAGTTTTTGTACACAACAAATTTTTTTTTTAATCAAATGCTGTGTGGTCCAGGAGGTGGCGCAATGGATAAAGCGCTTGACTCTCTCAAGCCCTGGCAGCACATGTACCAGAGTGGTGTCTGTATTTTAGTCATCTGTGCCTGGGTCAGTCTCCATAGCAAGACTGGATGGCCTGAGGGGACTGACCTCACACGCACTGCTGTTTTCAGCTTAGAGTGTTTGGCAAATGGTTGCAGAATGCACAGGTGGCCTTTCAACCCGAGCCGCTTCATAGGTCTCAGTGTACCTCTTCCTATCACATCTCTTTTCTCCTCTTGTTGTGACTCTCCTCCCAAGCCTTCTTGTCCCCCAGTGAGGTCACCCATATACTTGATCACTTCCAGATGAATTACTAGATCTTCAAGTGTTTCCTGGTAAAAACGTGGTGAAATTGTACTACAGCCCTAGCAAAGAACGATAGTGCCATCTGGTGGCTAGATAAAGGGAGTTCCCCTTCATATATATATATATATATATATATATTCCCTTTTGTTGCCCTTGTTTTTATTGTTGTTGTAGTTATTGATGTCATTGTTAGATAGGACAGAGAGAAATGGAGAGAGGAGGGAAAGACACCTGTAGACCTGCTTCACCGCTTGTGAAGTGACGCCCCTGCAGGTAAGGAACCGGGGGCTTGAACCGGAATCCTTATGCTGGTCCTTGCGCTTTGTGCCACTTGTGCTTAACCCGCTGCGCTACCTCCCAGCTGCCGGATTTCGCCTTTCTAATGCCCCACATCCTGGTGAAAAAGAATCCTTAGACTAGAAGCCTGGAGCCGCCTTCAATGATGTCTCCCTGGTGACACATGCACACCAAGCTCTTCCCTTTGCAAACACACAGGTAAATATTTTCCTATACTTGATGATAGGACAGAAACAAATACTTCATGACATTTCATGGCACTATTTAGAATTAAGTACCAGACTATTTTAATTATATGCAACTGTCTAGTTCTTTTTATTTTCAATATGTATACAAATAAATACAGAAAATTAATTTTATTTGTTTACAGAAGTTAGTATAACTAAATTTCTACTATGAGCTAGGTATTTCATTTCTCTGTTTATCTTATTTTTCACACTCTCTCTACAAGAATGAAATTGTTCTTTTCAGAACACTGTGCAGCTCTGGCTTATGGTGGTGTGGGATATTGAACCTGGGACTTCAGAGCCTTGGGCATGAGAGTCTCTTTGCATAACCATCAGGCTATCTATCTCCATCCAAGAAATAATATGAATAATCCATATTCATCATAGGAGAACTACAGTTTGGCAAGTGCTCTGTTGTGTTCTGTTGTCATGATTTCAAGCCCCAAAACTGAGAACTTGTTTGGGAATGTTTTTAATAACTTACTTTAATGAAATTGTTTTGAAGCTGGGTAGAAGGACTTTCTTATCAATGCAAGCACATGAAGGTGATTGCAGCAGAATTGTACAGAAAGCTGACCAAAATGATTATACAGAGAAAAGCTCTGGCATGACCTCAGACTTAGTCAGGTGCTGGCTCCAGCAAGTGCAAGGACCATAAGTCAGAGGAGAATTTCACAAAATGTACCTTGTTTAACCCCTGCAGTGACCCTGGGGGGTAGATCCTCTTATTCTACTTGCCAAACCAAAAAAAAAAAAAAAACCTGCTAGGTCACATAGCAAGCAGTCAGTGGCAGCTTGTGGTACTCCAGACTTCCAAGGTCAGGCTCTGAACCACCAAGCAACAAGCTTATTTAAATATTTTTCAGTATCAAATAGTGATCCAAGACTCAATTCAATAGCATTTACAAGAACAATAATGCAACTGTGGACTCACAACCTCCAGGTCCTCCTTGAACACCTCCCCTCCCCCCACCTCCCTGTTACTTTTTCCCCGGATCTTTGGCTCTTAAGCCTTCCCACTCCCTTTGTGGATCATTCTCTTCATTTATTTAACTTATCTAGACTGTTTCTGTTTTCCCTGTGAGACACTGACTCATAGTTTACATTTAAAAAAAAAAAATTCATGCCAGGAATATAGTACAGTAGTTTACACAACAAACTTTTATGCCTGAGGTCCCAGAGGTAACAAGTTCAGTTCCCAGTACCACCATAAATCAGTACTCCAGAAGGAAGGAAGGAAGGAAGGAAGGAAGGAAGGAAGGAAGGAAGGAAGGAAGGAAGGAAGGAAGGGAGAGAGGGAGGAAGGAAGGAAGGGAGGAAAGGACAGACATAGGGGAGAGAAAGGAGGGCGGGAGGAAGGAAGGAAGGAAGGGAAGAAAGAAGGGAGGGGGTAAGGGAGGGAAGGAAGAAGTAGGGAAAAGAAATGTTCATAACATTTCTTTCTTTCTTTCTTTCTTTCTTTCTTTCTTTCTTTCTTTCTTTCTTTCTTTCTTTCTTTCTGCCTTCAGGCTTATCTTTGGGGTTCCATGCCAGCACTACAAACCCACCACTCATGGCAGGGTTTTGTTTGTTTGTTTGTTTGTTTCTATTTTATTTGATAGGACAGAGAGAAATTGAGAGGACAGGGGAGAAAAAGAGGAAGAGACACCTGCAGACCAACTTCACCACTTGTAAAATGTCCCTGCAGCAGGTGGGGGAGCAGGGGCTCCAACCTGGATGCTTTCACTGATCCTTGCACTTAGTACTCTGTGTTCTTAAGCGAGAACATCATGACCTGCTCTCCCTTCCCCTTCCCCTCACTTTAGTTTCTCATGGAAGAAATAAAAGCATTTTCCCCATCAAGATTATATCTCACATTTCCCAAGTTCATCATAAAACCTTGTAATCACTTTGAAAACAATGCTCTTCTTTAGAGAGGTGCTCTCCTTTTTTCAGTCTGGGCAGGAATCCTAAATTCTTCCTGTGTGATGAGATGAGGAAGATCAGGAGGTATATTCAGATCAGGAGGTATATTCATTTCAGAAAAGAATTAGAAAAACCTCATATTTATCCCCCATCACCCATTTTGGGCCTTCCAAGTTAAGTAGCAGAGCGTTGCCACAATGTTTCTGAGAAGACTAACTCCCATTTCCACTTGGGACTGTTTTCTATATATATACTCTACTCTGGCAACATCCTAGGTACAGTTTCTCTCAGGACTTCAGTGGAAACAGCTCACTAATGACTCTTCAACCATTTATTCTTCCATGCAGATTTTCCTTTGTACTTTTAAACTGCAACCTTAATGGAAGGAAAAGATATAAATTAGGCAGGGGTAGATAGCATAATGATTATGCAAAGAGACTCTCATGTCTGAAGTTCTGAAGTCTCAGGTTCAATGCCCCACACCACAATAAGCGACAGCTGAGCAGTGTTCTGGTAAAAAAAAGATATAAATTAGTCTATAACCTTGAGCAGAACTTGATGACTTGCTTTCTTTTATTTATGGGGAGATTAATGTTTTATATTCAACTGTAAATACAGTAGTTTGTACATAGCATTTCTCAGTTTTCCACATAACAATACAACCCCAACTAGGTCATCTGTCATCCTTTTTTGGACCTATAGTTTCCCCCTCACCCAACACAGAGTCTTACTTTGGTGCAGTACGCCAATTCCAGTTCAGCTTCTACTTGTGTTTTCTCTTCTGATCTTGTTTTTCAACTTCTGCCTGAGAGTGAGATCATCCCATATTCATCCTTCTGTTTCTGACTTATTTCACTTAACATGATTTCTCCAAGCTCCATCCAAGATCAACTGAAAATAGTGAAGTCACCATTTTTTATAGCTGAGTAGTATTCCATTGTGTATATATACCATATACCACAACTTGCTCAGCCACTCATCTGTTGTTGGACACCTGCGTTGCTTCCAGGTTTTGGATACTACAAATTGTGCTGCCAAGAACATATGTGTACACAGATCTTTTTGGATGGATATGTTGGGTTCCTTAGGATATATCTCCAGGAGAGGAATTGCAGGATCATAGGGTAGGTCCATTTCTAGCCTTCTGAGAGTTCTCCAGACTGTTCTCCACAGAGGTTGGACCAATTGACATCCCCACCAAAGGAGGGTTCCTTTGGCCCCACAACCTCTTCAGCATTTGTTGCTGCTACCTTTTCTGATGTATGACATTCTCACAGGAGTGAAAGGGTATATAATTGTTGTCTTTATTTGCATTTCTCTGACAAACAGAGACTTGGAGCATTTTTTCATGTGTTTCTTGGATTTTTGGATCTCTTTTGTGATGAATATTCTGTCCATGTCTTCTCCCCATTTTTGGATGGGGTCATTTGTTTTCTTGTTGTTGAGTTTGGCAAGCTCTTTATATATTTTGGTTATTAAGCTCTTGTCTGATGTATGGCATGTAAATATCCTCTCCCATTCTGTGAAGGGTCTCTTGGTTTGGGTAGTGGTTTCTTTTGCTGTGAAGAATTTTTTTAATTTGATGTATACCCATAGGTTTATACTTGACTTAGTCTTCTTTGTAATTAGATTCATTTTACAAGGTCTGGCTGGGGTAGTGGCTTCTCCTGTAATTGGATTTGTTTCATTGAAGATGTCTTTAAAATGTATGCAGAATATTCTGCCAATATTTTCCTCTAAGTATCTGGTAGTTTCTGGAAGGGAGTATTCCAGTGTCTTCAATCTTCTGGAAGACTTAAAAGTAGAGGTATTAGTTCTTCTTTGAAGGTTATGTAGAATTCATTGGTAAAACCATCTGGTCCAGAACTTTTATTCTTGGGAAGGTTTTTGATAACTCTTTAAATTTCATTAGCAACGATGGGCCTGTTCATATTATCTAGTTCCTCTTTATTTAATTTTGGATATTCATAGTATCTAGGAAATCATTCATTTCTACCAGGTTCTCTAGCTTGGTGGCATATAGTTGTTCATAGAAGCCTCACATGATATGTTGAATTTCTGAGGTGTCTGTTGTGATATCTCCTCTTTCATTTACAAACCAAATTATTTGGGTCTTCTCCCTTTTTTGTTTTGTGAGTCTGCCTAAAGGTTTGTTGATTTGGTTCACTCTTTCGAAGAACCAACATTTAGGTTTTCTTATTTTCAATGTTATTGATTTCTGCCCTAACTTTAGTGATTTCTGTCCTTCTGGTTACCTTAGGTTTCCTTTGTTCTTCTCCTTCTAGTTCTTTAAGATGTGCAATCAGGCTGCTTATTTGTGCTTTTTCTTGTTTCCTAATATGTGCTTGTATGGCTATGAACTTCCCTCTCAGTACTGCCTTAGCTGTGTCCCAAATATATTGATAGCTTGTGTTTTCATTTTCATTGAAGTCTCAAAACATTTTTATTTCTTCCTTTATTTCCTCTTTGACCCAGTAGTTGTTAAGTAGTGTACTGTTGAGTGTCCACATTTTGGGACTATTATTAATCTTTTGTTTGTTTGTTTTAAATTTATTTATTTCCCCTTTTGTTGCCCTTGTTGGTTTTTATTGTTGTTGTAGTTATTATTGTTGTTGTCATTGTTAGATAGGATAGAGAGAAATAGAGAGGAGGGGAAGACAGAGAGGGGAAGAGAAAGATAGACACCTGCAGATCTGCTTCACCGCCAGTGAAGTGATTCCCCTACAGGTGGGGAGCCGGGGGCTCAAACCGGGATTCTTACCAGTCCTTGAGCTTTGCACCATGTGTGCTTAACCCGCTGTGCTACTGCCTGACTCCCAACTATTACTAATCTTTTGTCGATTGTTAAGTGTTATTTTAGTGCCACTGTGGTCTGAGAAGATGCTTAGGATGATTTGAATGCTCTTGAATTTGCTGGTGCTGTCTTTGTGGCCTAACATATGGACTATCCTTGAGAATGACCCATGTGGACTTGAGTAAAATGTGTATTCCAGTTTCTTGGGATGAATGATTCTGAAAATGTCCAATAGTTCTAGTTTATCTCTTCATTTAGCTCCCTTATGTCTTTATTGATTTTCTGCCTGGATGATCTGTCCTGTTGAGAGAGTGGGGTGTTGAAGTCCCCTACTATGATGGTGTTGCTGTTACTATATTGCTGTAGCTTTTTCAGTAGACATTTGATGTATTTAGATGGCTTCTCATTGGGTGCATAGATGTTAATAATTGTTAAGTCCTCTTGATTGACTTACCCTCTGAGTATTAAGTAATGTCCAACCCTATCTTTTTTAATTTTATTTATTTTACAGTCTATCTTGTAAGATATGAGGATAGCTGTTCCTGCCCTTTTTTGTGGGCCATTGGCTTATATGATAGTTTTCCATTCTTTCACTTTGAGTCTGTTTGCCTTGTTGAGTTAGGTGAGTTTCCTGTAGACAGCATATTGTTGGGTTGTGTTTTCTGATCCAGCTTCCGACTCTGCATTTTACTAGGTGAATTCAGGCCATTGACAGTTACTGATATCAAAGATTGAAGATATTTTAACACCATTCTTGTAAAGTTTTAGAGTGTTCTCATAGATGGCCTATTTATGGTGGTCTGATAGTCTATAGGAGACCTTTCAGAACGTCTTTCAGGGCAGGCCTGGTGATAGTTGATGCTTTCAACTGTTGATTGTCTTAAGAAGTTTTTTATGCCTCCATCTAGTCTGAATGACAGTCTAGCAGTATACAGTAGTCTTGATTGAAAGCCTTTCTCACTGAGCACTCAATAGATATCTTGCCATTCTCTTCTGGCCTGTAGTGTTTGTGTGGAGAAGTCTGCTGCAGCGTTTATGGGATTTCCTCTGTAGGTGACTCTTTATTTTTCTCTTGCAGCCTTCAAGATCCTTTCTTTATCCTTATTCCTTTCCATTCTAAATAGGCTGTGTCTTGGTGTCTTTAAGTCTGAGTTAATTCTGTTTGGGACCCTCTGGGCTTCTTGAACCTTTATGTCTTTGATGTTGTCTAGACTAGAGAAGTTCTCAGCTATTTTGTCCTAAAGAATGTTTTCTTCCTCTCCCTCTCTTTCTCCCTCTGGTAAGCCACTAGTGTGTATATTGTTTCTTTTGAAGTCATCCCATAGGTCTCTGTTCTTGTTTTCAGCATCTCTTAACCTCTTTTTGAGATCTCTTACTTCTTTTTTTTTTAATTTCTTTATTGGGGAATTAATGTTTTATATTCAACAGTAAATACAATAGTTTGTACGTGCATAACATTCCCCAGTTTCCCATTTAACAATACAACCCCCACTATGTCATTTATCATCCTTCATGGGCCTGTATTCTCCCCACCCACCCACCCCAGAGTCTTTTACTTGGGTGCAATACACCAATTCCATTTCAAGTTCTACTTGTGTTTTCTTTTCTGATCTTGTTTTTCAACTTCTGCCTGAGAGTGAGATCATCCCATATTCATCCTTCTGTTTCTGACTTATTTCACTCAACATGATTTTTTCAAGGTCCATCCAAGATCGGCTGAAAACGGTGAAGTCACCATTTTTTACAGCTGAGTAGTATTCCATTGTGTATATATACCACAACTTGCTCAGCCACTCATCTGTTGTTGGACACCTGGGTTGCTTCCAGGTTTTGGCTATTACAAATTGTGCTGCCAAGAACATATGTGTACACAGATCTTTTTGGATGGATGTGTTGGGTTCCTTAGGATATATCCCCAGGAGAGGAATTGTAGGATCATAGGGTAGGTCCATTTCTAGCCTTCTGAGAGTTCTCCAGACTGTTCTCCACAGAGGTTGGACCAATTGACATTCCCACCAGCAGTGTAGGAGGGTTTCTTTGACCCCACACCCTCTCCAGCATTTGCTGCTGTTACCTTTTCTGATGTATGACATTCTCACAGGAGTGAAGTGATATCTCATTATTGTCTTTATTTGCATTTCTCTGACAATCAGAGATTGGAGCATTTTTTCATGTGTTTCTCGGCCTTTTGGATCTCTTCTGTGGTGAATATTCTGTCCAAGTCCTCCCCCCATTTTTGGATGGGGTTATTTGTTGTCTTATTGTTGAGTTTGGCAAGCTCTTGATTTATGTTGGTTATTAAACTCTTATCTGATATATGGCATGTAAAAATCTTCTCCCATTCTGTGAGGGGTCTCTTGGTTTGGGTAGTGGTTTCTTTTGCTGTACAGAAGCTTTTTAATTTTATGTAGTCCCATAGTTTTATACTTGCCTTAGTCTTCTTTGTAGTTGGATTCGTTTCATTGAAGATGTCTTTAAAATTTATGCAGAAAAGAGTTCTGCCAATATTTTCCTCTAAGTATCTGATAGTTTGTGGTCTAACGTCCAAGTCCTTAATCCACTTGGAATTAACTTTTGTGTTTGGTGAAATACAGTGTTTCAGTTTCATTCTTCTGCATGTTTCAACCCATTGTTTCCAACACCATTTGTTGAAGAGACTCTGCTTTCCCCATGTAATAGTCTGGGCCCCTTTGTCAAAATTAGATGTCCATAGGTGTGGGGCCTCATTTCTGGGCTCTCAGTTCTATTCCACTGGTCAGTGTGTCTATTCATGTTCCAGTACCAAGCAGTTTTGATGACAGTGGCCCTATAATACAGTTTGAGATCTGGGAGTGTGATGCCTCCAGTTCTGTTCTTTTTTCTCAAGATTGTTTTGGCAATTCTAGGTCTTTTCTGGTTCCAGATAAACATTTGTAGCATTTGTTCTATTCTCCTAAAAAATGTGCTTGGGATCTTGATGGGGATAGAGATCTCTTACTTCTTTTTTAGTTGTTTTTAATTTGTCTTCGATCTTTCTAATTCTGTCGTCAGCCTCATTTATTCTATTCTCTCTCCCCTCTACTGTTTTCTGGAGTTCATCTATTTTGTTACCCTGTTCTGATACTGTTTTAGCTTGTTCACCTAGTTGTGTTCTTAGCTCAATTATTTCAGCTTTCATCTCTCTAATAATCTTGAGATAATTAGTGTTTTCTTCCAGAGTCTCATTTGTTGTTTCTGCATTTCTGTTGACAATTCTCTCAAACTCTTTACTCACTCCTGTGATTATTTCCTTAACTATTGTTTGGATGTTGACCTCATTATTTTGTGGTTCAACCTTTGGGAGGCTTTTAGCTGGATTCTTATCCTGGTTCATTTCTCCAATATTTCTTCTTGTTGGTTTAACCATTTTATATAGTATGTTATGAGGTCCCTCTCTAAGTACTTTTCAAATTACTGATCACTCTTGCCTGGATTGACTTGTGTCTAAGTAAGGTAATTAAAGAGTTCACAGTTGTGGACATAAACGGTTGCTTCAATATTACTTCAGTCCCTGAGTTGGATTACATTGGCTGTTAAAGCCTCTTTTATTCTCTTTCTTCTCTGTAGGCTATGGGAACCTAAGGGCTTTTAAACTATAAGTAGACTTCTTAACTTAATCACTGACTCCTGACCAAGAGATAAAGCAGGGTTGGGGAGAGATACCACTGTGCTTATGCAAAGAGACTCCCATACCCCAGGAATCCAAAGCTCAGGGCTCAATTCAGCTTCTCTGCCAAGCTGGGCAGCACTTCTGGGCACTGTGAGTTTCTATACAAGTCCTGTTTATAGGTTCTGAGGCAATTATTCACCATGTTCTCATCAGGAGAACAATGTGGAAAGTCTTCTACTATACAGCCCCATTGCTAGGCCACCGAGGTGTAGCTCTTCTCTTGAGTTTCCAGGTCAGTTCTCTGTTCCCAGATGTCAGTACAGGGCCTCCCTCCTGCTGCTCCAGCCTCTGAAGGCAGTAGCAATGGAGACTCACAGTTGCATTTGGTGAATCTCAGGGGAGTCCTCTCTTTCCTTCAGCAATCTTTTTTGTTGGTAAAACAGACTGGAGGTGGTGCCTCAACTGGTAATCTTCTGGACTGTTACCAGCTGTTCAATCTTTCCTTAGGCTCCTCCCTGTTCAGGAGCCACACGTGTTTGCACTCACCGGTGGTTTGGTGGGTTCCTAAAGTCGTTCTAGTCCTGCCTTGTTGTGGACCCAGGTGCTTTCTTTGGTTCCTAGTTGACCCAGGAGAGGAGAGGAGAGAAACACAGCTGCTGCAGCTCCATAACCCCACCTCCAGAAGTTTTTTACTTTCTTTACAATGTATGCTGAACATTTTTCTGTGTCATTAAATGTATGTATTATTTAAGTGTGGACACACACCTCTGGTCCCATCTTATATTAATTTCACTTATTAAAAAAATTTCACTTTTTAAAAAGAATATTTTAAAAGAATCATGTAGCAAATATACAATATTTGGGAATAATAATAGTATTATTATCTTTTTGTTTTTAAACATTTCAAGTATTTTGATTATATTTACTTAAGTGTACTACATTCTACAAAGTAGCTGATTTCTCCTTTTTATAAAAATTAAAAGTTTAGGGAGTCAGGCGGTAGCACAGAGGGTTAAGTGCATGTGGCATAAAATGCAAGGACCAACATAAGGATCTGGGTTCGAGCCCCAGGCTCCCCACCTGCAGGGGAGTTGTTCCACAGGTGGTGAAGCAAGTCTGTAGGTGTCTGTTTTTCTCTTCCCCTCTCTGTCTTCCCCTCCTCTCTCCATTTTTCTCTGTCCTATCCAACAATGATGATATCAATAACAATAATAGTAACTACAACAGTAAAACAACAAGGGCAACAAAAGGGAATAAATAAAAATGTTAATAAATAAATAAATAATAAAAGTTTAGAGAAAGGAAAAATTTATCTTGTCCTGAATCGGGTTGGCATAGTAGACAGAATGTCAGCTGCAAAGTTAAATGGAAACAATATTTCTCCTAAGGTCACATATGACAGCTATAAAATATCATGCACACACATATACTTTTGAGAGCTTTCTGCTTTGTTATTGGGAGCCCTTGTTCTAAAACAAGTGCTTGGATTGGGGAGACAACATAATGGTTATGCAAATGATTTCATGCCTGAGGCTCTGGGGTGTCAGGTTCAATCCCTAGCACCACCATAAACCAGAGCTGAGCAGTGCTCTGGTCAAAAAATAAATAATAAATCCCTTTCTAAAAATAAATAATAAAACAGTTGTCAGCAGTTTTTGTGAAATAAAACCAGTAAAAATGAAGTGTTTTACTTTTCACTGGAAGATCATCTTTAACATAATGAAACAGCCTCAATTTCTTGGCCAGATACAGGCTCCAGACAGGATTTTCTAGACAAGACATTGGAAATCAACTTCTTAATTTCCAAACACAGCTTTCTGAACCAGTCTTGCAGTTTAGATCCAAAGCTGTCCCCTTAACACACAACTTTATTTGTTCTAAGGCTATCATAAACATCTCTTTATTTAAATTTTACCTAACTCCCTTCTCCCAAAGTCACTGATAGCCATATCTCTTCGTGTTTATTTCTTTGTTTGATGCAGTGTCCTTGGGGTCTGCAGTCTCCTTCTTGTCCATGAGATAAAAATCCTGACTACCTGACATGCAGTCTGTCCTGAAAGCCTCTGGCTGAGACTAGGGCAGTGCCCACAGATTCAGGTGTTTGCACATCATAATCAGGATACCCCCACCCTCCGTACAGGCACCAGGGAAGCTAAATTACTCTTCAGAGTTGTGTGAGGCATATACAACAGATCAAAAATGTAGAATGTGTGCTGGGAAATAGCTCTCCTAGTAGAGTATTTACCTTAATGAGCAAAAGTCCCTGGGTTCAGGTCCCAATACCACAACATGCATGGGTGGAATATGGCATGGCTCCATGGCTGTTAGTGGTAGTGCTGTGATATCTCTTTCTATCTCTATCTCTTTCATAAATAGTAAAAAAAAAACTGGGGCCAGGCAGTGGTACACCTAATTAAGTGCACATGGTATGAACCACAAGGATCCAAGTTCAAGCCTCCCACTCCCCATGGGGGATGAGGGGAACTTCACAAGAGGTAAAGCAGATCTATCTTTCTCTTCCCCTCTCTGTCTTCCTCTCCTCTCTCAATTTCTCTCTGTCCTATCCAATAAAAATGGGGGGATATGATCCGGGAGGTGGCACAGTGGATAAAGCATTGGACTCTCAAGCATGAGGTCCTGAGTTCAATCCCCTGCAGCATATGTACCAGGTTGATGACTGGTTCTTTCTCTCTCTTCCTTTGTTTCTCATTAATAAATAAATAAAATGTTATAAAAAAACGGGGGGGATGGCCACCAGGAAAGGTGGCTTCGCAGTGCTGGCACTGAGCAACAGTGATTTAAAAAAAAAAAATTGGCCTGTAGTCAGTGATGCTATTATGAATCATTGCATAAGACCCTGGGATCATTCAATCCCAGTGATTTTTTTGTTTGTTTGTTTTGTTTTGTTTTGTTTTTGTCTCTAGGGTTATTGCTGGGGCTGGGTGCCTGCACTACAAATCCACTGCTCCTGGAGGCTTTGTTGTTGTTGTTGTTGCCCTTGTTGTTTATCATTGTTGCGGTTATTTTTGCTGTCATTGCTGGATAGGACAGAGAAATGGAAAGAGGAGGAGAAGACAGAGAGGGAAAGAAAGATAGACACCTGGAGACCTGCTTCACCACTTGTGAAGCAACTCCCCTACAGGTGGAGAGCTGGGGGCTCAAACTAGGATACTTGCTCAGGTCTTTGTACTTCATACTATGTGCACTTAACCTGGTGCACTACAGCCCGGCCCCCAACTGTCAATATTTTTTTAAAATACCTCAGGAAAATTTTATTGGGGGCTGGGAAATAGCTCACCTAGTAGGGAACATGTCTTACCTTGCAAGGGCCCCAGGTTCCAGCTTCAGCACCACACAGAAGCAATGTGGCACCAGGGGCAGCTACATGGATGGTGAGGCAGTGCTGTGGTCCCTTGCCTTTTCTGTCTTTCCCTCTATCTAAATTAAAATAATGTCCCCATGGAGCCTGGTGTGCAATGGCTGCAAATAGTAGCCTCCTGGGTAGTGTCTGTACCCTGTTGAATATTCACTTCATACCCAATCACCTGCTATCCCTAGTCTTAGACAACAGACAGGTTTGCAGGTACCTTTGGGAAACCCCAGGGCGTAGTAGCCAGGCTCCACATTAGCCAGGTCATTGTGTCCATCTATACTAAGTTGCAGAACAAGGAGCATGTGATTGAGTCCCTGCACAAGTTTAAATTCAAGTTCCCTTGAAGATCCACATCTCCAAGAGGCAGGCCTTCACCAAACTAATGTAGATAAATTTGAAGACTAGGTAGCCAAAAAGTGCCTCATACCAGATGACTGTGGGGTCAAATACATCCCCAACTGTGACCCGTTGGACAAGTGGGGGGCCCTGCACTCCCGAGAGCCTCAGAGATGTCCCTTACTTCATCACACAATAAACCCACACCCTGTCTAAAAAATAAGATAAAATAGTGAGTTTGGACTTCTTTTTTTTTTTTTTTTACATGCATAACATTCCCCAGATTCCCATTTAACAATACAACCCCCACTATTTCATTCATCATTTTTCATGGACCTGTATTCTCCCCACCCACCCACCCACCCCAGAGTCTTTTACTTTGGTGTAATACTCCAATTCCATTTCAGGTTCGACTTGTGTTTTCTTTTCTAATCTTGTTTTTCAATTTCGGCTTGAGAGTGAGATCAAAAAAAGAAGTAGAAACGCAAAGCAGAAATTGACTGAGTTTGGAGTATGGCACCAAAGTAAGAAAGCAGAAGTACACTAGAGTTTGCAGTGAGTACCTACCTAACACTTCCTCTCCACTATTCCAAGCTTTGGGTCCATGATTGCTCAACAATTTGTTTGGCTTTGTATGTTAACTCTCTTTTCAGTCACCAGGTTCCAGGTGTCATCAGGATGCCGGCCAGGCTTCCCTGGATTGAAGACCCCACCAATGTGTCCTGGAGCTCCGCTTCCCCAGAGACACACCCTACTAGGGAAAGAGAGAGGCAGACTGGGAGTATGGACCGACCAGTCAACGCCCATGTTCAGCGGTGAAGCAATTACAGAAGCCAGACCTTCTACCTTCTGCAATCCACAATGACCCTGGGTCCATGCTCCCAGAGGGATAGAGAATGGGAAAGCTACTGGGGAGGGGGTGGGATATGGAGATTGGGCGGTGGGAATTGTGTGGAGTTGTACCCCTCCTACCCTATGGTTTTGTTAATTAATCCTTTCTTAAATAAAAAATAAAATAAAAAATAAAAATAAAATAAAAATAAATAATAAATAATATCAGCATTGAGTTTTATAGAAAGCCAGACAAGAGATGGGGTAGATGGCATATTAGTTATGCAAAGAGATTCTCAAGCCTGAGGCTCCAAAGTCCCAGGTTCAATCCCCTGCACCACCATAAAAAAAAAAAAATTTTTTTAAAGTTCTGCAGCCTGAAAGGTGGAGCTGTGATAGAGCTCTAGACTTAAAAGCATGAAGTCTGGAATTCAATCCCTGGCACCATTCATGCTCTTCTATCTAGCTATCCCTCATGGTATAAATTAAAAACTAACATTTCACCCCAAAAGTTTAAAAATCAAATTAAGAAAGCAAAAGTTTTGCTAACACAATTGATAAAGAATAAAGCTCTGTCTTCATCGTTTCTGCATTTTTTCTCTTCATTTTTCTAGTCATCAGATATACCTTAGTCCATCCTTTATTTTTAGTCTTTCTGAGTCATTTAATGTTGACTATTTTTCTTATTTAGGTCTAGTTTCATGACCCAAAATGAACATCTGGTTCTTAAAGTAGAATAGTTAAGCACATTCCTGTTGTAATATGAAATTAAATGGGGTAAAGTTCAATGATTTTTTTGTAAATAGCATTAATTAATTTTCTTAATTATTTATTTATTGGATATGGACAGCCAGAAATTGTGAGTGAAGGGGGTGAGAGAGAGAGAGAGACACCTGCAACACTGCTTCACCACTTGCAAAGCTTTCCCCCTGCAGGTGGGGACCGGCGGCTCAAACCTGGATCCTTGTATGTTGTAACAGGTACGCTCAACCAGGCATGCAGTATTAACTAATTTTCACCCTTTATGCCAGACCCTTTATGTCTAAGTAGCAAAAATAGGAGAGGTATTACTTTTTTAAATTTACTTATTTATTTTTAAAAAAGGAGACATTAACAAAACCGTAGGATAAGAGAGGTACAACTCCATACAATTCCCGCTACCAGATCTCCATATCCCATCCCCTCCTCTGATAGCTTTCCTATTCTCTATCCCTCTGGGAGTATGGACCCAAGGCCATTGTGGGATGCAGAAGGTGGAAGGTCTGGCTTCTGTAATTGCTTCCCTGCTGAACATGGGCATTGACTGGTCGGTTTATACTCCCAGTCTGCCTCTCTCTTTCCCTAGTAGGGTGAGTCTCTGGGGAAGCAGAGCTCCAGGACACGTTGGTGGGGTTGTCTGTCCAGGAAAGTCTGGTTGGCATCATGCTGGCATCTGGAACCTGGTGGCTAAAAAGAGAGTTAACATACAAAACCAAACAAACTGTTGAACAATTATGGACCTAAAGGCTGGAATAGTGCAGATGAAGTGTTGGAGGGGTACTCACTGCAGACTCTTGTGTGCTTTTGCTTTCAGGTATATATTTTGCCCTAGTTTATGGATATGTGTAAACATATGCTCTATCTCATGGAACCTGGTCTATATCTAGGTTTTGGGACTTTGTCAGAAGTGAACCGCCTGAAACAGAATTAGAAAATACTATGAAAGGAAAGGTCTCACCCGAGTAATGAAGCTGAAGGGTTGTCATTCCACACCTGAAGTCTCTGGACACAGTCTGAAGTGAAGCATGCTGAAGTGGCACTCATTGCATTGATTAGGTTGGGATCGGCAGATACAATATTATTTGGTATGAATTGAGAGAAGCATGCAGGAAACTGTGCCCCACCCTAAGGTTCCAGGACTGGGGGAAATAAAGGCTCTATAGTGGAAATCTGAGGTTCCTGCTGTCTTAGGGTTCAAGAAGTCAATAGATAGTTATTGTTATCATCACATTATTTGGTAATTGGGTTAACTTTGAAAAGTCCCTTTGTTAAGATTTGCTGTATAATACCCAACATCTTGTATATAGCTGTGTCACCAGTTACTTCTGTTCTCCCTGGTCTAGGCTTTTAAGAGTCAACATAACAAAGACTCAGCCTATGTATTAAAAAGATTCAGTCTGTGCTTTAAAAAGTTTGAGACATACAATCAATTTTTCCCCTCTCATATTAATTAAATAGTGATTTATATGACTACAAATTAATAGGAGTGTACATAAACACCATTCCCACCACCAAAAGACTGTGTCCCATCCCACCCACCCACCCCCACACCCCCACCGCCCTGGGAAGCCGAATGTCCACCCTTACCCTCACCCCAGGGTTTGTACTTTGGTGCCCTACTCCAAGGTTGGTATTACTTTTAAGAAATACTTTGTTAAAACAATTTACTATAAATTTTGATATACATATTTAAGATGAAATGTAATAAAAGACATTTGCCAATAGATATAAAGTTACAGATTCCAAACAAAGTTTCAATAGCTAGCTCCCATAATCTGGCATTACAAAAATCCTGGGGAGTCAAGCGGTAGCACAGCAGGTTAAACGCACGTGACACAAAGCGCAAGGACCTGCAGAAGAATCCCGGGTTCGAGCCCTCGGCTCCCCACCTGCAGGGGAGTCCCTTCACAGGTTGTGAAGCAGGTCTGCAGGTGTCTATCTTTCCCCCTCTCTGTCTTCCCCTCCTCTCTTGTATTCTTTCTGTCCTATCCAACAACAATGACATCAATAACAACAATAAAACAAAAAGGAAATAAATATTTTTAAAATTAAAAAAAAGAAAAATCCTGAATAATGAATGAGAGAGAACAGTGCAATTTCTGTGAGATATTATTGTCCTGAAGTGCCTCTGAATAGTTTTATTTTGGAAAAAGAACAATTTGCTCTATGTGGAGGCAGGAACTGTGAAAATGAATAAGTAAAAGTAATGAAGAGCCAGTTTTAGAGCTGCTTGCATTCATCTCATATTTCATTATGACTAACAAATGTGGTTTGATTTTTTGCAAGTTTTTTTAATGATTTCATACAAAATTTAGATGGAAATTTTTAAGTATACATAATAAATATTTGAGACTTGTACATAATGTTCATGGTTGACTTTTCCTTTGGGAACTACTCTCTGTCCTAATCCAACTTTCTGATCCTCTTCTCAACTCTGACACCATCTTCCCAGACAATACTTTTAGTCCACCTGCATCAGATTCAGGCAAAAATTACTAAAGTCATAGGCCTCTTGGAACATGCCTAAAATAGACTTCTTAGCTCCTTCCCAAAGGAAGACCCCTAGTTTCATTTACTCTATTCCTTCCTGTTTATTGAACTATTTTTCCTGCTTTATATATTACTACTTTTCAGCCATAAAGTTGCAGACACTACCATGGTGCCATCCTGACTTCCCAGGGCAGATGACCTTACCAGTGTGTCCCAGAACTTTACCTCTTTAGAGCCCTACCCCACTAGGGAAAGATAGAAACAGCCTGAAGGGTGTGCACCAACCTGCCAACATCCAGGTCCAGTGGAGAAGCAATTACAGACTTCTGAACCCCAGAAAGAATTTTGGTCCATACTCCCAGAAAGGTAAAATATAAGGAAGCTTCCAGTGAAGGGGATGGGACCCAAAACTCTGGTGGTGGCAACTGTATGGAATTGTATCCCTGTTGTCTTACAATCTTATCAATCATTATTAAATTACTAAAAAAAAAAAAAATTTAAGATACCATCAAAATAAATGTGGAGGGGCCGGGTGGTGACGCACCTGGTTAAGCGCACACATTACAGTGCACAAGGATCCAGGTTCAAGCACCTGGTCCCCACCTGCAGGGGGAAAGCTTCACAAGTGGTGATGCAGGGCTCAGGTGTCTCTGTTTCTGTCTCTCTCCCTCTCAATTTATGACTGTCTCTATCCAATAAGTAAATAGACAATAAAACTTAAAAATAAATAAATAAATGTGGAAAAATAAGACAAAAAAACAGTCTACATAAGTGGTCATTCAAATAAATCCTCCACATATTGTTTCAGCTATCAAGTGATTAAAAACCATGAGCTTCAATGGAAAGAAAAATCATCCAAGATCTAAAATCTATGAAGTTGTTCAGAATAAATATAAACTGTTATTAGCAGTAAAAATATATATGTATTTTAAATATCCTTGAATCTAGGTGAAATTGTAATCAAATAAATTTTCCACATGAAGGGAGTTGGGCAGTGTGCAGCGGATTAAGTGCACGTGGTGCAAAGCATAAGCGTAAGGATCCCAGCCTCTGGCTCCCCACCTGCAGGAGAGTAGCTTCACAGGAGGTGAAACAGGTCTGCGGGTGTCTGTCTTTCTCCCCCCCACTCTGTCTTCCCCTCCTCTCTCCACTTCTCTTTGTCCTATCCAACAACAACGACATCAATAATAGCTACAACAATAAAACAGCAAGGGCAACAGAAGGCAATAAATAAATAAATAAATAAATAAATAAATAAATATATTTTTTAAATTTCCACATGAAAAACTTATTTTCAGAAAATATTTTTAATTGGAGAAAATTCACAAAGCAATACACCTTTTCAGTGGATACTAGTGCATTTATAATCTTGAGCAATGCAAAATTATTTCTTCCTTAAACTTATGTTTGCAGATCTTTAAGACACAGAATCATTCACTAAGTGTTAATGTGCGATACTATAAATACAACAACTTGTTTCAGATAAAAGAAGCCATCATCAAGTAGTTATCAAATAGTGACAAGTTTTTTGCTTGTTTGTTTGTTTTTGTTTTGTTTTTTGGATGTCAAGAAAGATGTTCAAATCCCTTTAACTAAAAAGAGATCAAAAGGGCTCTGAATGTTGCTGAAAAAAAAAATTAATGTTATGCATGTACAAACTATTTTATTTTACTGTTAACTGTAAAACTTTAAATCCCCAATAAAGAATTTTTTAAATTTGTATATATATTTATTTATTACCTTTTGTTGTCCTTGTTGTTTTTATTGTTGTAGTTATTATTGATGTCATTGTTGTTGGATAGGACAGAGAGAAATGGAGAGAGGAGTGGAAGACAGAGAGGGGAAGAGAAAGACAGACACCTGCAGACCTGCTTCACAGCCTGTAAAGTGACTCCCCCACAGTGGGGAGCTGGGGGCTCGAACCAGGATCCTTACACCGGTCCTTGTGTTTTGTGCCATATGCGCTTAGCCCTCTGTGATATGGCCTGACTCCCAAGAATTTTTTTTAAATGCTTGTTCTCTTTAACACATTTCAATAAGTCAGAAATGTCCAATGACTTGCAGGGCAGATAATGTTTCACAGGCTTTTCAAAAAAGAACAGTCAGGATTTCCAGTGAATATTTAATACTATTCCTGACATCAGTGATACTGATTACATGCTAATGCTTATATAGTTTAGTGTATATAATATGGCCTTCAAATTTCAGTCAAATAGCAACTTTATTTTGTTATATTTATTTATTTTCCCTTTTGTTGCCCTTGTTGCTTTTATTGATGTTGTAGTTATTGTTGTTGATGATGTCATTGTTAGATAGGACAGAGAGAAATGGAGAGAGGAGGGGAAGACAGAGAGGGGGAGAGAAAGATAGACACCTGCAGACCTGCTTCACTGCCTGTGAAGAGTCACCCCCCCCCCCTGCAGGTGGGGAGCCAGGGGCTCGAACCAGGATCCTTAAACCACTCCTTGCACTTCGTGCCACGTGTGTTTAACCGGCTGCACTACCACCCAACTCCCAAATAGCAACTATAAATATAAAACTCAGATAAAAAGAAAAGCCCTTATTCCCCAGTTAATTTGAACATAGGCACTCTGAAACACTTATGGAATTTCTTGTATTAAAGAAGCAGTGTCTCTTCTACTTTTGAACCTCTTACCAGTGCACACTGTAGGTCAGCTGACAACACCTGAACCTCACAGTTCAGGAGACTATGAAAACTCCTAGCTTTAACATTACAGAAACAAGTAGGAAAGAACTATTGTGGACATAAGAGATGATGAGCTAGTAACTGGCACAGCCCAGTCATTCATTCATCTACTCAGCATTTAACCCTTCAATGAACACTAATTTATCCCTTCAACAACAATAAATCTCAAACCTCCACCATGGCAAGATGCAAGTACACTTTGTAAAGCTAAAGACGCTCACTCTCCCTGAAAAGGGGGAGATTTAAAGTCCCATCAGGAATAGTACCCCACTCTGGGTGATGTTAAATCTGCCTTGATGTTCTATAACTCAAAGACCAAAACAGAAAGTTAATTACTACCATCTTTCCTCAGATGATGAGAAAAGGGAGAAGTGTACGTTTAAGATAATTCAGATGAATATATAAACAACCTATCATGAAAAAATATATAAGAACCACAACCAGGGGGGCCAGGCATTGGCACACTCAATTAAATGCACAGAGTACTAACTATAAGGACCCATGCCAGGATCCGGGTTTGAGCCCTGGGCTCCCCACCTGCAGGGGGGATGCTTCACAAGTGGTGGAGTAGGTCTGTAGGTATCTTTCTCTCTCCCTTTCTTTTTTCCCCTCCTCTCTCAATTTCTCTATGTCTAATTGAATAAAATGGAAAAAAAAATGTCTGTCAGGAGCTGTCTATTTGTAGTGATGACCCCAGGCCTGAGTGATAAATAACCCTGGAGGCAAAATAAATAAATAACCACAACCATCCTTACTATACAACAGGGCACAAGGTCAGAGCTGATAGCTATAACTTCCTTCTTCCACTATCTAATTCATGTTCTTTTTTAGCATAGTTAGAAGTTCAGGAAAGTTTCATCACTCAGAGAAGTGACTCAAACTTTCTTTCCTGAAAGGTCTTGCTCTTTACCAGTCTTACCTGTATTGGCAGCTCTAACCTTCTATTACATTTTACTAAGCAGTATCCTACATGTCATATACACTTCCTGTCCCTTTAGTGTACCATAGTGCAGCCTATGACACGGTCTGGCATCGTGGTCTCCTAGTCAAGATCTCAAGATGCCTGCCTCCATGGGTGGCCAACACTATATCGTTTCTTCTCCAAAACAGAAGATTTCGGGTGCATCTGGGTGACAAGTCTAACAGATGGAGACTTGTCTCAAGTGGCCTCCCCCAGGGCTCTGTTCTGGCTCCTACGCTATTTAATATTTACATCAATGACCTCCCAGAAACTTCTTCAAGGAAGTTCATCTACGCCGATGACATCTGCTGTGCAACTCAGGCATCCAAGTTCGACATCCTCGAGGAAACACTCACGAAAGACATGTCTCTAATATCTGATTACTGTAAAAAATGGCAACTAATCCCTAGCACTGCAAAAACGGTATCATCTGTCTTCCATCTATACCATGCCTCGGCCTCGCATGAGCTTAATGTGCAGCTTGACGATACGAGAATCCGGCATGAAGCCCAGCCAGTCTATCTTGGCGTTACTGTCTATCGCACTCCGTCATTTCACAAACATCTCATAAAAACTGCAGCAAAGGTGGGTGCGAGGAATACCATCATTGCAAGACTGGCCAGCTCCTCATGGGGCGCAAGCGCTTCCACATTACGATCATCATCTCTGGCATTATGCTATTCCACTGCAGAATACTGTGCCCCAGTATGGTTCCGTAGCCCCCATGTCCACTTGGTCGATTCCAAATTATATTCCTCCATGAGGATAATTTCTGGAACCATCCGTTCCACCCCGGTTTCATGGCTGCCAGTTCTCAGCAACATCGCCCCGCCAGATATTCGTCGGGATGCGGCATCGTTTAAGTTCATTTCCCACGTCTACTCTCGACCAGACCTGCCAATATACACGGATATCTTCGCCCACCCTGTCCAACGCTTGACGTCTCGTCACCCAATCTGGTCTCCTACGCCTACACTGAACTTCTCTGTTCCAGACTCTTGGAAACAGAGTTGGCAGTCAGCTGAGGTAAAGAACAAACACCTCATCACAGACCCCTGTAAGCGTCAACCCGGCTTTGACCTAGCACGTTATGATTGGGCCCTCCTCAATCGCTATCGAACAGGCCATGGCTGGTAAGCCGCTATGTTCCATCACTGGGGAGCCAGAGACAACCCGAACTGCCCCTGCGGCTACAGACAGACTATGACCCACATAGTCAACGACTGCCACCTCTCCAGATTCAAAGGAGGTCTCGAAACTTTACATCAGGCTCAACCTGACGCTGTTGACTGGCTACAGAAGAAGGGCAAACGCTAGAAGAAGAAGTGTACCAAGAGAGCCCTTCTTCCTTGGACAATCAGCATCAATCTCTCTGCTGGCTGAAGAGCATGATGAGCCCCCAAGGTTAAGTGGCAGTTCTCTGTAATAAACCTTACTACTGCTCCCATAGGGAATTGTGCCAGACTGGAGACTATGTGCTCACACCTGGTAAACCTAACATATAATAGTTGTATTAAGAGGATTAGTCTTGACAGAGGAAATGCAAGGTTCTGGGGGCCAGGTGACAATGTATGAAGTTGAGCACATCTATAACCATGCACAAGAACTCAGGTTCAAGTCTTTGGTCCCCACATGCAGGGGGAAAGCTTCACGAGTGGTGAACCAGTGCTACAGGTACCTCTCTTCCTATCTCCCCCTTTCCTCTCAATTTTCTCTAGCTATCCGAATTAATGAATTAAAAAGTTTATTCTTAAAGGAAAAAAGTATACTTTTACAATGGTGAGTAAAAAATACAAAGATTTCAGGAACAGCTTGGCACGGGTTTAAGCGGTTGAGAAGTTTATTACATCGTGGTACAGCAGTACGGAACGGTATTACTTAGGTACAGCAAGATAGGAAAAGTGACAAAGATTGGCTAGTCATTTTGGCTGTAGAGGCATGAATTTTTAAAGTTGTTTTACCAGGGCTAAGCTCCACGTGTACAAATCCCAGGAGAAGCGGCCATGGCGGTCCCCAGGAAGGGAACAAGCACCAAAAGCACGCAGGAAAATAAAGGCCAGAAACGGGAGTACAGGAGAATGAGACCGACTTCCGGCATATTTGTGGGTGCTTAAATAAGTTACTACGCACCCACAGTCCCTTGTGGGTTTGCATAAGATCGCTCATAGGCTGATGTCAGCTGTGTGCTAGTTGAGTTCATGTACTATCTACATCCCCACCTAAATTGGGTAGAGTTGAGACTGAAAAAAGAGAGAAAGAAAGAGAGACTGAGATCTATATAATAAGATATCTTCTTCCATTTTTCAGGCTGTTCCTCTGCACTTTGGAGAGCATTTATAAAAGTACTATCACAACTTTTGCCTATGCCCATTGCCTCTTCTCAGACCTCCTATAACCAACCTTGTAATTTGCAGGTCCCTTTATAAACCACTGGCTGTTGTCCATGAGTCAATAAAGCATCTCTTGGACTGTCTCTCCATGTAGGCGGCTTTGCCAGGAGTTTACTTTTTGATGCTTCAATCAGAAGGGATCTTTTCTGACTGAAGCCACAATGCTCAATTGTTCACTTCCAGCGGGTGCCAGCACATAGCAAACTAAGCCCAACTTGGTGTCTTGTTTCAGTGAATTGATCATAGAAAACTCCCCACTAGACCTAGGTTTTGTGGGCTATAGCATACCACATCGTAACCCTGAGCAACTTCATTATCTTGATCCCATCAGACAAATAATAATGCAGTTTTCATCTAAACACTGGTATGTTGGACTCAGTTATTGGTTCTATTTGAATTAAGAAAAATCATCTAAATGGGGAGTCTGGCGGTAGCGCAGCGGGTTAAGTGCACGGGGCAAAGCGCAAGGACCTGCGTAAGGATCCTGGTCTGAGCCCCCAGCTCCCCACCTGCAGGGGAGTTGTCACTTCACAGGTGGTGAAGCAGGTCTGCAGGTGTCTATCTTTCTCTCCCCCTCTCTGTCTTCCTCTCCTCTCTCCATTTCTCTCTGTCCTATCCAACAACAACGACATCAATAACTACAACAATAAAACAACAAGGGCAACAAAAGGGAAAATAAATAAAATATATTTTAAAATCATCTAAATGAAGATAATTCAGAAATCATATCTTTGCAGCAGCTGAAACAAGAGAAGTGGTTTAGTAATTTTCTTGAAACACCTACAACCTACTGGAGAAATCATGAACCCAACTGAAATGCCAAGAGGACAGAATTAGATTTGAAGAAAATTCTGTTCTTCTCCTCCTTAATCACACACTCAATGATTTTTTTTCTTAACTTTTAAACTTGTTTATGTGTCTATTATAATAATGCCACAATTCATGGTCCAGGAGGTGGTGCAGTGGATAAAGTAATAAACTCTCAAGTGTGAGGCTCTGAATTCAATCCCTGGCAGTACATGTACCAGAGTGATATCTGGTTCTTTCTCTGTCTTTCTCCTCCTCTATTCTTCATGAATAAATAAATAAATAAATAAATAAAATATTTTTTAAGTGCCACAATTCAACAAACATGAAGTAGGCACAAAACTAATAAAATGAAACTTCTACCCTCTGACACCTCTACTACAGAGACAGATTGCTATGAAAATTGATTCAGTTGGGATTCGAGCAGCAGTGCAGTGGATTAAGCTCAAGTGGCTCAAAGCACGAGGACTGGCTTAAGCATCCCGGTTCAAGTACCTGGCTCCCCACCTGCAGGGGAGTCGCTTCACAGGCAATGAAGCACATCTGCAGGTGTCTATCTTTCTCTCCCCCCTCTGTCTTCCCCCCTCTCTCCATTTCTCTCTATCCTATCCAACAAACAACAACATCAATAATAACAACGACAATAACTATAACAATAAAACAATAAGGACAATTCTTCTTCTAGCGTTTGCCCTTCTTCCGTAGCCAGTCAACAGCGTCAGGTTGAGCCTGATGTCTGCTTGTTGCTGGCTTTGAAAGTGACTGGGATCCACGTGGATTCAGTCGGCTAGGAAGGATCGTCAGTTTCCCCAATAAATGGGTACTCACGGGATGCACCACAAGAAGGTCGATCCAATGCATCCCAATAAGGACAATAAAAGGGAATAAATAAATAAATAAATATTTAAAAAGAAAATTGATTCAGCTATATACAAAGTACTTGGAATAGGGCCTGGCACATTTTAATCACAGAAATTCTTTTTATTTATTATCTTTATTTATTAGATAGAAACAGCCAGAAATCAAGAGGGTAGAGGGGGATGCAAAGGAAGAGAGACACCTACAGCACTGTTTCACCACTTACAAAGCTTTCCCCATATAGGTGGGGACAGGGGGCTTGAACCCAGGTCCTTGCACATTGTAACATGTGTGCTCAACCAGGTGCACCACCACCTGGCCCCTAACACAGAATTTTCTACATTCTATTTTCTACTCATCACTTCTGACAGAAAGAGAAAACTTGAGATAGAAAAGATTTTTTAAGAATTTATTTATTTATTCATGAAGATTATAGAAGGAGAGAGAAAGAACCAGATATAATTTTGGTATATGTGCTGCTAAGGATTTAACTCAGGACCTCACTCTTGAAAGTCCAATGCTCTATCCACCGTACCACCTCAGGCAGGACAATGTTACAGTGACGAAAACAGCTACTCAGAGAAGGTTCCACACTTGAGATATAAGTGGAGATGGAGGGCAGACCACAACGGAGAAGCATGCAAGCCCAGGGAAGAGTGTCACTGGATATTCGATCCAGCACCGCACTGCTGAGTTGGATAGCTGGATACAGGTGGGAAATCCATTGTTTCCTAAGCCTGTAACTCTGGTAAGACTCTAATTTCCTATGAAAAAGAGAATCTTAGTCAGCCATTGGAAATAGTCCAGGTCCCACAGAAACTGCCTTAGCATTCCTGGCTAAAGTACCCAGTAATCGCTGGGAAACAGCCAGCAGTGATCAGTGATACTCCCCATAGTTTGAGGCCTGTGAAATTCATTTGAGGGCTGCAGCAAGTTCACAGTCATCTATCCCTAAAAGGGTGTTCTTCCCCAAAGTGAAATTCTAAGAATTTGGGATAGTAGAGTACAATTGTTCATATAATATCCAAATGATTATTAATTTTACTTTGTACCTTCTTTATGGGGCCTGATTTTTTTTTAAGAAACTTTTTTTTTCCCTTTTGTTGCCCTATTGTTGTCTTATTGTTGTAGTTATTTTTATTGTCGTTGTTGGATAGGACAGAGAGAAATGGAGAGAGGAGAGGAAGACAGAAAGGGTGAGAGAAAGAGAGACACTTGCAGACCTGCTTCACCACCTGTGAAGCGACTCCCCTGCAGGTGGGGAGCCAGGGGCTCCAACCGGGATCCTTACGCCGGTCCTTGCACTTCGTGCCATGTGAGCTTAACCTGCTGCGCCACCACCCGGCTCCCAGGACCTGATTTTAAAGGAGGAGAAAGAAAAGCTTACATCTTCTGCAAAAGTATGAGATAATGTTTTATTGAAGGGAACTCTGTATTTATCATTTCTTTCTTTTCTTTTGTTTTATTTTATTTTTATCATCACTGGGACTTCACTGATACCAGTTGACTCTTTCAGGTAGAAAGAGAAAAGCAGTGGTCCGGGAGGTGGTGCAGTGGATAAAACGTTGAACTCTCAGGCATGAGGTCCTGAGTTCAAGCCCCCGCAACACATGTACCAGAGTGATGCCTGGTTCTTTCTCTCCTATCCCTCTTATTAATAAATAAAATAAATAAATAAATAAAATAAAAGTTTGTTATCTTAAAAAAGAAAGAGAGGCAGAAATAGAGTGAGAGAGAGGGAGGACAGCACAGAAGCTTCCCCAGTGCTTTGAGGACCAGGCCCACACCCTACTCATCAGCATGTCAATACAGACATGCTCCCAGATGAGCTATCTTACTGGTTCTACATTCTTTTACTTATTGATAATAAGTTTATCAATGTAGAAAACTATTTCTGGTGGTCGGGGAGGTGGTACAGTGAACAAAGCATTGGACTCTTAAGCATGAGGTCCAGAGTTCAGTCCCCAGCAGCACATATACCAGAGTGATGTCTGGTTCTTTCTCTCCTCCTATCTTTCTCATGAATAAATAAGTAAAATATTATTTTATTATTTTTATTATATTTTCCTTTTTGTTGCCCTTGTTTTTTTATTGTTGTTATTGTTATTATTGTTGTTGTTATTGATGTCGTCATTGTTGGATAGGACAGAGAAAAATGGAGAGAGGAGGGGAAGACAGAGGAAGAGAGAAAGACACCTGCAGACCTGCTTCACCGCTTGTGAAGCGACTCCCCTACAAGGTGGGGAGCCAGGGTCTCGAACAGGGATATTTACGCTGGTCCTTGCGTTTCGGGCCATATGCGCTTAACCCACTGTGCTACCTCCCGACTCCCAAGTAAAATATTTTTTTAAAAATAAAAAGAAAGATGGGGTAAAAACTATTTCTGAAAGAAGCATAATGATAGTAAATCACCCTGATCCTACATTTGCTAGTTTAGAATCTGTTTTATTGACTCAAGAATTAATATGATGATAATGCCCACAAGTTCAATTCACATAAGACTGGTTTAGAAGTCATCCTACTGGAGGGTGGGAAGGTAGCGCCGTACTGCAGCGGGTTAAGTGCACATGGCGCTAAAGCACAAGGACTGGCATAAGGATCCCCGTTCGAGCCTCCGGCTCTCCACCTGCAGGGGAGTCGTCTCATAAGTGTGAAGCATGTCTGTGGGTGTATATCTTTCTCTCCCCCTGGCTCTGTCTTCCTGTCCTCTCTCCATTTCTCTGTGTCCTATCCAACAACAACATCATCTTATAACAACAACAATAATAACCACAACAAGGGTGACAAAGGGGGGGGGGGAAAGCCTCCAGGAGCAGTGGATTCGTGGTGCAGGCACAGAGACCAAAAAAAAAAAAAAAAAAGAAGTCATCCTACTAATTGTCCTCTGTTAAGAGATGATAAAATCTGTGTAGTCAATGAAATACTACTCAGATATTAAAAAATGGTGAATTCACCTTCTTTACCTCATCTTGGATGGAGCTTGAAGAAATCATGTTAAGTGAAGTTAGCCAGAAAGAGAAGGATGAATTTGGGATGATCACACTCATGGACAGAAGCTGAAAAATAATAACAAAGGGAAAACACAAAGCAGAACTTGGACAGAAGTTGGTGTATTGCACCGAAGCAAAGGAAGTAGGAGGGAGGGTTCAGTCCTGGAATATGATGGCAGAGGAAGACCTAGGTGAGGGGGTTAGAGTGTTATATGGAAAACTGAGAAATGTTACACATGTGAAAACAACTGTATTTCACTGTCAACTGTAAACCATTAATCCCACCAATAAGAAAAAATTTAAATAAATCTTTGTAGTAAACCTTGGTTATAGCCTTGATACTAGACTTCGTAGAGCTTTTTTTTTTTAATGGTATTTTACTCATTTTACTTATTTATTTTTTTATTTTTTTTTCCAAAGCATTTATTTATTTCCTTTTGTTGCCCTTGTTTACATTGTTGTAGTTATTATTGTTATTGATGTCATTGTTGTTGGCTAGGACAGAGAGAAAGGGAGAGAGGAGGGGAAGACAGAGGGGGGAGAGAAAGACAGACACCTGCAGACCTGCTTCACCGCCTGTGAAGAGACGCCCCTGCAGGTGGGGAGCCAGGGACTCGAACCGGGATCCTTAGGCCGGTCCTTGCACTTTGCGCCACCTGCGCTTAACCCGCTGTGCTACCGCCCGGCTCCCTACTCATTTTATTTTTGAGAGAAATGCAGAGAGAGAAAACACAGAGAGAAACACCAGAGCACTGCTCAGCTCTGGCTTATGGTAGTGCTAGAACAGGGGACTGAACCTGGGACTTTGGAGCCCCAGGCATGAGAGTCTTTTTGCATAACCATTATGCTATCTACCCCTGCTTGAGCTTTTTTTTTTTAACATCCCTATAACATATTTATTTTATACTTAGAAGTGTGTGCCTTTAGTCCCCTTCACCCAGCAAAATTAATATTTGAAGCAATCTTTTCTGCAGTGTGGCAATCAATTTTACCATTAAATACATGTTTGTTTGCATTCCAGTGAACAAGATTCATCTGTATTGATATTTTCTACAATTTACAGTTTATTATAACATTCGTCAGTAAAGAAAATCTAAGGCATCTACATACACTACAAGATCAGATAATTCTAGAGTGTTTTTTTTCAATGCCACTGTGCAAATTCCAATTTCTAGAGTTTTTTTTATATACATCCAGCAACTCATCGATCCTTTTTTGCTCATTTAAAAGTATTTTACTGGGAGTTGGGCGTTAGCGCAGTGAGTTAAGCACACATGGCGCAAAGAACAAGGACCGGCTTAGGGATCCTGGTTTGAGATCGGCTCCCTAACTGCAGGGGAGTCACTTCACAGGCGGTGAAGCAGGTCTGCAGGTGTCTTTCTCTTCCCCTCCTCTCTCCATTTCTCTCCGTCTTATCTAACAACGACGACATCAATAACAACAACAATAATAACTACAACCACAATAAAAAAATAAATAAAAACACAAGGGCAACAAAAGGGAAAATAAATAAATTTTAAATAAAAATATTTTACTGAGCTGGTGGGGTAGTTTCAAAGGTAGAGTGCCTGTCTTGCACACCTGAAGCCTTGGTTCAAGCCCTGCACTACCATAGGGATGTGCCCTCTGTCTCTCTTATACCTGCCAACATGAAATTGAGAAAAGAAGGGGGCCGGGCGGTAGCGCAGCGGGTTAAGCCGAATGTGGCGCGAATCGCAAGGACCGGCAACAGGATACTGGTTCAAGCCCCTGGCTTCCCACTACAGGGGAGTCACTTCACAGGTGGTGGTGAAGCAGTGAAGCAGGTGTCTTTCTCTCCCCATCTCTGTCTTCCCCTCCTCTCTCCATTTCTCTCTGTCCTATCCAACAACAAGAACAATAATAATAACAACAACAATGATGAAACAACAAAGAGCAACAAAAAGGGGGAAAATAGCCTCCAGGAGCAGTGGATTCACAGTGCAGGCACCAAGGCCCAGCAATAACCCTGGAGGCAAAAAAAAAAAAAAAAAAAAAAGACAGAAAGAAAGAAATTTAGAAAAGATATGAAGAGTTTTCGTATTTTTCTTTTTTATTAGTGATTTAATATTGATTTACAAAATTATAAGATTATTAGGAGTATAATTGCATAACATTTCCATCACCAGAGTTATGTATCTTCGTCCCCTCCACTGGAAACTTCAGGAGTTCTCCCATGGTCACAGATTGTATTGACTTTATAGCTATAACTATCTATACTTATCTTCTTTTTTTGCCCATTTTTTCCCCTACATCCATGCCTTCACTTCCTTTCTAAGTCACACCTACACCTAGTACCCTCGTACTACTTCTGAGCATCCTCCCTTTTTTCCTCTTGTCTAATATAGAGAACAGTGTCTCACTTCCTTTGGTGTTTTCCAGATTCCTTGCCTTTCTGTAATGGTACAGAAACAAGATTCCTAGTTTCAAACACTTCAGGTCCTAGTGGAATGGGGATTCAGAGCACTCTGGTCTTTTTCTCCTATTCTTTACCCCACTGGAAATATGGACCAAAATTCTTTTTGGGAACAGTTAGGAAAACACAAAGCAGAACTTGGACTGGAGTTGGTGTATTGCACCAAAGTAAAAGACTCTGGGGTGGAGAGGAGGGTTCGGGTCCTGGAACAGGATGGTGGAGGAGGACCTAGAGGGGGTTGAATTGTTATGTGGAAAACTGAGAAATGTTACACGTGTATAAACTATTGTATATTACTGTTGACATTAATCACCCAATAAAGAAATAAAAAAAAAAAAGGGACACTCAGAAGTGGTAGATGTGAGGTAGAAAGGAAGAGTAGGCAGGGCCATAGGAATGAATGGGAAAATATATAAATATAGATAGATAGTTATAGAAATAATAGTCAGCCAACATATGTGATCTTGGGAGAACTACTGCAGTTTCCAATTAAGAGAATGGGGACACAGAATTCTGCTGGTGGGAAAGGTGTGGAATTACATCCATGATATAATTTTATAGATCAATATTAAATCACTAATAAAAAAAAAGAATTTTCCTGCTTAGTATTACTTAGTCCACTACTAAGGACTGCAACTAAGTGATCACATCTGACTTTTTGTACTTGATTGTTGAAAAGGTGAGAGAAAAGGTCTCAGAAAATACGTAGTGTTTACAAAGAATTCAAGGGAAAAATAAATCACCCAAATCAAATGGCTACTGAATACTTTCTGTATCAGTCTGACACTCCACTAGGTACTATTAGTATTAAAAAGATAGAGCAAGTTATTTTTTTAAAAATCCTGGAAAATTTACATATCAACAATTGTCAGGCTTACTCATTATTTATAAAGCCAGGTGGTAAAAATGTCTAAATGAAGCAGATGCAAGTAAAGATGTTGATAACTTGGAGTAGGGCACCAAAGTAAAAACCCTGGGTTGAAGGTGAGGGTGGATGTTCAGCTTGGGCGGCGGGGAGATGGGACACAGTCATTTGGTGGTGGGAATGGTGTTTATGTACACTCCTATTAAAATTTGAAGCCATATAAATCACTATTTAATTAATATGAGAGGGGAAAAATTGATTGAATGTCTCAAACTTTTTAAAGCACAGACTCTTTTTAATATATAAGCTGAGTCTTTGATATGTTGACTCTCTTTAAAGCTTAGACCAGGAGGCGGGGCTACCGAACAGCAGCAGTTGTGTTTCTCTCCTCTCCTGGGTCAACTAGGAATACCAACAGGGACCACCTGGGACCACAACAAGGCAGGACTAGAACGACTTCAGGAACCCACCAAATCACTGGTTCCAGATGCTAGCATGAAGCTGACCAGAGCATTTCCACACTACGATCATCATCTCTGGCATTATGCTATTCCACTGCAGAATACTGTGCCCCAGTATGGTTCCGTAGCCCCCATGTCCACTTGGTCGATTCCAAATTATATTCCTCCATGAGGATCATTTCTGGAACCATCCGTTCCACCCCGGTTCCATGGCTGCCAGTTCTCAGCAACATCGCCCCGCCAGATATTCGTCGGGATACGGCATCATCTAAGTTTATTTCCCACGTCTACGCTCGACCGGACCTGCCAATATACGCGGATATCTTCGCCCACCCTGTCCAACGCTTGACGTCTCGTCACCCAATCTGGTCCCCTACGCCTACACTGAACTTCTCTGTTCCAGACTCTTGGAAACAGAGTTGGCAGTCAGCTGAGGTAAAGAACAAACACCTCATCACAGAGCCCTGCAAGCGTCAACCCGGCTTTGACCTAGCACGTTATGATTGGGCCCTCCTCAATCGCTATCGAACAGGCGATGGCCGGTGCGCCGCTATGTTCCATCGCTGGGGAGCCAGAGACGACCCGAACTGCCCCTGCGGCTACAGACAGACTATGACCCACAGTCAACGACTGCCACCTCTCCAGATTCAAAGGAGGTCTCGAAACTTTACATCAGGCTCAACCTGACGCTGTTGACTGGCTATGGAAGAAGGGCAAACGCTAGAAGAAGAAGCTGACCAGACTTCCCTAGACAAACAACCCCACCAATGTGTCCTGGAGCTCCACTTTTCCAGAGCACTTCCCCACTAGGTATAGTGAAAGAGACGCTGGGAGTATGGATCGACCTGTCAACGCCAATGTTCAGCAGGGAAGCAATTACAGAAGCCAGACCTTCCACCTTCTGCATCCCACAACAACCTTGGGTCCATACTCCCAGAGGGTTAAAGAATAGGAAAGCTGGGGGTGGGGCAGTAGCGCAGCAGGTTAAGCGCAGGTGAGGCAAAGCACAAGGACTGGCATAAAGATCCTGGTTTGAGCCCCTAGTTCCCCACCTGCAGGGGAGTCGCTTCACAGGCGGTGAAGCAGGTCTGCAAGTGTCTGTCTTTCTCTCCCCCTCTCTGTCTTCCCTTCCTCTCTCCATTTCTCTCTGTCTTATCTAACAACAACGACATCAATAACAACAATAATAGCTACAACAATAAAACAACAAGGGCAACAAAAGGGAATAAATAAATAAATATTTTTTAAAAAGGAAAGCTATCAGAGGAGGGGATGGGATACAGAGTTCTGGTGGTGGGAATTGTGTGTAGTTGTACCCCTCTCATCCTATGGTTTAGTCAATGTTTCCTTTTTATAAATAAATTTTTAAAAAGATGTTGACAACTATCTAGCAGAGTAGATACTTCAGTTTGTGTGAGATGTAACACTGATCCATGTAATGATGGGTTGAACTGATAATTAAAAATGTAGAGTAAAAATATTTTGCTTTAAAAAATATCAGTTCCATTTTGATTAGCTTTCCCTGATGTTAACCTAGTATTGAAAATAAAGTCAATATATTCCTAGAATAATGATGTGTTGGAAAGGGCATAAATTTTTCTTTTTTTAATGGAAAGTTAATGGTTTACATTAAAATTTTTTGGCACATGGGTACAACTTCTCATCTCACCAAGATAGGTATCTGCAAAACAAAAAGCAAAAAAACAAACAAAAATATTCTCAATAGGGTGCAGAAGGTGGGAGTTCTGGCTTCTACAATTGTTTCTCCACTGGACAAGGATGTTGGCAGGTTGATCCACACACCCAGCCTATTTCTTTTTTTTTTAAATCAAGTTACTTTTCTTTTTCTTAAGATTTTATTTATTCATTAGAAAGAGGAGAGAGAGAGAGAGAGAGAGAAAGAACCACACTTCACTCTGGTACATGTGCTGCCAGGGATTGAACTCGGAACCTCATGCTTTAGAGTCCAGTGCTTTCTCCATTGAGCCACCTCCTGGACCACAGCACCCAGCCTATTTCTATCTTTCCCTAGTGAGGTAGGGCTTTGGAGAGGTGAGGTTCTGGAACATATTGGTGAGGTCATCTGGACAGGGATAGACCTATTAGCTCTTAGGAAACCAAAGTAGAGATCAAGTTTGCACAATAAGGATGGTGACCAATGAAAGGAGGATAAAGGGCTTTTGTAGATTTTTTTATGCCACAGGCAGCTTCTGCAGGGAACAGTGTGTCAAGGTCCTGGCACCTTCTCTCTGACTTATGGAGATAACACAGTTGTTCACATGGCACTGACTCCGTGCTAATGATAGCATCATTTCTCTCCTGCTGTATGGGAACTAATTAATAAGAATTTTGTTCTTTCTGCACACTTTATTCATTCATTCAATTAACTTATTTTTTCTTTGTTTCTTTATTTCCTTTTGTTGCCCTTATTGTTTTATTGTTGTAGTTATTATTGATGTTTTTGTTGTTGTTGGATAGGACAGAGAGAAATGGAGAGAAGAGTAAGACAGAGAGGGGGAGAGAAAGATAGACACCTGCAGACCTGCTTCACCACCTGTGAAGAGACTCCCCTGCAGGTGGGGAGCCGGGGGGCTTGAACCGGGATTCTTATACCGGTCCTTGTGCTTAGCACCACCTGCGCTTAACCCACTGCGCTACCCCCCAACTCCCTCAATTAACTTCTGTTAACTATGAGCATGGAGATTAGACTGGGTATTGGGATACAATGCTGAGTAAGGTATTCATTTGATCTTCACTTGCAAGATGTACAGATGAGTGTTTAGATTATATGTCATGGAGACTACACTATCTCCTTTATTTGCTTTACTTTGCAAAGGGCCCCATATGGGTAATCCTACCTGTATACAACATTTATTTAGACTCCACTGGGCTCCCAGTGATTTTCAGAAATGGTGACCTGCTTTTTTTTCTTTCTTTCTTTCTTTTAGACAGAAGGCAAGAAGCAGAGAGATAGAGAGGGGAAAGATGTGACTACTGCTCTAATGCTCATGAAGCTTCCCCCTTGCAGGCACTCTCATTTGGTGGCCTACGGCTCAAACCAAGTCTTTGCACATAGTAACATAGTAACATGTGCACTTTATGAAGCGAGCCACCTTGCTGGCTCCATTTGCCTGTTCTTAGTGAATACTACATCTTCTTCCTCAGCAGCTGTTTCAATCTCTTCCCTTATTCTCAAAACCCAACACCTGTCCCATCCAGTCTCGGGTGACCTCACTTTCTTCTCTTGAGAAGAGAAAGTTTCCCATCTCCAGCTTCCTTCTGCATTCAAAATGTTTTTGCACCCACTTGTCCTCATTGTTCATTTCTCCTGTATCAAATCAAGACATACAACTGCTCCCGTCCAAGGACATCTTCTTTACCTCATTCCCATATGTTTATCAAATTTTTGCAAACTTGAACCATCAACCATCTCCTCACACCTCCCTCCTCAGTCTCTTCTTATCCCTGATTCATTCACTTTGGACTACAAACATTCCCAACTCTCTTACCCCGAGGGAAGAAAGATTTGCCTCAATTCTAATGTTCCTTGGAATAATCCATCTTCCTTTGCCTCAAACAACTGAAAGCAGACTAAATATGAAGTCCCTAATAATTATAGCTAATATAATCCTTAGGGTCTTTTTCCTCCCTAGTCATTTATTCAGTGACTCTTTTTCATTTTCTTGTCCTTCTCAATTGCTATCCCTTCTTCCCCTCCCCTCAAGGTTATTGCCTGTATAACATTTCTTCTCTCTTCTAGTCATTTCCTGGGCCCCTCCATTCTCATGACTCCCTAATCTCTGCACAGCCAGCCCTCAAATTAGAATCACTAGATCCCACCTCATTCTCAGGTTGCTGACCTACATTTTCTGTGCACTTTTCTCTTGGGATGGCTTGGCAAGCACCTCAAACTCCATCCAAACCAGCTCATCATCTTCCCACCATACCAGTTCTTCCTGTTGCCTTTCCTACGTGGTTTGGCACCATCATCCTTCTAAGCAATCTTGCTTCTCCCTTGTTATTCATACTTGAACAGTTTTAAGATCTGCAGATGCTGCTTCAGTCATAGCTCTTTATGCATTGTTTATGTTCTTCCAGTCAGAGTTTCCACCTGCTTCAGTCCCTCATTATTGGTCTCCTTACTGAGATTGCTTCTTTACAAGTCTCCCTCACTTCGCTATCTTCCTTTTTAGATGTATTTTTTCTCAAAGATGTGAGTTTACTCTAAATCTCTAAATGAAAGTAGAATCATGTCACTGCATGGTAAGAGAGAAAGAAAGAGAAAAATAAAGAAAGGCAATAGGTTCCTATAGTTCACTACATGAAGGACAAATTCCAAAGTATCTAATTACAGTCATCTCTAGTATGCTCTTTAATACTTCTTGACCTGACCTCATTTTAATTTTCAAACCCTGTGTTCCATTCAAAACTTACTGGGCTCTCAATACAACTTTCATTTTTCCACTTTCAAACCTTTACTAATACTGCATTTGACTTCAGATATCTTATCCTTTCACCCAAACCACCCAACCCAAAATCTTAACCATCCATAACCCAATTAAATTATGGGCAGAGGGTTAGAATAGGTGACTTTCTAAAGAAGACATAAAGTAGGGAGCCAGGCTGTAGCACAGTGGGTTAAGCGCACATGGCACAAAGCGCAAGGACCGGAGTAAGCATCCCGGTTCAAGCCCCCGGCTCCCCATATGCAGGGGGGGGGGTCCCTTCACAGGCGGTGAAGCAGGTCTGCTGGTGTCTGTCTTTCTCTCTCCCTCTCTGTCTTCCCCTCCTCTCTCCATTTCTCTCTGTCCTGTCCAACGACGACGACATCAATAATAACTACAACAATAAGACAACAAAAGGGAATAAATAAATATAAAAATAATTTTTAAAAAAGACATAAAGTGGGTGATAAGGCATATGCAAAGGTGTTCAAGGCCCCAGAAGTGGCATAGCAGTAAAGCTCTGGTCTTTTTTTTTCAATTTTTTAAAATTATCTTTATTTATATATTGGATAGAGACAGTCAGAAATCCTGAGGGAAGGGGGTAATAGAAAGGGAGAAGGAAAGAGATACACCTGCAGCACTGCTTCACAACTTGCAAAGCTTGCAGGTGGGGACTTAGGGCTTGAACCTGGTCCCTGCACATTGTTGCACTCAACCAGGTGCGCCACCACCTGGCCCCTAGTTCTGGTCTTATAAGCATGAATTCCTGGGTTCAAAACCCAGTACTACATATGCCAGAGTATGGCTCTGGTCTCTTTCCCTACTCCCTCAAATCTACCTATATCTCATTAAATAAAATAAATAAATAAGAAATAAGAATGATGTTAAAATCACTAGTCACCAAGAAAATGCAAGTTAAAATCTCAACAAGATATAACTTAACACCTGTTAGAATGGTTATCATCAAAACTGCGTGTGACAACAAATGCTGGCAAAGATGTGAAGAAAAGAGAGCCCTTACAGAGTTTAGATGGACATATAAAGTGATACAGCCTCTATGGACAACAGTATAGAAGTTCCTCAAAGTTAAAAGCAGAACAACCATGTGACCCAGGATTCCTATTACCGGGTGAAAAGGGAAGTTAAATCAATATCTGCACCCTGTCTATAGAGTCCCATTCCAGAATAGTGCATTATTTGGTTTATCTGGAAGCACCGACAAAAGAACTTCTCTTATCATTATCTTTATTTATTTATTGGATAGGGAGAGCAAGAAATCAACAGAGAAGGGGGTGATAGAGAGGAAGAGAGACAGAAAGACACTTGCAGCATTGCTTTACCACTTTCAAAGCGTTCCCCCTGCAGGCGGGGACCAGGAGCTTGAACCCAGGTTCTTGCACATTGTAGTGGGTGCACTAAACTAGGCACACCACCACCCAGCCCCCAAAGGACTGCTTTTGATTTAACTTCACACCGAGCTTATTCAGTTGGAATATTCTTTTTCCAAAAGACATTTACTGGAAATAATCAGCAGCAATTAAAAAAAAAAAATCTCGGGAGTCGGGCGGTGGCGCAGTGGGTTAAGCGCACGTGGCGCAAAGCGCAGGGACCGGCATAAGGATCCCGGTTAGAGCCCCCGGCTCCCCACCTGCAGGGGAGTCGCTTCATGGGCGGTGAAGCAGGTCTGCAGGTGTCTGTCTTTCTCTCCCCTCTCTCTCTGTCTTCCCCTCCTCTCTCCATTTCTCTCTGTCCTATCTAACAACAAAGCAACGTCAACAATGGCAATAATAACCGCAACGAGACTGCAACAACTAAGGCAACAAAAAGGGGGGGAAATGGCCTCCAGGAGCGGTGGATTCATGGTGCAGGCACTGAGCCCAGCAATAACCCTGGAGGAAAAAAAAAAAAAAATCTCAGAGGTGGCAGTAACAGTTGAAGCAAACAAGCTGAGTAAGAAACTTGAAAAGCTGATGTATGAAGGCTGGGGAGACAGCATAATAGCTATGCAAACGATTTTCATGCCTATGCCTGAGGCTCTGATGTCCTAGGTTCAATCCTCAGCATCACCATACATCAGAGCTGAGCAGAGCTCTGGTCTCTCTGTTTCCCTGTTTCTCTCACTTATTAAAAAATGAATATATGAAAAATGATGAATGAAATAGTGGGGGTTGTATTGCTAAATGGGAATCTGGGGAATGTTATGCATGTAAAAAAAAAAAAAGAAGTAGAAACGCAAAGCAGAAATTGACTGAGTTTGGAGTATGGCACCAAAGTAAGAAAGCAGAAGTATACTAGAGTTAGCAGTGAGTACCTCCCTAATACTTCCTCTCCACTTTTCCAAGCTTTGGGTCCATGATTGCCCAACAATTTGTTTGGCTTTGTATGTTAACTCTCTTTTCAGTCACCAGGTTCCAGGTGTCATCAGGATGCCGGCCAGACTTCCCTGGATTGAAGACACCACCAATATGTCCTGGAGCTCAGCTTCCCCAGAGACCCATCCTACTAGGGAAAGAGAGAGGCAGACTGGGAGTATGGACCGACCAGTCAACGCCCATGTTCAGCGAGGAAGCAATTACAGAAGCCAGACCTTCTACCTTCTGCAACCCTCAAAGACCCTGGGTCCATGCTCCCAGAGGGATAGAGAATGGGAAAGCTATCGGGGGAGGGGGTGGGATATGGAGATTGGGTGGTGGGAATTGTGTGGAGTTGTACCCCTCCTACCCTATGGTTTTGTTAATTAATCCTTTCTTAAATAAAAAAAAAATGAATATAAAATAATTTCCTTTTGTGGCCCAGGAGGTGGCACAGTGGATAAAGCATTGGATTCTCAACCGTGAGGTCCCAGGTTCAATCCCTGGCAGCACATGTACCAGAGTGATGTCTGGTTCTCTTTCCTCCTGTCTTTCTCATGAATAAATAAATTCCTTAAAAAATATTAATAAAATAAAATAGTTTCTTTTTAATTAATGGATGAACTGTCTACAGGAGGGGAATAGGTGGTGACTCAGATGGTAAAACATACATGTTACCTTGTGAAAGGGGCCAGGTTCAAGCCCCCAGTTCCCACCTGCAAGGGGGAAGCTTCACTATTGGTGGAGCAATGCTGAAGGTGTTTCCCCTTCCCTCTTTCTTTCTCTCCCTCATTCTCTGTTTCTAATTCCCTTAAAAAAAATGTATGACCTGAGGGCGTGGTAGCACACTGGGTTAAGTGCACCTAGTGTAAAGAGAAGGACCTATGTAAGGATCCTGGTCTGAGCCCCCAGCTCCCCACCTGATGGAGGGGGGGCACTTCACAAGTGGTGAAGCAGGTCTTCAGGTGTCCATTTTTCTCTCTCCCCTTCCTTTTCTCCCCTTTCTCTCTCAATTTCTCTGTCCTATCCAACAACAACAACATTTTTTAAAAAGTGCAGCAGGGGAGTCGGGTGGTAGCACAGCAGTTAAGCACACATGGAGCAAAGCGCAAGGATCGGCCTAAGGATCCTGGTTCAAACCCCCGGCTCCCCACCTGCAGGGGAGTTGGTTCACAAGCAGTGAAGCTAGTCTGCAGGTGTCTATCTTTCTCTCCCCCTCTCTGTCTTCCCCTCCTCTCTCCATTTCTCTTTGTCCTATCCAGCAACAACGACATCAATAATAATAACAACAATAAAACAAGGGCATCAAAAGGGAATAAATAAATATTTTAAAAATGTAGCAGGTTAAGTGCACGTGGCACAAAGTGCAAGGACCAGTGTGAGGATCCCAGTTCGAACCCCCAACTCCCCACCTGCAGGGGAGTCACTTCATAGGCGGTGAAGCAGGTCTGCAGATGTCTGTCTTTCTCTTCCCCTCTCTGTCTTCCCCTCCTCTCTCCATTTCTCTCTGTCCTATCCAACAGTGATGACATCAATAACCACAACAATAATAACTACGACAACAATAATAGCTACAACAAGGGCAACAAAAAGGTAATATATATATATATATATATATATATATATATATATATATAATATCTTTAAAATAAATGGCCACCAGGAGTAGTGCAGGCTCTGAGCCCCAGAGATAACCCTGGAGGCAAAAAAAACGGGGGGGTAACTCATAGTGGTGGAGTCACGAGGGCACCAAACCCTAGTGACAATACACTGGTGGCAAAAGAGAAAAAGAAACATCTATAGGAACTTTGAAAGCCTCCAGAATATTCTTGCAAATCTAGAAACCCACATGCAGGTGCAAAACTACACATACATGCTTAGGGGAGATTGAGAAGGTCCCAATCACCCACTTCTAAATGGCTTCAAGTTAAGTCTATAACTTAAAACTAAGCAATGGCTTTAAATTAGATTCTAAGACATTGAAGAAATGTCCCCACAGGCACACACGGCCTATCTGCAAAAGCTGGGAGGGCTATTGGTTCAGGCATGTAAGAAACCCGCAGGATAGTCACTCAGATCATGCATGACAACTGAACAAATACTTCAGTAGGCACACACAACAAAGAACACAGACTTTACAGAAATGGTTCAAGAGTCAGTTGGATATATATGCTTTTCTTTCTTCTAGATAAAGGATGAGAAGGGGGGGAGCAAAGAGAGAAGGACTATAGCAGCACATAACAGGAAATCCACAATTTCAGATGTCTTTGTTAAAAAGTCAAGGAACATCTTAACCCAATAACTTAAACTTTCACCCTTAAGAAGCTAGAAAATAGGGAGTCGGGCAGTAGCTCAGCGGGTTAAGCGCATGTGGCAGGAAGCTCAAGGACTGGCATAAGGATCCTGGTTCAAGCCCCTGGCTCCCCACCTGCAGAGCAGTCGCTTCACAGGCCAAGTGAAGCAGGTCTCCAGATGTCTATCTTTCTCTCCCCCTCTCTGTCTTCCCCTCCCTCTCCATTTCTATCTATCCTATCCAACAATAATGACGACATCAATAACAACAACAATAATAACTACAACAATAATAAAAAGATAACAAGGTCAACAAAAAGGAAAATAAATAAATAAATTTTAAAAAATAAATAAAAAATAAAAATAAGCTAAATAATAATGATGATAAACAGATTAAACCTGAAACAAGCAAAGGGAAGGACATCATAAGGCTTAGAGCAGAAGTAAATGTAACAAGGACAAGGGGAGGGAGAGGGAATAGGGAAAATCAACGAACCCAGAAGTTGACTGTTAAAAGATGAACAAAGTTGACAATCTTAAATTAGAATGACCAAGAAAGAAAGAGTTCAGATTAGCAAATTGGAGGGCAGGGTTAGATAGCATAATGGTTATGCAAACAGACTCTCATACCTGAGGCTCCAAAATCCTAGGTTCAATCCTAGGAATTATTATAATTAATAATTATTAATTAATTATTAATGCTTTATGTGTAATTTCTCAAGAGACAAAGCCAGAATCCAGGTACCTGAGGTAAAAATACAGGTGCCAGGAGACAGTGTCTTTTGAGATTTGAGAACCACATTTAAGAATGCTTCTGAAAGGTGGATCTACATCAGAATCACCTGGAGGCCTTGCCTATCAAAGGACCCATTGGTGAGGTCATCTGCCCAGGGAATTCAGGATGAAATCTTAGTAGTGTCCACAACTTGGTGGCTGAAAGGCAGTAAGATATAAAGCAGGACAGTGGTCCAGGAGGTGGAGTAGTGGATAAAGCACTGGACTCTCAAGCATGAGGTCCTGAGTTTAGTCCCTGGCAGCACATGTACCAGAGTGATGTCAAGTTCTTTCTCTCTCCTATCTTTCTCATGGATAAATAAATTCTTTAAAAAATAAAATAAAGCAGGGCCAGGTGGTGCTGCACCTGGTTGAGCACATGTCACTATGTGCAAGGACCCAGGTTTGAGCTCCCAGTCCCCACCTGCATAAGGAAAGCTTTGCAAGTGGTGAAGCAGGTCTGCAGGTGTCTCTCTCTGTCTCTCTCCCTATCTCCCCTTTTCTTCTCAATTTCTGGCTATCTCTATCCAATTGTTGGAGAGTGGGCCCACTCTCCAGGAAGTCCAGGCCATTGTTTCCATGAGAGTCTGAGCGGGTAGACCCCAGAACATTGCCCCTTTTCAGGTTGAGATATGGCAGTAACCCCCTGACCGCTGGAATTTATGATGGTTGGACCCTCGGACATGGGCACCTCTCTACACATGCCACTCGTCCCCCCCCCCCTTTTTAAACAAAGACCATAAATTACTTTGTATGGCTAACTTGAAAACTGCCAGCAAACATCCTGATTGCTCAGCTGCCTCCCTCCCCCCCTGCCCTGAAGTGCCTGTAATTTACCTCCAGAGAAATATGCACTGTGAAGCTTGTGATCAAACCTTGTATGATAACCTTTTACTTGTGATCAAATAGTTTGTAGGTCAAAATGTGACTATGCATTGTGTTGCTTTGTGTTTGGATTAATGATTATCTCAACCTTCCCCCACCCCCCCGCCCCACCCCCCACCCCATCTATGGGTATATCTACTTGCTTTTATTCCCACAATAAATGAGATTACCCTCTAAGGCTTCTCCCGGAGCTGGTTGAATCTGGCATGGCTTCTTCCTCTCCGGCGCATGTCGCTCCCAACATGCAGAGTCACCCTGGGACTCCCAGGGGGCTGCTCTGACCCTTCACCACCAGAGGTCAGAGAGATGGAGGACCCAGAACAACAGCCCATGTCCAATAAACAAATAAAGATTTAAAAATTAAAAAAAAATAGCATGTGGCGCAAAGTGCAAGGATTGGCTTAAGGATCCCAGTTCGAGCCCCGGCTCCCCACCTGCAGGGGAGTTGCTTCACAAGCAGTGAAGGAGGTCTGCAGGTGTCTGTCTTTCTCTCCCCCTCTCTGTCTTCCCCTCCTCTCTCCAGTTCTCTCTGTCCTATCCAATGACGACGACATCAGTAACAACAACAATAACAACCACAACAATGTTAAACCACAACGGCAACAAAAAGGAAAAATAAATAAATAAATGTAAAAAAATAAAAAATAAAGCAGGACAAAATATTTAATGAACAGGAAACATAAAGTAGGAATATAATAGATAGGAACAGGGATTTTAGGGTGTGTAGAAGCTAAGAAGTCTATTTTAGGTATGTTCCTAGTGACCCATGACTGTGGCAGTTTTTGCTGGATCTTGATAGCTAGCCTGCAGGTGGACTAAAAATATTGTCTGGGAATGAATTTCCTTTACTTTCACTCTTTCCTCCCCTCCCTCCATATTTATCTACTCATTAATGAGAAAACAAGTAGGAGAGGAAAGAACAGAGCATCACTCTGGGACATACAGTGAAGGGAATGATGCAGGTATCATCAGGGTATCAAGCTCCTAAATCCAACACTCTAGTCACTGTGCCACCTGCTGCAGGTGAGAATTTGCGTTTATAACAAGTTCCCAGGTGATGACAGTAATGCTGGCCTCTGGACCACCTTCTGAGAACCACTAGAACAGTAACGTGTGTAAGGAGAAAGAGTTCTCAGAAGTGTCTGAGCTGAGGACAGGGCTGAATCATTATCCATCTGTTTCCGTACTAGGACTGACTGCACATAATAATCATCTAGTGAAGTTTGGGGATGTGCAAAGAATCTGTTTTAACTAGTCTGGGGTTAAAGCCTATTGGGGCTTCAGTTGCCAGTTAAGGATATGACTCTACCCAGGGTGCACTTGGCAACACCTGAGGTCCTTTTGAAGCCTATCCAGGCCTGGCTCTACTCCAGACCAATTTTCAGAATCTCTAAGGGAAATAGGCCGTCAGTTGTTTTGATTTTTAATCAGTAGAGTATTTCTTTCTTTCTTATTTTTTTAAAGATTTTACTTATTTATTTATTCATGAGAAAGATAGGAGGAGAGAGAGAACCAGACATCACTCTGGTACATGTGCTGCTGAGGATTGAACTCAGGACCTCATGCTTGAGAGTCCATTACGCCACACAGTAGACTATTTCTTTACAACACTTTTGTTTATAGAAAATTGAACAGAAAGTACAGTGCTCACCCTTAACCGTTTGTCCCACTATTAATATCTTACAATGACATGGAATATTTGCTATAACTGATGAATGTTGGGTGAATTGATGAATGTTGAGTAATTTTTTTCATTATTATTATTTATTAAGCCCTATAGTTTGCAATAGCTGCTCCTCCTCCTCCTTCTCCACTTCCTCCTCCTCCTCTCCCTCATCCTCCTCTTCTACTTACTCCTCCTTTTCCTCCTTTTTCTGCCTTTTTATTTCCACCAGAGTTGTGGCTGGGGTTTGGCGCCTGCTCAGCAAACCCACTGCAGCCAGTTGCCTGTTTCCTTTTTCTTTTGCAGACAGAGAAACAGAGAGGCCAGGAACAAGAGAGAGACAAAGGGGGAGTTGGGCAGTAGCGCAGGGGGTTAAGTGCATGTAAATATATTACAAACTGTGCACAGTTCTTAATGTGATTATGTTTTCACTTTTTTCAATTTATTTTATTTTTTGTTACAATTAGAAAGAGAGAAGAGAACTGCTCAGTTCTGGTTTATGGTGGTGCTAGGGATTGAACTTGGGAACTCAGAGCCTCAGACATGAATGTCTTTTGCATAATCATTATGCTGTCTTCCCAGCCCTGTGTTTTCACTTTTAAAGGCCCATATTAAAATGTTTCCAGGTGGGAGTCGGGCTGTAGCACAGCGGGTTAAGCGCAGGTGGCGCAAAGCACAAGGACCGGCATAAGGATCCCGGTTTGAACCCCGGCTCCCCACCTGCAGGGGAGTCGCTTCACAGGCGGTGAAGCAGGTCTGCAGGTGTCTATCTTTCTCTCCTCCTCTCTGTCTTCCCCTCCTCTCTCCATTTCTCTCTGTCCTATCCAACAACGACAACAATAATAATAACTACAACAATAAAACAATAAGGGCAACAAAAGGGAATAAATAAATAAAATAAATATTTAAAAAAAATGTTTCCAGGTAACAAAGGAACTCTCCTGCACTGCTGGTGGGAATGTGAATTGGTCCAACTCCTTTGGAGAGCAGTCTGGAGAACACTCAGAAGGCTAGAAGTGGACCTACCCTATGATCCTGCAATTCCTCTCCTGGGGATATATCCTAAGGAAACAAACACACCCATCCAAAAAGATCTGTGTATACTTATGTTCATAGCAGCACAATTTATAATAGCCAAAACCTGGAAGCAAACCAGATGTCCAACAACAGATGAGTGGCTGAGCAAGTTGAGGTATACATACACAATGGGGGAGTAGTGCCCCCGGTTAAGCGCAGGTTGCGCAAAGCACAAGGACCTGGCATAAGGATCCGGGTTCCAGCTCCCGGCTCCCCACCTGCAGAGGAGTCACTTCACAGGTGGTGAAGCAGGTCTGCAGGTGTCTTTCTCTCCCCATCTGTCTTCCCCTTCTCTCTCGATTTCTTTCTGTCCTACCCAACAACGACGACAACAATAATAACTACAACAATAAAACAAGGGCAACAAAAGGGAATAAGTAAATAAATATTAAAAAATATTCAAACATGAATAACAAGTATGACAAAAGCACATAGTCACAGTTATTAAGGAGAAAAACTAGAAAGGAAGAAGAGATCGTGAGTCAGCTGGACTATAAATTGGAACAGTGCCAAGCCTTTGTGTTGTTGAGGGGTGCACAGAAGCTGTTAACAGCTTGGGGGGGGGGAGGTGGAGCCGCCTCTGAAAAGCCAAGCTTGCTAAATCCTTTGCTGCTAAATCAGCAAAGGGGTAGCGGGGGTTGTCCTTGGAATTTGGAATGTATATTCAAGTCTCTGCCTTTTTCTACTTCTCTTTTTACAGATGTTTAGGTTAACTGTCCTTTTATCTCATATCTGGGAGAAATCTTGAAAAGAGGATGCTTCGAGATCTAGAGAAATCTTGAAAAGGGATTGGCTTTCCTTGGGCTTTCCAGTGCCGCCCTCACTAGCTGGCAGATTTAGAAATTGGGGGGTGGGGGGGCGGCGGAAAGGAGGCAGGAGGGAGGAGAGCAAGGCTTCTTAAAGGGCCACACACATCATTTTACTGTTTATGATTCCTTTCTGGTGTTTTTGTTGTTGTTGTTGCTGCTGCTGCTGTTTGTTTGTTCTAAATATATATTTATTCTCTTTTGTTGCCCTTGTTTTATTGTTGTAGTTACTATTGTTGTCGTCATCGTTGTTGGATAGGACAGAGAGAAATGGAGAGAGGAGGGGAGGGCAGAGAGGGGGCAAGAAAGATAGACACCTATAGACCTGCTTCACCACCTGACTGTGAAGCAACTGCGACTCCCCTGCAGGTGGGGAGCCAGGGTCTCGAACCTGGATCTTCACGCCGGTCCTTGCCCTTTGCCACCTGCGCTTAACCAACCCACTGTGCTACCGCCCGACTCCCCTTTAAATTTGTTTTTATTTTTAATATTTACTTTCTGGTGTTTTATTACATTTGATAACACGACCCTCTCCTATGTTCCCCGTCTATTTAGTTAACTTCATGATCAGTTTTTCTTCTGGGACATAAGGAAGAGGGATTGGAAAGACTATGTGACACTTGTCAGCTACTTTATAAGATGAAGACCCTAATGATCTGAGCCAATTGTAGCAGTCTGGAATCAGCAGAATCCTCAGAACTGAGGTGCTGAAAAAAAATAAATAAAGACCAGGAAACTAAGCTGAGTTTAAGGGCTCAACTTTTGTTAAACCAGTTCCTATTAGTCTGCTGGACTACTCTGAATCATATGCCTGTGACCAATCATGAATCCTTAGCTCTGAAATATGTTTTTCGTTTGTTTGTTTTTTGCCTCCAAGCTTATCACTGGGGTTAGGTGCCTGCACTACAAATCCACTGCTCCTGGAGGGCATTTTTTCCATTTTGTGGTTGTTATTGCATAGGACAGAGAGAAATGGAAAGAGGAGAAGACACAGAGGAGGAGCGAAAGCTAGACACCTGCAGACCTGCTTCACCGCTTGTGAAGCAATCCCCTTGCAGGTGAGGAGCCTGGGCCTGAACCAGGATCCTTACTCAGGTCCTTGTGCTTCCCTCCATGTGCGCTATAACCGGGCCTCCCTGAAGTATGTGTATTTTAAAAGAATTTGATCACTTAACAAACATTAAGTACACTTAGTGAAAGAGGGTCCATAAAAACAGCAAAACCGGGGGCTTGGCGGTAGCACAGCGGGTTAAGCGCACATGGAGCCACGCACAAGGACCTGCATAAGGATCCGGGTTCGAGCCCGGCTCGGCTCCCCACCTGAAGTGGGTGGGGGGTCTCTTCACAGGTGGTGAAGCAAGTCTACAGGTGTCTATCTTTCTCTCCCCCTCTCTGTCTTTCCCTCCTCTCTCAATTTCTCTTTATCTTATCCAACAACAATGACAGCAACAACAACAACAATAATAATAACAAGGATAAACAACAAGGGCAACAAAAGGGAAAAAATAGCCTCCAGGAACAGTGAATTTATAGTGCAGGCACTGAGTCCCAGCGATAACCCTGGAGGCAAAAATAATAAACAAACTAACAAACAAATACAGCAAAGCTATAGTCCTGACACTAACAAAACTCATGGTATTATAAGAAGGCTATAAAATAAACTTGGGAAGCAGTATTATTGAGCATATTACTGAGCAGTATGTGAGCATAATACACACAAGCAGCATGGGAAATAAGAGTATCCAAGTTTGTCTGTAGGAACCAGGAAAAGTTTCTCAGAAGATAGTTTGTTGTTAAAGCTTGAATACTAAGCTGCTGTTTGCCAAGACAAGAGGTCATTTCAGGAAGAAGGAAATGAATTTACGACATAGCACAAAACTGCAAAGACATGTTCTGGAAATTACAAATACTTTTTTTACACTAGAGCATAATGGTGGGGGAGGGGAGGAGAAGCAAGCCAAAAACCTGTTTCCCAATTTGTAATAACTAACCACCCCTTTACTTCCCCCAACTAGTACAGAAACAAAAGGGAAACCACCCCTCTGGGGTCTGTCCTGCCTTTTAAAATTAGTTTTCTTTTTAAAATTATATTTATTTATTTACTTATTTATTTATTCTTTTGTTGCCCTTGTTTGATTATTATTATTGGAGTTATTATTGTTTTTGTTATTGATGTCGTTGTTGCATAGGACAGAGAGAAATCGAGAGAGGAGGGGAAGACAGAGAGGAGGAGAGAAAGATAGACACCTGCAGACCTGCTTCACTGCCTGCCTGTGAAGCGACTCCCCTGCAGGTGGGGAGCCAGGGGCTTGAACCCGGATCTTTACTCCAGTCCTTGTGCTTTGCGCCACCTGCGCTTAACCCGCTGCACTACCGCCCGACTACCGACTACCTAAACTTAGCTTTCTAACGGGAAAGGAAGAAGAGATCCAACAGCAAGGCATCAACTAAGAGGCTGTGGGACCAGCTATATTCTGGAGAGCATTAAAATGCAACAGCTCCAAGGGGCCCAGTCCTTACTTGCAGAGAGGAAGCTTCACAAGCAGTAAAGTTCTTTCTCCTCCACCCCCCACTTGTCTCTATCATAAAAAGATTAAAAATAAATAAAATATATTTAAAAATAAGTAAAGTGCAGCCCAAGAGAGTAATAAAGAGGAAATGGGAGGGGGTTAAGACCCAATAAAACACCTGTTGTGAGCTGCTACAATCTACTTCCTACTGTTAAATACACATTCATCATAGTATAGATGAAAATCTAATTGGCTTAATCAAGAGATTCACAAACCAGGCAGCCTTTTCCCATCTAGCTAACAGAAAAGCATAGGAAGAGTTGAATACAGTGTAGCTGGTGTGTGTGCGCGTGCCTACACGGAGTCCACTGCTTCTGGTGGCCATCTTTCCCCCCCCCCTTTTTTTTTTCTTTCTTTCTCCTTTTTTGGTAAAAATGGCAACTGAAAGGGAAGGGAGGGGTGGGGTAGAGAAAAAGAGAGAAACATGCAACACTGCTTTACTGCTTGTGAAGTTTACCCCTGCCCAGGTGAGCCCATGTTCTTGTGGTGCATGGTAATATGTGCACTCTACTTGGTGAGTCACTGCCAGGCCCCCACAATGTAGTTTTTATAGCAGAAAGGTGGGCTTTAGGAAGTTAATTATACAAACACACACAGTTTGTTTAAGGCAAGAAAACAATAGTCTAATCCTGAGAACTACAGTGGTTATCAGTTTGGGGGGGTCAGACGACAGAACTTTGGTGGTAGGTGTGGTGTGGAATTATACCCTTGCAATTTTATACTCTCGTAAACCACTATTAAATCACTAATAAAAACTTTTTTTTTTAAGCGCACTGAATTAAAAAAAAAAAAAAAAGATTGTTCCTCTGAGGTAAAGGGGGTGGAGTTGGGAGTGGGGTGTCACACCAGGCAGTTTACTTCAACTTCAGGCTGTCTAATTTAAAATTCCACTTCCAGGGCTGGTGAAATAGCTCACTTGGATAGTATGCTGCTTTGAGATGTGTATGAGCCAGGTTTGAGACCTGTGTCTACCACATTGAAGAAGCTTGTGGGGACTGGAGGAGTGCAGGTTGTAGCATCGGGTTAGGCACACATAGTACTATGTACAAGGACTTGCAAAAGGAAGCTTCACCAGCGAGAGGCAAGTCTATTTTTCTTTCTCTCTCTCTCCCTATCCACTCCTCCCCTCCCAATGTCCCTGTCCTGTCCAATAAAATGGAAAAAATGGCTGCCAGAAGCAGTGGATTGGTAGTGCCAGCCAGAGCCCCAGCAATAACCCTGGAGGCAAAAAACAAACAAGCAAAACTCTGGTGCTGTAGTCTCTCGTTCTGTCTCTCCATTGGAAAGAAAGGAAGGAAGGAAAGGAGGAAAGGAAGGGGGGGAGGAAGAAAGAAAAAAAAAAGAGAAAAGAATTCTACTTATGTGGCAGGGAAGGTGGCTCAGAGGGTAAAGCGTGTGTTTTACAACCTGAGATCCCAGTGGTGCACTGATATCTCTCATACACGACAAATACAACTTAAAAAATTTATTTATTCTATTTTGTTGCCCTTATTTTTTTATTGTTGTAGTTATTAGTGATGTCATCATTGTTGGATAGGACAGAGAGAAATGGAGAGAGGAGGGGGAAGACAGAAGGAAAGACAGACACCTGCAGACCTGTTTCACCGCTTGTGAAGCGACTCCCCTGCAGGTGAGGAGCCAGGGGCTCTAACCGGCATCCTTACACCAGTCCTTGAGCTTTGCGCCACCTGTGCTTAACCCACTGCGCTACCGCCTGACTCCCGACAAATACAACTTTAAAAGTAAACCTTTCATTTGTGGGAGAGATTAAAAATGCAATTAGATGTGGTATTAAGAGTCGGTTTGATGATTATGAGGCATAGCATATGTGGCTCCAATTTGGGCTCGTTGTCTTTTTAGCACAATTATTGATTCTTGTACAGAAGAGGAAGATGAGCCAGCACAAATTAGTTTTTGAAACATCTTCCTGCAATGGTAAGGCTTTGCAACCACTGGCGTTTTATACAGGTTCTAGGTTATCACCTAGTATTTACTTCTAAACAAGTCCTAGGGGCCGGGTGGTGGTGCACCGCTTCAGCGCACATGTCACAATGCTCAAGCACACCAGTTTGAGCCCCCGTCCCCACCTGCAGGGGGAAAGCTTTATGAGTGGTGAAGCAGTGCTGCAGGTGTCTCTCTGTCTCTACCCCTTCCTATGATCCCCTTCCCTCTCAGTTTCTCTCTACCCAATAATAAATAAAATCATCTAGGGGCCAGGCGGTGCCACACCTGGCTAAGTGCTCATGTTACAGTGCACAAGGACGAAGGTTCAAGCCCCTGGTCCCCGCCTGCAGGGGGAAAGCTTCACGAGTGATGAAGCAATGCTGCAGGTGTCTTTCTGTCTCTCTCCCTATCTTCCCCCTCCCTTCTCAATTTCTCTCTGTCTCTAGCTAGTAAATAAATAAAGAAAATTTTTTAAAAAAAATCTTATTTAAAAAAGACAATCTCTCCCACGGAATAGTTTTTTATTAGTGTTTTTAAAGGTTTTTCGAGAAGCAGGTCCTTAGTCATGCGTCTTACAAAGTAAATTCATGGGCTGGGAGAATAGCATAAAGGTCATGCAAAAAGCCTTTCCTGCCTGAGGCACCAAAAGTCACAGGTTCAACTCCTAGCACCACCATAAGCCAAAACTGAGCAGTGCTTTGGTAAAAAAATAAATAAATAAATAAAAACAAAGTAAATTCCTCATAGACAAACAGTAGAATGACTTCACTCAACCCTGCTCCCTAGCCTGTCGGTCTACTTCTGGAGTAGCTTCCCTTTTCTCTGGCGGTCACTTCCCCAGGTCTCAGGAGTGCTAGGAACGCTATTGCACAAGCTCGAGTACCGGCCGGGGGCCTCCGTGGCGTAAAGCCATTGCATACCCTGCCCGGGATTCTCGGGTCCAACGAGATTTGGCTCAGTAGGGCGTGGTTTCAAGCTGGCAAATGGAACAAGGTGGGGGGGGGGGGCCCCGGCTGTACAAAGGGGCGCGGTCCACCACCGCCCCGCCCCGGGGTCTCCGCCAGGTGCGCGTGCGCCGCGCCCCGCCCTGCGCCGTGGCCCCGCCCTCCGCCTGGCCTTCGTGGGCTGCCGGAAGTCTGGCACTCGCCGGCCTTCGTCATCCGCGTGGCGCCGCGGCCATGGCGAGGTGGGGGCGGCGAGCGGCCGAGCCCGGCGGCGACTTCCACGGAGCCCTGGGGCTGCTGCTGCTGCTGGCCCTGTGCGCCCCCGGGGCTGGGAGCCAGGCGCTCGAGTGGTACTCGGCCGTGGTGACCACTGAGTACGTGGACCCGCGGACCAACAGGACGGTGTGGAGCGTCTCGGAGAGCGGCCGCTTCGGCGACAGCTCGCCCAGAAAGAGCGCGCACGGGCTGGTGGGCGTCCCGCCGGCGAGCGACCCGGAGGGCTGCGCGCCCAACACGCCCTTCGAGCGCCCGACGCGCGGCGCCGCGGCCTGGGTCGCACTGGTGGCGCGCGGGGGCTGCACCTTCAAGGAGAAGGTGCTGGCGGCGGCGCGGAGCAACGCGTCGGCTGTGGTGCTGTACAACGAGGAGCGCTACGGGAACCTCACGGCGCCCATGTCCCACGCGGGTGAGCCGGCGGCGGCGGCGGCGGCGGCGGGCGGGCCGGCGCGACGTCCCGGCCGGCTGGGGTGTCTGCTGCCACTCCTGGGGTGCTTGCTGTCAGGACGAGGACCAGAGGAGTTTTGGTTTTGTTTTTGCCCCGACTCGGATCTCCAAGGGGGAAGGGAGGGGGACATGTCCCCTGCGAGAAGGAGACTGGGGAGAATGAAAAGTGAAAGCCGGGCGGAGGCGCATGGAACGTTTCTTTTTCTTTTTTCTTCTTTGTTGGAGGGGGATGAATGGTTTACAGACAGTAGTAGTTGGTGCATGCGTTAACATTTCCCGATTTTCCACGTAACTATTCAACCCCCTCGGGGTCCTCCTCTGCCGTCAGGTTCCAGGACCCATTCCCCCAACCTCCGCCTCCGCCCCAGAGCCTTTTACTTCGGTGCAATACACCAGGAAAGTTCCTTGATATTTACTTTATATAAAGTGTAAAGGAGAGCAACTCCCGGGAACCTCAGGCTTGCAGGTCCGCCGCTTTACCAGTCGAGCTATCTCCCCCAGCTGCGAGTCTCTTGGTCCTTAGCCGTGAGTTCCCTTCTTGGGAGCGCCTTGCAGGCTCGGGTGGGCTCTTGACCGGCTCTTTGGTTACACTCCGGCATCTTCTCCTTCGTCTAAACTTTGAGCCAGAGGGTCTGGGTTGAATTCCCAGTCGGAAAACCTAGGATAAAGTGCAGGTATGTTTTTCTCACTTGCCAAAGCAGAAGAGCTAATGAGCCGGGCTGAGCCTTGGGTTTAGGTGCCTTTCAGCAGGTGGTCAGTGCAGGATCCTTTCTTCCCCAGAGGAGCAAGTTGCATCTTCAAGCAGTAATGATAGTTTAAAAAATATATATTTATTCCCTTTTGTTGTTTTTTTATTGATGTAGTTATTGTCGTTGTTGTTAGGACAAAGAGAAATGGAGAGAGGAGGGGAAGACAGAGAGAAAGATAGACACCTGCAGACCTGCTTCACTGCCTGTGAAGTGGCTCCCCTGCAGGTGGGGAGCCAGGGGCTCGAACCGGGATCCTTACGCTGGTCCTTGTGCTATGCACCAGCGTAGCCAGCGCTTAACCCGCTGTGCTCACTCCCATAATGATAGTTTTTCTAAGACTTGTTTTGCAAGCTGTCCCCAGAACAGACTTCCATACTGTGGGAACAGTGGTTAATATTTCTTTTTCTTTAAGTTTGTGCTGCTGAAGATCGTTTTTGTTTTTTTTTTTTAATCCCTCTGTCTTTGTTTTGATTTCTACAAGGAAAGCTCAGAATCTCATAAGTGAAAGACAAAACAAGAACGGAAAAGATAGGTTGACAGAGGTTTTCATCAGGTGCTAAGAAATGGGCAGAAAGTAGGGTGTGAGAGGGCAGGATGGACGACAGTAAGATATTTGATGCTGGGAGGGAGTGATCAGACAGTAGAAACCCAGAATAGAAACGATGGAGTTGAAAGAATAAGGCTTTTCTCTGAAAAGCCAAGAGGTTTCATTCCACAACCCAGATACAGCCTAACATCTGTTCCTCAAGTTTAGGGATTGTGTCAAAGGAGAGAGGTTAGTGTCCTGGTTCATTGACTGTGGATGCCTGTGATCACTTCTGGATATACACATCTTAGTGTACACAATTTTTCTTTCAGTGACAAACTCACCAGCCTACACTTTTTCTAAATCTATTTACTGTTTGTTTTGGCATGCTGGGGTCTTCATGCTGCACACTGTCATAGCTACTGATGAACTCTATTTTTTAATTGAAGAAGTGAGAGAGATACCACACATCTGTTGTGTGTGGTGCAGGGGGCTCAAACCCCAGTCCTTGAATATGATAAAGTATGTATTCTATCAAGTGAACTACTACTTTCTTTTTTATTTCTTTTTTCTTCTTTGTCACCAGGGTTATGCCAACAGCTATCTCCTCTAACCCCCCTCCTTTTTTATGAGAAAGAGAAGTAATTGAGAAGGAAGGAGGAATAGAGAGATACCTGCATTACTGCCCCAATGCTCATGAAGGTTGGTTCCTTCCTGCTGGGGATGTGAACCTGGGTCCTTGTGCATGGAGGTAGTACACTTTACTAGGTGCACTACCACCAGGCTCTTCAGCTAGAGTTTCTTATAATGAGGTTAACATTATAAGAAAATAAGTGTTATCTAGGCGGATAACACTTTTTTAACAATAGTCCAATGATCTTTCTTGCATAATGACACACCATGTATCTAGGTCCAGAAAAAACACCCCATTAATGCCTGACTTTAGTGGCTAGATACATCAACTAATGGAGCATCAACCTTACATACCTGAGGTTGCAGATTGGATGCCTGGTACCACATATGCCTTAGTGACACTCTGGCTTCTTTCTGTTTCTCCGAAACTATTCTCTCACTTGTAATAAATAAAATAAATCTTTATTTTTTATTTGATCCTTTTATATTGTTCCCATTAATATTCATTGTTTTTTTTAACCACATGAATAATTGTTTGAGAGAAAAGATGAAAATAACAGTTTTTTTTTTTCTTCTAATGTGTGTGGGGGGCTCACTACTTAATCCTCCTGGTAGCCATTAAATAGGACTTTACCTCTTTTTACAGGCGGGAAAAGTTGCTTAAAGAATTTAAATGACTTGGTCCAAGTTAAGGTGACCTGGCTAGATATTTGTTGTGGGAAAGACTGGCTTGTACATTATAACATTATTTCCAGCATCTGTGACTTCTACCTGATTCCACTAGTATTACCCCAGTTGTGACAGTCAAAAAATATCCCCAGATATTGCCAAATGTTCATGGTGAGAGGGAATGACAAGACAATCCAACATTTTGAACCACTGGTTTAAAGAGAGATTAGTTTGATAGCATTATGGCTAATGGATTAAATGTGACAAGCTGAACTAATCCAAGTAAGAGGGTAGTACCCAGGAAAAAATGACCCTAATGAAACTTGTTTGGGTGCAAGGATATAAATAAATGCATCGGGGGCCAGGTGGTAGTGCAGTGGTTTAAGTGCACATAATGCAAAGAGCAAGGACCCATGCAAGGTTTGAACCCCTGGCTCCCCATCTGTGTTTGTGTGTGTGTGTGGGGGGGGGGGGGTTGGTCGCTTCACTGCTGTGAAGCAGGTCTTAAGGTATCTTTCTCGACCCCTCTCTATCTTGTTCATCTCTCTCAATTTCTCTCTGTCCTATTCAATAACTACAACAAAAAAGTAAATGCATTATTGCTTTTTGAGGACTGAGCAGAATTAAAACTGGAATGAAGAAATCAAGAGAAGGTATAATGGTATATAATATATACATCAGGCTCAACCTGACGCTGTTGACTGGCTACGAAAGAAGGGCAAACGCTAGAAGAAGAAGAAGAAGAAGAAGCCATAAATGCCTGAGGCACCAAAGGTTCCAGGCTTAATCCGTAGCACCATGGCAAGCCAGAACTGAGTAGTAAACCGGTGCTGAGTAGTGCTCTGTTAAAAAAAAGGGGTGTGTGGGGGGAAGTCAGGAGAGGAAGCAGCATCAGAATTTGCTTTGTTCCACAGAACCAAGGTTCTGTGACTCAGACTTGGCTTTCTTGTGTTTGAGGGCCAGCACACTGGTCCAGTGATGGCTTGTGCTACACTGCCTTACTGGTATAGAACGCTGGTGTTCCACAGCCTAGGTTGCTGTGTGGCTGCTTATAAAATTGAATGATGATGGTCTTTCCCAAATTCTCAGGGAATATTTCTCCAGGGTTCCTATATAAACTTGTTACTTGACTCTGGAAGAATCAAGTACAAGGTATTTTTTACTTTAAATCATTATTTTATTGTGTTGCTGTTTGTGTGTGTTTGCTTGTTTGTTTTGTTTTGCCACTAGGGTAAAATGCAGAAACAGGTACTCGGTGTCCGCATCACTTCACTACCTCTAGTGGCCATATATTTTAAAATAGAGAGAGACCACAGCACTGCCCCACTGTTCATGAAACCCTTTTCTGCAGATGCTCCCATCTGGTGTTCTAGCACTTGAACCCAGTCCTCACACATGGTAACGTGCAGTCCACCTGTAGGCCTTTTAGTAGTTTTTTAATTTATGACTTTAGTATTCCTTGAGAACAACTTTAATAAAGCTCATTTAAATCTGTACATAATGAATAGTCATATAGAGCCAAGTGTTTCGCTTGCCCAGGGTTAGAAAAGCATAGACACAGGGGCCGGGTGGTAGCTCTCCTGATTGAATGCACATGTTACAGTGCACAAGGACCCGGGTTCAAGTCCTAGTCCCCAAGTGCAAAATGGATGGACAAAGTGTCTCTGGGTATGTGTCCTATGACTGGTTGTGGGTGGGCTCTGAATGACAGACTAGCACTGCAGAAGGTTGAAGGCCTGAGATAAAGTAATGCACAAGAGGAAAAGTGCAAAGTCATGTAAGATCATACATCGTATATAAAATAGGATGTGGGGTGACAGCATAACGGCTATGCAAAAAATAGCTTTTTTCCCCCCTGTTTTGATAGGGTAGAGAGAAACTGATGAGGGGAAGGTGGAGAGGAGAGAGGTACCAGAAGCATTGTTTCATGACTTGTGAAGCTTCTCCCCTGCATGTAGGGATGGAGCCATGAACTCAGGTCATTGAGCATGGTAACATGGGCTTCACCAGTTGCCGGGCCCCACAGAAAAAATTTTGTGCCTTTGGCACTAAACGCCCCAGGCTCAACCCCCAGCACCACCTTAACCTAGAGCTGAGGCAGTGCAGTGCTCTTGGGGGGAGGGATATTGGGCTGGTGAAATAGCTCACTGGAGTAGTATGTTGCTTTGCCATGTGATCATCCCAGGTTCAAGCTCATCCCCCACTGCATTGAAGGAAACTTCAGTGCTGTGGTCTCTTTCATCTCTCTCTCTCTCTCTGTCCTGTCTATATGTAAAACTAAGTGAACAAACAAATTAGAAAACTGTTTTTGAATAAGTCAAATTACATGAAACATAATTTTTAATTAAAAAAAATTTTTTTTTAATTTATTCCCTTTTGTTGCCCTTGTTGTTTTATTGTTGTGCTTATTGTTGTTGTTATCGATGTTGTTGGATAGGACAGAGAAATGGAGGCGTGGAAGACGGGGAGAGAAAGACAGCTGCTTCACTGCTTGTGAAGCGACTCCCCTGCAAGTGGGGAGCCGGGATCATTATGCTGGTCCTTGGCGCTTTGCGCCACCTGTGCTTAACCCGCTGCGCTACTGCCCGACTCCCAGTTTTTAATTCTTCAGCAGAGAATTCCATTTGTCTTGATGTCCTCATAACTCACTCTCTCAGGCCATACAAACACTGCATTTCTGAGACATTATATTCATATCTACTTGACTCTTTCCTCTACAAATAAGTCTTTAACACTCTCCTTGTAGGTCATTTCAACTTTAATGATTACCCAGTTTTTCAGATTAATTTATTTGTATAGAAACTTTTCTATTAACCCTCACTGTGTTGCTAAAGCTACAAAAACTAGTAAATAAGAACGGTTAATACTGATACGCTATATGGAGAGGCCTAGTAAGAAATTATGCGGGGGGAGGGGCGGTTGCGCACCGGGTTAAGCACACATACTATGAAGCATAAGGACTGGCGCAAGGATCCCTGTTCCAGCCCTGGCTCCCCACCTGTAGGGAGTCCACTTCACAAGTGGTGAAGCAGGTCTGCCTGCAAGTGTCTCTCATCCCTTCCCCTCTCAGTCTGTCTGTCTTATTGAAATAATTGAAAAAATGGCCATAGGGACAATGAATTTGTAGTGGCACTGAGCACCATTGATAACTCTGGAGGCAAAAAAAAAAAAAAAAAGAAAGGAAAAACAAACAAACAAAAACCATAGTAGGTGTATCTAAAAGGTGTTGAAGCTGTGTATACAGCAAGGGCTGGGTAGTGCTGAAAACCTTGGGCTGAAGTCTCCAGGTGGGGTAGGGACCTAGGATTAGGGAGAGAGAATGAAAACTATGTTACTTTAAAAGAAATCAGAAAGTTCGTGAGATTGTCTTGCTGAAACTTTAAAATGTGTTTCCTGTTGCCTGAATAAATTTTTCTAGAACAGAAATCTAATCCACCATGTTAAATATTTCAGTAGTTCTTATCTCCTTCAATAAAGAGACTGTTGAAATCTACTTTCAGTAGTTCTCTTAGGAGTAATGGAAACTAAACTCAAATATAACCCTTCAGAATTTTCAAGCAGTTGATCAAGACAAATTGTGTGTGTGTGTGTGTGTGTGTGTGTGTGTGTGTGTGAGTGTGACAGTACTAGGAGAAACAGACATTTTGAAGTAAAGCAGAAAAATAGGCAAATTATGTTTGACTCAGATATTTTATGTTATGGTTATTTGATTTGTTAAAAATACTCTATTTATGGAGGCCAGGTGGTAGCACAGCAGGTTAAGCTCACATGGCATCAAGTGCAAGGACCTGAGAAAGGATCCCAGTTCAAGCTCTCAGCTCCCCACATGCAGGGGGCTGCCTCACAAGCGGTGAAGCAGGTCTGCAGGTATATCTGTCTTCCCTTCCTCTCTTGATTTTTCTCTGTCCCATCAAACAAAAACAACAGCAATAACAACAAAGGCAACAAAATAGGAAAAATGGCCTCCAGGAGCAGTGGATTCATAGTGCAGGCACCAAGCCCCAGTGATAACCCTAGAGGCAAAACAAAAACAAAAAACCTATATTTATTATTATTTGACAAGTATGTTTATGATCATGTACTATATATGTGTGTATATTACATATATATGTATATATGTAATATATATATGAAGGTCTTGTGGAATGTGTAAAACAAAACACCCTTCAAGTAATTTGTGTGTCTGTGGGGGTTTCATCATCACAGGCCAACATTTCCAGAGAGAGGGAAAGAAAAAGACACCACAGCATTGAAGCTTTTCCCAATGTGGTGGTGGCTGGGCTTTGAACCTGGGTTGCACACATAGCAGAGCAATCATCATCCAAAAGAGCTGTCTCACTGACTCTGAGGAATTTTCTTATCTAATGTTGAGATGTAAATTTTGGGGGCGAGGGTGGAGAATTACAAGACCTTTTTTAGTAGGCCCACGGCAAAAAGTAATTCTAAGGGCTCTCTCCTCCCTCATCTCAAGTCTTTTGAATCTCTGTGCCTTCTATTAAGAAAAAAAAAAATCAGCTATTTAGTTTGGAAATTAGCTGCCATTTGCACTCTCACCACCAACGCTCTAGGATTGGCTTGGAAAAGGGGTGCCATTGCCTGGCTGTAGTTGGGATTGCATATGAAGTGACCCTGAGCTATAGCATTTTTACCCATCTGCCCTGCCTCTAGTTTATTATTAAAAAAAAAAAAAAAAAAAAAGACCTAGAAAAGCAAGTCACTAGAATGAGTGTTTGTTCAGAATTTCATTAATTCACAATGACTCTCAGAAGCACCCTTGCTATAATTATAGTGTAGCAAATAATTTAGTCTTTACTCTAGGCACAGTATTTTTAAGACTTGTATTTAGCTTTGTGAACTAAGATCATTTTGATAGAAGGTAGAGACAGGAGATGCTGCAGTACAGTACCACTGCTTGTGAGGCTTTCCTCCTGTGGGTGCTACCATATAATGTCTTGGGCTTGAACCCTGCTGCTTGCACATGATGATGTGTATGCTTTACTGGGTGAACTGTGTGCTGGCTGGCCCCAGGAAAGATGCTAATTTTACACTATGTATCAGCTTCTATGTGAGTCATTGGGGATAATGAGATAAATAAGATACTTTGATGTATATTTTACTTACTAACCAAACTGGAATGAATAGTCACCACCCCAAAAGTTTTTTTGTTTTTTTTTTTCCCTTTCACTAGGGCACTAGGGTTATTGCAGGGGCTAGATGCCAGTAACTTTTTTCCCCTTTATCGGATAGGACAGAAATTGAGAGAGGAAGGGGAGATAGACACCTGCAGGCTTGCTTCACTGCTTGTGAAGCCCCCCACGCCACCCCACAACCGCGCTACAGGTAGGGAGCGGAGCCTCAAACCCAGACCCTTGCATATTGTAATCTGTGTGTGTCAATGCCCAGGCCCTCTACGGGCTATGAAATCTTTTCTTTGCTTGTTAAATTTCTCCCACTTCCCAAGATATAACTTGTGTAGCAATTTTATGGAGAGTCCCCTTCCATTCCCAGACAGAATTATCACTTCATTTCTGTAGCTCTTTGTTATTGCACTTCCTTACTAGATAAGTGACAGACCAAAATAGAAAACTTCTCATCCCTATTTTACAGCTGGAAAAATACATAACAGAAAACCCAGGTAGTAGAGACAGTCAGACAGTGACTGGCTCGAACTCAGGTCTCTGACACCTGTCAGCCTATAACACAAGAGCTGGTCTTACACCTTAAAACTGATTTCTTTCTTTTCTTTTTATTTCTTTCCTTTCCTTTCCTTTCTTTTTTTTGCCACCAGGGTAGTTGCTGGGGCATGGTGCCTGCACAACAAAGCCACTGCTTCTGGTGACCTTTTTTTATTTTTTGATAGAACAGAGAAATTAAGAGGGGGTGGAGAAGGAGAGACAACTGCTGTACTTGCCTTCACCGTTTGTGAAAATTCCACCATGTAGGTAGGGAGAGGGGGCTAGAACCCAGGTCGTTGCACATGGTAATGGGTGTGCTTAGCTAGGTGTGACTTAGTTAGGTCGGGCCCTAACACTGACTTTGTCTAGTAGGCATATAACATTGTGTAGCTCTTAAGACTATTGAGACCTCATGTGCTTTAAGTGAGATGTTGAAGTAGAAATTTGTTTCAGAGTTGTTTTTCCTCCTTATCACCAAAAAGTTGAAAAAGGCATATCAGTACCATATGGCGTCAAGAAGGTTTTTGTTTTGTTTTTTGGTAAAAGTTTTTAATGGAGATAGGTGAATGGGGCTTGTACTTTTTTTTTTCTCTGAATATTTTCCACAAAGGGTTTATTAAGGAAATTAAAAAAAAAATGCTTTTGGCTTTTAAACTACCATATAATTAGAGGTGGTATGACTATTGTGATTATTTTTCATAGCTAATAGGTGTTTATTTTCTGAAGGCAGGAAATACCTTACTCCTTACTGTGTATCCCCAGTGATAACATGGTAGATTGTATCAGTGTCAGGACAACTAATGCTTATTAAGTGACATTTATAGGCCAGGGTCACAATATCACCTTCCAGACAGGAGTCACCTTAGAAGGGCACTCTTCTGGTGTTTCAGTAACTGAGTCCCTGTGACTGAGAGCTACAGTAGATTTGCTGCAGGTTAAATTTCTCTCTGCAGTAAAATCATGTGTGGTTTCATTGACCCAAGAATATTCTTTATATATTTCTATGCAGTGCTGAGGCTTGCACACACAATTTCACGGCTCCTGGACCAACATCCTCCTCCCTCCCAATGTATTACAGATGGGGGTGAGAGAACACCACCTTGTGCCTTAAACTTAAGACTCTTGTGCATGGCAAAGCACATACCCTACCCAGTTAAGTTTCTCTCTTGACCTCATGCTTTTAAAGTTACTTTCTAAAGATTTATTTATGAGGGCCCAGTGGTGGTGCAACTGGTTAAGCACACATGTTACAATGTGCAAGGACCAGGTGGTTTGAGCCCCCAGCCCCCACCTGCCGGGGGACAGGTTCGCAAGTGGTAAAGCAGTGTTTCAGGTATTTCTCTCCCCCTCATTCTCTAGCCACCTTCTTCCTTTTCAATTTCTGGCTGTCTACTCAATATATAAAGATAATATCAATATTTTTTTTAAAAGATATTTACTTATGAGGGGGCCTAATGGTGTGGTGGTATAGAGCATTGGACTCTCAAGTATGAGCTCCCAAATTCAGGCCCCAGCATTGTATGTGCCAGAATGGTGCTCTGGCTTTATCTCTCATTAATGAAAATTTTAAAATAATTTTTAAAATGTATTAGAGAAAAGAGAAAAACTAGAGCATCATTAGCACATGCAGTGCTGGGGGTCAGACTCAGAACTTCATGCTTCAGAGTCCAACTCTTTATCCTGTGTCACCTCCTGGGCTGCTTTTTTTTTTTTTGAATAAGTAATATGTGCACATGATTAGGGTTTGAGTTTGTCCAGCTTTTCTCCAGAGCCATTCAGTGTCCCCAGTCCCTAGTATTCTTCCTGAGGTCATCTGTATTTTGGGGCCGTGTCGATTGTTTTTTGTTTTATAACATACATAGTTGTCATGCTTTTTTTTTTTTTCATGCTTTTTTTTTTAATCCTCTTCTATCTTGAATACTGTCATTACTAACAAGCTGCTACCTCATTGTGTAATTTTAAATTTAAATCTCCCAAAGTCACTGGCTGACATTTGATTTTGATAACAAAAACTTAGGGAAAAACATTGGTGATAAGTATCTTAGTTATCAAATTTTGGGGCCAGAACTCGCATGCTTGAGGTCCCAGATGCCAGAGATTCAGTCCCCAGCACCACCATAAACCAGAGCTGAGAGGGGTTAGGTCTATCTCTCCTGTCTCATTCTCTTTCATGACTAAATATTTTAAAGATAGCTCATTGTGTAAGTATGTCTGTACAGTTAGGGTCTCAGAATTACTGGGTCAGAGGCTTGATTTATTTTATTTTATTTTATTTTATTTTTTTCCTCCAGGGTTATCACTGGGACTCAGAGCCTGCACTAGGAACCTATTGCTCCTGCAGGCCATTTTTTCCATTTTGTTGTTGATGTTGTTATTGTTACTGTTGGACAAGAGAAATTGTTAGAGAAATTGTTAGAGAAATTGAGAGAGGACAAGAAGACAGAGGGGGAGAGAGACACCAGCAGACCTGCCTCACCCCTGCGAGCCCCCTGCAGGTGGGGAGCCAAGGGCTGGAACTGGGATCCGTATGCCCATCCTTGCGCTTCGCCATGTGCACTTAACGCTGCGCACCCGCCCCACTCCTGAAGCATTTCATTTTGATTGTCACTAGAGTTATTGCTGGGGCTCCATGTTTACAGAGAGAAATTGAGAGGGGATGGAGAGGACAAGAGACACCTGTAGTACTACTTCACTCTCGAAGCTTGCTCCCTTGTAGCTAAAGACCAGGGGCATGAACCCAGGTCCTTGAGTATGGTAACATGGTGTACCATCACCAGGCTCCAACCTGTGTAAGACTGAAGATTTGTACTCATTCTTGCCAACAGCATATTATGTCATCAGACTTTTTGATCTTTGTCATTTATTGGTGAAATATTTTCATTTTCACCATGACTCTTATGTTATAATCTATTTGTTAGAGAATGGCCCCTAAGCTATACAGGGTTTCTTTTGGGAGTGATGAAATATCATGGAATTAGGTAGTGCTGATAGTTGTATGATTTTTGTGAATATAATGAAAACCACTAAATTTGTGTTTTATTTTTAATTTTTATTTATAAAATGGAAATATTGACAAGACCAGAGGATAAGAGGGGTGCAATTCCACACAGTTGCCACCACCAGAGTTCCATATCCCATTCCCTCCTTTGATCCTTCTGGGAGCATAGACCCAGGATCATTAATGGGGTGCAGAAGGTAGAAGGTCTGGTTTCTATAATTGCTTCCCCGCTGAACATGGGCATTGGCAGGTTGATCCATACTCCCAGCCTGTGTCCTTCTTTCCCTAGTGGGGCAGGGGTCTGGGGAGGCAGGGCTCCAGGACATATTGGTGGGGTTGTCCGCCCAGGGAATTCAGGTTGGCATCATGGTAGTGTCTGGAACCTCATGGCTGAATTGTGTATTATTTAAAAATATATATCTATTTCTTTATTTTCCCTTTTGTTGCCCTTGTTGTTTTATTGTTGTAGTTATTATTGCTGTTGTTATTGATGTTGTCATTGTTGGATTGGACAGAGAGAAATGGAGAGAGGAGGGGAAGACAGGGAGGGGGAGAGAAAGATAGACACCTGCAGACCTGCTTCACCGCCTGTGAAGCGACTCCCTTGCAGGTGGGGAGCAGGGGGCTTGAACTGGAATTCTTATGCAGGTCCTTGCACTTGGCACCATGTGCGCGCTTAACCCACTGTGCTACCACCCAACCCCCTGAATTATGTATTTTTTTTTTTTATTTTTATTATTTATTTATTTATTCCCTTTTGTTGCCCTTGTTGTTTTATTGTTGTAGTTATTATTGATGTTGTTGTTGTTGGATAGGACAGAGAGAAATGGAGAGAGGAGGGGAAGACAGAGGGGGAGAGAAAGACAAGACACCTGCAGACCTGCTTCACCACCTGTGAAGGGACCTGCCTGCAGGTGGGGAGCCGGGGGCTCGAACCGGGATCCTGACGCCGGTCCTCGAGCTTAGTGCCACCTGCGCTTAACCCGCTGCGCTACAGCCCGACTCCCCCTGATTTTTAAAGGCCCTCTCTCTCATTCTCTCTCCATATATATATATGTTTTTTTTTTTTTTTTTACCTCCAGGTTTATTGCTGGAGCACAGGGCCTGCAGCATGAATTCACTGCTCCTGGAGGCCATTCCCCCCCCCCCCTTATTGTTGTAGCCTTGTGGTTATCATTGCTGTTGTTGATGCCGTTCTGTTGTTGGATAGGACAGAGAGAAATGGAGAGAGGAGGGGAAGACAGAGAGGAGAAGAGAATGATAGACATCCGAAGACCCGCTTCATTGCTTGTGAAGCGACTTCCCTGCAGGTGGGGAGCAGGTGGGAAAAATAATTAGCAATGATCAGGAAACGTTCTTATGTAGTAAAAGCTAAACCTTTATTTTTAAAAGTAATTTAAACAGTGTGCATATACGAATACAATCAGAATCAGAGGACAATTAAAAATCCAGAAAAGAGAGTGTGGTGGTAGTGCAGCGGGTTAAACGCACGTGGTGCAAAGCACAAGGACCGGCTTAAGAATTTGGGTTCCATGGGAGTCAGGCGGTAGTGCTGGGGGTTAAGCGCAAGTGGCGCGAAGGGCAAGGACCAGCATAAGAATCCCGGTTCCAGCCCCCAGATCCCCACCTGCAGGGGCATCACTTCACAGGAGGTGAAACAGGCCTGTAGGTGTCTATCTTTCTCTCCCCCTCCTCTCTCCAGTTCTCTCAATAATAACTACAACAATAAAACAAGGGCAACAAAAGGGAATAAATATTTAAAACAAAACAAACAAACAAAAAAAGAATTCCGGTTCCAGCCCCTGGCTCCCCACCTGCAGGAGAGTCGCTTCACAGGCGGTGAAGCAGGTCTGCAGGAGTCTTTCTCTCCCCCTGTCTTCCCCCCTTCTCTCCATTTCTCTCTGTCCTGTCCAACAATGACGACATCAGTAACAACCACAATAACAGCTACAACAACAAAACAAGGGCATCAAAGGGGAATAAATAAATATTAATTTAAAAATCCAGAAAAAAGGGTGGGGCTAGATAGTATAATGTTATGCAAAGAGACTCTAATGCCTGAGGTTCCGAAGTCCCAGGTTCAATCCCCAAACCACCATAAGCCAGAGCTGATGAGCAGTGCTCTGGTGTTAAATAAGAAGGAAAAAAAAATCCAGAAGAAAAAGATCCAAATACATTAAAGAACTTTACAGTAATAAAACTGAATTGGGAGCCGGGCGGTGGTGCAGCCAGTTAAGCGGCATATGGCACATGGTGTGAAGCACAAGGACGGGAGTCAAGGACCTCAGTTCGAGTCCCGGCTCCCCACCTACACGGGGTTCGCTTCACAAGCAATGAAGCAGGTCTGCAGGTGTCTATCTTTCTCTCCCCCTCTCTGTCTTCCCCTCCTCTCTCCATTTCTCTCTGTCCTATCCAACAACGACAGCAATAACAACAATGATAAACAGAGGCAACAAAAGGGAAAATAAAAATTAAAAAATAAATGATTAAATGGATTTTAAAAATGATGTGGGGTAGCTGAGGAAAACAAAAGTTGTATTCCTTCTTCACAATATATACCTAAATAAATTCCAATTAAACCAAGGATTGAAATATATAAAAGACAAAACACAAAGTAGTCAGAAAACCATGGAAACTTAACCATATACAACACTGGAGAAAAACTGTCCCAGTTATGGAAAAAAAAAAACCTATCTGACTTACAGAAAAAAAACCTGGTCAATCATATAAAAGTGAAAATGATCTACATAGTTAAATTCAAAAATACATGGAGTTTAACAAAAATTAATTTCCTAAGAAAATCTACAAGAGTGGTCCGGGAGGTGGTGCAGTATATGGGGCATTGGACTTCTAAGTATCAGGTCCAGAGTTCAATTCCTGGTAGCACATGTACCAGAGTGATGTCTGGTTCTTTCTCTCTCTCCTCCTATCTTTCTCATAAATAAATGAAATTTTTTTTAAAAAGAAAAGAAAATGTACAAGATAACAGCAACTTTAGTGAAATATAATTCATATGCCTTAAAATATAGCCTTTAGGGGGTCTGGCAGTAGCGTAGCGGGTTGGGCGCACATAGTGCAAAGTGCAGAGACCCGGTGTGGTTTAGCTTTTACTACATAAGAACGTTTCCTGATCATTGCTAATTATTTTTCCTTTAATTGAATTTAAGCAGTGTTTTTTATAACTATTTTATGATTGTTGTATTAATGTGTAGACACGTTTCTATAAACTATTTTGCCCTGTTCTATTCCCCTGTGTTTTTTAAAAATCTTATGGTTACTCCTGTCTTTTTTTAATCTACTGTTTTATTTTGGGGGTTTTTAAAAAATATATTTATTTATTATTGGATGGAAACAGAGAAATTGAGAGGAGAGAGGGTGATAGAGAGGGGTAGAGACAGAGAGACACCTGCAGCCCTGCTTCAGCATTCATGAAGCCTTCCCCCTGCACAGAGTCCAGGGATTTGAACCTGCGTCCTTATACACTAATGTGTGTGCTTAGCTAGGTGTGACACCACCTGGCTCCTCCTGTCTTTAGAGCAACATTATTTATTTATTTAAAGATACAAGACAGAGAACCATTGTAACAGACATTAACATCTATCTTTCTTCAATCAGATGGGGGCTGGGCTTGAAGCTGGGTTGCTCAAATGATGAAGCAACTCACTGTCCAAGTGAGCTTCTTTACCAGTCCTACCTAGGGCAATATTAAATAATAGTGACCATGTTAGAAATTCCCAGATTCCCTCTCTGAGTTTAATAGGCATGGTTTAGGCACTGTGTATTAATATCATATGTAAAGCAATTCTACATGATTATTTTGGTTTTTATTACCATTGCTATTACTATAGTAGGATAAGTTTACAGAACAATTTAAATATCAGTATTATTTGTGGGTCTGGTGCTAGAATTCACTTCTGAAATTCAGTGGGACTCTTTTTTTAAATATATTTATTTCTTATTAATAGAGACAGAGAAATTGAGAAGGGAAGGGGACATAGAGGGAGAGAGACAGAGAGACACTTGCAGTCCTGCTTCACCACTTGTGAAGCTTTCCTCCTGAGGTAGGGACCGGGGGCTTGAGCCTAGGTCCTTGTGCACTGTAATGTCTGTGCTTAGCCAGGTGCGCCACTGCCTGGTCCCTTCAGTGGGACTCTGTGTGTGCAATAGTTCTTAGTGATGTTTTTTACTGAGACTGAGGCTCCTAGGTCCCAAGGTCCGTCCCTAGCACCACTATAAGAGTAATGCTCTGTTAAGAAAAGGGGGGGGGGGGGAATATCCAGTATGATCCATTGTATTAAAGTCCTTAGATGTTTATGCATGGACAAGCCTTAGTACTTAGACTTTTACTCATATTTTCCTGTTTTATTTATTCTTTCCTACAGGAACAGGGGATATAGTGGTCATTATGATTAGCTACCCAAAAGGAAGAGAAATTTTGGAACTGGTACAAAAAGGAACTGCAGTCAAAATGACAATAGATGTTGGCACCCGCCACATGAAAGAACTCATCAGTGGTCAGTCTGTGGTATTTGTGGCCATCGCCTTCATCACCATGATGATTATCTCATTAGCCTGGCTAATATTTTACTATATTCAGCGTTTTCTGTATACTGGCTCACAGTTTGGAAGTCAGGTAATTATGGATATCTCTTTTTATCTTTACTCTTTTAAAGATAGTTTGCAAGATAGCTAAGCTGGAAGGGTGTTTGCATTGCCATGCGTGAGTTAGGTTTAAGTGTCATCCGTCACCCCACTGTGTTCCATGTGGGAACACTGTGGCACTGAAGGAAGCTTCATATTCTGGTATTTCTCTTCCTGTCTTTTTCAACCTGGGGGAAAAAAAACACAAAAAACCCAGAGTGGTGAAACCCAGGCTACAATCTAAATAACTAAGGGAGTGGGGGGAACAGGGGAGAACTTCTGGAGGCATGGCCATGGAGAATCATGGCACTCCCGTGAGGTGAAGTCCAGCAAGGAAGGCAAACTGACTGGTTCTCCCTCGCTCGCTCAAGAGACAAAGCGATTCAGGCAAGAGACACTGGGGAGAATTGAAGCACTCTCATTTAATGGCAGACAGACTTGGGTTTAAATAGGAATTCAGACAAAGAACATATTTCAAACATGTCAGAAATTACAGGTTTCTTAAAGGTCAGCTTGCCCCTATGGTAGGGGGCTGGTATGACAGGAATTGATGAGATACATAAAGGTCTAGACAATTATTCTCCATGATGCAAGCAACTTAATTATCTAAAGGTATTTGAGAGAAACATAGGGCTTAAACCAGCAGGGTGAGATAGAGAGAAGATAAACAAGCTTGATAGATATCAGAAGGCTATAAGGAAATAATGTTTGGAGTTTCACTGACTGAAGTCAAGGAGGTGTTTGATGGAGTATGCTTTCTCTAGTGATCAAAAGGGAGATGATTGTGTGAACTCTGGGTGACTGTGAACTTTAAATGAACCTTAAGGCAGGCAGCCATGTGGCCTGCAGTTAATGGGGAGAGGCAGTGAGGTTTCTGTGGGCTTGAGAGACTGAAAGGGAAGAAATAAGTCTGAGAGTCTGTTTTTCCCCTTTGCTCATCTCGGTTGAGAGAGACTAACAAGGGGGTGTCTTTTCAGACCTCCATCCAAGGATGGGGGGAGTTTTCCCTAATCTCTATCAAGCTTACACATAACCCCACACTGAAAACTCTACAAAAGAGGGCTCACTTGTGTGTATGTAAACAGTGTGATGATTATGCAAAGAAACTCCAAAGTCCCAAGTTCATTCCCCCACACCACCATAAGTCAGAGCTAAGCAGTGCTCTGGTAAAACAAACAAACTCAACAAAATACATCTGAGATTCTTCAGAAACTCATTAAGCCACAGTTGAGTGCAGACATATGTGGTCAGTGGATGGTAAAAGGGTTGAGGCAGAGATTCACAGGACTTAAGAAGTTGTAAAAAAGGGGCTGGACATTGGTGTACCGGCTTAAGTGTGCATAGTGTGAGGTGCAAGGACTCAGCACAAGGATCCCAATTTGAACCCCTAGCTCCCCACTTTTAGGGACGGAGGTCGCTTTACATATGGTGCAGCAGGTCTGCAGGTGTCTGTCTTCCTGTCTCTCTCTCTATCTTCCCCTCCCCTCTCAGATTCTCTCTGTCCTATTCAGAAAATCAAAGGGGGGTGGGGGGTGGGGAAGGCCATAGGAGCAGTGGATTTGTAGTGTAGGCACCAAACCCCAGTGATAACCCTGGAGGCAAAAAAAAAGAGGAGTTGTACTTAATGAAATCTGGTAGAAGTTTAGGAGTTATGCAGCAGGAAAGTGAATTCCATGACTCAGCTGTATTTTTTTTTTTTAAAGTAACTAAATTAGGCACAAGTAAACATAGACATGTGCTTAGTAGATGGGGGAAAAAAATGAGGGAAAGACTCGGGACTTCAGACTGTGCACAGTGGCAGCTGGTGCCATTTTGGTAGTTAAACAGCAGAGCACATGAGCAGAGGAAGGGATGGAGGGGCCTGAACCTGTGAACTGGAGAGAGGGGCATCGGATATGAGCTGCTTACAAGGATCACCAGCATTTAAGGGAAAAACTTGGCCAGAAACTAAACCTGTACTGGCTACTCAGGCCCTGGCACCTGGGGGGGGGGAGCCTTGGGGGGAAACCTTGCTTATTCTTTGAGCGCTCAGAAGAAAGGAATTCTGGGTGGAGATAGACAGCATAATGGTTATGCAAAGAGACTCTCATGCCTGAGGCAAGTTAAAAGAAGAAAACAATTCTCCCATGCTGTTGATACAGCCCGAGCCCCAAATTGGAAATACAGCAAGAGACCCTGTGCTAACATCACAAACACTAAACCAGCCCTCTCCCACCAAGATATATAAATGAAAATCAAACACTGTAGCACAGCACCATCTACTGGCACAATAACAGAAACTACACTGAATGTGGAAATTCAGATATACAACATGACAGTGATGCCAGACAGTACAAATGATAAAAGTAGGAACTCAGTTCAAGAAACTAAGCATGGGGGACCGGGCGGTAGTGCAGCACGTTAAGTGCACATAGTGCAAAGCTCAAGGACTGGCGTAAGGATCCTTGTTCAAGCCCCCCAGCTTCCTTACCTACAGAGGGTCACTTCACAATAGGTGGAGCAGGTCTGCAGGTATCTTTCTCTCCCCCCCCCCCCCCCCCCCCGTCTTCCCCTCCTCTCTCCATTTCTTTCTGTCTTATCCAACAGCAATAACAGCAACAATAATAACAGTGATAAACAACAAGGGCAACACAAAGGGGAAAAAATGACCTTCAGGAGCAATGGATTCGTAGTGCTGGCACTGAGCCCCAACAATAATCCCAGAGGAAAGGGGGGGGGGGAGAGAAAGAAAGAAGAGAAGAAAAGGAAAAGGGACTAATCCTAACATACAGAGACAAATTCAAGTGCTCAGAGATCAAAGAATTACAAAACATGGGAAAAAACTGCCGAGTGTGGATGACACTTTGTTGCTTAAGCTCAGGCTTAAGTAACAGGCCTAGTAAATAGACTAAGACATACCCACATGTTTTCTTCATAAGTTAGTTATATTGTTGTTTTTATCACTGAGGAGTCTTCACTACTTCAGACTGATGTTTTTAGATAGAGCACTAGAATATATTAAATGTTTTGTGGGCAGTTAGATACCTTCAGATCGCGGTCACTCTTTGTAGTTTGCTCCGGTAGATACCCTCGTGTCCTTTCCCAAAAGCAATGCAATGATAAAGGCATGAGTTAGAGGAAACTGAGTTTTTTGATAATGATGATGATTATACTACATATAGAACCCAGAGCTTTGCATAGGAATTGAGCTGCTCCCGAGCTCATTATTATTGTGGTTTTTTTCCCCCTCTTCCCTCCCTCCCTCCCTCTCTCCCTTCCTCCCTTCTTCCCTTCTTTCCTCCCTCCCTATCTTCCTTGCTTCCTTCCTTATCTCCCTCCCTCCCTTGCTTCCTTCCTTATCTCCCTCCCTCCCTCCCTCCCTTGCTTCCTTCCTTATCTCCCTCCCTCCCTCCCTCCCTTGCTTCCTTCCTTATCTCCCTCCCTCCCTCCCTTGCTTCCTTCCTTATCTCCCTCCCTCCCTCCCTTCCTTCCTTCCTTCCTTCCTTCCTTCCTTCCTTCCTTCCTTCCTTCTGAGAGGGTAGGACACCAACAATCTGCTCTGTCATCCATGCAGGTCCATTTATCTCTGTCTTTGTTGCTCATAAGGTGTAGAGGATCATGTTCAGGTCCACATATGTGGAAGCCATGTACTCTATTCACTTCACTGGTCCTGGTTCTGTGTTTTAAGCAAGAATTATGAAGGGGGTGGGAAGAAAGCATGATTGTGCGAAGAGATTGTCATGCCTGAGACTCTGAGGTGTCTGGGTTTAATCCCTTGTACCATAAACCAGAGCTGAGAAGTGCTTTGGTATAAAAATAAATAAACCAGTTAAATTAAATAAAAAACACATATTAAAATAAAAAACAACATGGAGATCTGTAGCTGTCTCACCTTGTGGAGCGCACAAGCTTTTTATGTGTAAGGCTCTAGGCCCAAGTCACAGCACCAAAGCACTGTCTCTATTTAAAATAAGAATGAAAAAGTTGGTCCCATCAGCAGTGATACTGCACATACACAAAGCCCTGGCACCTCAAAAGTAAAAAGGTAAAGAAATCCTGCACCCCCAAGGTGGGAGCAGAGTGGGATTGCTTCCTTATCTCCATGGTAAATCAACTTGTATAGTCATTTATGTGCAAAGACACTGTCTCTCCAGTACAGCCAGGATGAGAATTGTCCAAAGATGGGCCTTTTGAATTTTATGCCTAACTTCTCGAGTATCCTGAAAAGTCAACCTTTTTGGCTTTTATAGGCCAGAGGTAAATATTTCTGGGTCATCTACTGATGATTGGGAAAGCTTTTTCTTTTAGGGATATTGATGATGAATAGGTATATGCTACCCCCCTCCTCAACTTCATGTTTTTCTTGCCAATATTTAGGCATAAGAATTGTTTTTTTTCTCAAACATGGAATTAAAACTGTGTTTTCTGGGAAAAATAGCTCTTAATTGAATGTGGCTATTTGTTTTCATTATAATCCCGTGACAAACTTCAGTAATGATATTTTTCCTTTCTAAGAGCCATAGAAAAGAAACCAAGAAAATTATTGGCCAGCTTTCACTTCATACTGTAAAGCTTGGAGAAAAGGTAAGTCCTAATTTATTATTATTACTATTTTGGTGTAGACTAAAGTATGTGTATGTTTACATGTCTCGTAATGCTTTCCAGCATGCTGAACTCACATCAGAGTATCTGCCAGTTTGACTAACTTTTCTATATGTGTTCATTTTAAAGAAGGGAAAACAGAAGTATTCTGCTGCATGTGTGAAGAGCGACTCAACATACCAGGCAGCCACTAACCACTGTTTGAATGTAAATAACTTAATTTAAAAACTAACTTTCTTAGTCATTTTAGCTGCATTTCAAGTGCATATAGCCATATAGGCTGGTTCCTATTATACTTCTATTTTTTTTAGTATAGAGACAGAGTGAAAGAGATCACAGCACTGAAGTTTCCTTCGATGTGGTAGGGTCTTGGCTTGAACCTGGGTCACACACATGGCAAAGCAGTGCTCTGTCCAAGAGAGCTGTCCTGCCAGTCCCCTGCCATATTATACTGCACATGCATGTCTATCATTCAGGAAAGTTCTACCTGTTGGTTAGATATAGGTGACTGTTAAAAGAGTCTTAAGTTGCTTAAAGTTTGTTATAGACTCTTGACACTTCTTAAATCTGAAACTGCTTGTCCATTCTGTCTTATACTCTTAGTTATAGGGAGAAAATACTGGGATTTATAAAGAAGGAAAGGGACTCATTCTCATTCACTCTTCCTCTTTCTCCCTTTCTCCTTTCCTTCCTTCTTCCTTCCCTCCCTCCCTTCCTTTCTCTTTCTTTCTCTTTGTTTCTTTCTTTCTGTCTTCTCTCTCTCTCTTTCTTTTTTTTTTAAAGAAGTTTTTTTTTTTTAATATTTATTTCCTTTTTGTTGCCCTTATTGTTGTTGTAGTTATTATTGCTGTTGATGTCATCATTGTTGGATAGGACAGAGAGAAATGGAGAGAGGAGGGGAAGACAGAGAGGGGGAGAGAAAGACAGGCACCTGCAGACCTGCTTCACTGCCTGTGAAGCAACTCCCCTGCAGGTGGGGAGCCGGGGAGCTCGAACCAGGATCCTTACGCCAGTCCTTGCGCTTTGCGCCAGGTGCGTTTAACCCACTGTGCTACTGCCCGACTCCCTCTCTCCCTCTCTCCCTCTCTCTCTTTCTTCCTTTCTTCCTTTCTTCCTTTCTCTCCTAGGGAGAAAGAGCCAGAGAGAGTGAAAGAGACTACAGTCCCAAAGCTTCCTTCAGTGCAGTGGGGCCTGGAATGAAAGCTGGGTCATGTATGTGGCAAAGCAGCAAACTATATCCAAGTGAACTATTTCACTGACCCTTCTCTCTTGCTTTTAATTCTCTGACCAGAGTATTGCTCAGCTCTGTCTTATGATAGTGCTAGGGATTAAATCTGGAACCTCAGTCATGAGAGTCTGTTGCATAGCCACTGTGATAACTCCCCAACACTAGGAATTCGTTTCTTAAATTACATATGAGAGAGCCCCAGAGGTGTCTTGCCGGGCTCGTGTGTGTGGGGGGGGGGGGGAGGGGGGGGCTCTATCGGATACAGACCTTCTGACGTGCCTGCTCTGTCATGCTCCAGAAATGGGTGTCAAGAAAGATATACCTTGAGGCAGCAGTGGCGAGTACTACAGGACTCTCTCAGTGTTTGTGGCTAGTGACAAGAGATGACTGAGGACTGTGTTGGCGAACAGTCCGTTTATTGAACAGCAAAGCAGGATTTTTAAGGGGTCGCAGGAGGAAGTAAATTGTTTATACCATATATGGTCAGAGAGGCCAGGGGGCGGGGGAGGGTCAGAATCAAAGGAACAATGAAGCAGGGTTATCAGTAACCAGCAGCCAGAGGGGGGTCCTGAGGGCAGAGAGAAGATGGATCAGATATGATCAAAGGAACGGAAGGGGTGGTGAAGTAGGGAGGGGACCTTCAGTTACTGTTTGATAGAGCAGAACAATGATATATAGATAACAAGGGAGTGGGTTATGCAGGGTCCTTGTGAGACAGGGAGGCTAATAGGGGGGCAGATCCTGGAGGTTTTGTCCTTCCTTGCTCAACCTCTTAGTAGAGAGAGACCGATAGGATGATCGAGCCCCTCAGGCACCCATCTTTCAGTGGGAGGTCCCGCCATGCTCAACCACATCCTCACAATTCCCTACAGTGTCTCAGTGGGGAAAAGCAGGTTCTTTTGCAGGTATTTTGTACATTCAACTGGATATACCACTGCCTGGTCCCTACCCTATAGATTTTTCAAGTGTTGTTTCATCATTCTTGCATGACATGTAAATAAACTATATTCATTTTAGTTATCACATACAATTTTAAATGTTGCATGGCTGATCTGAAATATAATATTTGATAACAATATCTACATGTAAAATAATGTGAAATTTATTGTTAATAAATGATACACATAGCTAACTACATTTTAGCTCATTATATAAAGGTAATATAACTGTTGGCATAAAATTAACATGCGGGTGGGGGTAGATAGCATAGTGGTTATGTGAATAGATTCATACCTGAGGCTCCAAGGTCCCATGTTCAATCTCCTGCACCACCATAAGCCAGAGCTGAGCAGTGTTCTGGTTAAAGGAAGAAGAAAATTCACATGCTAAAGTTGCAGCCACCTGGAGGTATCACTCAGTAATTTTGGGCCACTTACCCTAGGATCCTGGGAAATAGGCCTGTCTTGGGTCAATGCCACTAGAGCCACTGCATTGATTGGTGGATGAAGCCAGAGGATTGCCAGGGCTGCCTACTGAAGTGGGGGGATAGGGCTGTTACCATCCCCAATCCCTCCCTCCAAATTCTGAGATCCATAGAATCTTTTTTTTTTTTAAGATTTTATTTATTTATTTATGAGAAAGATAGAGGAGAGAAAGAACCAGACATCACTCTGGTACATGTGCTGCCAGGGATTGAACTCAGGACCTCATGCTTGAGAGTCTAGTGCCTTAGCCACTGCACCACCTCCTGGACCACCGTAGAATCTTTTTTTTCCCCCTTCTTTTTTATTTGGCAGGACAGAAAAATTGAGAGGGGCGGGTGAGAGACAGAAAGACACCTGCAGACCTGCTTCACCACTCGTGAAGCTTCCCCTCTGCATATGGGGGCTATGGGCTTGAACCTGGATCCTTGCACATGGTAATGTGTCCGTTCTCCATGTTACCACTGCCTACCCCCCTAAATTCTAAATTCTAGATTCTTAGAATTTGTCCAATATTGCTTCTGTTTTGTTTCTTTTTACCTTTATTAATTTGATAGATGAAAATCATAACTTATTTTAATTCTTTCATCTCTAGTGGAGTATTTTCAGCCATTTGCAACTTGTTTTTTTAGAAAATTTTAATGAAATCACTCTTGGCTTTAATTATTCCATAAAACAAGTAAATTTTTTATTTGAAAAATGGTTTTGTTGGAGTAAAGCAGGCATTTACTTTTTTGACATTATTTACTTATTTTTAATGAAAAAGATACAGAGAGAAAGATAAGAGCACTGATCAGCTCTGCTTATGGTGGTGCTGGGCTTTGAACCTTGGACCTCAGAGTTTCAGTCATGGAAACCATTTGCATAACCATTATGCTGACTCCCCAGCCTTCATTTGTATTTCTATAGTTAAAAATACTTAAAAGAATTGTCATCATCAAAGAAAATCTTTTTTTTTTTTTTTTTTTACATTAGAGTACTGCTCAGCTGTGGCTTATGGTGGTGTGGGCCATTGAACTTGAGACTTTGGAGCCTCAGGCATAACAGCCTGTTTGCATAACCATTATGCTGTCTCCACCACCTGAGAAATTCTTTAAATATATTTTTTTGCCACCAGGGTTATCAAGGGTCAGTGTGAATCCACTGCTCCTGGAGGCTATTTTTCCCTTTTGTTTATTGTTGTTGGGTAGGACAGAGAAATCAAGAGAGATGGGGAAGACAGAAAGGTAGACACCTGCAGACAGGAGAGCTGGGGGCTCAAACCAAGACCCTTAGGCCAGTCCTTGAGTTTTGTGCCATGTGTGCTTAACCTACTGCACTACTGCCTAGCCCCTTTAAATAACTTTTAGTGAGAATAAATGTAACTGCTCAGTAGTAATTGTGTTTACATAATGTTTACCAGTGTATTAATGGAATACAAATGGTCATTGTTTTACACCATAGTGACTTTTATATATTAAGGATGTCATAAACCCTTTCTTCTTTTATAGGGAATTGATGTTGACGCTGAAAATTGTGCTGTGTGTATTGAAAATTTTAAAGTCAAGGATGTTATCAGAATTCTGCCATGCAAGTATGTTCTTTATACATCTTAAGATGTTAGAAAATATTTGGCAAGTTTCTAACAGGAGTTACTGTCATGTCATGCTACTGGGATCATCTCATCTTTTAGAAAAAAATGCCTCTGGCTTCAGGATGTCTATATTGTGTCATTTTTAAATTACTTTGCTTAGGGGGGACTGGGCAGTAGCGGGGGGGGGGTGGTGGTGGTGGTGGTGGTTTAAGCACACATGGCGCAAAGCGCCTGAGTTTGTGCCCCCAGCTTCCCACCTGCAGGGTGGCGCTTCACTGCTTATGAAGCAGGTCTGCTGGTGTCTATTTTTCTCTCTCCCTCTCTGTCTTCCCCTCTTCTCTCAGTTTCTCTCTGTCCTATCCAACAACAACAACAAAGGGCAACAAAATGGGGGAAATGGCCTGCAGGAGCAGTAGATTTGTAGTAGTGCAGGCACTGAGCCCCAGCAATAACCCTGGAGGCAAAAAAGAAAAAAAAACAACTTACTTTGCTTAGGAGACATTAAGACTCATATCTTGGTTGTAGTTTGACTTTTTATTTTACAAGCTAAGTTTCATTAGAATCCTTGGGTTTCTGGGTTTTTTTCTTAATATTTTATTTATTTATTTATTTATTTATTTATTAATGAGAGAGATGGGGGAGAGAGAAAAAAAAAAACAACACCAGACATCACTCTGGTACATGTGCTGCTGGGTATTGAAGTCAGGACCTCATGCTTGAGAGACCAACACTTTATCCACTGCACCACCTCCCGGACCACGGGATTCTATTTTTTATTTAGAACTGGAAAACACAAACACACAATGTTTCAGGACGAAGAGATGAATGAAGCATGACTGGTAAAGGGAAAGAGTCAGTAGTGACTAACAGAAAATGAGTCCAGCGAAAACAGTGGCTTATTACACCCTGGGTTTGGGCTCTTTAGGGGACTGTGTAAAGTGAACATTCCTCCCTTAATTTAGAATTAGAGAACTTTTTTTTAATGCAACACTGGGGAATAAACTGAGCTATCTCCTAGTCCCATGATTTCCTTCTTAATAATGGGTTACTTGGGGATAATAACCTGGTTAAGCACACATGTTATGGTGTCCAAGGACCCAGCTTCAAGTCCCTGGTCCTCACCTGCAGGGGGAACACACTTCATGAGTGGTAAAGCAGGCCTGCAGGTTTCTCTCTCTTCTCTTCCCCTCTCAGTTTCTGTCTCTACCCAATAATATGTAAAAATATTTTTAAAAATAATGGGTTACTGTTTCAGAGAATTACTATCAGCAAAAGGCTTTACAAAAGTTAACATTGTTGAGGCATATGAAAATGACAGCATTAGAAAACATATTTATTATTGAGGAAGAGAACCAGAGCATCCCTCTCACACATTCAATGCCAGGGATTGATTTCAGGACCTTAATGCTTGAGAATCCAACATTTATATACTTCTGGGCCTCTATAGCATTTTAAGTGTGGTCAAATTTACTTATACTTCATACCTATCAGAAGCAAATCACAATGTATAATTGTTTCCTTTAAAGAACTTTAGTGTATGTATATACAGTTACTTTATAGTAGATTAATTTTCTTTCTCTTTTTCCTTTCTATTTCATTTGATAGGACAGAGAGATTAAGAGGGGAACGGCAGATAGAGACACGCAGACCTGATTCACCTCTTGGGAAGTGTGTCCCCATCCTCCCCTCTGCTTATAGGTGGGGAGTAGGGGCTCAAACCTGGATCCTTGCATAGTAATGTGTGTCACTACCCAGCCCTGAGTAGATTGATTCTAAGTAATTTTGTGGAGGAAATGAATGACTATCAGAACAAGGAACATTTCCTGATAGCTAACAATTTACTGTGAACATTTCTATGGGACTGGCGTGGTGGATACTTAATGAGTTGGGTTCAGTGTAGGTTTATGGTAACTTTAGAGAATTATTAACAATAGAAAAGAGTTCTCACTTTAAGTGGGGAGAGAACAAGCCTTTCTGTCTTAAACACTGTTAAGGATGCTACACAAATGAACAGTCCAAGTCTATAAAATTTCTGTTGGTAGCAGTAGATAGATACTGAGGTCTGAGGAGTTTAGTACTTGCCTTACCAGCAGAAAGGTTATATGTTCCAGGTATACATTTCCTGGTCCACTTACTGGGGTTTTTGCCCCCCCCCCCCATTGTTTCCTGTGCTTTTCTTAACAACACTTTTCCAATAAACATGTTTCTTTTGTGTTTTTGAAAAAACATTCCTTGGGTGGGGGTAGATCGCATAATGGTTATGCAAAGAGACTCTCCAAAGCCTCAAGCTCCAAAGTCCTAGGTTCAGTCCCTCTCACCACCATAAACCAGAGCTGAGTAGTGCTGTGGTAAAAAAAGAAGGAAAAAAAAATCCTTTGTTTTAGTCAGTATTGGCTTGAGAATAGAAAGATCAAAAACACTATCTGTGAAAGATCAAAAACACTATCTGTATTGTGTAGTTCTTATACTCTTAAGACATTTTTTTTTTAAACTGCGACTGCAGATATGCTTGAAGAAGGAAAAAAAAAACCGGGAAAAGTGTTCAACAATAGTAGTGAACAATTATGACTATTTATTGTGCCCCTAACAGTTGTGAGCACATAAAGTGCCCTGTGCTATATGTAGGAGAGATTAAGGAGCTAGATTAAAAGTCACATCATTCAGTCATACAGCTGTACTTGAGCCCAATCTGTTTGGCTCCAAACCTCATGCAGCTAACTCCTTCATCATGCATAGAAATTACAATTCAACAATTCACTAGATAAAAGAAATGTAACCAATCAGACCAGTAAAGAATGTACACAGGCACATTTTTTTAATACTGAAAGTGATAGTTGTTTGCTATAAGAAATATAGAATATGAACAAAAAAAGTAAAAATAATGTTTTTAAACCTACAATACAAAGATGATGTGTTAATATTTTGTCGTATTCACATTTGAGTTATTTTACACTTAGTCTTATAAGGCTACTGGCCTAATATTAACTATTACTAATATCACCATTAGTTTACTGTTGGTTTAACTATACCACTTTTATTTCCAAAAGGTCTGCAAGTAATTTAGGAGTAAATTATATAAAGATAAGCTATGCTATTTTTTGTTGAGTAAGGTGAAATTTTTCTCTTAGCACCAGATACTTTTTAATGTAGGAAATAAAATAATTACATAGAGTAAGTGAATAGACTAGTATATTAATTTGACATCAGTTAACTTGTAATAAGAGGGTGAGTTGATAGAATGTGTTACTTCCTTTGTAAGATACATATATTTTAAATCATTAACACATACTTAATTTTTTTAGGCATATTTTTCATAGAATATGCATTGACCCATGGCTTTTGGATCACCGCACTTGTCCAATGTGTAAACTTGATGTCATCAAAGCCCTGGGATATTGGGTTTGTTACATTTTTGTTTATATTCAATCTCTGCCCTGGTTCTTCCTGAGTAACTTGATTTCCTTACTGATCGTAGACAAGAGAAATGGACTTACATCTCCCCTAGTAGTCTTAGGGCTCTCTGAAGACATTGGCCTCGTTAGTAAAAAAAATTCTTAAAACTGTCCAAAAAATTAACTAAATTGTGATTGTAGAATAATATGCTTAGATGTTCCCCCATAGAGTTTGTAATTACTTAGAGCAATATATTTGGTATATTACACTGCAGAATGTATAATATACTAGTTGATTTTATTACAGAATGGCCTACAAGGCCAGCTGTTCCAAGTTTCCCTCCATCTTCAAGCTTTAAGAGATAGTATAAGTAAAAGACATTGAGTTGTCCTAAAAGTCATAATGTACTTCTATGCAAAAGGTACATCCTGACTTTTCCAATAGCTTGATGGTTAAGGTATTTGCCTGGGAGGTGAATAAGGCATTGGGCTCTTAAGCATGGGGTCTAGAGTTCAATCCCTGGCATTGCATGTGCCAGAGTGATGCTCTGGTTCTATCTCACCCACTCACTTCTCTCATAAATTAATTAATTAATTAATATTAAAAGGCTATTGAAACAACATTGTCAGTAATCTCTATAATATCTTAGTGCTATATTTCCAAGTGTGGATTCCAGAATGCTCTTACTACAGGCATACAGAGAGGTGAGGTGAACACTCAAGAATAACCTTACTGAAAGCTTACCTACTTTGATGTTTAGAAAAAAAATTCAGGGCTGTGGTGGTGCACCTGCTTGAGCACACATGTTAGAATGCACAAGGACCTGGGTTTGAGCCCCCACCTCCCACCCCCAGTCCCCACCTGCAAGGGGAAAGCTTTTTTTAAGTGATGAACAGGGCTACAGGTGTCCTTTCTGTTTTCTCTCCCTCTCTGCCTCCCTCTTCCTCTCAATTTCTGGCTGTCTTTATCCAATAAATAAAGATAATTTAAAAAAATTTAAAAGGAGGAAATAAAAAAAATTATTTTGAATTTTCTAACATTCACCTAGCCATAATTTTATTATTACTAATTTAAATTTTTAAAAAATATTCTCTTTTGTTGCCCTTGTTTTATTGTTGTAGTTATTATTGTTGCTATTGATGTCGTCGTTGTTGGATAGGACAGAGAGAAATGGAGAGAGGATGGGGAAGACAGAGAGGGGGAGAGAAAGCTAGACACCTGCAGACCTGCTTCACCGCTTGTGAAGCGACTCCCCAGCAGGTGTGGAGCTGGGGGCTTGAACCCAGATCCTTACTCCAGTCCTTGCACTGTTATTATTTTTTGGTAACTTTTTCTTTATTAGACACATGCTAAAGCTCATTTTAAGTCACTTTACCAGTGAATTCATATCTACAAGTTTGTATAAAAGGAATTTCACTGATCTTTAGCATTGAGACTTGATGCTGGGGCCTCACTGCTCTAGCTAATTTTGGGGTGGAAAGAGAAACAGGGAGAAAGGGAAAGATGCCACAGCACTGAAGTTTTCTCTGGGTGCTTGAACCTGGGTTGTGCACACAGCAAAGCGGGTGTGCTAGCCAGTTAAGACATGGACTTTGTTAATTCTTACGAGTTTTGTTTTTGGAAATGCATCTACATTTACATATATTTTTTATTTTTTATTGTTGTTATTGCTGTCATTGTTGGATAGGACAGAAATCGAGAGAGGACAGGAAGAGAAAGATAGACACCTGCAGACCTGCTTCACCGCTTATGAAGCGACTCCCCTGCAGGTGGGGGTCCGGGGGCTCAAACCGGGATCCTTTCACCGGTCCTTGCACTTTGCACCACCAGTGCTTAACCCACTGCACTACTGCCTGACTGCCAAGTAATTGATTCTTTTTTTTTATATATTTATTTTATTTATTTATTTCCTTTTATTGCCCATGTTTTATTGTTGTAGTTATTATTGTTGTTGTTGGATAGGACAGAGAGAAATGGAGAGAGGATGGGGAAGACAGAGAGGGGGAGAGAAAGCTAGACACCTGCAGACCTGCTTCACCGCTTGTGAAGCGACTCCCCTGCAGGTGGGGAGCCAGGGCTCGAACCAGGATCCGTATACCGGCCCTTGTGCTTTGCGCCACCTGCGCTTAACCTGCTGCGCTACAGCCCGACTCCCCAAGTAGTTGATTCTTAAGTCTTTAGAGGACAAGTATGCTTTTGTCTGCATAACCACTGGCCCCTTCCCCTTGGATTTTATAGATGGTTTTGACACAGTCTTACACAGTAACTAATTCTCATTTCTAGGAAAAGCACCAATACAGGACAACCATGAGCTGTTCTTTACATTTCCAGCTATAACCACACTGACATTCTATTGTTTTTTGCTGTTTTCACTTATTTTCGGCAAGCGTTGTTCACAGGAATGCCATCTAAGGCCTGGATCTGACCTTGGCTTTGTGTAGACAGAAAAGTAAGGCTGCCCTTCTGCCTATGGGCTCACAATTTCACTTTATGGATTAATGAGCAAATACCCAGACAAGTCTGAAGAGGTAGTATGAGACTATAGGGGAGAAGGGGCAGTCTGCCAGATCACAATGGAAAGATAAAGGGGATGAGTTTTTTTTTTTTTTTAATTTCTTTATTAGGGGGTTGATGTTTTACAGTCGATAGCAGGGGATGAGTTTTGAGTTTTTCTTTTGCCTTAAATGTTTTTATTTGGAAGTTGGGTTAAGCACAGGTGGCGTGAGGACCAGTGTAAGGATCCCAGTTGGAGCCCCCGGCTCCCCACCTGCAGGGGAGTAGCTGCACAAGCAGTGAAGCAGGTCTGCAGGTGTCTATCTTTCTCTCCCCTCTCTGTCTTCCCCTCTTCTCTCCATTTCTCTCTGTCCTATCCAGTAACAATGACATCAACAATAATAACTACAACAATAAAAAACAAGGGCAACAAAAGGAATAAATAAATATTTAAAAACTTTAGTAAAAAAGTTTTTAAATGTTTTTATTTATGAGCGAGAACAAGAACATCATTCTGGTATATATGTTGCCAGGGATCAAATTCAGGACCTCATGTTTGAGGGTTGCCATCTCCTGGGCTGCAGAAGTGAGTTTTTAGACAGACATCTGAGCTCAGTGTTAAAGGATTGATTTATCCAGCAGATCAGCATGCTATATAGATTGATGGAATGTCCACAGGGTTCAATATTTAGAACTTTAGACTGGAAGGTATTTCAGTTGGGCAGTCATTTTTTAAATACCTAGGAAAATAGATTAGGGGCCTGGGGAGATAGCATAATATTATGCAAACAGACTTTCATGCCTGAGGCTCCCAGGTTCAATCCGCCTTACTACCATAATCCAGCACTGAGCAGTGCACTGTGATAGAAAGAGAAAGAAAGGAAGGTAGATCAGGGTAGGCTCAGTGGAAGCTAGACATCACAGCAATTCAGTGGGATGGATCCATTATGTAGTGTGTAGTCACCAGTCTTGCTCTGAGGATGTTTAGTTACAGAGATGAAGCAGTAGTATACAGCTTGGTATTTATTTGGGAGGGAGCAGGGGCTCCTAGAACATGGAGTAGAGCAGTTTGCCAGCAGTGCCCTTGCTCCTAAGGATCTGGAGAAGAAAAATGGAATGACTTGTTTTTCACTTGAAACAAAGGTGACAGTGTGAGTCAAGGTTCACAGAATCTCATAGAAGCCCTCTTGCGTAGGTCCCTTTATCAGCACATCCATCTAGTGCAACATAACTTTGACTCTGGTATTAATAAAAAAATGCCAATAGGGCTCTTGCCCTCGCTTTTGTCAGTTTGTTGTCTCCTCCTCTTCCTCCTCCAAGACTTTATTTATTAGTGAGAAAGATAGGAGAGAGAAAAACCAGGTGTCACTCTGGTGCATGTGCTGCTGGGGATTGAACTCGGGACCTCATGCTTGAGAGTCCAATGCTTTATCCACTGCACCATCTCCTGGACCACATGTGTTTTCTTCTTTAAAGTAACAAATGGGATATGGAGAAAGACTGACAGCTGATAGATACCCTGTCAATAGGGACAGGGCCAGAACTGATCATTTTTGGGTGAGCTAAATAGAGTTTGAGGCCCTATTGTTCAGAACCTTTGTTCACCCCTAGTTCCTCTCTGTAAAGCATCATGAGGCGGTTCAAGCTCCTGGCTAACAACTATGGTGGATAAGCAGCAAAGACCTGGAGCTGATTCACAGCTCTCTCTTTTCTCTTTACATAAGTTTTTAATTTATTTTTATTATTGGATAACGACAGAGAAATTGAGAGGTATGGGGGAAAAGAGGGAAAGAGAAAAGACACCTGCACCCCTTGCTTCACCACTTGTGCAGCTCTTTCCCCCTGCAGCTAGGGACCAGGGGCTTGAATCTGGGTCCTTGTGCACTGTAATGTGTGCACATAACCAGGTACTTCACCACTTGGCCCCACTGACTCACATCTCCATTGAGGAAAGCAGGAAAGTGCATTTGTAACAAACCTTTACTTTTTGTCAATAGTTTAAAACTGTGCATTACTTACATTAGGGGAGAATTGTTTTGAGACAGCTGCCTATTGGAAGTAATCTTTTTCTGATGTTAAACAAGACATTGATGGGTTTTGTTTTTTTTGTCATGATGTTTAAAATAAGTATTCTATGTGAATTTATTTACAAAAGATGTTGGTAAGCTTTGTGTTACTTAGAAAAGGTGTTTTTGCTTGTTTCAATTCTCAAGGGAGGAGAGCATGAGGATGTGCGGGATATGCCCACTACAGAACCTCCCCTGGACAGTGTCCCGTCTGCTGATTTGAGCATTACATTACAAGATGATGACAGAAGTGAAGGAAGCAATTTACCATCATCATCTTCCACCAGTGAAACTCTGTCACAGTGTGATGCCAGTTTTAAAGAAGATGCAGGTGAAAATACAGCCTTACTAGGTAAGTAGCTTGCAGAGCATAGAACAAAAAATATCAGGAACCAGGCCAACAGTTGCATTCAAGAGGCTCTCATTTGGAGGCATCCCACTCATTACATTGAGCCAGAGTGCACACTCACTTTTTCCACTGCCTCCAGTTTCCAGAAAGAAAACTAAATTTGCTTTGTCTGGTGCATGACCCCCTTGACATATTTAAAGACATTTAAAGGCTCTTACTTGGACTAAACATTCTTTGAAACCAGTTTCTAGCTTGCTCTACATTCTTCTTACCTATAGTGCATTATAATTCATCATTGTCTCTCCTCAAAGGACTCTTAGAACTAAGATAATATGACTTGCATTAGTGTATAAATATAAAAGCAAAAATTAAGAAAATAAAAGCAAAAATGTCAGGAAGATAGCTTACTGAGGGAGCACTCCGCACAGGATTTGCATGCCTGAGGCTCCAGTAGGTCCAGGTTGAGTTCTCAGCACCACAGTTAGGTAGAGGGGAGTGGTGCCCTGAGATCTCGCTCACTCTCATAAAGAAATCTTTTAGATAACAGAATGGCACATACTCTGAAGAAGTTGGTCTCCTTCCCCCAGTTGTCTATTTATTGTCTCCAGGATTATTGCTGGGGCTTGGTGCTGGCAAATCCATTGCTCCTGGAGGCTCTTTTTCCATATTATTGGATAGGACAGAGAAATTGAGGAAGGAAGGGGAGATAGAGAGGCAAAGACAGACACCTGCAGACCTGCTTCACCGCTTTTGAAGTGCCCCCCTATAGGTGGGAAGCTGGGGACTCAAACGCAGATCCTTGTGCTTCATACTACCAAGTATTTGGTTATCGTTATATTGATGGGGAAATTTATGTATTAATGTGCTCCTGTGTTAAAGCTACACAATTTAACTTGAGAAATATTAGGTTGGAAGAACTGACACTTTTAAGCAGGTACTAATTCTTTCTTAGTACCTGGGAAATAAGTGTGACAATTATTAGTGTAGAGCATTCAATGGAGAATGTATTTCTATTAAAATCTTACATTATCACGCAAAGTGCAGGGACCGGCATGAGGATCCCAGTTGGAGCCCCTGGCTCCCCACCTGCAGGGGAGTCGCTTCATAGGCAGTGAAGCAGGTCTGCAGGTGTCTGTCTTTCTCTCCCCCTGTCTTCCCCTCCTCTCTCCATTTTTCTCTGTCCTATCCAACAACAACGACATCCATAACAACAATAACTACAACAATAAAACAAGGGCAACAAAAGGGAATAAATAAAAATACAATTTAGTGGTCCGGGAGGTGGCGCAGTGGCTAAGGCACTGGACTCTCAAGCATGAGGTCCTCAGTTCGATCCCCGGCAGCACATGTACCAGAGAGATGGCTGGTTCTTTCTCTCCTGTCCTTCTCATGAATAAATAAATAAATAAATTTTAAAAATAAATTAATATATATATAATTTTTAAAAATTTGGTCCTCTTGGATTTAAAGAAGTATTCTGTTATTGCAAGAATGTTGACATCTTTTTGTACTTCTCTTTCTCTTATTACTAAGAGGTATGGCTGAGCTTCTGTGGCATTCTCTCTCCCAAAATAGCTTTTGACTGTGCTCTATTTCCCCATTTGCAAAATGTGGGTAATAGCTCACTAGTCTCTACCTATAGTATTTCTGTTTAATACATGTATATTGCCCACTAGCGGTGTTTATGTAATTGAAGTTTAAAATACTGGGTATGAGTAGATAGCATAATAGTTATGTAAAGAGACTGTCATGCCTGAGGCTCCAATATCCCACACCACCATAAGCCAGAGCTAAGCAGTCCTCTGGTTAAGAAAAAAATAATTTCAAAAAAAAGTTTAGAATATGCCAACTGACTAATCTTTGTTGCTCTGTTGTAGAAATAGGCAGGAACGACCTTCAGCGTGGAACACCAATCTCCTAGCTGATGTCCCAATCTCAGCATCATGGTCAGAACTTTGGCTTGAATTAAAGGTTTTTTTTCTTTTTTAAAGGCAGTTTGTATATTTGAAAATGATGTACATTTTTTTACCTTTCAGGTTCTGAGTTGTTATACAAAGACTAAGATATTTTAGATACATTTTGATTGGTCTTTAAATATCTATCTACTAAAGCATATTGTTTACTAATAAGCATTGTGTTGTTTCAGACCACTGGGAGAGGCACTCTGTTATAGTGTAAAATCACACTTTTGAACATTAAACTTGTAAATGACAAGAGAGAAATTTAGTTTTATTAGACATCCTACTATATATAGAATTCAAAACCTGGGAACATCTTTCATTGTCTATTTATTAAGCACTAGATAACTTTAGAATTTTTCCCTTTTATTTTTATCCCCCACCCTCTACCACCACACCCGTCCTACCCCCAGTTTAAGCAGAGCACTACTCAGCTCTTATTTATGGTGGTGCCAGGGATTTAAACTAAGACCTTGGAAGCCATCTCCCGAGCCTGTTCTCCGCCCCCCTTTTTTAATCACCACCAGGAAAGGAGAGAAGGAAGGAGACACAGAAATAAGAGAGATCATAGTACCACTTAGCCATCCTTGGAGTGCCGTAAGTGTTATGGTTCAAAGCCAGGCCCTTATATATAAGGCACATGCTACCTGGTAAGCAATCTCCTGAGTCTTACTACATAATTTCTCATTTTTTCTAAAATAAGAAAACCGAGATTTTTATATTGCACATGAGCATTAAGTTCTTCATTGCCTTGTCAAGGAAATCCATCAGGTGTACTTTTTAAAAAAAAAAAAAATTATTTATTCCTTTTTGTTGCCCTTGTTGTAGGTTTTATTGTTCTTATTGATGTCGTCATTGTTGGATAGGACAGGGAGAAATGGAGAGAGGAGGGGAAGCCAGAGAGAGGGAGAGAAAGACACCTGCAGACCTGCTTTACTGCTCGTAAAATGACCCCCCTGCAGGTGGGGAGCTGGGGGCTAGATCCAGAATTTTTTTTTTTTTTTAATTTATGAATGAGAAAGGTAGGACAAGAGAAAGAACCAGACATCACCCTGGTACATGTACTGTTGGGGATCAAACTCAGGGCCTTATGCTTAAGAATCCAATGCTTTATTTTATCCACTGTTCCACCTCCCAGACCACTACTTTTTTTTTCCTTTACAAATGATGTGCATACTAGTCTCAACTATTTATCCACAGTTAAAAGGGAGATAGGTGAATATATGATCTTCTGTTGTAAAAAAACAAGTTTTCTTGATTAACTTAAAAGCAGATTTTCTTATCCGCCTATCCTTAGACCAGGGAGTAGGCTATCGAAATCTAAGTCTGTAGCTGACTGCTCTTTCATCAAGTTTTAAGAAGTGAAAGACACCTGCTCTCTCTCTTAAGAGGTAGATGTTGAGGAAGATGGAGCATTATTTTTAGAAATTGAAATTGTAGCCCTTTGTTATTCCTAATTACTGTGTATATGTTTACTTTGTGGGTAAAAATAAATGCTTATTGAGAAAAATGTAATTTTCAAAGTTTTTTTGTGTCATGCCAGGAAACAAACCCATGTTCTCTCACATGCACTCTGCCACTGAGCCACATTCCTGGCCCAGTTTTTAATATTTTTTATGAAAAGGAGGGAGAGGTAGAAAAGGAGACACTAAACACCACCCCACCATCTATGGAGAACCACTTGTCTCTGTCCTTGCTGCCTGCTTGCAATACTGGGGGCTGAATCCAATGCCTCACATGTGGAAGGCATAAGCTCTACGTACTGATGAGTCACTTTGCCAACTCCCAAGTTTTTTGTTCCTTGGTTCTCATAGAACTAAAATTCAGTGGCGCAAAGCACAAGGACCAGCATAAGGATCCCGGTTCGAGCCCCTGGCTCCCCACCTGCAGGGGAAGTTGCTTCGCAATCGGTGAAGCAGGTCTGCAGGTGTCTTATCTTTCTCTCCCCATTTTCCCCTCTCTCCATTTCTCTCTGTCCTATCCAACAACAATGACATCAACAACAACAACAACGATAACTACAACAATAAAACAAGGGCAACAAACTAAAATTCAGGGACTGATCATGATAGTTTTTTTTTTTAATATTTATTTTTATTTATTCCCTTTTGTTGCCCTTGTTGTTTTATTGTTGTAGTTATTATTGTTGTCATTGTTATTGGATAGGACAGAGAAATGGAGAGGGGATGGGGAAGACAGAGAGAGGGAGAGAAAGATAGACACCTGCAGACCTGTTTCACCACTTGTGAAGCGACACCCCTGCAAGTGGGGAGCCAGGGCTTGAACTAGGATCCTTATGCGGGTCCTTGTGCTTAGTGCCACCTGCGCTTAACCCGCTGCACTACAGCCCGACTCCCAATAGTTTTAAATAATTACAGATATATATGTAATTTAGTTAGTAACAAATAGAACTTTGTTTCAGGAGGGGGTAGATAGCATAATGGTTATGCAAAAGAGACTCTCATGCCTGAGGCTCCAAAGTCCCAGGTTCAATCCCCCCGCACCAACATAAGGCAGATCTGAGCAGTGTTCTGGTAAATAAAATTTAAAAATAATTAAAAAATAGAACTTTGCTTCAAAGATTTGAGAACAGCACAGTTGTAAATCAAACAGGAACTGTCTCATTTCTGGAAGCGTAAGTTTTTAACAGCAGAAAGAACAAATTAGCATAAAATAGAAAATACTTGAGTGCTTCGCAAATTTTCTTTGATAGACAGTATTTTATATGGCCGTAAAATTGATAAAAGTAAAATACTACCACAGTTTTGCTGAGGCAAAGATAATTTAAAATGCTGGAATACAAGTAATACAAATGAGTAATGAGGGGTAGTTTAAGGGTAGTTTTATTATTTATATCAGCAATTTTTCTTCTAACAACTATTATAAAAGCTATTTGTTCAGCAGTGTAGAAACAGTATTTAACTTTGAGAGTCACGTGAAAAGGCTGTGTGTCCAGTAACGTGAAGTGCTGTACTCCACTCCTGCCTGTGTGCTGCTGCTTCTGGGGCTTCCAGTCAGAAAAACAGGATGGTCTAGAGGAAAGGCGCAAAAACACAGCAACCCATGACAGGTAATATTCCCTGCATGCCTTTTTTAGTGTTTTATTTTTTTTTTTAAGGGGCCTCATATATGCATGGCTTTTCCTGAAAGACTGCTTGCTCTATTAGTTTACTGAGGAATGATGACAATAAAAGGCCGAATTGCAGTGCCCCCACCAGCAGTTTGCTCTCTTTGTGGATGCACGATGACAAAATCTCCTGAAGCGAACCACTGTCCTGACCTCAGTAACATCAGAGCTAAAGCATCAGAACTAAAGCTTCCTATCTTGGGCAAGCTTTCCAAGGGATTCCCAAAGAGCTCAGTTATTAAACAAAAAAACAAAACAGTGAGTTTTGGTCAGCTTAAGGGCTTAATGAGTAAGTAGTAAATACCATCTCCCTTTTCTTGCTGCTGAAGTAAGGGATGTTAAAATCATAAAAATAGTAGCAAAGTGGGAACCTGACGGTGATACATTCAGTTGAGCACACACACTACTTTGTTCAAGGATCCAGGTTCAAGTCCCTGATCTCCACCTGCAGGAAGGAAGCTTCATGGGCACCGGAGCAGTATTACAAGGGTCTATCTCCCTCTCCTCAGTTTATCTCTGTCCTATCCAATAAAAAGAAAATGCCCACCAGGAGTGGTAGATTCATTGTGCAGGCATCAAGCCCCAGTGATAACCCTAGTGGATAAGAAAAAAAAAGATAAAGGGGGAAAATATCCTATCTGGTATTCCCTGTGTATCTCAAGTTTTAAGAAAACTTAGTTTGATAGCAGTCTTTTCTTAGCACATTAAAATCTGCTCACCAAGTGCAGACGTTATAATAGTATGGGTAGGTCACGGGCTAGAATTGGAAATATTGTTTTAGTCAAAGCAGTTGATTTGAGCTAAGTGTAAATCCTGCTTTGTAGTTAACATAGCACAGGATGCTGGTCTTCTGATCCAAAGCATCTATGATGGAACAACCAATTAGAAAACTCCCACCTAGTGCCCCTCCCAGTTGAGTTTGAAAATTTAAAAACACTGAAATGTTTATACTAGTTATAAAAGTGAAAATTCAGCAAAATTATGTTGAACTCTCATTTTGAATTGAAAAAATACTAATACTATCACATCCATTTAAAAATAGTAAAATAGGGAGTCGGGCAGTAGCATAGCAGGTTAAGCACAAGGACCGAGAAAAAGTGCAAGGACCGGCGTAAGGGTCCCGGTTCGAGCCCCCACCTCCCCACCTGCAGGGGAGTTGCTTCACAGGTAGTGAAGCAGGTCTGCAGGTGTCTATCTTTCTCTCCCCGTCTTCCCCTCTTCTCTCCGTTTCTCTGTCCTATCCAACAAAGACAGCAATAATAACTACAAAAATAAAAACAAGGGCAACAACAAAAAAAGGAATAAAATAAAAATAGTAAAATATAAAGTTAACTCTTTCGTTTTGATGATTTATAGGCTTTTGTGTTATGAGCTAATGAGAAACCTGAGAACAATGATTTCTGGGAACTGTTGCATGAAGGCTATATGCATTTAGAGGTGTCTTAGAGGGGCCAGGCGGTGCTGCACCTTGTTTAACACACATTACAACGCATAAAGATCCGGGTTCATCCCCAGCTGCAGGGCAAAGCTTTGTAAGCAGTGAAGCAGGGTTGCAGGTATCTCTTTGTCTCTCCTCCTCTCTGTCTCTCTCTTCCCTCTCAATTTCTGATTGCCTCCAATAAAGATAATAAAAGAAGCATCTTAGAGATAATTGCATTTAAAAAGACAAACTACATTTACAATGAAATTTTTTAATAAACTCTTTTATATTTAACTGCCACTGGGGTTATTACTGCTGCTTGGTGCTGTCACACAAATCCATGGCTCCTAGCAGCCATCTCTTCTTTTTTACTTTATATTTTCACTTGATATAATAAACAGAAATTAAAAGGGGAGAGTCACCTGCAGACTTGCTTTACCACTATTGAAGCTTCCCCCATGCAGGTGGAGAGTAAGGGCTCAAACCTGGGTCCTTGTACTTGGTAATTTGTGTGTGCAAGTGGGTGCACCACTGCCTGTTCCCTATATGTACAATGAAATCTTTAAAGTGCCTTAGGGTGGGGGAGATAGCATAATGGTTATGTAAAAAGACTCTTGGCTGACACTTAAGAGTCCCAGGTTCAATCTGCAGCACCATCCATCATAAACCAGAGCTGAGCAGTGCTCTGGTAGGGAAAAGAGAGAGAAAAAAAAAAGGTTTTCCCCATTTGAAAATTGCAGTTTAAGATCTCATGCTTTTTTGAAGTGCTTTCTCTTGTCCAAATATTTCACTATTACTTAGTGTTGTCTTCTTTTTAACAGGCTATAAGAAGATACTGATGGTTAACAACTGGAACTAGCAATAGAAGTCCAGGGATTACATTTAAATGTTGATTGCTAATATGAGTCCAGGATTAGTTTACTTCAGGTAAATTGTCTTGTTTTCTAAAACATATATGTAATGAAAAACCTGTTTGTTTTATGAATATAATCTTAATTCGGGCTTTAATAAAATGTTCTCTAACTGCAACTATTTTTTCAGTAGTCAAATAATTTTAACCAGAGCTATGCTACTCAAGAGTTGTCTTTTTTTTTTTTTTTTTTAAGAATTTATTTATGAGAAAAATAGGAGGAGAGAGAAAGAACCAGACATCACTCTGGTACATGTTTGCCAGGGATTGAACTTGGGACCTCATGCTTGACAATCCAATGCTTTATCTACCGCACCACCTCCCAGACCACATCAGAGTTGTCTTAGGAGGCAGTTACTATTACTAGTGAGAAAACAAACCTGTATATGGTTCAAGTGCTTTGTTTAAAACTGCCAAGCTATGTGATTAAAAGTAAAAACTCAACCCAAGAATGCCTAGTTTTGTGGGGGGGGGGGGTTTGCCTCCAGGGTTATTGCCAGCGCTGTGCCTGCACTACAAATCCACTGCTCCTGTGGCCATCTTTCCATTTTTCTATAGGACAGGACAGAGAAATTGAGAGGAGAGGGGGGAAAGACCTGCAGACCTGCTTCACCACTTGTGAAGTGACTCCCCTGCAGGTGGGAAGCCAGGGGCTCAAGCCAGGATCTTTGTATAGGTCCTTGTGCTTGGTACTATGTGCGCTTAAGCCAGTGCACCATTGCCTGATCCCCTCCTAGTTGAATAGTGTGCTGTTTTGCCACGTACATGACTCAGATTTGAACCCAGACTCCAACAAAGTATTGAAAGTTTCAGTGCTGTCTTCTCTTTCACTGACTCTTACCTGGAAATAAGGACTACCTAAAACTTAATCTTAGTTATAAACTAGGGACACTGTTTATTCTCCAATATTGGAAGATTAGAACCTGTACTTATTAAAAGCAGTAGGTTTGCTTGTTTTGATGTTTTCTATGCTGGGCTAGTGTGAGGGTGCCTCTTCCCAGGCGTGTACTCTCTGGGTTGGAGAGAATGCAACCGGAGACAGCCTGGGCTGCTACTCACTCAGCAACACGAGAGAAATGACTCAGGAACAGACTCGTGGTGGTGAGGCAATTTGATACTTATTGATCAGAGAGCCCAGGCTTTTAAAGGTTCGACCCGCAAATGGTTAGGAAAGAGGCAAAGAAAGGCAAAGGGCTGGAAAGGTAGGAACTTCCTTAGCAACTGTTGAGGGTTTTAACTGCTAGGATTAATAATAATACCCTGCAGGCAGGGAGGGTCTTGAGAGCAGAAAGAAGATAGATCAAAGGAATGGAATGGGTGGGGATCTTTCAAGCAAAACAATGATTATCTGCATTATCAGACAAAAGGATGGATGTCCCCTCAAGTCAAGCCCTGCCAAGCTCAACCACATCCTCACAATTCCCCAACACTTCTAAGGGTTGGAAGGTACGCATTTAATAGATCCCTGTTGAACAGACTGAATCTACTTTAAAAGTTGCTCAGGGAATGAAGCAATGTTCATGGTTTATTCAAGTAAAAATACATCAGATAATAGGTTTCATATAAAAAGAACTTTAATGTAAGGCACTGTTTCCAAAGTTAAATGAAAGTAACAGCCCACCCACACCGTGCTCTCCTATTCCTGAAACAGTTCATTGGGTTGTCTCACCACAAGGGGAAGAGAACAGATCTACCCAGCAAGCAGTTTTACATGGCACTTCCTCTGTGGTGGTGTCATCTGACAAAGTAGTGGCTGAGGATTTCCCCCAAAACAAGTTAACTATTTTAGACAAATAACAGAACAATCAATGAAGGGGGGGCAAGAAAACCATACTGGCTATTATCTTTCAGAGTTGTCATGTTTGCGAGAGACCCAAGAAGTACATTTATTCCATTACCCGTTAAGTTCTCATGACAAAAGTCAAGTTACAGTGTGTTCCTTAACTCAAATGGTGCTGAGAAACTTAAGCTATACTCAAAAATGGGTTAAACTTAAGCTATACTCATAAATGGGTTAAAAGTTCAAATGTTTTGCTACTTGATTTAAAAACCTCAAGCCGGTACAGTACATCTTTAAGAATGTCTTACTCAAGTGTCTTAACATTGGCATTGAAAACTCAGAAAAACTGGACTCTTGACTTGTCAAAAACCTGTAGTTTATCATTTAAACAAGAACAGGCATTTTGACCAATCATTTAGTGCTAATGACTTCATTTTTTGGGGAGATGACTTTTTATGAATGACCATTAGCAAAATACCTAAAATTCATCGAAAGGAGAAAAAAATCGTTCCAGGAAAATAAAACTTTGCTTTAAGTGGGTAAAGTGTTTATATGCATTAGACTCAGCAGTCCACTGTGGGATTTAAAAAATTAAATCACAGTATAGCTAAACAATAAGACTGGCTATATCAAGGTATCACTTTGACAATTTGGTCTCAGAAGGTGTTTCCCCAGTATCCAATGTCTTCAACAACCGGAAAAGGCCAGCAGCTTCTCGTATCCTACTGAATTCAATGCAGAATGCCTGAACTTCTATGAACAAATCCTGCACATTAATGATTTTGTTACGGATCAAGGACTGGAGAAAGACACACACAAGACGCACCAAACGATTCTGAAAAAGACAAGGCTTTAAGTGTGCACCCATTCTCTTGGCAGCTACTGATAAATTTTTACAAATGTTTCTACTACTTACCTGCATATATTTGTCCTTAATCTGCTCACAAGTGGAGATGCAATTTGATATATAAAGGTGAATAAATTCAGGAGGTAGATCAACAGCTGTCGTTAGTCTGTTGTACAAAGTCAGGCAAATTCTCTTTGGTCATTTGGTAAAAAGTCGATGTGATCTAGCTAACTATTTTAAATATAATTTTGCAAATAAAATTTAAGGGGTTATACCCATTAATAAATGACAACTCCATTTATAAGTCTACAAAGAGCAGCAAGGTGTTTTGTGTTTCTTTGTTAAATCAATATACAGTCCTGCGTGGGGGGGTGGATATTAGGGAAAGATAAATCAGAGGGATCTGAATTATAATTTCACCAAGACCCAGAAAGAGGAAACAGGGGAGGACATTTGTAAGTAGTAACAGATGCAGGTGTGACTTAACAGGCAGGACTAGAAAAACTGGGCAAATATACTAAACAAATATATAAATAGTTTCCCAGTCTCCACCTGCAGGGAAAGAAGCTTCACAAGTGGTGAAGCAGGGCTGTAGGTGTCTTTCCCTCTATCTCCCTCTTCCCTGTCAGTTTCTCTTTGTCTCTAGCCAATAAAATAAATAGAAAAACTGGGCAAATATATGTAAATATAGTTACAGTCACTAATATAGTCAATGTAAAGTTACTACCTTCCAAGCTCTAATGTTGACAACCATCCTATTCATCTAGCATTTATTAAACCTTTAACACAAGTGGGATCTATGTGCTGTAGTGTAGCTGGGAGGATAAGTTTAATAACTAAACAGTAAATGGTACAATGAAGGATTTGCAAAAAAAAAAAAAAAAAGATAACTGAAAAGATAATGGAAAAATGGGGGCCGATGGGGGTCGGGCAGTAGCACAGCAGGTTAAGCACACATAGCGCTGTTGGTATGCTTCTAATTCTGCTTTTAAAAACCCCTTCTGTTTCATTTGGTTTAATCCCCCCTGCATTCTATTTACATAACACTGTATTCTATTTACATAACCTCTGTTAACCAGCACCACCCTCCCTCCAGGGCATTGGTGGTTCAGTGGTAGAATTCTTGCCTGCTCCGCCCCCTCTCCTTGTCATACCCTGATTTTCACCAGTCACTTTTCTCTCCACCCTATCTGCGTTCCCACCCTACTGGGCTAGTATATTTATAAGGACAAGATTGTAGTTTTTAGTTTAGCTTAGCTTGGTATAGATTGCGCTGCATCCTGCATGAATAAAGAGATACTGCGTACAACCCAGCCATGAATCCCGGGTCGTCTGTTACCCGCCCGTGAAGCCAGCCCGGCGAAAACAACATAGCGCCAAGCTAAGGATCCCAGTTCAAGCCCCTGGCTCCCCACCTGCAGGGGGTTTGCTTCATAGGCAGTGAAGCAGGTGTGCAGGTGTCTAGCTTTTTCTCCCACTCCTCTCCATTTCTCTGTCCTATCCAACTACAACAACAATAAAACAACAAGGGCAACAAAAGGGGAAAAAAATTTTTTTTAAAAAAAAGGAAAAGAAAAATGGGGGCCAAGTGACGGTGTGCCTGGTTGAGTGCACATGTTACAATGTGTAAGGACCCAGGTTCAAGCCCCCAGTCCCCACCTGCAGGGGGAAAGCTTTGCGAGTGGTGAAGCAGTGCTGCAGGTGTCTCTCTATCACTATCACAGTGGAATTTCAAATAGGTTTAAAAAAAAAAAATCCTAGGAAGACTAGTTTTGGAAAGCTCTGAAGGGTAAAATGGTTCATCTTTGGATTACAAAAATTCTGTTTATGATTTTTTAAAATAACACTCACAATAAAATGATTAAACTAAAAAAAATCCTAATATTCAAAGAAGCATATATATATATATATTTTTTTTTTTTCCTTTATTAAAGTCTGGGTGAACTTTCCTATGCAGTAGAAGGACCATATAGTTTATCACCCAAAATACGATGTGCGGATAAAAAAATAGCCCAAAATAAGAAGCCTAAATTGGCACTATTCAGGCAAAGTTGGACATGGTCATTGTATTCAAATACTTTAATAACTAACTACCTATTAAGTTCTTATTTTACCTAAAATATTTTTAAGAAAAATATAAAATAGAGTCAAAGAACAAAGCATATTGATTACATTGTTTCTCTCTGACAATGACCTGAGTAGAATCCAAGGGATAAAATGCAAACATTTGGGAGTTGGGCAGTAGTGCAGTAGAGTTAAGCGCACATGGCACAAAGCGCTGGCATAAGGATCCTGGTTCGAGCCCCCGCTCCCCACCTGCAGGGGAGTTGCTTCACAGGCAGTGAAGCAGGTCTGCAGGTGTCTGTCTTTCTCTCCTCTCTCCATTTCTCTCTGTCCTATCCAACAACAAGAATAACTATAACAATAAAACAAGGGCAACAAAAGGGAATAAATAAGTATTAAAAAAAAGCTTTAGTGGTTCAGGAGGTGGCGCAGTGGATAAGGCATTAGATTCTCAACCATGAGTTCCTGAGCTCCATCCCCCACTGCACATGTACCAGAGTGATGTCTGGTTCTTTCTCTCCTCCTGTCTTTCTCATGAATAAATTCTTTAAAGAAAAAAAGTTTAAAAAAAAATACAAACATTCCTAGAATTCCCTCACTTAAGACCCACACTTTCCCATGATATAGCCATTAATCATTAACTACAACAAACAATCTGTATTTGTATAGAGGAAAATATACTGCACACAGGGAAAGATAGTTCACTAACTCACTGATTTATGCTTCTACTCATGCAGTGTATGTTTGAAATACTATTTCCTGAGACTTTTTACCTGGTATATACACTGAAGTTCACAAATGCACTGAAAATTAACAGAGACTATTTCAGGGTGAGGGTAGATAACAATGGTTATGCAAAGATAGACTCAATGCCTAAGGCTCCAAAGTCTGATTCAATCCCCCTGCACCCACCATAAACCAGAGCTAAGCAGTGCTCTGGTTAAAAAGACAACAAAAAAGACTATTTAATAGGTTTTCTTTTTTTTTAAAGAATGTATCCTTAATATTTATTTTATTTATTTATTCCCTTTTGTTGCCCTTGTTTTTTTTTATTGTTGTTGTCGTTGTTGGATAGGACAGAGAGAAATGGAGAGAGGAGGGGAAGACAGAGAGGAGGAGAGAAAGACAGACACCTGCAGACCTGCTTCACCGCCTGTGAAGCGACTCCCCTGCAGGTGGGGAGCCGGGGTTCGAACGGGGATCCTTACGCCGGTCCTTGTGCTTTGCGCCACCTGCGCTTAACCCGCTGCGCTACTCCCTGAATAGGTTTTCTAATGTTGCTAGTTTCCTGGCTACTTAATCAGAACTTACATATGTTCCATATGTTTACCAATTCGGTTAAAGCCCCCTCATCCCCGCCCTTCCCCTCCTCTCTCCATTCTCTGTCCTATCTAACAACAATGACATCAATAACAGTAAGAACTACAATAATAAAAAAAAAAACAAGGGCAACAAAAAGGGAAAATAAATATTAAAAAAAAAAAAACACCAAAACTTACCGATTTACAACTTCCATTGAATGCAAAGACATGTCCATGTTGACCAGCACTGAAAAATACTCAGTGATCTGGCTTGACTGCATTAACTTCAGCAACATTTCTATGGCGACTAGAGGGTTGTTTTCCACTAGATCTGGAAGTTTGGCTGGAGTAAGGCCAATATGGTAAACAAGTTTGGGGTCCTTTTCCAACTCACCAAGGAGCTAAATACAATAAAATTTTGAAGATTGAGTAAAATTAGAAATTTTCTTTGCTGCATACAAAAAGCTATACTGTCTGCATTAAACCACAACAATATCTTGATACAACACTTTCAACCTGACATTAATTAATGCAAATACCTCCAATATGGCCTATAAGTATGCTAGTAATTCCTCCTGGACATAAAGCCACACTCAGTATATCTGATTAGAGACAGTACTTACTGGAGTTTTAGCATTACGGTCCCTTATGTCCACTAAATTTAAAAATGGAAAAAATCAAAGGCCTGGGCAGTGGTACACCTGGCAGAATGTATGTTACCATGTTCAAAGACCTGGTTTCAAGTCCAAGTTCCCCACCTGCAGGGGGGGAAGATTCAGGAGCTATGAAACAGTGCTACAGGGGTCTCTACTTTTATCTCCCCATTTTCACTTAGTCTCTATCAAAAAGGGGCGGTGAAAAAAGGAAAATGGCTACTGGGAGTAGTGGATTCATCCTGAAGGCACCAAGCCCCAGCAATATCCCTGAATGCAAAAAATAAATATAAAATATTTTAAACTAAAAATTGCATAGTTGTTTCCTTATAATGTTACATAAGTAATCACAATTACCAACTAGTTCTCCAAATAAACACAAGTCCCAGAGACTGAGTGGCATCAGAAACAGTAGCTGGGCTCAGCCCAAGGTGGACAACAGAAGTAGACCTGAGTAGGGAACAGATGGAAAGAGGAGATCTTAACTGCTAGTTCTGCAGTTTGCACTTTGTCCCCTAGTGCTTTGTAATGCAAATAGATAACCTCAAAAACAACTGTTCCAACCAACTAAGTGCTTTTTCTTTTTAAACTGTTCCTTTCCCTATCTAGTTATGTACCAAGGAGTCTTAAAGTTGGACTGCAGGGAGGATTTTGAATCTCAACTCCACCACTAACCAGCTGTGTGATGGATGCTTGTTCACTTCTCCTAGGCCTCATTTTCCTCCTCCTCGAATATATTATCCAATTTACCTTCAGTGGAGTTACTGTCCAGCTTTAATGTAGCGATGGAAAATGCCTAGCTAGCGCAGCAGGAGTAGTGCCAGGAAAGCAACATCCACTTTCTCCCACCTCTTCCAAAGTCAAAACTAACAAAACCTGGTGCATTTTTAGGCATTACACAACTTGTTTCATGAAAGTAAAATTATAATGGAGGGGTAAGAACAAAGTTGAGACTGGCTTCTGCTGGCAATATCATTTTGCTTGTTCATTTATCACTTTACAAAAAAAAAAAATTAAATTGATGGTTTAAAGAAAATGTTTACCCCACCTGCAGTGCTGCAAGTGTTTGTCTCCTTTCAATTTCTGTATTCAAAAATCAATAAAATGTTTACAATGTATACCTGTGTTTGTTGAGGAGAAGATAAAGGACTTTTGAAGGCTTTAGCCATAATTCGTTTGATCTCTACACCAGTGCTATTCTTAACACACATTGATTTATCCCACTGAATTGCATGGTCAGGCTCAGTTGGATTTAGCCAAGCCAGCTCATCCTCACAAATATGAAGTGGGGGTGGTGGGCGAATAAACTCTGGCCGAAAATGACCTGTAATTAGAGCAAGCATATTTGTTTCTATTAGTAGATTAATACCCAAACACTTCTGCATACATCTCCCACTCAGTGAAGTACACCAACGCTTCTTTTAATAAGAATCACATGATAAAACTGACTTCAAAATCATAAGCAGCAAGGATTAGTTCTGTATGTAAATGAGAAAATGAAACATTGATATTTTACCATCAGCCATAATTTCTGGAAAGCAAAGAATTCTCACAATCTGAGAACTTTAAATAGCACTATTAAATTGCAAAAGGACATGACTATATTGATAGAAATGTTAATGATGAAAAATGAATACTATTGCTCTCACTCATCCTATTCCTAGTTACCAGTGTTGTTCAAGTTACTGATGTGTTTTGTCTTTGCATACTAAAACTATGAAGTAGAAAATTACTCAGGGATGACATGGCAAGGGAAAACATGACTGACACTGGCATTCTCACATGTCAAATCTAGAGATTTGTGTGTAGAGATTTGCTATGTAAGTTTCAAACTCATGATGATACGATAATCTGGAGACCATGTTGTTTTTTTCCTTTTTGCCTCCAGGATTATCATTGGGGCTTGGTGCCTGCACTACGAAACAACTGCTCCTAGAAGCCTTTTTTTTCTGCCCTTGTTATTGTTACTGCTGTGAGATAGGACAGAGAGAAATTGAGAGAGGAAGAGAAGAGAGAGGGGAAGAGAAAGGTAAGACACCTGCAGACCTGCTTCACTGCTTGTGAAGTGACCCCCCCTGCAGGTGGGGAGCCAGGGGCTCGAACTGGGATTCTTATGCAGGTCCTTGTACTTTGGGCCATGTGCGCTTAACCCGCTGTGCTACCGCCTGGCCCCTAGGACCATGTTCCTATTGCTCAGCAGAAAGCATGGTTTCATCGTTAAAAGCACACAGAAGCTATATTATTTCAAGATTATTGGATGCTCTCAGTAAGTCCTCTAAGATCAGTAAAACATTACAATAGTGAACGTAATAAAGAGGTATAGAACAAGAAGATTGACAGGCTACAAAAGCAGATACATGTCAATAAAATCACTTCTATCTTTAGGTAATGCTGATGATAGGTATATAATAAAACTAGTCAATTTTTGTAATCAAGAAATGAACTGGGGAGTCCGGTGGTAGCGCAGAGGGTTAAGCACAGGTGGTGCAAAGCTCAAGGACCCGTGTAAGGTGTCTATCTTTCTCTCCCCGTCCTCCCCTCCTCTCTCCATTTCTCTCTGTCCTATCCAACAACGGCAACATATCAACAACAACAATAGTAACTACAACAATAAAACAAGGGCAATAAATGGGAATAAATAAATAAATAAAAAATGAACTGAGCATCTATATTGTGCCCTATCAGATTTAAGGAAACAAGAAGGATCATGTTGCAGGAAACCAGAAACTCTCAGAAAATACTGATAAAGTTAAGAGTATAAGGTAATATATACTTACTTTCAATGGGTGGTTTTGGTCCACTGACTAGAGCTTCTGTGATCTGAGAAGCAACTGAGCTGTCAAATCCAGAATTCGAAGAATCTGGGTCTGGGTCACTAAGAATACTGGGGAAACTAGCCTTACTTTGAGTTGGCAATTCAGACTGGCGTTCTGAAAGATTAAAATAAAAAGCATTTTAGAATTAATAGCACCACAAGCAGAGTGAAAAGACAAGCTAATGACAGGTTAAGTTATCACACTATAAACATAGGACCAGATACCAAAAAAAATTTTTAAACCAAAATTCAGAAGGTAAGAGTGCTGACTCAGAGGAAGAAAATGTGTCTTACACGTGAGGTCCTGGGTTCAATTCTAGGCATCACATTAAAAACTACAAATCAAATTTTATAAAAGCACCAAACAGGAAAAAATAGGTTAATGCCTTCATCAAGTACTATATATATAGACTTGGGTGGTCTGGGAGGTGGTGAAGCACTGGACTCTCAGGCATGAGGTTCGGAGTTCAATCCCCAGCAGCACATGTACCAGAGTGATGTCTGGTTCTTCCTCTCTCTATCACTCTTCCTGAATAAACAAGTAAAATAAAATTAAAAAATACTTGGTACAGCTAGTAAGCATTTGAAACGTTCTTCAGGCCCATCAGAAACTAGGGGGGTAAAAGTTAAGAAACAAGACACTATTTACTACACACTCATCAAAATGGCAAAAATTGACAAGTCTTGATATGGATTGCAGAATATACATGCGACTTGATCACCATTATTGAGAATGAGCACCAGCTTTGAAAGATAATCTGCTGTGCTTGCTTCCACAGCACATAAACTAAAACTGGAATGATACAGAGAAGACTAGCATAGCCCCTGCACAAGGATGACACACAAATTTGTTAAGCATTCCATATCTTAAAAAAGAGAGAGAGAAAATGAAAAAGGTAATCTGCCTAGGGGCTTGGCAGTGACACATCTGGTAGAGTATATATGTGGCCTTGTATAGAGACCTGGGTTCAAGTCCCCATACTCACCTGCAGGGGGAAAGCATAAGCAGTGAAGGAGTGCTGCATCTCTCTCTCACCCACCCACCCACCCACCTTTTTTTTTTTTTAACCAGAGCACTGCTCGGCTCTGGCTTACGGTGCAGGGGGATTGACCCTGGGACTTTGAAGCTCAGGTATCAGAGTCTCTTTGCATAACCATTATGCTATCTGCAACCAGGCCCCTTTCATTTCTCAATTTCTGCCTCTACAAAATAAGGAGAAAAAAACAAAACAAAGACAAAAATGACCACTGGGAGTGGATGATTTCTTGTGCAGGCATAAGTCCATGTGATAATCCTGGTGACCAAAAAAAAGAAAAAAGAAATAATCTGCCTTTAACTAGTAAAATTGCACAGATGCTTTTCATCTAGCAGAAACATTTTCACCTGCACAGCAGGAGAATATATGAGCTAATTCATGTCCACCAATAGCAGAAAGGATAAAGAACCCAGTATGTTTATACCATGACAGCAACAAAAAGCAACCACTAGAGTGACATGTCATGTGTATAAATTCATCTCACAAATAATACCCAAGAGAAAAAAAAATACTTAGAAAAAAAAAGGGGAGTCAGGCAGTAGCGCAGCAGGTTAAGCGCAGGTGGCGCAAAGCGCAAGGACTGGCGGAAGAATCCCGGTTTGAGCCCTTGACTCCCCACCTGCAGGGGAGTCGCTTCACGGGCAGTGAAGCAGGTCTGCAGGTGTCTATCTTTCTCTCCCCCTCTGTCCTCCCCGCCTCTCTCCATTTCTCTCTGTCCTATCCAACAACAAGCGACATCAACAATAATAATAACCACGAGGCTACAACAAAGAGGGCAACAAAAGGGGGAAAAATGGCCTCCAGTAGCAGTGGATTCATGGTGTTGGCACTGAACCCCAGCAATAACCCTGGAGGCAAAAAAAGAAAAAGAAAAGAAAAAGGAGAAAAAAAAGAGGGGCAAGGTGGTGGCGCACATGTTACAATGTGCAAGGACCCAGGTTCAAGTCCCCGGTCCCTACCTGCAGGGGCAAAGCTTTGCAAGTGGTAAAGTAGGGCTACAGGTGTGTGTGTGTGTCTCTCCCTTTTTTTCTCCCTCTTCCCTCTCAATTTCTGGCTGTCTCTATCCAATAAATAAATAAAAAGAAAGAAACCAGGCCAGGGATTAGCTCACCCTGTAGGACATGTATCCTACCATGCAGATGCAGGAAGCCTCAAGATTAAACCCCAGCACCACATGAAGTGCTCCTGGGTTAAGGGACATTCCACAGACAATGGAGTGGTGCTGTGGTCTCTCTCTCTCTCTCACTGTGTCTCTTTCCCTCTCTCTGCAAAGAATGCAAAAGAAAAAAATCACAAATTTAAATTGGGCACACTGAGGGAGGACTATGAAAAAAATGTATGGGGGGTTGGGTGGTAGTTCAGCGGGTTAAGCGTAGGTGGCGTGAAGCACAAGGACCAGTAAGGATCCTGGTTCAAACCCCCGGCTCCCCACCTGCAGGGGGGTTGCTTCACAGGTGGTGATGCAGATCTGCATCTCCCCCTCTTTCTCTCCCCTTGTCTTCCCCTCCTCTCTCCATTTCTCTCTGTCCTATCCAACAACGACAACATCAATAACAACAACAATAACTACAACAATAAAAAACAACAAGGGCAACAAAAAGGGAAAATAAATAATAAAAAAAGAAAAAAAGTATGATGATTAACACAAAAGGGTATGGGCTAGTGACAGAGAAAGGGGCAGAATCAGGGAAAACAGGGAACTTCTCAGTCCTGAAAAAAATACCATTTCTCAGCCTGGATAGTGCTTGTTCCAGCTTCAGTTTATTGAGATCTTCATGCATGTTTTATGAAGTAAAATATTTCAGTCAGTAATTTTATAAACATAACTAAATTCCTGATTAAACAACTATCAAAGTCCATTAAAAAAAAATCAGTGGAGGGGGGCAGGTGGTGGCGCACATGGTTAACCACACGTCATCATGTGCATGGATCCGGGCTCAAGCCCTCGCTCCCCACCTGCAGGGAGGGCACTTCATATGAGATGAAGCTGGTCTACAGGTGTCTTTCTCTCTCCCTCTCTGTCTCCCTGCCCCTCTCAATTTCTCTCTGTCCTCTCAAATAAAAATAAAATAGAAAGAAAATAAAAATGGAAAAAATGGCCACCAGGAACAGAAAATTCATAGTACCTGTACCAAGCCACAGTGATAACTCTGAAGGCAATAAAAACAAGTAAAAAAAAAAAAAAAATCAGTGGAATCACTTCAGTAGAAAAATCGACATATGAAAGATCCTTTAGACATACAAAACAATGTTCAACCTTATTAATTTAAGTAAGTAAAATGCTATTAACATTATTTGGTATGCCGTTTTTCACCTCAGATTACTAGTATATAAAAGGTACAGTACGGGGGCAGACAGCATAATGGTTATGCAAAGAGATTCTCATGCCTGAGGCTCCAAAGTCTCAGGTTCAATCCCCAGCACCACCATAAACCAGAGTAGTGCTCTGATTAAATAAAATAAAATAAAATGTACACTACTGGGGCTGGGCAGTGGCACACCCAGAATCGCACACACATTACAGTATGCACGGACCAGGCTTCGAGTCCCCAGTCCCCACCTACAAGGGGAAATAAACAGTCATGAGGTTCAAACTCTGCTCCACTTAGTTATATATAACTTTTTAAAAAAATCCACCACTCCAGTGGCCATTTAAAAAAAATTATTTCAATTTTATTCTGATAGGACAGAGAGAAATTGAGAGGGTGAGGGAATATAGAGGAGAGAGAGAGAGAGAGAGAGAGAGAGAGAGAGAGAGACCTGCTTCACCATTCATAAAACTTTCCTGCAGGCAGGGAGCCAGGGGCTCAAACCTGGGTGTTTGTGGTCCCCCCCCCCCCCCGGCCCATTTTGTTGCCATTGTTGTTGGATAGAACAGAGATAAATCAAGAGAGATGGGGAAGAGAGAGAGAGGAGAGGAAGATACCTGCAGACCTGCTTCACCACTTGTGAAGCGACTCCTCTGCAGGTGGGGAGCCGAGGGCTCAAACCGGGATCCTTACGCTGGTTCTTGCGCTTCGCACCATGTGTGCTTAACATGCTGCGCTACTGCCCAGCTCCCAAACCCGGGTTCTTATGCTTGGTACCATGTGTGTTTAACAGGAGCACTATGGCCTGGCCCCCTATCCTGAAACTTTTTTTTTTCTTCCCAGAACACAGCTCAGCTCTGGCTTATGGTGGCTCTGGCTTATGGTGGTGCTGGGGATTAAACCTGAGACCTTTGGTGCCTCAGGCATGAGAATCTTTTTTTTTTTAATATTTTTTTAATATTTATTTTTATTTATTTATTCCCTTTTGTTGCCCTTGTTGTTTTATTGTTGTAGTTATTATTGTTGTCATTGTTGTTGGATAGGACAGAGAGAAATAGAGAGGGGAGAGGGAAGACAGAGAGGAGGAGAGAAAGACACCTGCAGACCTGTTTCACCGCTTGTGAAGCGACTCCCCTGCAGGTGGGGAGCCAGGGCTTGAACCAGGATCCTTATGTGGGTCCTTGTGCTTAGCGCCACCTGCGCTTAACCCGCTGCGCTACAGCCCGACTCCTGAGAATCTTTTTCATAACCATTATGCTATGCTACCTTCCCAACCTTGGCTATTCAAGTTTTACGCTTTTTTGTTTTTAATGCAAAACTGGGATTTTTGATAGAGCTAGCAAGAATCTGGATTACTGAGTAGAACTGACATGAAAAAAATGTTTTGGAGGCCAGGTGGTGGGGCACCTGGTTGGGCGCACATGTTACAGTGCACAAGGACCCCGGTTTGAGCCCTTGGTCCCCAACTGCAGGGGGAAAGCTTCACAAGTGGTGAAGCAGGGCTGCAGGTGTCTCTCTCTCCTCTACTCCTCCTTTCCTCTCGATTTCTGGCTGCCTCTATCCAATAAATAAATAAAGATAATAAAAAGAAAGCAATAAAAATGCTTTTATCCAGTAGCATTCCTCTGAAACTGGAAAGCATTACCTGGGTTCAAGTCCCCAGTTCCCACCTACAGAGGGGAAAGCTTTGTGAGTGGTGAAGCAGTGTTGCAGGTGTCTCTCTGTCTGTATCCCTATCACCCCCTTCCCTCTTGATTTCTGGATATCTAGCCAATAAAAATAATTTTTTAAAAAAGAAAGAAAAGTAATCAATTTAAGCAAAACTCAAAAATCAATGTTTTGGCCACATTAACAAGGATCCAGTAATGAAGCTGTATTTCTCATAGACAATAGCCTATTATTAGCTCAGGATAAAACATTTAAGTGAAACATCTCAGTAAAATAAGTCTTGTGCATGTTTGATGACAAAATAAGTAACTGAAAATAAAGAGTTCCTCCTTACCAGCCAAAGCTAACTGAAGCCCACTGATGTCCACCGACTGACCCATGTTCCCGACGTCCATCAATGCAATCTGTCGAGGTGTCTTTTTGAAGAGTTCTCTTGGGGGTGCCAGCATTAGCTGGGAAAGAAAAAACTTTTCTGGTGGTGTTATAGGAGGCAAAAACCCTGTGAAAAAAAATGTACAGCAGTTTCTCCAGTGGTTATTTTTAAGATTTATTCAAGAGATAGAACTAGAGCATCACTCCAGCACATGCAATGCCAGGAACTGAACCCAGGACCTCATGCTTGAGAGTCCAACGCTTCATCCAAAGCTCCACCTTCCAGACCAAAACCCAATACTCACTTTTAATAAATAAATCTGGTATGCCACTTACTGCCACAACACATTTTATTATTACTAATTTTTTTAATTAATTTTTTTGGGTTATGTTTTATTTTTGTTTTATGCCTCCACGGTTATCGCTGGGGCTGTGCTTGCACTACGAATGAATTCACACTCCTGGAGGCCATTTTTCATTGCTCTTGTTATTATTATTGCTCTTGTTGTTGGATAGGACTGAGAGAAATAGAGACAGAAGGGGAAGACAGAGAGGAGGAAAGACACCTGCAGACCAGGGAAGACAGAGAGGAGGAAAGACACCTACAGACCTGCTTCAGCGCCTGTGAAGCAACTCCCCTGCAGGTGGGGAGCCCTGGGGCTCAAACCTAGATCCCTAGCTTAGGTCCTTGTATCCCTGTTTTACTGCTCCTGGAGTTACCCCTTGCAGGTAGGGAGGGGGCTTGAATCTGGGTCCTTGCAAAGTGGTAAGGAGCACACACAACCAGCTGGTCTGAATATTGGCCATACAAAATATCTAAGGGTGGGGTAGAGAGCATAATGGTTATGCAGAGACTCTCAAGCCTGAGGCTCCAAAGTCCCAGGTTCAACCCCCTATAACACCCTAAAGTTGAGCAGTGCTCTGTTTGGTTTTTTTTTTTTTTTTTTTCAAAAAAGGGAGGGGAGGCTCCAGGAAATAGTGCAGCAGGTTAAGTGCACCTGGCACGAAGCACAAGAACCAGCTTAAGGATACCAGTTCGAGCCCCCAGCTCCCCACCTGCAGGGGAGTCGCTTCACACAGGTGAAGCAGGTCTGCAGGTGTCTCTCTCTCCCCGTCTTCCCTTCCTCTCTCCCCGTCTTCCCTTCCTCTCTCCATTTCTCTCTGTCCTATCCAACAACATCATCAATGGCAACAATAACAACCACAACAAGGACAACAAAAAGGGAAAAAATGGTCTGTAGGAGCAGTGGATTGGTAGTGCAGGCATCGAGCCCAGAAGGCAAAAAAATAAAATAAAAAAGAATCATTTAAGAAATGGTAGTCTTGGGGGCCAGGTGGTGAAGCACCTAGTTAAGCACACACATTACAGCGAGCAAGGATCTATCTGGGTTCAAGCCCCTGGTCCCCACCTGCAGGGGGAAAGCTTCATGAGTGATGAAGCTGGTCTGCAGGTGTCTCTCTCCCACTCTATTTCCCCCTTCCCTCACAATTTCTGTCTCCATTCAAAATAAATAAATATAAAAATTTTTTTTTAAATGGCAGTCTTCACTCAAACGGATGACATGTATCATTGCAGACAAAACAAAGAGACTTGGAGGTAACTGTACTAAGTGAATTAAGAGATGAAAGACAGCTGCTACAGGGTGGCTCCGCTCATTTGTAGAATACAGGCAACCAAAGCAAATGAGTTTGCAAAAAAAAAAAAAAGTGTAACCAAACTGTGTCAAGCTCTGAAAGCAGGTGATTCTCAGAGGGTGGGGGTACAGGTACTTTGGAGGTGGTCTGTACACACACAGGTAAACAGTAATGAAACTATCCCTGAGTCTTGTCATTCTGTAACCCATGCTAAATCAACAAAAAGGAAATTAAAGGAAAAAGATTTTGAAAGCAACCTTGCATACAGTTCACTAATATGACCTCGTCGCTGCTACAAAGAAGCACATTTCACACAATGGCCAGTTCTCCTGAGCTTTCTTTTCTTTTTTAAAATTTTCCTCAGAGAAAAAGAGACAGTCACCAGACATTTGCTCAGCTAATTTTTTTGGTGTTTTTTTTTTTTTTAACATGCATCATCTGGTGACTTTTTTTAAAAAACATTTTTTTTTAGTGTTTTAATGAGACACACACTAGAGAAGAGATGGGCCAGGGGAAGGAGTAGGCGGTGGCACACCTAGTTAAGTGCGCTTACACACACTACAGTGTGCAAGGACCCGGGTTCAAGCCCTCAGTCCCCACCTGCAGAGGGAAAGCTTCACCAACGAGCAGGGCTGCAGGTGTCTCTCTCCCCTCTCGGTTTCTCTCTATTGGGAAAAAATACACACACACAGGGCTGCAGGTGTCTCTCTCTCTCTCCCCTCTCAATTTCTCTCTATCGGGAAAAATTACACCCACACACCCGCCCCAAGGCTGGCTGGCGCACACACCAGGGCTGCAGGTGTCACACACATATACACACACACACACACCAGGGCTGCAGGTGTCACACACACACCAGGGCTGCAGAAGTCACTCACACACACACACACACACTAGGGCTGCAGGTGTCACACACACATCAGGGCTGCAGGTGTCACACACACACACACCAGGGCTGCAGGTGTCACACACAGACACTAGGGCTGCAGGTGTCTCTCTCTCTCACACACACACACACACCAGGGCTGCAGATGTCACACACACACACACACACACACACACACACACACACACCAGGGCTGCAGGTGTCACACACACACACCAGGGCTGCAGATGTCACACACACACACACTAGGGCTGCAAGGTGTCTCTCTCACACACACACACCAGGGCTGCAGATGTCACACACACACACACACTAGGGCTGCAAGGTGTCTCTCTCACACACACACACCAGGGCTGCAGGTGTCACACACACACACACAGACACACACCAGGGCTGCAGGTGTCACACACACACACACACACACACAGACACACACCAGGGCTGCAGGTGTCACACACACACACACACACACACACTAAGGCTGCAGGTGTCTCTCTCTCTCTCACACACACACACTAGGGCTGCAGGTGTCTCACACACACACACTAGGGCTGCAGGTGTCTCACACACACACACACACTAGGGCTGCAGGTGTCACACACACACACACACTAGGGCTGCAGGTATCTCACACACACACCAGGGCTGCAGGTGTCACACACACACACACTAGGGCTGCAGGTTTCTCTCACACACACACACACACACACACACACACACACACACACACACACACACCAGGGCTGCAGGTGTCACATACACACACACACACCCGGAAAAAATGAGACCTCAGAGCCTCGGGCCCGTCTTTTCTGCGCGGCCCTGAGTTTTCGGATCCGTCTTCGCTCCGACCTCCTTTCCATGCGACCCCCGCCTGCCCCCCCGACAGGCCGGCTGAGGTTCGGAGCGAGTCTTTCTGCTCCCTCGCCCGGGACTTAACATGCGGGGTGGGGGCGGGGGGGTGTTTGTCTCCGGCTCCCCGCCAGCCGCCGCGCTGGGCTTCCCGGGACCGGGCCGGGCCGGGGTGCGGGGGCCCCCAGGCCGCTCACCTGAGAGCGGCGGGCGGTCGGGCTCCTGGCCGCCGCGGGCGGGCGGCGCGGGGTTGAGCAGGTGCGCGAAGCTGGCGGCGAAGGGGTTGGCGGCGAGCGGCTCGGTGCGGTACATCTCCCACAGCAGGTAGAGCGCCGTGAGGCGCTGCGCCGCGCTGGGCAGCAGGTCCGGCTGCTGCAGCAGCATCACGAGCACCGAGCCCAGGCGGAAGTGGTCGGCCTTGCTGAAGTAATGGTGGAAGGCGGTGGACAGGCCCTCGAACGTGCTGCCGCCGCCCGCCTCCTCGGAGATGATGCTCAGCAGGCTCGAGAGCTCCTTCGGCGTCAGGCTCATCCTGCCCGCGGGGCCGCCCGGGCCTCCACTCCCCGGCCCGGGGCCGCCTCTGCTATCGGAGCCCCCCGGGCCGCTCCTGGCCGCCGACCCCGCCGCCTCCCGGACGCCCCTTGGCTCTGCAGCGGTGAGAAGCCGGCCAGACGCCGCGGCCGCCGCGCCCGCAGCGCCGCCGGGCATCAACCTCTGCCGCCTGCCCTGCTTCCCCGCCCCCCCTGAGGCCCTACTGCCGGCTCGCTCCGTCCCCACGGCCGTAAAGCGCACTGTCACACGACAGTGTCGCAAACCAAACACAAACGAGCGCAAGCAGACGTCCGCCAAAGGGAGGGCCGTACGGATTCGTAAGCGCGCGGCCAGGCAAATCTGGCGCCACCGAGGGGGCGGGGCAACGGGGCCGGAAGTGAGGGCGGGGCTCAGGAAGGGTTTCTTGTAGGTCTCCGCCTTCTGCGCTAGAGTGGCGGGGGCCTGCAGGAGCCATTGAGTAGGGTCTGCGCTTGCGCAAGCGGCGGTCCCGCCAGGTGTCTTCTGGGACTGGGTTTCACACCGTACGGTGCAGGTGAGCGTGAGCTACCTATGGTACTTACTGTACAATGAACCTTACGCTCCCTTTTTCTTTTTAAGACTTTTTTTTCCCTTTTGTAGTCCTTGTTGTTTTTCACTGTTGTAGTTATTGTTGATGTCATCGTTGTTAGGAGAGAAATGGAGAGAGATGGGGAAGACAGAAGGGGAGAGAAAGATAGACACCTGCAGATCTGCTTCACCGCCTTTGAAGGACCTCCCCTGCAGGCGGGGAGCCGGGTCTCGAACCAGGATCCTTACGCCGGTCCTTGCGCTTTGCGCCACCTGCACTTAACCCGCTGCGCTACCGCCCGACTCCCCCTCTTTTTCTTTCTTTCTTTTTTTAAAAGTTTCATTAATGAGAAAGGAGGAGACAAAAAACCAGACATCACTCTGGTAGTTTTACTCCTGAGGATTGAACTCAGGACCTCACGTTTGAATTTTTTATTTTATTTTATTTTTGAGAGAGATGCAGAGACAGACAGAAACACCAGAGCACTGTTCAGCTCTGGGTTATGGTGGTGTGGGGGACTGAATTTAGGATTTGGGCACCTCAGGCATGAGAGTCTGTTTGCATAACCGTTATGCTATCCCCCCCCCCCCGTTTGAAATTCTAATGCTTTATCTACTGCGCCACTCCCAGGACCACTTTTCTTCTCTTCTTTCTCTCTCTCTCTCTCTTTTTTTTTTCTCTTTACCTGCTCAGGACTGCTCAGCTCTTGTTATGATGATGTGGAGGATTGAATCTGGGACCTTGGAGCATTAGGCATGAGAGCCTCTTTGCATAATCAGTTCTTGCGCTTTGGACTACTTGTGCGTAATTCAGTGGCCACCGCCCAGGTCCCTTGCTCACTCCTTCTCTGTCTACCACTTCCCTCATGATTTCTCTCTCTCTATCCAATAAACAAACTTTAAAACGTGTTTCACCACCTGCGAAACGACTGCCCGGCAGGTGGGGATCTGGGGCTCGAGCCGGGTTCCTTAGTCTGGTCCTTGTGCTTCGAGCCACGTGCGCTTAACCCGCTGAGCTACTCCCATAAGCATTTTAAAAAGAGAGAAAGCATAATGGTTATACAAAAAGACTGCCCTGGGGGCCAGGCGGTGGCGCACCTAGTAGACCTCACCTGTTACAGTGCTCTGCTCGAAGACCCAGGTTCAAGCCCCCTGACCCCACCTGTAGGGGGAAAGCTTCACTAATGGTGAAGTAGTGTTGCAGGTGCCTGTCTCCCTCCCTCATATTTTTTTTTAAGGCTCAGTAAACTAAGCACCAAAAAAAACAAAAACAAAACAAAAACGTTTCAAACGTTATGCAAAGAGACGTGTCAGATATGTCTGAGGCTACAAAGTCCCAGGTTCAATCCCCCCCAACCACCTTAAGCCATAGCTGAGTAATGTTCTGGTTAAAAAAAAAAAAAATCAACTTGAAACAGTGAAGCCCCAGTGTTCACACACCCCTCCCCAGCGGACCAAAATGCATTCTGGACTGATAATCACCTGAATTCACCCTGTACCTCAGTAGTAATATCAGAACCTACAGGGACTTGACCAGTGATTCCCACCTGGCAACTTTGGGAAATCTCTTCTGTGGTAAACAGTGGCAGAATTCCAAGAATCATCTCCTTAAACACTAATTTCAAAATAAAATGTGAGGAAGATAAATTGCTAGGTTGCTGGAATTTATAGCTGGATTGTTATGTGTATAAAGATCCTTTTTAATATTTTATTTATTTATTTATGAGAAATGAGGAGAAAAAGAACCAGACATCACTTTGGTACTTGTGCTGCTTAGGATTGACCTTGGGTCCCCATTCTTGAGAGCCCAGTGCTTTATCCTTAGCGCCACCTCCCAGACCACGTTTATAAAGACCAGAAGATTCTGTCTCTCCTGCTCTGAGGCCAGCTGTGCTTCCTGGAGAGTGCTGAAGATCGAGAGACTGCCGCTATGACTGAGGTTGATGTAAATACAAAGGTTTACTCTCCTCGCAGATGCCCACCTTACCAAGAAACTACTGGAAACTACTCAGCAGTCATGCAACTACAAGCATAATGGTTATACAAAAAAGACTGCCCTGGGGGCCAGGTGGTGGCGCACCTGGTGGAGCGCACATGTTACAGTGCTCAAAGACCCGGGTTCGAGGCCCCTGACCCCACCTGTAGGGAAAAAGCTTCACGAATGGTGAAGTAGTGCTGCAGGTGTCTGTCTCTCTCCCTCACTATCACCCCTTTCTGTTGTATGCTCTACATTGGGTTGTTCTAGCTCTCCCCCAGCCAAAAAATTGGTTCAGTCCTGCTAGTTTTTGCGGCCCGCTTGTCCCCGCCCCAAGGAACCCCAAGAGAGTTCCAGAGTTGCAGAGTTTGAGAGTGCTTGGCGCCGCCGCGGGGGGAAAGAGGCAGCAGAGTTCTGTTTGGTGATTAGTTTGGTTTAGTTTATGAATCGTTGTTCCTGAATAAAGAAATACAGCTTCCCTGCCCAGCCGTATGTCTCTGGTCGTCTCTGTTACCCGCCCATGAAGCTAGCCTGGCCAGCTGGAGCCTCCGAATTTTAACAACACCTTTCCCTGTCAATTTCTGTACAACTTCAGAAAGGGGCCAACGAGGCCACTAAAACTCTCAAAAGAGGCATCTCTGAGTTCATTGTGGTGGCTGCAGATGCTGAGCCCCTAGAAATAATCCTGCACCTCCCCCTGCTGTGTGAAGACAAAGAATGACATGGGGTATGTGTTTGTGCCCTTCAGGCAGGCTCTGGGACCAGCCTGTGGGGTCTCCAGGCCTGCCATTGCTTGTTCTGTCACCATCAAAGAAGGCTCACAGCTGAAGCAGCAGATCCAGGCCATTGAGCAGTCCTTTGAAAGGCTCTTAGTCTAACCAGTGACCTCAGTCATACTTTCCCTCTGACTCTCCCCTCCTGCCGAGATTGTGTATCATATTGTCTGTTAGCATGTAGTATTTCCAACTCTCTATTATTATAAAATACTGTTGTTAGTGGCAGTAACTCTAGAATAGTTATAAGTATAGTTGCTTTTTGAGTTTGAGTTTCAAGAATAGTTTAAATATAGTTGCTTTTTGCCCTCCTGCCCAGTGAGGTGGAAAATTCCTTGCCCTTTTCCCCTCAACAGAACCTAAAAGACCATCAATTATTTTGACAGACCCTGCAGCGAACAGGCCTCCTCATGACCTCTGCAACAGAATACTGTTACCAGATAGTTAAAACAGATGGCCTGATAAATGGCAAACAGATGGCCGGGTGGTCCCAACAAAGAATGTGGTGACCCCCACTTTGGCCAGGACCTATTGGTCTGGTTTGATTGAACTAGCCCATGCTTTGCTCTGAATGGATCAGGCTTTTGCTAAATTTGAAATGATTGGATATAGGCTGATAAGGTGATGTGTTCTCCCCTCCCTGAGTGTAGTCTGAATTCCTATAAATTGTATGGTTTGAGCTTTGTTCAGGGTCGAGCTTGGTAGACTAACACCAGTCACCATCTCGGCCCGGATTGCAATTCGTGAATAAACATCTTTTGCTTCCTTGCAGTGGATGGTGGTTTGATTTCACTCTTTAACAATTGTCACATGGGAAAAAAAAAAAGTTCTTACCAACTGTTGCAAATAAATAAGCCAAACCCAATCAAGATATGCTACCTAAGCCCCCACAGAAATGGAGTCTTACCTAGTCAGTGTGGGATCTTTGGAGTTCTTGCTTTTGAAATATCTTTTGTGACCAATCAGTAGCAGGGGGCCAGGTGGTTGCCCTCAATTTCTTCCTATCCAACAATAAATAAACCGGGCAGTGTGTCGATAGCATAATGGTTATGCAAAGAGACTCTTATGCCTGAGGCTTCAAAGTCCCAGGTTCAATCCCCCCCACACCACCATCAGCCAGATTGCTCTGGTAAAGAAAATAAATAAAAATATTAAAAAAAATAATAAATCAGGTAAATTATTTTCTCAAGTTTTGTAAGCTATCATAGAAAACTGTCAAATCCAAAGAAAGGCTCGTGTGGTCCTCTGCTGTACAGCAAACTAGCTAAAAGCCCAGCTGAAATCAACACTTGCTACTGCAGGTGGGGGTAGGGGAGACTAGGAGGCAATTCACCTGTCTGAGACATTAACTTGTAGGGTCTAAAACTAAGTCGATAGTGTCAGGTGGAGGGTAGATAGCATAATGGTTATGCAAACAGACTGTCATACCTGACGATCCAAAGTCCCAGGTGCAGTTGCTTGCACTACCATAAGCCAGAGCTGAGTAGTGCTCTGGTAAAAATAAATAAAATAAATTTAAAAAAATAAATGAAACTTCTCACAAGTTTAAAAAAAAGTTGATAGTTCAGAAATTATTTATATTATAGAACATCCAGCACAAAACAGTACAAAAACATTCAGAGTGCGGCTGGTGTGACACACCCAGTTAAGCACACATATTCCCAAACTCAGGGACCCTAGTTTAAGTCCCAAGCAGTGAAGCAGGTCTGCAGGTGTCAATCTTTCTCTCCCTCTCTATCACCCCATCCTTTCTCAATTTCTCTCTGTCCTAATAAAAATGAGAAAGAAAAGAAGAGATCGATAAATAAATAGGAAAAAAAATGGCCACCAAGAGCAGTGTATTCATAGTGCTGGCACCTTGCCCAAGTGATAACGAGGTAAAAACAAATAAAAATAAAAACAAACCCTGCAAGAGAGTCGCTTCACAGGCGGTGAAGCAGGTCTGCAGGTGTCTATCTTTCTCTCCCCCTCTGTCTTCCCCTCCTCTCTCCATCCTATCCAATAACAATGACATCAATAACAATAACAATAATAACTACAACAATAAAACAAGGGCAACACGAGATAAACATTTTTTTTTAAATCTTACAAACAAACAAAAAATATTCAGAGAACAGTGGATAAGGAAGAAGTTTTTCCTTACATCAACAACCCTTTCCTTGTAGCCACTCTGGTGGGTGTGTAATAGGAACCACATCATGGTTTTAATTTTCATTCCTCTGCTTGCTAATGAAATTCAGTCTATTTTCATACATTGTTAGGCATTTGGTATTCTCTTTTGAGTTACTAAAACTCAGCCACTACAGGAGAAAACCTAAGTCCATGGTGTGTTTCCAGTCAACATTGACCATGGTCAGCTGCTATAGACCTTAACCTCAGGGGAGGTGAGCATCGGTGACTGCATCTGTTGATGGGCTCATTGTCCTGGTTTCTTCCCTGTAATAACTGTAGGGAGGAGGAGGAGGAGGAAGAAAGGAGGAAAAGAGAAAAATTAATCTCTAAAATGCATTGTAGTGACCTCCAAGCTGAACCACAAGCCCTACCTCCTTAGTTCCTGTAGCCCTATCCATACCCACGTGAGTCTCAGTCTTTCAAAGAAGATACATTCAGCTGCGTGAACAACCACTGCCTTCTTCAAACAAAAGCAGTCTGCAAGATTCTTTTCCGGCTTGCTCCACTGGCTGGAACAGAGACTTCTTTGCCAGGCTCTCTCAGATTTGACTCTGGATAAGGGTTGTGTGCAGAGGTGGTCAGTTTTCCATAGCTGACACCAGTTCAGAGTATATTGTCATTTCCCTGACTTAAAATGATTGACAACTGAAGACTCCCCCACTCCCTAAATCAAAAGAACTGTCAGGTGTTCCTTCTTTGTTCTTCATCCCAGTGTCCTAATATTCCAGCCTGCTCCCTTCTAGGTGATTGACAGCAGCTTCAATCCATTTTTTCAGGAGGGGAACTATGAAACACAAGGAAGATAACAGGGAGGGCCAGGGGTGAATGACTTGGAAGACTGAGCCCGTCATAAGATCCATTCCATTCAAGACTGAACAGTTTTTGTTTGTTTGTTTGTTTCCTGAACAGTCGCTCTGTTTCATCACAATGACTCTAGAATGTAACTGGCGCAGACACTGCCATGTGAGCTGCCTGACAGGATACCAGCTTCAAAAAATGGCGACTAATCCCTAGCACTGCAAAAACGGTATCATCTGTTTTCCATCTACACCATGCCTCGGCCTCACATGAGCTTAACGTGCAGCTTGGCGATACGAGAATCTGGCATGAAGCCCAGCCAGTCTATCTTGGCGTTACTCTCGATCGCACTCTGTCATTTCACGAACATCTCATAAAAACTGCAGCAAAGGTGGGCGCGAGGAATAACATCATTACAAGACTGGCCAGCTCCTCATGGGGCGCGAGCGCTTCCACACTACGATCATCATCTCTGGCATTATGCTATTCCACTGCAGAATACTGTGCCCCAGTAAGGTTCCTTAGCCCCCATGTCCACTTGGTCGATTCCAAATTATATTCCTCCATGAGGATCATTTCTGGAACCATCCGTTCCACCCTGGTTCCATGGCTGCCAGTTCTTAGCAACATCGCCCCGCCAGATATTCGTCAGGATGCGGCATCATCTAAGTTCATTTCCCACGTCTACGCTCGACCGGACCTGCCAATATACCCGGATATCTTCGCCCACCCTGTCCAACGCTTGACGTCTCGTCACCCAATCTGGTCCCCTATGCCTACACTGAACTTCTTTGTTCCAGACTCTTGGAAACAGAGTTGGCAGTCAGCTGAGGTAAAGAACAAACACCTCATCACAGACCCCTGCAAGCGTCAACCCGGCTTTGACCTAGCACGTTATGACTGGGTCCTCCTCAATCGCTATGGAACAGGCCATGGCCGGTGCGCCGCTATGTTCCATCGCTGGGGAGCCAGAGACGACCCGAACTGCCCCTGCGGCTACTGCCACCTCTCCAGATTCAAAGGAGGTCTCGAAACTTTACATCAGGCTCAACCTGACGCTGTTGACTGGCTACGGAAGAAGGGCAAACGCTAGAAGAAGGGAGTTCAACATGGCCAAACTGAAACCATCTTACTTTTTGCCATGTATAGGGCTTGGGATTAAGCTCTGTGTGGTCTTAATAATATTTACCTGGGAGTTGGGTGGTTGTGCAGCAGGTTAAGTGCATGTGGCACAAAGTGCAAGTACGGATGTTAAGGATCCCGGTTCGAGCCCCCGGCTCCCCAACTGCAGGGGAGTCACTTCACAAAGGTGAAGCAGGTCTGCAGTTATCTGTCTTTCTCTTCCCCTCTCTGTCTTCCCCTCCTCTCTCCATTTCTCTCTGTCCTATCCAACAATGATGGCATCAATAACAATAATAACTACAACAATAAAACTACAAGGGCAACAAAAGGGAATAAATAAATATTTTAAAAAACTTTTAAAAAATAATATTTACCTATGGCCAGGCTCAGAGCCTGACCAATAACAAAAATAATGACAAAAGCTGCACTCTGTGAGATTGATCATAATGGAACAAGCGATATCAGTAATGCAGAATATTTTAGGAGACTCCAAGAGGAAGAAATGTTTTCCCCTTTATCTACACCACTTCCTTTAGTATTCCCATTAAAATATAGGGAAATATTGGTGCTTCCCACAGTGGAAAGGCCACCTTACGTAGCATAACTAATAAATGGAAAGTTATGGTACCTGCCTAGATACAATGGGCCTTTTAATCTACCACCCACCACTATGCTCCCACTTCCTTATGCAGGAATAGTACACGAGAACCTAGGTCACATAGTGAGATACACAGAAGATGGATTCCAGCTAGAGAGCTTAACTTTATGGAGAGGCTGGTCAGGTCAGCACCACCTTGGTGCCTTCTCAGTAAGGAACAAAACAATATTTTTTGATCAAACAATGGAACAGATTTTGTGAAAAATGGGCTGCTCGATTTGTTTAAGGCCCCCAGAAACATAACAAGCTTGAACTTTCTATGAACCACGGCTTCTGATGCATAAGGGCAAGAGGATGGCATAAACATACAGGTAGAATATTAATCTTTTTTTTTATTTCTTTATTGGGGAATTAATGTTTTACATTCAACAGTAAATACAATAGTCTGTACATGCATAATATTCCCCAGATTCCCATTTAACAATATAACCCCCACTATGTCATTCATCATCTTTCATGGACCTGTATTCTCCCCACCCACCCACCCCCACCCCAGAGTCTTTTACTTTGGTGCAATATGCCAACTCCAGTTCAGGTTCTAATTGTGTTTTCTTTTCTAATCTTGTTTTTCAACTTCTGCCTGAGAGTGAGATCATCCCATATTCATCCTTCTGTTTCTGACTTATTTCACTTAACATGATTTTTTCAAGGTCCATCCAAGATCGGCTGAAAATGGTGAAGTCATCATTTTTTACAGCTGAGTAGTATTCCATTGTGTATATATACCACAACTTGCTCAGCCACTCATCTGTTGTTGGACACCTGGGTTGCTTCCAGGTTTTGGCTATTACAAATTGTGCTGCCAAGAACATATGTGTACACAGATCTTTTTGGATGGATGTGTTGGGTTCCTTAGGATATAGCCCCAGGAGGGGAATTGCAGGGTCATAGGGTAGGTCCATTTCTAGCCTTGTGAGAGTTCTCCAGACTGTTCTCCACAGAGGGAGGTTGGACCAATTGACATTCCCACCAGCAGTGCAGGAGGGTTCCGAATATTAATCTTAATCAATAGGACATCTGCCTAGCACACAGGTACAGGAATAACAAAAGACATAGAAACTGTGATGGGATCTCTAGGGAGAAAAGTGCCCCTGGAATGTGAATGTTCCACAAAGCAGGAGGTGTTCCCTACCTGTACTGTTCTTACTTGGTGATTTTTGTTTTAATAATCAAAACCTTGGTGATTTTTGTTTTACTGATCTAAGCCTTATGAGACTATAAAAATAAAGTTCTGCTTAAGTATGACAGAGATGTCTGCTTGAGCTTGATTCCGCATCAACTCACTCGTCTCTCATTCTTCTTCATTTTTTGCTGACGCCCTTCCTCCTTCAAGATACCCTAGTAACCTGTTGGGGCTGGTCCCCAACATTTAACATGATCAAGTTGGGGGGGGAATAGAAGAGTGAAAGAAAAAGTTGTTGGTCAGTCAGTGGGATTGCTCAGTGCTTGAACACAGTGCTACATACCACAGTCCCTGAGTGTTGTACCTACAAAAATCATAAGTGTAAGGGATGGGTTTTTCTCTCTATCTTTTATTCTGTTTTTTTTCTCCTCCCCTTTCTTGTTTGATTTAACAGGGCAGAGAGAAACTAAGAGGACGAGGAGAGGGAGAGGGAGAGAGAAAGATGGATACCTGCAGACCTGCTTGTGAAGCATCCCCCTTGCAAGGGAAACAGGGGCTCAAGCCCAGGTCCTTGCACATGGTGGTATGTGTGTTTAATCGGGTGTGCCATCACCCAGCCCTCTGTTCTTTTATCACGATCTCTACACCTCACCTAAATCAATATATGAATCATCTATTTGAACATAATCTTATGGGATAACTTGAAGCAAGCATTCTGAGCAAAATCAAACTCTTAGAAGCCCTTCCTTCCCTGCCTCCCTTCCTCCGTTCCTTCCTTCCTTCCTTCCTTCCTTCCTTCCTTCCTTCTTTCTTTCTTTCTTTCTTTCTTTCTTTCTTTCTTTCTTTCTTTCCAGGATGCTGCATAGTGCTGGTTTATGGTGGTATGGGAGTTGGCTCCTAGGCCCTCTAGTGCCTCAGGCATTACACTATCTCCCCTATCTCTCTGAGAGTAGCTTGCTTTCTTCTTCTTCTAGCGTTTGCCCTTCTTCGGTAGCCAGTTAACAGCGTCAGGTTGAGCCTGATGTAAATTTTTGAGACCTCCTTTGAATCTGGAGAGGTGGCAGTCATTGACTATGTGGGTCATAGTCTGTCTGGAGCCGCAGGGGCAGTTCGGGTCGTCTCTGGCTCCCCAGCGATGGAACATAGCGGCGCACCGGCCATGGCCTGTTCGGTAGCGATAGAGGAGGACCCAGTCATAACGTGCTAGGTCAAAGCCGGGTTGACGCTTGCAGGGGTCTGTGATGAGGTGTTTGTTCTTTACCTCAGCTGACTGCCAACTCTGTTTCCAAGAGTCTGGAACAAAGAAGTTCAGTGTAGGCATAGGGGACCAGATTGGGTGACGAGACGTCAAGCGTTGGACAGGGTGGGTGAAGATATCCGGGTATATTGGCAGGTCCGGTCGAGCGTAGACGTGGGAAATGAACTTAGATGATGCCGCATCCCGACGAATATCTGGCGGGGCGATGTTGCTAAGAACTGGCAGCCATGGAACCGGGGTGGAACGGATGGTTCCAGAAATGATCCTCATGGAGGAATATAATTTGGAATTGACCAAGTGGACATGGGGGCTACGGAACCATACTGGGGCACAGTATTCTGCAGTGGAATAGCATAATGCCAGAGAGGATGATCATAGTGTGGAAGCGCTCGCGCCCCATGAGGAGCTGGCCAGTCTTGTAATGATGTTATTCCTCGCGCCCACCTTTGCTGCAGTTTTTATGAGATGTTCATGAAATGACAGAGTGCGATCGAGAGTAACGCCAAGATAGACTGGCTGGGCTTCATGCCGGATTCTCGTATCGCCAAGCTGCACATTAAGCTCACGCGAGGCCGAGGCATGGTGTAGGTGGAAAACAGATGATACCATTTTTGCAGTGCTAGGGATTAGTCACCATTTTTTACAGTAATCAGATATCAGAGACATGTCTTTCGTAGCTTGCTGAGAGAGAAGGAAAAGGAAGAAGGTAGCTATCAACTTACAAGAACAAGTTCAGGGACCAGGTTGAGTGCACATGTTAAAATGTGTAAGGACCCAGGTTCAAGCCCCCAGTCTCCACCTGCAAGGAGAAAGCTTTGTGAGTGGTGAAGCAGTGCTGCAGGTGTCTCTCTGTCTCTCTCCTCCTCTATCTCTTCCTACCCTCTTGATTTCTGGCTATCTCTGTCCAATAAATATAGTAAATTTAAAAAAAGATTAAAAAAGAACAAGTTCATGGGAAATAAGGAATGAATTCCAGAGCTGGCCCTTCCTCCACATGGGGCCTCGAGGAAGCCGGCCTGCTGTGAAGGAGGCACTCAGCCACCCTCCAGACTTGGAATCTGCAGGGGGAATGCTCTGCAAGTGGTGAAGCAGGACTGCGGGTGTCTGTTTTTCTCCCTTTCTATCACTCCCTTCCCTCTTTATTCTGACTGTCTCTATCCAGTAACTAAATAAAGATAATACAAAAAAAAAATTAAAAAGAGAGAGAGAGAAAGAAAGGAAAAAAGAGTGAAAGGAAGGAAGGAAGGGAAAAGCAGAAAGAAAGGCATTCCTCTGGTGCATTCCAGATTTGCTTCCCTTTCATTGATGCTACAAAAACAAGATTCCTCTTTCAATGGAGGGGAGGGGATATGGTGGTGGGAATTGTATGGAATTGTACCCCTCTTATACCCCAGTCTTGTTAATCATTATTAAATCACTTCTTCTTCTTCTAGCGTTTGCCCTTCTTCAGTAGCCAGTTAATGGCTTTGAAAGTGACTGGGATCCATGTGGATTCAGTTGGCTAGGAAGGATCATCAGTTTCCCCAATGAATGGGTACTCACGGGATGCACCATGAGAAGGTCGATCCAATGCATCCCATTAAATCACTAATATATATATATATATATATATACAAGATTCCTGCTGACCAGCACTTTGGGTCCTGGTAGAATGGGGTACAGAGCCCTCTGGTTTATTACCCCTATCATTTACCCCTCTGGGAGTACGGAACAAAATTCTTTTTAAAATTTTTTTTAGGGGGTCGGGCGGTGGCGCAGTGGGTTAAGCGCACATGGCGCAAAGCGCAGGGACCGGCCTAAGGATCCCGGTTCGAGCCCCCGGCCCCCCACCTGCAGGGGAGTTGCTTCACGGGCGGTGAAGCAGGTCTGCAGGTGTCTATCTTTCTCTCCCCCTCTCTCTGTCTTCCCCTCCTCTCTCCATTTCTCTCTGTCCTATCCAACAACAAAAGCAACGTCAACAATGGCAATAATAACCGCAACGAGGCTGCAACAACTAGGGCAACAAAAAGGGGGAAAAATGGCCTCCAGGAGCGGTGGATTCATGGTGCAGGCACCGAGCCCAGCAATAACCCTGGAGGAAAAAAAAAATTATTTTTATTTTTTAATTTTTTAAACAAGACCATTGTTCAGCTCTGGTTTATGGTGGTGTGGGGGATTGAACCTGGGACTTTGGAGCCTCAGGCATGAGAGTCTGTTTGCATAACAAAATTCTTTATGAGGTGTAGAAGGTGGGAGGTCTGTTTTCTGTAATTGTTTTTCTGCTGGACATGGGTGTTGGCAGGTCAATTTATACTCCCAGTGTTGTTTCTTTCTTTCTTTCCCTAGTGGGATAGGGTTCTGAAGAGGTGGGGTTCCTGGGCACATTGGTGAGGTTGTCTGCCCAGGGAAGTCAGGATGGAATCATAGTAGCATCTGCAACTTGGTGGCTGAAAGATATAAAGCAGGACAAAATGTTTAAAAAGCAGGAATTGCAGGGAAGTCATGCGGTAGCGCAGTGGATTAAGTGCACGTGGCAAAAAGTACAAGGACCTGTGTGAGGATCCCAGTTGGAGCCCCTGGCTCCCCACCCAGGGGAGTTGCTTCACAGGCAGTGAAGCAGGCCTGCAGGTGTCTATCTTTCTCTCCCCCTCTCTGTCTTCCTGTCCTCTTGATTTCTCTCTGTCCTATTCAACAATAACAACAACAATAACTACAACAATAATGAAATAACAAGGGCAACAAAAAGGAAATAAATAGGCAGGGGTAGATATCATAATGGTTATGCAAACAGACTCTCATGCCTGAGGCTTTGAAGTCCCAGGTTCCAGTCCCCTGTACCACCATAAGCCAGAGCTGAGCAATGCTCTGGTTAAAAAACAAAGGAAATAAATATATATTTTTAAATATTTTATTTTATTTTTTAGGATTTTATTTATTTTATTAATGAGAAAGATAGAAAGAGAGAGAGAAAGGGCCAGACATCACTCTGGTACATGTGCTGCCAGGGATTGAACTCAGGCCCTCATGTTTGAGAGTCTAGTTCCTTAATCACTGCGCCACCTCCCGGACCACTAAATATTTTATTTATTCATGAGAAATGATAGGGGGCTGGGTTTAGCTCAGTGGTTACTTCGTGCTCAACAGTCACACTTATAAGAGAAATGAGAGAAACCAGACATCACCCTGGTACATGTGCTGCTGGGGATTGAACTTGGGACCTCATGATTGAAAGTCCAAAGCCTTATCCACTGCGCCACCTCCCGGACCACAATAAATAAATATTTTTTAAAATGTTAATAAACAAACAAACAGGAACCACAGGCACCAGGAGGTAGTACAGTGGGTTAAGCGCACAATGGTGCAAAGTGCAAGGACTGGCATAAGGATCCTGGTTTGAGCCCCTGGCTTCTCACCTGCATGGGAGTCACTTCACAGGCCATGAAGCAGATCTGCAGGTATATCTTTCTCTCCCTCTCTCTGTCTTTCCCTCCTCTCTCGATTTCTCTCTTTCCTATCCAACAACAATGACAGGAATAATAATAACAACAAGAACAATAAACAAAGGCAACAAAGGGATAAAATAGCTTCCAGGAGCAGTGGATTCGTAGTGCAGGCACCGAGCTCCAGCAATAACCCTGGAGGCCAAAAAAAAAGAAAGAAAGAAAGAAAAAAAAGAAAAGAAAATCCTATAAAAACAAAAACAGGAACTGTACAGTAGGAATAGAGTAGATGAAAATAGGGGAACTTAGGATGGAAAGAGGCTTGGAAGTCTATTTTATTTATTTTATTTATTTTATTTTGTTTCCCTTTTGTTGTCCATGTTCATCGTTGTTGTTGTTATTGTTGTTATTGCTGCCAGTGTTGTTGGATAGAACAGAGAGAAATTGAGAGAGAAGGGGAAGATAGAGAGGGGGAGAGAAAGATAGACACCTGCAGACCTGCTTCACTGCTTGTGAAGTGCCCCCCGCCCCCCACAGGTGGGGAGCCAGGGGCTTGAACCGGGATCCTTTAAGTCCATCCTTGCACTTCGTGCCTTGTGTGCTTGACCCACTGCGCCACTCCCTGGATCCTGGAAGTCTGTTTTAGAAATGTTCTTAGGAACCTATGTCTTAGTAATATTTTCCTGAACTTGATAGCTAACATGGGGGTGGACTTGAAATATTGTCTGGGAAGATGGTGTCAGAGTTGAGAGTAGAACTAGGAAGCAGGATTAGAGCAGAGAGTTGCTCCCAAACTTGAAGAAAATATATAAATGCAATTAATGGTTTATCATATTGATCTAGCCCAGGGCCCATATTTATTCATATTTAGCACTGGAGCCTGTATAACCTCTGAGTCCCTGTCAGACTGAGCTCACTTTGGAGAGTGGGGCCATCCCTACCATTGGTAGTTCATAGTGCAGTGCTGAAGAAACCCACAAAATGGCTGCAGTGAGGGTGCAGTGCTGAAGAAACCCACAGAATGGCTTATGATGTTGTTGCTGATGGAAGTGACCAGTGATGGTGGAGAGAGGGATCTATTAGAGGTCTATGCCCATCATATCTATGGGGGAATCCAAGGATTTCCAGTCTAAGAGCCCGGGTGATGGGGTGGACTCATAGTGGCCAAAAAGACCATCATTAAGTGAGCTGGTCTCTTGCTCTTATCCCAAGCTTTTTTTCTTTTTTCTTTTTTCCTGCAGTTATTGCTGGGGCTCAGTGCCTGCACTACCAATCCACCACTTTCATTTTTTTTTTTTAAGATTCTATTAATTTATTAATGAGAAAGATAGGAGAAAGAAAGAACCAGACATCACTCTGGCACATGTGCTGCCGGGGATCTGACTTAGGACCTCATGCTTGAGAGTCCAAAGCTTTATCACTGCGCCACCTCCCGGACCACACCACGACTTTCATTTTTTTCCTTTCTATTTTTATTTAACATGACAGAGAGAAATTGAGAGGGAAGGGGAGATAGAGTGAGGAGAGAAGGACAGACACCAGTGGACCTGCTTCACTGCTCATAAAGTGTTCCCCCTGCAGGTGAGGAGTGGGAGTCTGAACACTGGTGATAAGTGCCCTTAACTGAAGGTGCCACCGCCTGGCCACAAGCTTGTCTTTAAAAAGAAAAAGAAGGGGGGTGTAAGCGCACGTGGCACCAAGCGCAAGGACTAGTGCAAGGACCCGCATAAGGATCCAGGTTCGAGCCCCTGTCTCCCCACCTACAGGGGAGTCGCTTCACAGGTGGTGAAGCAGGTCTGCAGGTGTCTATCTTTCTCTCCCCCTCTGTCTTCCCCTTCTCTCTCCATTTCTCTCTGTTCTATCAAACAAGGATGACATCAGTAACAACAACTACAACAACAATAAAAAAAAAAAGGACAACAGAAGGGAAAATAAATAAATTTTTAAAAAACAACCAGGTGGTGGCGCACCTGGTTGAGTGCACATGTTACAGTGCAAAAGGACCCAGGTTTGAACCCCCAGTCCCCACCTGCAGGGGGGAAAGCTTTGCAAGTGGTGAAGCCGGGCTGCAGGTGTCTCTCTCCCTCTCTATCTCCTCCTTCCCTCTCGATTTCTGGCTGTCTCTATCCAATAAATAAAGATAATAATTTTTAAAAATTCAAAAAGCAGTAGGGGTGTGTGTTTGTGTATGTGTGTGTGTGTGCGCACTTGTATATGTATGTGTACTATTGATTGTCATTATTTTACTGTTGCAGGTCTAATACTAAGAGCCTGCCACTGGAGTCAACAAGGAGGAATTTTATTAAAGTTAACAGGCCACAGAAAGAGCTCTTTGTATTCTTAAAGAATTCTGGGCCCTGAACAAAGGGATGGTACAAACTTATATAGTGCTGCAGGCTGAAAGCAGAAAGCATTCTCACAGAAGCAGAGGCTGTGAGGTTAAGGGGGTGGAACTTGGACCTTCTGGGTCTGGTTTTTTACCAGCTTTCTCTAGGTCTCCTGTTATCTGCTTCTCTCTCTCTTTATTTTTATTTTTTAATTTATTATTTTTTTTTTACCAGAGCACTGCTCAGCTCTGGCTTATGATGGTGGGTGTGGGGAATTGAATCTGAGACTTTGGAGCCTCAGGCATGAGGGTATCTTTGCATAACCATTATGCTATCTACCCTGTCTAGTTGCTCCTTTAACTATGACATTGGAGTCACAGTGTTTTGTGACATCATAGAGGTTTGGGTGTGGTCTCTGCAGCCAAGGGCAAAGTTCTCTCCAGAGAGCAGAAAGCACCCTGGAAGGTGAGAACCCCTGGTCTTTTCTGTTATGGGTCCTTGCTTTCCTGAGTGGCATTCTACTTCATGTTCATAAGAAGCCGGCAACACATCATGCTTTGTTTTTTTAGATATATTTTTAATATTTTATTTATTATTTGGATAGAGACAGAGAATTTGATAGTGTAGGGGTGGCCAGATGGTAGCGCAATGGGTTAAGCACACATGGCGCAAAGCACAAGGACCAGAGTAAGGATCCCGGTTCGAGTCCTCTGTTTCCCACCTGCAGGGGAGTCACTTCACAGGTGGTGAAGCAGGTCTGCAGGTGTCTATCTTTCTCTCCCCCTCTCTGTCTTCCCCTCCTCTCTCGATAAAATTTGAAAGGGGGAGAGAGAGAGAGAGATATGCACCCCTGTTTCACCACTCATGAAGCTTCCACTCCTCCCCACCCCAGGTGGGGACCAGGATCTTGAACCTGGGTCCTTGTGCACTGTAGTGTGTGCGCTTAACCAGGTGTGCCACCGCCTGGGCCCCCAATTTTTTTTTTTTTTTTTTACTTTTTTTCAGCCTTCCAATTCCAAAAGGTCTACACCTGGAACTTACCTGAGGCTCTGGGCTCCTTCCTTCACCCACTAAACCTCACCACAGTTGCTCTACTGGTGCTCAGGCTTCTCAATATATCTATTCTCTCTCTTTTTTTTAATTGGAGCACTGATCAGCTGATAGTAGGAGGGACTAAATCTGGGACCTTGGAGCCTCAGGCATGAGAGTCTCTGCATTAACCATTATGCTATCTACTCCCACCTCTCTTATTATCTTTATTTGATAAGAGTTAACCAGATATTGAAAGGGAAGGGGGAAGTAGAGAGGGAGAGAGAGAGAGCGAGACACCTGAAGTCCTGATTTACTACTTGTGAAGCTTTCCCCCTGCAGGTGGGGATGGGAAAGAGGAAGGACTTGAACCTGGGTCCTTGCACACTGTAACATGTGTGTTTAGTCAGGTGTGTCACCACCTGGCCCCATCTTTCTCTATTTCTCTCATCCTCCAGTGGATACAGTGAACATTAAGAGAAGGAGATAATTTGGTGAAGTGGGCACAAGAGATATCAAGTTAATGTTGTATGCTTTACATTGGGTTCTAGTTCTCCCCCACCTAGAGAATTAGATCAGTCCAGTTAATTTTGCGGGCCCGCTTGGCCCCGCCCCTAGGGACCCAGCCAGAGTTTCAGAGTTGGAGAGGGTTCCTGAGTTGGAGGGTAAGAGGGAGTGCTGGTGCCGCCGCAAAGAGACAGCCGAGTTCTGTTTGGTGATTAGTTTGTCTTAGTTTATGAATCATTGTTCCTGAATAAAGAAATACAGCTTCCCTGCCCAGTCGTTGTCTCCGCGTCTCTGTTACCCGCCGTGAAGCCAACCCGCCCGGTAGGAGCCACCGAATTTTTAACAAGTTAAACTGGGACTTGATCTTTACTAGTTCAGAGCTCTTCCTCAGGCCATCACTCCAAGCTTTTCAAAGGCTCTTATTGAAGGGTGGGGTGGGGGGTAGATAGCATAATGATTATCCAAAGAGAATCATGCTTGAGACTGCAAGTTCTCAGGCTCAATCCCCACCTTCTACCCCCACCATGAAACAAAGTCAAGCAACGTTGTCTCTTAAGGAATATAGTGCCTGAGGGTAGAAGGTTGAGTAAACCATTAAGACCGAGTCCCTTCCAGGGATTCATTCTAAGCAGCAAGTTTTCTGCACACTCAACCTTGTGTCGTCATTGAGACTCTAGGGGCTGGTCTGTGGCACACGGGGTATAATCTACACATCACCACGTTCGAGGTTTAGCCCCTGATACTGAACTGCAGAGAGGAAGCTTCATAAGAGGTGAAAGAGTGCTGCAGGTGTATCTCTTTGTTGCTCCCTCTTACTCCCAACTCTCTTTCTCTCTGGCTAAATAGGAGGAGGGAGAGGAGAAAAGGAGTGGAGATAATTGGCCACCAGACTGGTGGAGTTATTGTATAGGCACTGAACCCCAGTGATTACCCTGGTGTGATTAAAGATTAAATTTTTAAAAATGGGAGGCTGGGAGTGGAGGTTAGATAGCTTAATGGTTATGCAAAAAGTCTCCCGTGCCTGAGGTTCCTAAGTCCCAGGTTCAAGCCTCTGCATCACCATAAGCCAGAGTTGAACAGTGGTCTGGTAAAAAATAAAATAATAAGTGGAGGGGGCAAGCAGTAGCACAGCAGGTTAAGCACACATGGCATGAAGCCCAAGGACTGGCATAAAGATATCTGTTCAAGCCCCAGCTCCCCACCTGCTGGGGGTTGCTTCACAGGCAGTTAAGCAGGTCTGCAGGTGTCTTTCCCTCCCCCTCTGTCTTCCCCTCCTCTCTCAATTTCTGTCCTATTTAACAACAGAAATAGCAATAACAAGGGCAACAAAAATGGGAAAAACGGCCTCCAGGAGCAGTGGATACTTACTGCAGAGGCACTGAGGCCCAGCGATAACCCAGGAGGCAAAAAAATAAAAATAGGGAGTTGGGCAGTAGCGCAGTGGGTTAAGCGCAAGGACCGGCATAAGGATCTTGGTTCAAGCCCCTGGCTCCCCACCTGCAGGGGAGTTGCTTCACAGGTGGTGAAGCAGTTCTGCAGGTGTCTATCTTTTTCTCCCCCTCTCTGTCTTCCCCTCCTTTCTCCAGTTCTCTCTGTCCTATCCAACAATGACAACATTAATAACAACAATAGTAATAACTACAATAATAAAACAACAAGGGGAACAAAAGGGAGTAAATAAATATTAAAAAATTTTAAAAAATAAAAATGACACAGGCTAGGGAAATAGCACACTGGCTATGCAAAAGATTTTCATACCTGAGGCACCAAAGGCCCCAGGCTCACTATAAACCAGAGTTGAGGTCAGGGGTAGATAGCATAATGGTTATGCAAAGAGACTGTCATGCCTGAGTATCCAAAGTCCTATATTCGATCCCCTGCACCATCATTAGCCAGAGCTGAGCATTGCTCTGGTAAAAATAAACAACAGCAAAAAAAACAGTGGTCTGGGAGGTGGCGCAATGGATAAAACATTAGATTCTCAACCATGAGGTCCTGAGTTCAATCCCCGGCAGCACGTGTACCAGAGTGATGTCTGGTTCTTTCTCTCCTATCTTTCTCATGAATAAATAAATTCTTAAAAAAAAAAAAAGAGCTGAGCAGTACTCTGCTGAAAACAAAACAGAACTCTTGATTTTGATTTAATTTTGAAGTAGAAAAGAATAACTAAAGGAGAGACTGTTGTTGGCCAGTGGGGTAGCTCAATGATTTAAACACAGGACCAGCACACCACAGTCCCAGAATGTTGTACTTGGGAAAACAATAAATGGGAAGGGGAGCGGGGGTAGATAGCATAGTGGTTATACAAAGAAACTCTTGGGGGTTGGGCGGTAGAGCAGTGCTAAGCGCACATGGTGCAAGCTCAAGGACCGGCTTAAAGATCCCAGTTCGAGCCCCGGGCTCACCACCTGTAGGGTGGGGGGTTCTCTTCACAAGCGGTGACAGGTCTACAGGTGTCTATCTTTCTCTCCCACCTCTGTCTTCCCTTATTCTCTTAGTTTCTCTCTGTCCTATCCAACAACAATGACAGCAGTGACAACAATCACAACAACAATAAAACAACCAGGGCAACAAAAGGGAAAAAATAACCTCCAGGAGCAGTGGATTGATGGTGTAGACACTGAGCCCCGCGAGAACCCTGGAGGCAAAATAAATAAATAAATAAATAAATAAATAAATAAATAGAGACTCTCATGCCTGTGGTTCAAAAGTCCCAGATTCAATCCCCTACACCACCATAAGCCAGAGCTGAGCAGTGCTTTGGTGAAAAAGGGGACCAAAAAAAAAAAAAAGCCAGAGAGCAGGCCTTTCTTTTCATGTGGGGGGGGGGGAGAAGAGAGATATGGATAAATATATAAATGATTCATCTACTTGAACATACTATCATGAAATAGTTTGAAACAACTTACACACTTTGAGCAGGACCAAACTTCTAGAGATTTGTACGTTTATGACTAGCTGGCTGAACGAGAAGGAAAGAAAACAGCTTTCAGCTAACATTACCAAGCTCAAGAGAAGCAAGGATAGGGTGGAAAGCTGAGACTTTCTCCAGCTGGAAGACTTTCTCCAGACTTTCTCCTGAGGAAGGCAGCCTGAAGTGAAAGGCAGTGGCCCAAGTGCCACAGACTTGGAATCTGCCAGCATCCTGACCTAGGACTTCCCAGGCTCCAAAGCTGTTCCTTTAACCATGATACTGGTCACATTGCTTTGTGACATCATAGAGGTTTGGGGTGTGCTCTCTGCAGCTAAGGGTAACATTCTCCCCCAGAGAGCAGAACAGCAGCCTGAGAGGAAGACCCCTGCTCTCTGCTCTTCCTGTCTCCCTGCCCAGAATCACTGAGTCTGTATCCAAGGCAAAATGAGGTGTGTTGTTTTGTCCTTCCTTCCTTCCTTCCTTCCTTCCTTATTTCCAATTGTCTCACACCATACTAGCACTTTTTTTTTCATCTTTATTTACTGGATAGTAACAGCCAGAAACTGAAAGGGAAGGGAGTGATAGAGAGGGAGAGACAGAGAAACACTTGCAATACTGCTTCACCACTCTCAAAGCTTTTCCTCTGCAGGTTTATTTATTAAAAGGAAATCAAGCACTGAGGAGACCTCATAATGTTTATGCAAAAGTGCCCCAGCCTGTGGGGTCATCAAATGGAGACCCTAGGAGGGGGAGTGGGAATGGGGTAGGACAAGAGATGCGAGAAATGGAGACAAGACAGGAGTCTGATCAAGTCTCATTTATTGAAAATTTTCCACATGTATTTAAGGATGGCTAAGGTTGGGGAGGGTCTCCAGTAAACAGGGTTGCTATGGTTACCTAACCTTGGAATGCTCTTTCCTTGCCATCTATGGTCATGCCTGTCCTGCTAATTGTGGAGCTGTCCCAGGAAGGAATGCAGATGCAGAGGTTAAGTAAACATATCTAGGAGGTGGGTGAGGGGTGGTCTTGCCTGTGTACATGTCAGGCAGGCTTATGGCAAATGGAGTTTTTACACAAGATGGAGTAGCCTGTTCCTCAAAACCGAGGTCCCTGAGGGGGCGGCTTCCCGCATGTCCCCCTTTTTATTACCATAGAAAAAGTGGAAGAAGCCTAGGTGACCCATGCCTGTCTTAGGCTACATGTCGTGCACGTCTCTTTCACAATGGTTCCTTACCCATCACTGAAGCCCCAGCAGCTATTATCGGCTGAGGTTTCCTATCTTAGGTTGGTAACCAAGCAGGTGAAAGTGACAGACATGCTAAATCCCGTCATTGGCAAATGGGCCCCTCATAAGTGGATCTCCCCTTCCCCATCATGGGGTATCAGAGCAGCCTTGGCCCTGTCCTTGTCTTAGGCGGGGTTATCCAGAAGAAGGCCGTTAATCTTCGGCCAGGCCTCAGTCGGCTAAGTCTAGCCTGTGGTAATGGACCTGTATAGGTTTTGCTTGAAAGGCTTCCACTTGTTGTTTTACTATACTGGTCAGTTTTTTGAGGACCCGAGGTCTGAAAGAAAGGAGAAGTAACAGGCCTATGAGGGGTCCTAGCAAGGAGGATAGAAGAGTTGTTAGCCAGGGAGAGGGAGAAAACCAATTTTGGAACCAGTTCTGCTCTTGCTCTCTTTGTTTCTTTCTACGTCCTAGCCCCTCCCTATCCTTGGCCATAGAGTCTTTGACCACCCCAGAGTGTTCCATATAGAAGCAACATTCTTCTTTTAGGGCTAAGCAGGTCCTCAACCCCTCTGCAGTAAGCAGGTCTGTTTTGTAAGGTAACTTTTGCTAGGGATGTAATCTGTCTCTGTAGTGACTCAAGACTATTTGTGGTGGAGTCTATAACCTGTAGTAATTTGTCAGAAAATTCATGGGAGGAATATATAGAGTGTCCTAGCGCACCACCAACAAGTCTAAGGGAAGCAGTCAGTGGATGGGATGTCCAGGGGAAGAAACACAGCACGTCTGGTCCTCTGGTGGTCGTCAGCACCAACTGATGAAATTTTTCTTCTTTATAGAGGGTCAGCTGTGGAACAAACGAAACTAGGAGGCAAGGACCAGGTAGAGAAGAATTGACATGAAAATATAGGGTGGTGTTGCACCAAAACACAGATGAGGTACATACACATTAGGTGAGGTTCCTTGAACATGAGGAATATTGGGAGAAAAGTGAGAGGTCAATAAACATGCAAGGATGAAGTCAGCAGTGGTAGGTCAGCAGAAAGAGAAGACTTGGATAGGCTGGTGAGGTTAGCTAGAGTATATGCTGCCATGGCGTCCTTTGTGGTAAGGACTTGCCAACAGGGACTCTGTGGATTTTGCAAGAGCAATAATATCATCCACCATAATAAAAGGAAAACAAACATGGACATCCAGTGTTGAAAAAGAGAAAAAAGAAGAAAAAAATATGTCTCTATGACTGGAAGAGTGGGTGGCTTTGCCAATGAGATATAATAAATAGACAATTCGAATTTTTGTAAATATTAAGAAGTTTTAGTATAGTTACTGCATTGACACTTTAGCCAACTGAATATTGGGGGGTGCATTTCCCTTTTTTTAAATTTATTGAGCTTAAGGGTTATAGTATAGGGAGAGTAATGTTGTAAAGTGTTGGTATGCTTCTAAAAACCACTTCTGTTTCATTAGTTTAATCCCCGATGCTTAACACTGCATTCTATTTACATAACCACTTCATTCTATTTACATAACCTCTGTTAACAAGCACCACCTTCCCTCCAGGGCATTGGTGGTTTAGTGGTAGAATTCTCACCTGCTCCGCCCCCTCTCCTTGTCATACCCTGATTTTCACCAGTCACTTTTCTCTCCACCCTCTCATCCTGTTCCCACCCTACTGGGCTAGTATATTTATAAGGACAAGATTGTTTGTAGTTTTTTAGTTTAGCTTAGCTTGGTGTAGATTGCACTGCGTCCTGCATGAATAAAGAGATACTGCGTACAACCCAGCCATGAGTCCCGGGTCGTCTGTTACCCACCCGTGAAAAACAACAGTGAAGGAAACAAAAATACGTGGATTGGATGTCTATTGAAGCAAAACAGGAGAGCATATGGCTCATAAGGTTTTTGAGCTTTTTCTTGTTTGAGATGTAGCCCACATAAATTTGGAAAAAATATCAACTGAGAAAAAAAATGTTTTGTTTACTAAACATGGGCAGGTGAGTTACATCAATCTGTCAGAGAGCATTGGCTTTTATCAATGGAGATTAATCTTAAAAGTCTGAATAGCAGGATCTTAATTAAACAATGTAGGAGCCAGTAAAGTGCTCTCACTATGGCAGGTCAAGTATTAAAAATTTTAAGAGGCTTGTAAAGAAATGAGAAAAATTTTATGATATGAGTGACTTTAGGAGTCATCATACACCCATAAATAAAAAAGAAAAATGTTTAGTTTTAAATCTTACCATATGAGCAGTCAGTTTTTCATGTGCAGATCTACCTATAATTATTTACTTAGGGAGAGAACTTGTACCAAGTTAATTGATGATCTAATGGTTAGAATTGGCTTGAGTTCTTTTATATGATTTTAGAAGGCTCTTTATTAAAATATACCAATATGTTATAGAAAGTCAATACATAATGTGTTGACATGATAAAATGTTTACCATTTTTTAGCATTATTTTAAACTGATTAGACAGTTTAAGCACACTATTATAACTTAGTTTACTAAGATCTTTACTCATCACAAAGCTATCATGAGTAAGCGTAGATATAAAACTCTTAATAGATTTTGCTCTTTAGAACTCTAATATGGCAACTTAAAAGGCTAAAATAAAACCTCATAGCTTAAATGTTCAAAATAATAATTTTGTTAAATCAGGATTTGCTAAAACAAATCTATCAGACCAGAATCACCACGTATTAACTTAATTTATCAAGAATAAACCTCTGACTGTGTCTTAAAACAAGCCAGATAATTTTTTACTCTCTAAAAGAACTAATTAAAGTTTGACATGTAGAATCTGTACTCTCAAAGGCCAATTATTTGATAATAATTTTTGTAGTCTTTCTAAATAGGGGAGTTGTCTCAGTAACAACTTTATCAGAAGGAGTCACTGTAAAAGCAAAAGTAACTAACTCATGAGTAAGATAAAAAAAATCTCTTACCAAGTTTTAAAATAAAAGTTTTAACCAGAGCATTTTTGTCTATATCAGACATAAAACTCTCTTAACTTTTTACCTAGTCTCTCTTATGTTTTAATATCTAAAGTTCTTTCTCAGGGAAACCAGGGGCATACTTCTTGAATAAAATGTAAAAACGTTAACTAAAAATATCTATACAGCTCTACATTAGGCCGCCCCATATTTATTTGATAAGTTTTATTTGGAAAAAAATTTTTTTACATATCTTATTTAAATTAAATCTCATTTATCAGAGCAAAAGCCTCTGGCATGTAAATAATTAACATAACCATTGTGTTATCTTTCACTAACCCAGGCCAGTTTTACTTCTTTAGTTGAGAAGGTGTTTTAAAACATTTACCTATCACAGTCAAGATCTACACACATCATCAATGTGTGATACCTAATTTTAAGAGGCTCTGTTTGAATTTTAAAGAACATAAATTTAAAAGTTATCTTTTTAACCTCTTGTAGCAATTCCCATAACCAGGATCTCTAAACCAAATTCAGTTTGACTAATTTTTTTTTTAAACTTTAACAAACTCTAATTACTTAGAGAGTTAACACACATTAGTGACAATGCTTCTCAAAACATCTCTAGTGTCAGACAAATGTCATATTTGCTGTGGACCAATATCCACAAAACAGTTCACAGGACATTTTGGGGATGCTCCAGAATGTACTGGAAGTTTTTCAGTTAAATACATAGATAATTTGCATATCAATTTGGAGATGAAGAATTGTCACGTTAAATACTTAAGACTTTTACTTTAAATCTTTAGCTGTCTAAGCAAACGAATTTTTATCTTTATGTTACCACATAAGAACTGTGTTGGAAACTTTTTTTTTTTTGAGTCACAAACAATTTTAAGTAAAATGTTAAATTTTGTTTGTTAGGATCTTTGCTTATCACAAAGCTATCACACCCTTAGGGAAGCTATGAATGAACAAGGGTGGGTACACAACTTAATTTATCTTTTACTTTGATTTGGATAGGTAACTTAAAAGGCTAAGATAAACCTTATAGCTGAAATGTTCAAAATAAATTTTTACTGTTAACATTTCTTTTAGACCATTTTGCACTAATTTTGTTGAATCACATCTGCCAAATGAAAATTTTTTATCAGGCCAGGAATACCACATTTAACCCTTTTTTCCTGGCAAGGCCACTGCTCTACCCAGACTGGGTTATTAGAAAGGCAGTCCAAACGTGGAATTTGTTACAAACAGTGGCAGTTGGTATTGGGGTGCTGGTAAGATTTAGAATTCTCACAAGAGTAAGAGAGACTGTAGAGGCATCTTACCATGTCTAGAGATCTCAGGAAATATTTTAACTAATGAATTGATACTGATACTAGCTATCAGAAGGACGAAACTGTCTTGTATTTTAGTCTGGTAAAGGTGTGCCAACTCTGAGTCAGGATCTTTAAAACCACATTTAGCTTAACTAAATCTTATTTAAAACTTAAAGCAAACTTTAGTTACTTAGGGGTTAACACACCTTAATGAAAACAAGGTTAGCACACAGACTTAAAACAGACATTCTTGGTGAAAAGAAATATTTTCCTTTGAAAAACCGCTTTGGTTTTTGGATTCTTAACTCACAGCCTCTCCACCCCCCCAGGAGGGGCGTTTGTGGCTAGGGAATGATTGACTGAAGTCTTTGCCAATCTGTGGAGCAGTAGCTCTGTGCTGTGATTGGCTGCATGGACAGAACAGGCGGGCTTAGTTTAACCCCGTGCACAGAGAAAAATCTTTGGAAGTTCTTTTTCTGGGCTAAGGTACATTTTAGAGTTTTAAAGAAACAAATCATTAAATTTTTATCAAAATTTTATTTGTTTTTTTAAATAAATTTATCTTTGTCAATAAATCTTTGTTATCGGTGGGTTGAGAAATAGGGGAGGGAGCTGAAGGAGGGGTTGGAATTAATCAAGGTTGGAATTAATCTAGGCCTCCTCAGTAATAGGGGATTTTTTTTAATATGTTTTGTGTTAGATTTAACTGACAAATCTTCACAAGGAAATTAAATCTGGCGGGGGGTCATTGAGAAGTTTTTATGGACACTTCCCGTAGCTCCCTGTGAAGGAGTAGGAAGTAAGCCCATATCTTTAGCCGGCAGATCTTTAGAAAGAAGGACTTCTCCCTTATTAATAAGTTCTGTAATTTCTCAGGGTCAAGGTCTGACTCTAATTACTTCATTTATAAGATTCAAATAAGAAAAGATAGTAACAGGGACTTTTTCTGGTCCCAAAAAGTCATAGTACTCTTATTGCATCTCCTACTCTTTTTCACCTTTTTTCATCACTAGATCTCTCTTGGGGAAGCCAAAGGCAAATATCTCTAAGGAAAAGGAAAAAATGAGTAAGATCTTTTTTCTTAACCCTTACTCCTCGTGCCTTGAGTGAGTCTTTATCTTGTGCACTGATTTTTTGTCCTGTGATATCACCGTCCGCTTACCTTCCAGGTCTCTCCTTCGAACCGGTGTGTTCGCGGCGACGTCTTGATTAATGAAACGACTGCAGTCCTTTTTTCTGATGAATGGCGTTCCTCACTGGATCCCCCGTGCCTCGGGCCCCACATTGGGCACTACACTGTCCTGGCCTGTGGGGTCATCAAACGGAGACCCTAGCAGGGGGAGTGGGAATGGGGTAGGACAAGAGATGCGAGAAATGGAGGCAAGACAGGAGTCTGATCAAGTCTCGTTTATTGAAAATTTTCCACATGTATTTAAGGATGGCTAAGGTTGGGGAGGGTCTCCAGTAAACGGGGTTGCTATGGTTACCTAACCTTGGAATGCTCTTTCCTTGCCATCTATGGTCATGCCTGTCCTGCTAATTGTGGAGCTGTCCCAGGAAGGAATGCAGATGCAGAGGTTAAGTAAACATATCTAGGAGGTGGGTGAGGGGTGGTCTTGCCTGTGTACATGTCAGGCAGGCTTATGGCAAATGGAGTTTTTACACAAGATGGAGTAGCCTGTTCCTCAAAACCGAGGTCCCTGAGGGGGCGGCTTCCTGCACAAAAGACTTAGGTGCCTGAGGCTTTTAGTTCACAGGTTCAATCCTCAGTGCCACCATAAACCAGAGCGGAGCATTGCTCTGGAAAGTAAAACATAAAATAAAGCATCCGGGGAGGTGGCTCTGTGTTGGACACAGAGGGGGCTTAAACCCAGGTTGAACCCAGGTCTTTGTGCATTGTAGCATGTGTGCTCAACCTGGTGCACCACCGTCTGGCCCCAGATTCACTTATTTTTAAAACAGGTAGATATGTGGCTGGGGAAATGGTTCAACTGGTGGTTCTTAGTGCTTGATGTCTCCAGTTTGATATCTTGAACTATACGTACTAGAATGATGGACTGGTTTCTCTCCGTTTCTGTGCTTTTGTGAAGAGAAAGAAGGGGACTGGGTGGTGTCACACCTGTTTGAATGTGCACTTTACAATACTCAAAGACCCTAGTTCAAGCCCCCAGTCCCAGGAGAACTGCTTTGTGAGTGATGAAACAGTGCTGCAGATGCCTCTCTGTCTCTGTCAATCCGTGCTCCCTCTCAATTCCTGTCTACTCTATCCAACAAAGAAGTAAAGAAATAGAAAAACAGAAAAAAAAATGACTTGAAGAAGAAGAGGAAGAAAACAGGTATGTATGTATTTAGTAAAAGCTGTAGGGAGGGCAGGGGTAGATAGCATAATGGTTATGCAAAGAGACTGTCATGCCTGAGGCTCCAAAGTTTCTGGGTTCCCATCCCCCGCAGCACTGTAAACCAGAGCTGAGCAAGGCTCTCTGGTAAAAGAAAAAAAAAAATCCAAAACCTGTAGCAAGAGGCCATAGGGCAGGGACTGATAGTAAAGTGCACAGGAAGGGGAGAAAGAGAGCAGGGCGTGTGTTTCAGAGAGCAAAGGCAAATTAGAACTGGAGAAGTGACCACCTGAGAAATTCAGAACAGTGCTACCCCTAACAGAATTTCTATGGACCAAGAAAAAGGGAGGAGTCATTCACATGGCAAAGACACTGGAGGCACAAGCTCATGGGAAAGTATGGGGGAATGAGGCTTTACCATTTAAAAAAAAATTATCTATTATTTATTTATTTATTTAAATATTTATTTATTCCCTTTTGTTGCCTTTTTTAAAAAAGATTTTATTTATTTATTCATTAGAAATGATAGGATAGAGAAAGTACCAGACATCACTCTGGTACATGTGCTTCTGGGGATTGAACTCAGAACCTCATGCTTGAGAGTCCAATGCCTTATCCACTGCACCACCTCCCAGACCATGCCCTTCTTGTTTTTTATTGTTGTAGTTATTATTGTTGTTACTGATGTCATCTGTTGGATAGGACAGAGAGAAATGGAGAGAAGAGGGGAAGACAGAGAGGGGGAGAGAGAGACACCTACGGACCTGCTTCACCACTTGTGAAGTGATTCCCCTGCAGGTAGGGAGCCAGGGCCTCGAACCAGGATCCTTACACTGGTCTTTGCGCTTTGCTCCACGTGTGCTTTAACCCACTGCACTACTGCCTGACTCCAAATTTATTTATTTATTGGGGGAATTAATGTTTTACAGTTGACAGTAAATACAATAGTTTGTACATGCCTAAAATTTCCCAGTTTTCCACATAACAATACAACCCCCACTAGGTCCTCTGCCATCCTGTTCTAGGACCTGAACTCTACCCTCCACCACCCCAGAGTCTTTTACTTTGGTGCAATACACTAACTCCAGTCCAAGTTCTGTTTTGTGCATTTTCCCTTCTGATTTTGTTTTTCAACTTTTGCCTGAGAGTGCGATCATCCCATATTCATCCTCTTTCTGACTTACCTCACTTAACATGATTCCTTCAAGCTCCATCCAAGATGAGGTGAAGAAGCTAAATCCACCATTTTTACAACTGAGTAGTATTCCATTGTGTATATAGACCACAACTTGCTCAGACACTCATCTGTTGTTGGACACCTGGACTGCTACCAGATTTTGGCTATTAATAAATTGCGCTGCTATGAACATGGGTATACACAAATATTTTGATGGGTGTGTTTGATTCCTTAGGATATATCCCCACAAGAGGAATTGCATGATCATAGGGTAGGTCCATTTCTAGCCTTCTGAGTGTTCTCCAGACTGCTCTCCACAGGGGTTGGGCCGATTTACATTCTCATCAGCAGTGCAGGAGGGTTCCTTTGACCCCACAAGCTCTCCGGCATTTGTTACTGCTACCTTTTCTGATGTATGATATTCTCACAGGAGGGAAGTGTTATCTTACTGTTGTCTTTAAATGAAGCTTTATCTTAAAAAACATATACACTCTGGCTGACTCCGAAACAGGTGTCTCAGGGATCCACTCTGTAACATCAGCCATGCAAATCCTGCTGTCCAACACAGAGCCACCTCCCTGGATGCTTTATTTATATAATTTATTTATGAATTTATATTTATATATTTATTTAAATTTATATATAATTTTTTATTTATATGTAATTTATTTATTTTCCCTTTTGTTGTCCTTGTCTTTTTATCATTGTTGTAGTTATTATTGTTGTTCTTATTGATGTCATTCATTGTTGGATAGGACAGAGAGAAATGGAGAGAGGAGGGGAAGACAGAGGGGGGAGAGAAAGATAGACACCTGAAGACCTGCTTCATGGCCAGTGAAGCGACTCCCCTGCAGGTGGGGAGACTGCGGCTCCCACCAGGATCCTTATGCCTGTCCTTGCTCTATGCACCACGTGCCCTTAACCCACTGCGCTACTGCTGGACTCCTTATTTTATTTTATTTTATTTTATTTTATTTATTTTATTGCCAGAGCACATTATGGGGTCTCCTCAGTGCTTGATTTCCTTTTAATTTTTTTTTTAATTTTTTTATTTATAAAAAGGAAACATTGACTAAACCATAGTATAAGAGGGGTACAACTCCACACAATTCTACACAATTCCAACACCAGAACTCCATATCCCATCCCCTTCCCTGATAGCTTTCCTATTCTTTATCCCTCTGGGAGTTTGGACCCAAGGTCATTATGGGGTGCAGAAGGTGGAAGGTCTGGCTTCTGTAATTGCTTCCCCATTGACAGGTCAATCCATACTCCCAGTCTGTCTCTCTTTCCTTAGTAGGGTGGGGCTCTGGGGGAGCAGGGCTCCAGGACATATTGGTGGGATTATCTGTCCAGGGAAGTCCGGTTAGTATCAAGTTAGCATCTGGAACCTGGTGGCTGAAAAAAGAGATAGCATATAAAGCCAAACAAATTAGTGACTAATTACGAACCTAAAGGCTAGAATAGTTCAGATGAAGAGTTGGGGGGGGGGGTCCTCCGTTTTGTAGATAGTCAGTAGGCCTATTTTACTTGTATTTCTTTCTTTCTTTCTTTCTTTTTTTTTTTTTTTACTACTGCCTGACCCTCCTGTGTATGTTTTTTTTTAATTTTTTATTGGTGAATTAATGTTTTACATTCAACAGTAGATATAATAGTTTGTACATGCATAACATTCCCCCAGTTTCCCATTTAACAATATAACCCCCACTATGTCATTTATCATCCTTTATGGACCTGTATTCTCCCCACCTACCCAACCCAGAGTCTTTTACTTTGGTGCGATATGCCAATTACATTTCAGGTTCTACTTGTGTTTTCGTTTCTCATCTTGTTTTTCAACTTCTGCCTGATATTTTAGTTGTATTTCAAAGAGCCCATGACTACACTAGTTTTTTTTTTTTTTTTTTCCCTGAGCCTGACATCTGATATGCAGGTTGATCTGAGTTATTGTCTGGGTTTGATTTCCTTTTAAGAAATTGAGAGCTTTTTTTTTTTTTTTTTAGATTTTATTTATTTATTAATGACAAACGTAGGAGGAGAGAGAGAAAGAACCAGGCATCTCTCTGGTATATGTGCTGCTGGGGATTGAACTCAGGACCTCATGATTGAGGGTCCACTGTGCCCCCCCCTTTTTTTGCCTTTTCCCATTTTATTCAATAGGAAATAAAATTGAGAGGTAAGGGAGAGGTAGACAAAGAGAGAGAAAAATTGACACTGGAGTGTGGGAGGTGGCACAGTGGATAAAGTATTGCACTCTCAAGCATGAAGTCCTAAGTTCAGTCCCTGGCAGCCCATGTACCAGAGTGATGTCTGGTTCTTTCTCTCCTCTTATCTTTATCATTAATAAAATATTAAAAAAATAAAGAATTAAAGATAGAGAGACATCTACAGAACTACTTCACCACTTGAGAAGTCTCCCTGCTGCAGGTGAGTACTGGGACTTTGAACCTGGGTCTTTGTGTTGTCCTTAGGCTTAGTACTATGTTTCCTTAACTGAGTATGCTTCCCCCATATATATCTTTTTCTTTATATTTTATTTGATAGGGCAAAGAAATGGAGAAGAAATGGGGAGAAAAAGAGGGAGAGATAAAAGAGAAACACCTGTCTCCTCTCCTGGATCAACTAGGAATACCAAAGGAGACCACCGGGGATTGAAACAAGACAGGACTAGAATGACCACAGGAAACCACTAAATCACCAGTGAGTCCAAACACGTGTGGCTGGTGACAGAGAGAGAGGACCATAGGGAGAGATTAAGTGACTGCTAACAGTCCAGCAGTTTATCAGTTGAGACACCACCTCCAGTTTGCTCCACCAACAAGGAGACAGCAGAAGGGAGGAGAGGACTCCCCAGAAACTCACCAAGTGCAACTAGGAGTCTCCATTGCTACTACCCTCAGAATCTGGAGCAGCAACAGGGAGGGAAACCAGGGGACAGAGATCTAACCAGGAAACTCAGAAGACCTATACCTCGGTGGCATAGCTGAGGGGCTGTGAAAGTCTCTTTGCATAACCACTGGATTATCTCTGCCACACCCTGCTTTATCTCTTGGTCAGGAGTCAGTGATTAAGCTAAGAAGCCTATTGATAGTTTAAAAGCCCCCAGGATCCCATATCCTACAGGGGAAAAAGAAAGAAGCTTTTAAACCGGGAGTCGGGCTGTAGCGCAGCGGGTTAAGCACAGGTGGCGCAAAGCACAAGGATCGGCATAAGGATCCCGGTTCGAACCCTGGCTCCCCACCTGCAGGGGAGTCGCTTCACAGGCGGTGAAGCAGGTCTGCAGGTGTCTATCTTGCTCTCCTCCTCTCTGTCTTCCCCTCCTCTCTCCATTTCTCTCTGTCCTATCCAACAACAACAACAACAATAATAACTACAACAATAAAACAACAAGGGCAACAAAAGGGAATAAATAAATAAAATAAATATTAAAAAAAAATTAAAAAAAAAAGAAGCTTTTAAACCACTGAGCTCCAACTCAGGGAGTAAAATACTATTGAAACAACTGTTAACTTCCGCCACTGTGAACTCTTTAATTAACTTACTTAGACACAAGTCAATGCAGGCAATAGTGATCAGTAATTTGAAAAGTACTGAGAAAGGGAACTCATAACATAATATATGAAATGGTTAAAACAAGAAGAAATATTGGAGAACTGAACCAGGACAAGAATCCAGCTAAAAGTACCCCAGAGGGTGAAGCACAAAATAATGAGTTCAACATCCAAACATTAGCTAAGGAAATAATCACAGGGGTGAGTAAAGAATTTGAAAAAATTGTAGTCAGAAATACAGGAACAACAAATTAGACTATGGAAGAAAATACTAATTATCTCATGGTTATTAGAGAGCTGAAAGCTGAAATCGCTGAGCTAAGAATGCAACTAGCTGAACAAGCTAAAACAGTATCAGAACAGGGCAACAAAATAGATGAACTCCAGAAAAGAGTAGAGGGCAGAGAGAATAGAATCTATGAGGCTGAAGACAGAATTAGCAAGACACGTGTTCTGCCTCTTCTTTGACCCCTCCCCCTGCTGCCCCTGCAGACACGTGTTTGGCCGCTTCCTTGACCTCTCCCCCCGCTGCACCTGCAGACACATGTTCGGTTTCTTCTGTAGCGGCTTCTGCTTCCTTGACCCCTCACCCTGCTGATACCTCATTATTAAGAGACATTGTGGCTGAGATACAAGAGTTAGAGGATATATTTTCAGCGTTTAGAGACCTTTTGCAGTCTTCCCCAAGAGCTCCATCCCCGTAGATATGTGTTCAGTTTCCCCTGCAGCCACTATGGCAGCTTCCACTTCTGAGACTATTTCCCCTGCATCATCAAACCAAGTCCACACCTTACCAGTAAATGTGGCCCCCAATAGACAAAACCCTGAGGTGTGGCATCCATACTCCTCTAAAGAACTCAGAGAACTCAGACTGGCCGTGAAGGAGGACGAGATTCATGCCCCATGGACCAAGTCCATTTTACAGAGCTTTTTCCAGGACCTTAACATCCCCCCCAAGACTGGAAAGACATAGCTTGTGCTGCACTCCCAGACACCCTCTACCTGCAATGGAAGGCATGCTTCCATGATGAATGCTCTAGACAATCGCAGGAAAATAGTAACAAACAGATAGAATGGAATTTTGATGCATTGTTTGGAGTGGGAGAGTTTGAAACTGGAACTCAGCAGGCAGAAGCCAAGTTTCCAGCTGGTTATTTTGAATAGGTATGCATCTGCACAACACAAGCATGGAAAGGTTAACCCCAACCACAGTAGAGGCCTCAGTCCCCATTAACTGTCTTGCCAAGGCACAGATGAATCCTTAGCGAACTTCATCTCCAGGGTGTGGTCAACCTTAGAGAGAAAAATTTATAATCCTGAAGTCTGCTCTCTCCTCCTGCGTTCTATTGTCTGGGATGGCATGATTCCACAATTCCATCAGGCATGCCTTAGTCTTAAACACCTACACCCAGATAATTGGATTTTAGTGACACAGGATCTTATGAGGCACCCATTACGACACAGGTTTATGCAGTTAGCCCACGTAATCAAAACAGGGCCTGCTTTCAGTGCAGTCGCCAAGGGCATTGGCGTAACCAATGTCCAGATAAGCTGTGACCACACCTACAGTCAGGCCAACCATGCCTACAGTCAGGGCAACCATGCCTCCAGTCAGGGCAACCCTGCCTTCAGTCAGGGAGCCAGAGGCCACGAACACCTTGTCCTAGATCTCAGAAAAGTTTTCATTGGAAGAGAGATTGTTGGTCCAAATTTCATAAAGATGGCATGCCCCTGAATGGTACAAATTCAGGGCCTGAGATTTTGTGGACCACTCCTGTTTTAGAACGAGGTCACCCTACTATGACAGTAAAGATTGGAAATATTCCTTTTAAATGTTTTATTGACACAGGGGCAGAAAAGATGATTTTCAGGCAAGCAGAGGTTCCCCAAAATTGGGAACTCCTCCTGGGACCCCATATACACAGAGTTGGAGGGGTGACCCAATCCTTTCTCACACGAGATTCGTTCATGAGGGAAGACCCAGAAGGTTCTACTGGACACTTCCGCCCTTTGGTAGCTGATATTAGCACCAACCTATTGGGCAGGGATCTTCTAGAATGTCTTGATGTTAGGATATCCACATATGCCTCTGCAGAGCATAACACTCGCTCCTGCCAGACTATATCTAATCAGCACCCCCAATACTAACTGCCACTGTTCGTAACCAAACTCCCCGCTTAGAATGGCTTTCTAATGAGCCTGTCTGGGTGGAACAGTGGCCTTTGTCTAGGGATAAGCTAGAAATTTTAAAAGAGCTCGTCCGAGAGCAGTTGTCCTTGGGACACATTCGTCATTCCAGAAGCCCATGGAATACTCCTGTCTTTGTGATTAAAAAGCGCTCAGGAAAATGGCGTCTTCTCCAAGATCTCCGTGCGTTAAATAAAACCATGTAGGTCTGGGGCTCCCCCAAAGGGGGTTGCCTCTTGCTTCTGCAATTCCCACGGGAATTCCAATCATAGCTATTGATATACAAGATTGTTTTTTCTCTATTCCCTTGCATCCGCAAGATTGTAAATGTTTTGCCTTCTCTGTTCCTTCTATTAATAACGCCAGCCCTGTCAATAGATTTGAATGGGTGGTGCTGCCCCAGGGAATGGCCAATAGTCCTACAATTTGTCAAGAGGCTGTTAAATCTGCCCCTTTTCCATATATTCATAAGGCCCTTAATGTTTTTCATTACATGGATGACGTATTAATATGGGGAAAATTAGATACAGATCTCTATGCCTTACGTGATTTTCTCATTCCTGCCTTAAAGAAAAGCAGCCTTAATGTAGCTCCTGAGAAGATACAGCTAATTCCTCCAATATCTTTCTTAGGTTCAGAGATTTCTCTAACACAAATTCGTCCCTTAAAACCTAGTGTTACTTTTCCTTCTAACCTTACTCTTGCTTCTTTACAAAGTTTTCTTGGAAATTTAAATTGGCTTAGGCAGTATCTCTATCTGCCTACAAGCTGCCTCCAACCACTGTTTGACCTGTTGAAAGGAAACAAGCAGCCCTCCTCAAAACGTAGGTTAACTCCCGAGGCCTCCTTGGCACTGGAAAGGGTTAACCAGGCCCTCCAGGACATGCACCTTGTTCAATTCTCCCCCTCCTCTCCGGTAAACCTTCTAATCTTTAACTCCACCCCCACAGTAGTAGGGGCATTGTGGCAGAACCATGGGGTTCTCGAGTGGCTTCACACGCCAGTAGGCAGAGCTCCATGGCTCCTCACTGAGATAGACGCGTTAGCATTCATGGTTCACCAAGGAAGAAATTGGCCTGTGCAGGTCTTAGGGAAAGAACCGGATTTAATTATTCTTCCCTTTTCTCTCACAGATACAGAGTGGCTCATACGCCATCATTCCCGCTTTGCCATAAGCTTCGTGGGGTTTCCAGGACAAATAGATAACCATTTTCCTTCTAATAAATTGATAGCTTCTTTACCTCTTTTGCCTCTACTAGTACCTAAACTTTTCTCTCGGGATCCCATTCCCTCTGCTCTTACAGTCTTCACTGATGGTGGAAAAAAGGGAGCTGCTGCCCTTATATATTACCCAGACAAACAATCCCCTAAACCTCTCTTTACTGAGCTTCCTGAGAATTCCCCTCAGTACTAAGAACTTTATGCTGTTTTCCTTGCATTAAAAGCTGTACCAGAATCCTTCAACCTCTTTTTCTGACAGTGTGTATACTGTTAACTTACTTCCATGGCTTGCTCGTTCTTATGTGAGAATTGATGACAACCCACTTTCCCCTCTCTTGATTCAAATCGCCTCTATGCTCTGTTCTCCAACCCAACCACTGTATATTCAACACCTTCATTTCCACAGCCCTCTTCCTGGTTCCCTGTCTGAAAGGAATGCTGCAGCTGACCTCCTTGCCTCCACAGGAATTCTCCTAGTCTCTGTCTCTGATCCTGCTGACTTTCATTCCCTAATCCATGTTAATCTTCAAGGCCTTCGAGCTCGATTTCCTGATGTTCCTTTACCACAGTTGAAACATATCCTTGCTACATGCTCTTCCTGTGAAAGTCTCATAAAAACACCTGCTATTCAGACTCTTGGGGTTAACCCCCGAGGCTTAAAAGCCAATGCTCTTTGGCAAATTGATGTCACCCACATACCAAACTTTGGCAAACAAAAATATGTGTTTGTTTCAATTGATACCTTTTCTAAATTTATGTGGGCAACAGCTCAGACGGGAGAAAGCTCTAAAAAGCTTATAAGCCATATGCTCTCCTGTTTTGTTGTAATGGGATTACATCTCAACTGAAAACTGACAATGGGTATGCGTTTACCATCAAACAATTTAAAGATTTTTGTTCCCTCTGGGACATTACTCATACCACAGGCATTCCCTATAATCCACAGGGACAAGGCATTGTCGAGGGGGCCCATCAATCCCTTAAGCCTCAATTAAATAAAGATAAAGAAGGAATGTACCCCCCCAATATCCAGCTAGCAAAAGCCTTAACTACATTAAATCTCTTTAATATTTACAACAATTCGGACCTACCTCCTATTATTCTTCACTGGCAAACACCATCTACTCTCCCATCTATTAAGGTCAAATGGAAAGACCCACTCAATAAAATTTGGAAAGGGCCTGACCCTCTATTGACCATGTGAAGAGGTTTTTCATTTATTTTCCCACATAATTACTCTAAACCTGTCTGGGTTCCTGCCCGCCATGTCCGACAATACCCGCATAATGGCACTGCTATCCCTAAAGAACAAGAAATACAAGAGGACTAGATGCAGGATACATTCCCAGGATCCATAACATGACATGGCAGAACCTAGAAAATCTGGCTCACAGAGCCCTCTCTCCTACCCCTTCTCTGGATATCTTATGTTATGGCTGGCCAGTTGTGATTTGTGAGTGAGTGTGTTGAATGACCAAAAACTTTTTGTATGACCCATCTGCTCAGAGTACTCAAAATGTTAAAACCATTGTCACTAACATGCGTTAACTCTCTGAGTAATCTGAGTCTGTTTATAGTCGAAAGAAAAATAGTTAAAAAACCAAAATACATATTTTAACCAAAATTGGTCTGAAGATCCTGCTGTAGAGACTGCTACAAGAGGTAACATTAGATGACCTTCAAACAAAATCATAAAGATATTTAAACCAATTATAATCATCGAGGTATCAATTATAGTAAACCTCTAACTTGTTACAAGTTTTTTTTTTCACAAGTAAGTGATTACAGCTATCAATCCTTCATATGAAGAATCATCTGTTCATATGGTAAGGTATTAAACTGTAAGAAGTTCCTCCATATTCAACCTATGCCAATTAACAACATTCACATATTCTTTTTTTTTTTCTCGTGCGTCCCCCTGTGGATGCCCCACCCTGCCTGCTGCCCCGCCTCCCTCTATTCACATATTCTTGTACACTTAACTGGTGTATCTTGTCTTGCCACCATAGGCCTGCCTTTGTCAGCCAACAATTTAAAGATGTTTCCCTTTACAACATCACCCATGCCACAGACATCCTTTACTACCCCCAAAGACAAATGGCTGTTCCCCTGACATCATATCCATTGACTGCTTCCCTTAGACTTGAGATATGATCCCACCTCTTCATACCAATGGATACATTCCCCCTTCCTTACCTGTCTACCCTTAGTTGTGGGACTCTCGCTTGTTTTACTTCTTCTGCTCACAGTAGGTCCTATAATTCTTAACAAGCTCATGACATTTTTGCAACAACAGATTGATGCCATAAAGATGCAACCTATACAAGCTCACTATCATAGGCTGGACATGGCAGAATATGGAGTTGCTGCGGAGGATTTGCCCCTCTCCATCAGAACGTACACCATGTAGAGGGCTGGCTAGCCATTGACGGGTAAGGGGAAACTAGCACTATCCAGTCAACCTAAGACAGGGCACCTGGTACTACTGAGCAAAAAATGACCAGGTGTTCCAATGATGGGTAAGACGGAAGGCTGATCCCCAACCTAAGACAGGGACAGTCCACCCTGCCACAAAACAAAGTCTACCAAACATCAAAACATGATATAAGAAACCCACATGTCCCCTCAAGGTTGCTATTGGCATGGCCATAGAGTCTTTGTTAAAAGATAAGTTCCTGGGAGTCGGGTGGTAGCACAGCAGGTTAAGCACACATGGTGCAAAGTGCAAGGACTGGCATAAAGATCCCGGTTCAGGCCCCTGGCTCTCCACCTGCAGGGGGTTTCTTCACAATCGGTGAAGCAGGTCTGCAGGTGTCTCTCTTTCTCTCCTCCTCTCTGTCTTTCCTTCCTCCCTCCATTTCTCTCTGTCCTATCCAACAACCACAATATCAATAACAACAACAATAATAATTACAACAATAAAACAACAAGGGCAACAAAGGGCAACAAATAAATAAATACAACTACAACAAAAAAGATAAGTTCCCGCTTCCCTACACCTTAGAGTCTTTGTTAAAAGATAAGTTCTTTTTCCCCATGAATCACCCAGGACCTTCCAGATAATGGCTGATTACTATGACAAATAAAAATAATAATAAATAAATAGGAAAGATACATCCCCCAATACTCAGTTGGCTAAGGCACCAAACTTCTTTTTCTATAAAATATTCAAATCAGATGCCCTGCTAACCACGAGAAGCAGATTGTTTGTGTTTCTTCCACAGGAATCCCGGAAAAAAACATCTGGAACCCTGCACACCCTGACATCACCCACTAGGTGGCACGACTACAGTGGCACCCCCCCCGAAACCCTAGATGTCACCTGATGCAATCTGAAGGGCCTGATTCACAGACTCCAGGGACAGAACTTTTTTACTGCCTGTCTGCCTTTCCTGCTTCTGCTTTGCCTGTCACGTTTTGTCGGTTCCAGCTCACTCTCTACAGAAAAGCAGAATTCCAGAGGCTGACCTTCCTCATGCAGCGTTTCATCCCCTGCCATTTCTCCCCCTAGTCGCCTACTTTGGACTGTGACTTCTATCGGACTTGCTGGTATACCCTTTGGACACTTTAGACAATTTTACAGCAGCTTCCTTCCCTTCACATTGCTGGTTTTTCATAGACTGACCCTGAGTAGTTCATAGACTTTACAGACTGTTGCCCTGGCCATTAGATAAAAGGAAAGGGGGAGATGCTGGGAAATTGTGCAGATGCAATCACATCTGCCATGTTGTCCCCTCAGGCTACTGCTAGTTCCTGCGAGAGTTGGGACATTCTCGGAGTGCCTGTTCAGCCATGTTGTGCCCTCAGGACATTGTCTATATCCCCGCAATATTTGGAGTGCTTTGGTTACTACTCCCCCCTCCCATTCTCACGAGAGTTATTATCCTATCCTGGAGTGCTATGGTTACTCCTCCCCCGTCCCATTCTCGCGAAAGCTACTCCTATAAAAGCCCTTCTTCTTCCGCACCTCTCTCTCTTGTCGGCGCTTCACTTTGTTTTTAGATGCAGGAAAGGTTACTGCGTGAGGCGGCCATTTTTGCTACCTCCACATGGCCCTACCTGCTTCTCTCACACCCAACTCTGAGGTGCCAGCACAAATAAAGATTTGTGTTTCCCTCTTCACTCTGGACCTCCTCTCTCTCTTCTCCGTGGCGCAGAATGACAGTTCTTGGCAGCACAATTTGTAATAGCCAAAACCTGGAAGCAACCCAGGTGTCCAACAACAGATGAGTGGCTGAGCAAGTTGTGGTCTATATACACAATGGAATACTACTCAGCTGTAAAAATTGGTGACTTCACTGTTTTCAGCCGATCTTGGATGGACCTTGAAAAAATCATGTTAAGTGAAATAAGTCAGAAACAGAAGGATAAATATAGGATGATCTCACTCTCAGGCAGAAGTTGAAAAACAAGATCAGAAAAGAAAACACAAGTAGAACCTAAAATGGATTTGGCATATCGCACCAAAGTAAAAGACTCTGGGGTGGGTGTGTGGGGAAAATACAGGTCCATGAAGGATGATAGATGACCTAGTGGGGGTTGTATTGTTAAATGGGAAACTGGGGAATGTTATGCATGTACAAACTATTGTATTTACTGTTGAATATAAAACATTAATTCCCCAATAAAGAAATAAAAAAAAAAGAGGAACACCTGCAGGCCTGCTTTGTGAAGATAGGGAATGGGGGTTCAAACCCCAGTCCTTGTGCTTGGTAGTATGTGGGCTTAACAAGGTGTGCCATTGCTCAACTCCCATGTTTGTTCTCTAAGATGAAAAGCAGTAGGGCTTGGTAGATTGTATGTGTGACAATTCACAAGGACTTGGGTTCAAGTCTCTGGTCCCCACCTGTAGGAGGAAAGCTTCACAAATGATGAAGCAGTGCTGCAGGTTTCTCTTTATCCCTCTGTATCTCTTCCTTCCATTTTGATTTATCTATGTCTCTATCAAGTAAATAAAATGGGCCTCAGTATATATATAGTTCCAGTTGTTCCTTTTTAAATATTTTTTTAAAAGATTTTATTTTATTATGAGAAAGATAGGAGGAGAGAGGAAGAACCAGACATCACTCTGGCACATGTGCTGCCGGGGATCAAACTCAGGACCTCATGCTTGAGAGTCCAAAGCTTTACCACGGTGCCACCTCCCAGACCACTTTTTAAAAAAAAGATTGTATTTATTTTATTTATTTACCTACTTATTTATTTATTTATTAATTACCAGAGCACTGCTCAGCTCTAGCTTATGGTGGTGCGGAAATTGAACCTGGAACTTGTCGGAGCCTCAGGCTTGAAAGTCTGTTTGCATAACCATTAAGCTATCTACCCCTGCCCGTATTTATTTATTCATGAGAAAGAACCAGACATCACTCTGGTACATGTGCTGCTGAGGGATTGAACTCGGGGCCTCATGCTTGAGAGGTCAATGCTTTAACCAGTACCACCTCCTGGCCCACTAAATTTTTTTTAATTATCTTTATTTATTGGATAGAAACAGCCAGAAATCAAGAGGAAAGGGGGTGATAGAGAGGGAGAGAGACAGAGAGACACCTGCAGCCCTGCTTCACCACTCGTGAAGTTTTCCCCCTGCAGGTGGGGGCCAGGGGCTTGAACCTGGGTCCTTGTGCATTGTAATACGTGCGCTCAACCAGGTAAGCCACAACTTGGCCCACAGTTGTTCCTTTAACCATGATACTGGTCACATTGCTTTGTGACATCATAGAGGTTTGGGGTGTGGTCTCTGCAACCAAGGACAATGTTCTCCCCAGAGAGCAGAACAGCAGCCTGAGAGGAGGACCCCTGCTCTTTGCTCTTCCTGTCTCCCTGCCCGGGATCACTGAGTCTGGAGCCCCTGGTAAAATAAGGCAGACTAGGGTGGAGGGTAGATAGCATAATGGTTATGCAAACAGACTCTCATGCCTTGTAGAGGTTAGAGACCCTTAAACCAAAGCCAACTGTTCCTTGTTCTGTGTAATAAAATGTGGAGATGAAAAATGTTCGGGGTCTCCCCTTGCGTGGAAGGGTGTTGGGGGCCCAAGCTTAAGCTTGCTAGTAAAGCTCTTGCTATTGCATGTGATTCTGGTCTTTGTGTGAGATCATGACTCGAACCTCTGGGCATAGCAGCCTGAGGCTCCAAAGTCCCAGGTTCAATCACCTGCCCCACCATAAGCCAGAGCTGAACAAAGCTCTGGTTAAAAAAAGAAAAAAATGAGGCAGACTGTGTTATCCCTTTTGCATTCCTACATTGTATGTACTTCATACACCATGCTGCCATTCTTACATTTTTATCTTTTCGGATAGAGATAGCCAGAAATTGAGATGGAGGGGATGATAGAGAAGAGAGAGAGACACCTGCAGCACTGCTTCACCACTCGCAAAGCTTTTCCCCTGTAGGTGGGGACTGGGGGCTCGAACCCGGGTCCTTGCGTATTGCAACATATGTGCTCAAGCAGGTGTGCCACCACCTGACCCACATTCTTTTTTTCCCTTCAGGATTATCTCTGGGGCTCCACTACGAATCCACTGCTCCTGGAGGCCATTTTTTCTCCTTTGTTGCCCTTGTTCATTGTTGCTGTTATTGTTATTGCTGTCATTGTTGTTGGATAGGGCAGAGAGGAATCAAGAGAAGAGGGGAAGACAGGGGGAGAGAAAGATAAGACACCTACAACATTCATTTAAAAAATATTTATTTATTCCCTTTTGTTGCCCTTGTTTTATTGTTGTAGTTATTATTGTTGTCATCATCATTGTTGAACAGGACAGAGAGAAATGGAGAGAGGAGAGGAAGACAGAGAGGGGGAGATAAAGACAGACACCTGCAGACCAGCTTCACCGCTTATGAAGTGACCCCCTCACCCCATGCAGGTGGGAAGCTGGGGGTTCGAACTGGGATCCTGATGCCGGTCCTTGCGCTTTGTGCTACCTGCGCTTAACCTGCTGTGCTATTTTTAAAAAAGATTTTATTTATGAATGAGAAAGATAAAGAAAGAACCAGACAGATATTACTCTGATACATATGCTGCTGGGGATTGAACTAGGGACCACATGAATGAGAGAGTAATGCTTTCTCCACTGTGCCACCTCTCAGACCACTCAAATATATTTTAAATATTTATGAGAAAGAAATGAGGAGAGATAAAAAACCAGACATCATTCTGGTATGTGTGCTGCTGGGAATTGAACTCAGGACCTCATGCTTGAGAGTCCAATGCTTTATTTTATTTTATTTTATTTTCCTAACTATTGGATAGAAAGCCATAAATTGAGAAGGAAGGGGGAGATAGAGAGGGAGAGAGACAGACACCTGCAGCCCTGCTTCACCACTTGTGAAGCTTTCCCCCTGCAGTGGGGACTGGGGGCTTGAATCTGGGTCCCTGTGCACTGTAACGTGTGTGCTTAACCAGGTGTGCCACCACTCAGCCCCTCCAAATGCAGTTTTTGATCTTTTTAAAAAAAATATTTTTAAAAGTTTTGTTTATTTATTTATTTTTAATTTTGAGAGAGATCCAGTGAGAAACACCAGAGCACTGCTCAGCTCTGGTTTATTTGTGGTGTGAGGGATTGAACCTAGGACTTCGGAGCCTCAGGCATGAGAGTTTCTTTGCATAACCATTATGCTATCTACCTCGCCCCCAATTTTTGATCTTAATTAAAAAATTTGTTTTCAACTTGAACCACCTTCCTGGTTGGTCAATTTTTAAAAAAATATTTATTTAATTTGGTAAGATAGAGACATTATAAGGAGAGATGAGAGGGAGAAAGACACATGCAATTCTACTTCACCACTCCTGAAGTTTCCCACTTGCAGGTGGGGACTGGGGGCTTGAACCCACATCTTGGCGCACGATGACATGTTCACTCAACCAGGTGCGCCATCACCGGTGATTTCAATGACTTCAGTGTGGCTCAACTGAATCACATCTGGAGGAGGATACATAACTTGGCTATTATGGGGCCTCAGTTTCATGAGGTGCATTCTATTCTATGTCCACAAGGCGGCGACAAAACAGTATAATCTGCCTATTTATCAGTTGATTCATACCTACCTGGTCCTTGTTCACCTGTTAGTGTCTTCTAGGATGTGTGGAGCTGATCAACTTTAACATTTTTTCAAGGTTTCCTTCATTTCCAGAGCTAGAGAGTGGTAGGCGGAAAGAGTCAACAGCAGTGCTCCAATAACCATGACACTGGGGTCTCATTGCTTTGTGACATCACAGAGATCCAGGTTTGGTCTGTGCAGCCAAGGGCAACATTCCCCTCCAGAGAGCAGAGAAGCAGCCTGAGGGAGGAGGGCAGGACACCTGCTCTCTGCTCTCCTGTCTCCCTGCCTGGCTCTCTGAGTCTGGGGCCCACCATAGAGCGAGCTGGGCTGTGTTCTTCCTTTCTACACCTGCGGTCATCTACACTTTCCAGACAGTGCCTGCATTCATTCTTTATGAAACAGGTGTATATTTTTCTAGCAAAGGAGCTGAGGGGAGGCCACATCAGCAGTCAGGTTAGGAGGGGCAGGGATTGGCTCCAAGACCTCATCCACGGAAGTCCTGATGTTTGCCTCCCTGGCTGCTCAATTTTATCTTTTTTAAATATTTCTCTTTTGTTGCCCTTTTTTTTTTATTGTAGTTATTGTTGTCATCATTGTTGGATAGGACAGAAAGAAATGGAGAGAGGAGGTGAAGACAGAGAGGGGGAGAGAAAGATATACATCTGTAGACCTGCTTCACTGCCTGTGAAGCAACTCCCCTGCAGGTGGAGAGCCGGGGTTTGAACCGGGATTCTTACACTGGTCCTTGCACTTTGCGCCACGTGCGCTTAACCCGCTGTGCTACCATCAGACTCCCTCGATTTTATTTTTACTAATAGTTTTATTTATTATTGGATAGAGACAGAAATTGAGAAGTGAGGGGGAAGATAGAGAAGGAAAAAGAGAGACACCTGTAGCCCTGCTTCACCACTTATGAAACTTTCCTCCTTCAGGTCGAATCAAGGGCTTGAACCCAGGTTCTTGCACACAGAGACCTCACAGGCACTTAACCAGGTGTGCCACCACCTGGTTCCTGCTTAATTTCTTTTTGATAAATGAGCATGTGTACTGAATCAAACCTGTACAATACCTTGGGCTGTTCTGGGTCTCTAGGTCCACATGATGGAGACAAAACACCTCTTTTCACCTTTTTGGGGGGCTCAGCCTTTCAATTCCAAAATCCCCACACTTAGCTCATGCTTACTTGTTGGTTTCTCTTGTTATGGGAAATAGATGAACACAGAGTGCATACTCTCCTGATTTACCCTATGTGGATATTTTAATCTATGTGCCTGGCAGAGAAGTGCCTTTCCTCTCTGATATGGAGACAAAGTCCAAGACTGTATTTCCTTTGTGTTTACTCTTCAGGCAATTAAAACAGTGGCTGGAGGTTGGATGGTAGCACAGCAGGTTAAGCGCACGTGGTGCAAAGGGCAAGGATCCCAGTTCGAGCCCCGTCTCCCCACCTGCAGGGGTCACTTCATAAGTGGTGAAGCAGGTCTGCAGGTGTCTATCTTTCTCTTCCCCTCTCTGTCCTTCCCTCCTCTCTCCATTTCTCTATCCTATCCAACAACAATGACATCAATAATAATTACAGCAATAAAACAAGGGCAACAAAAGGGAATAAATAAATAAATATTAAAAACACAAAATAAAACAGTGACTGTAGTTGCGACCTCTCTTCCCCTCCACATTCCTAAACTAATAGGCCCGAGACAATGGAGCTAAAGGTAAAAGATAACTAATTCAGCTGTCTCTGGACTGATACATACCAGACACTAATTCTCCCCTTTCTTTACCCATACCAAGGCCACAGATAAGGAAGATGTCTAGCAATTAAGTGAAAGATTGCCTTTGTCTGTTTAGGCCTACTTTATAATAGTGAAACAAGCCAGTTCCCTCCACCCCTTTGGGAAGGGGAACCACAATAAAACTGTGCGCTTTTCAAAGGTGCAGGGAGAACTTCCTGGAGTGATCTGGAGTCTCCTACATACTGGTGTAATAATCTTCTCTCTTTCACCAAGAACCGGCTTAAGTTTTGTGCTTTGGGGATCATTTCTGTAACATTCTAAGATGCATGGAACTGAAATATTGCAAAACCCTCCCCTAACTTTTCTTGATTTCCACAGCTCGAGTGTGTCAGGAGAAAAAAAAAATTCAACAGGCAGAGCACAGGGCTTGCATATCTGAGGCCTCAGTTTCCATCCCCTCTCCACAGCTGCTGCTGTGCTGCTCAGGCTTCCCTCCCGGTCTCCCATCTCCTCCCCCTCCCCCTTCTCCTTCACTCCCTCCCTCTCTTCCTCTTGAATAACTCTCATTTTCCAATGGTGTTAAGTGATCACTTCTACATTGATAGGGAGAGATGGATGTAGCAACAGTCACAAGAGATGCTAGGTTTCAAAATGGGTTGCAGTCAGGGCCGGTGGTGGTGCACCTGGTTGAGCGTACATGTTACAAAATAGGTTACAGTCTTTACAAGTGCAGAGCTCTTCCTACTCTGCTTCAAAGCCTCAAGATTGTGGTCCAGGTGGTGGCATAGTAGAGTAGATAAAGCATTGGACTCTCAAGCATTAGGTCTTAAATTCAATCCCTGGCAGCACTTATACCAGAGTGATGTGTGGTTCTTTCTCTCCTATCTTTCTCATAAATAATTTTTTCTTTACCAGAGCACTGAACAGCTCTGGATTACGGTGGTACGGGGGATTGAACCTGGGACTTTGGAGCCTCGGGCTTGACAGTCTGTTTGCGCAACCATTATGCTATCTACCCCTGCCCAATAAATAAAATCTTTAAAAAAAGAAACCCACCAAGATTAGGATAGTGCCTGGGGGCAGGGGGCGGGGGCAGGGCAAACCACTGAGCACTGAACCTTCTTCTAGCATTTGCCCTTCTTCTGTAGCCAGTCAACAGCATCAGGTTGAGCCTGATGTAAAGTTTCGAGACCTCCTTTGAATCTGGAGAGGTGGCAGTCGTTGACTATGTGGGTCATAGTCTGTCTGGAGCCGCAGGGGCAGTTCGGGTCATCTCTGGCTCCCCAGCGATGGAACATAGCGGCGCACTGGCCATGGCCTGTTCGATAGCGATTGAGGAGAACCCAATCATAACGTGCTAGGTCAAAGCCGGGTTGATGCTTGCAGGGCTCTGTGATGAGGTGTTTGTTCTTTACCTCAGCTGACTGCCAACTCTGTTTCCAAGAGTCTGGAACAGAGAAGTTCAGTGTAGGCATAGGGGACCAGATTGGGTGACGAGCCGTCAAGCGTTGGACAGGGTGGGCGAAGATATCTGCGTATATTGGCAGGACCGGTCGAACGTAGACGTGGGAAATGAACTTAGATGATGCCGCATCCCGACGAATATCTGGCGGGGCGATGTTGCTAGGAACTGGCAGCCATGGAACCGGGGTGGAACGGATGGTTCCAGAAATTATCCTCATGGAGGAATATAATTTGGAATCGACCAAGTGGACATGGGGGCTACGGAACCATACTGGGGCACAGTATTCTGCAGTGGAATAGCATAATGCCAGAGAGGATGATCGTAGTGTGGAAGCGCTCGCGCCCCATGAGGAGCTGGCCAGTCTTGCAATGATGTGATTCCTCGCGCCCACCTTTGCTGCAGTGTTTATGAGATGTTCGTGAAATGACAGAGTGCGATCGAGAGTAACGCCAAGATAGACTGGCTGGGCTTCATGCCGGATTCTCGTATCGCCAAGCTGCACATTAAGCTCACGCGAGGCCAAGGCATGGTGTAGATGGAAGACAGATGATACCATTTTTGCAGTGCTAGGGATTAGTCACCATTTTTTACAGTAATCAGATATCAGAGACATGTCTTTTGTGGGTGTTTCCTCGAGGATGTCGAACTTGGATGCCTGAGTTGCACAGCAGATGTCATCGGCGTAGATGAACTTCCTTGAAGAAGTTTCTGGGAGGTCATTGATGTAAATATTAAATAGCGTAGGAGCCAGAACAGAGCCTTGGGGGAGGCCACTTGAGACAAGTCTCCATCTGCTAGACTTGTCACCCAGATGCACCCGGAATCTTCTGTTTTGGAGAAGAAACAATATAGTGTTGGCCACCCATGGAGGCAGGCATCTTGAGATCTTGACTAGGAGACCACGGTGCCAGCCCGTGTCATAGGCTGCTGTGAGATCAACAAAGACAGCACCCGTCTTTAAATTCTTTTGGAATCCATTTTCAATGTAAGTTGGGTGGGCCAAGACTTGTTCGCAGGTAGATCTTCCTGGGCGGAAACCAGCTTGGGCGGGTGATAGGAATTTCTCTGTAAGAGGAGAAATACGTGACAGAAGCAGCCTCTCAAGGAGTTTGTAACACACGGAGAGGAGAGAAATTGGTCTATAGCTGGCGGCCAGTGTTGGGTCTTTCTTTGGTTTCAGAACTGCTATTATCTTCGCATGACGCCAAATTTTGGGCATAGATTCGGATTCCAAGATGTGGGACAGGAATGTAGTGAGCCACTTCTTTGCCGCGGGGCCCAGGTTAAGAATGAGTTCTGGGGTGATGTTATCATAGCCAGCAGCCGTTCCCGGTTTAACCCTCTTCAAAGCGTCTTCCAGTTCAGACAGTGTAAAGGGAGAGAGTTTTGGAGATGGACAAGCTAAACGGAACTGAACCTCTGCAGGGCGTCTGAACTATTCAAACTGAGGAAGTTTTCTGTACTGTCACCCACTCTCATCAAAACAGCCCCAGAGTCTCATCAGTTCTGGGGGCTGGGCAGTGGTTACCGGCTCAAGCCTACATGTTAGCACGCGAGAGGGCACTGCTTTAACTTGTGGTTCTGTCTGCAGAAAAGAAGTTGCTCAGGGAGCCAGATGGTGGCGCACCTGGTTGAGCGCACATGTTACAGTGCACAAGGACCCAGGTTTGAGTCACTGGTCCCCACCTGCAGGGGGAATGCTTCACAAGTGGTGAAGCAGTGCTGCAGGTATCTCTCTGTCTCCCTGTCTATCACCCCCTGCCCTCTCAATTTCTGACTGTATCCAATAAATAAATGAAGATTAATTTAAAAAAATCTGTTAAAAAAAGAAAGCAGCTGCTCAAGTGATGGAGTAGTACTGCGGGCTACAGGTGTGGCTCTTTTTTGTTCCCTCTCCTCCCCTTGTGCCAGGAGCCATTTCTCTGCTTTATAGATGATAAGCTTTGAGACAACGGAACCCCTCAAGACAAATGTTAATTCCCCCCTGGGCAGGCCATTTCCCCTTAGGTAAACCATTTATCAGTAATCAAGTGAGTCAACACACAGTTTGGTTCCTGCCATTTGTTGCAAGGAACATTCCTCTTTGAAGTTTGCTCCCCCTTCCCCTCCTCCAGCATTCCCTCTCCTTCCCCAAAGCCTTATAATGCCTGTGTTCACAATAAAATTTAGAGCTTGATCAGAAACTTGACTTGCTCTCGTTCTTCGCGTCTCTTGTCCCTATCATTTCAGGTTTCATTGGGTTGCTAGCCCCTGTTCACCGCCCTGCTGGTCGGGGCACCCTTGCACACACACCCCCCCCCCCATTTCTTCCTGCCCTGTCAAATAAAGGAAAGGAAAAAAGGAAATAAATTGGCCACCAAATTGCTGGAGTAATCATGTAGGCACTGAATCCCAGGGACAGCCAAGGTGGAAAAAGAAAAAAAAAGTGTGTGTGTGTGTGTGTGTGTGTGTGTGTGTGTGTGTGTGTGCGCGCGCGCGTTAGTATAATGGCTATGTAAAGAGACTCTCATGCTGAGGCTCCAAAGTCCCAGGTTCAATTCCCCGAACCAGCATAAGCCAGAGCTGAGCAGTGCTCTGGTTAAAAAAAAAAAAAAAAAAAAAAGAGAGTCCATGTCCAGAAGCAGCGGGATTGCCTGGTGCTTGAACACGGGACCTGCACATCACAATCTGAGGGTGTTATGCGCGCACAGCCATAATAAGCCTTAGACTGAGCTTTGTTCCATCTCTCTCTGTATAAGTATGGTTTTTTTTTTTAAAGATTTTATTTATGAGAAAGATAGGAGAGAGAGAAAGAACCAGACATCGCTCTGGTACATGTGCTGCCGGGGACTGAACTCAGGACCTCATGCTTGAGAGTCTAGTGCCTTAACCACTGCACCACCTCCCGGACCACTTTGGATAAGTATGTTAATGTGCATCTATTTTCCATAGTTTCGTGAGACATCTTGAAGCAACCACACATTCTGAGTAGGATCAAACTACTAGAAATGGTTACATTTGTGAGTCTCTGGATGAAAGAAAGAATTCACCTGTTAACTCACATGACTACGTTCAGGGGAGCAAGGAAAAGAACCTCATAGTTGACCCTTCCTCCAGCTGGAGGCCTTAGGAAGACAGCTTGCTGTGAAGGAGGACTTGGTCTGCCCTCCACAGACACCCAATCTGCTCCAGAGTGCTCTAGCCTCCAAGAGAAGGACCGATCAAACACCAGAGAGCCTTGGAACCATGCAGAGAATCATCTGTTTATTGGAAGACTTAGTAGGGTCTTTATAGTCAGAGTAGGGTATGTGTGAGACATCACATGCAATAAAACCAGAATAACATGTTTTGGGTTAGGCTTGCTTTCTTTATGTTTTAAATATTTATTCGCTAGAGACAGAGAAATTGAGAGGGGAGGGAGAGATAGAAAGAGAGAGACAGAGATCTACAGCCCCGCTTCACCACTGCAGGCGGGGACCAAGGGCTTGAACCCAGCACTTGCACACCGTAATGTGAGTGCTTAACCAGGTGCACCACCATCTGGACCTGGCTTGTTTTCTAACAAAGGATCAAGGCTAGTACTCGGCATCTGTAAGGTTACTGACAGCTGTGTCTATAGATAAAATTCAAGGTTAGCCCACTTGCGTGTATCATAAACAGAGAAAGGTTAAGTTTATCAGGTTATTGTTTTACTATACTACCAAAACAGCCAGAGGGAGTGCAGTACTAGAAAAATAATCTCAAAGGAATGACCCCTTGTCACATGAGATTTCAGACTGAAGCCTTCCTCAGTTTACCTGTTAGTATCCTACACCAGAGCACTGAGAAATAAGCTTGTTCTCAGGTGACAAAAGCAGGAGGATGTTACAGCATAAGCGCAGGTGCTAGAGTCACATGGCTCTGTGACATCATAGAGGTTTGGGGTGTGGTCTCTGCAGCCAAGGGCAACATTGTCCCCCAGAGAGCTGGACAGTAGCCTGAGAGGAGGGCCCCTACTCTCTGCTCTTCCTGTCTCCCTGCCTGGGATCACTGAATCTGGAGACCCTGGTAAAGTGAGTCACACTGTGTTCTCCTTTCTCTCCACACCTATCTGTCTAGACACTCCACACTACATTTTCATTCATTTTAAATTGAAATTTTATTATTTTTATTAAAAATATTTTTTATTGGGAGTCGGGTGGTAGCACAGACGGTTAAGCACACATGGCACAAAGTGCAAGGACCAGTGTAAGGATCTCGGTTCGAGCCCCCAGCTCCCCATTTGCAGGGGAGTCGCTTCACAAGCAGTGAAGCAGGTCTGCAGATGTCTTTCTCTTCTCTCTGTCTTCACCTCCTCTCTCTATTTCTCTCTTTCCTATCCAACAATGACAACAACAATAACTACAACAATGAAACAAAGGCAACAAAAGAGAATAAATAAATATTTAAAAATGTTTTTATTTATTGTTGGATAGAGACAGAGAAATTGAGAGGGGGAGATAAAGAGGGAAAGAGAGACACCTGCAGCCCTGCTTCACCACTCCTGAAGCTTCCCCCCTGCAAGTGGGGGCCAGGGGCTTGAACCTGGGTCCTTGTGCACTGTTATGTGTGTTCTCAACCAGGTGTGCCACCACCTGGCCCCTATTTTATTTTTTATTGTCACCAGGGTTATTGATGGGGCTTGGTGCCAGCACTATAAATCCACCAGTGGACATTTTCTTCCTTTTAGTTTTATTTGATAGGACAGAAAAATTGAGGGTGAGAGGGGGAGATAAAGAGAGAGGAAAAGAGACATCAACAGACTTGCTTCACTTATGAAGTGTTCCCTCTTGTAGGTAGGGAGTAAGGCCTAACCCTGTGTTCATTAATTTCTAAAAAAAAAAAAAAAATTGTATGCAACTAGTGAAGCATTAGACCCTTGGTTTAATCCCTCACCCCAGAGTACTAAAGTGGTTCTCTGGTCTCTCTCTCTCTCTCTCTCCCCCTCTCCTTCTGTATCTCCCTCTCCCTCTCTCTCCCTCTGTGTGTGTGTCACTAGTGTTACACAATGAATCCATGTTTCTTGGTACCTTATTTTTTTATAGGACAGAAACTGAGAAGGGAGAGGGAGGGGGAAAAGAGAGACAACTGAAGGGAGAGGGAGGGGGAAAAGAGAGACAACTGAAGCACTGCTTCACCACTTGTGAAGCTTCCATATATAGGTGGGAATCAGGGGCTTAAAACTGGGCCCTTAAGCATGGTAAAGTGAGTGCTCACCCAGGCACACAACTCACTGATCCCTTCTCTCTCTCCTTGATATGTTTCATGTGAAACTCTCACTTGTTAGTAATAGTACTACTACTAATAATGGTACAAGTATATATGTATTTAGCAAAGAATTTAGGTAGTGGCCACAGTAACACTCAGGCATTGATTTGAAGGGCAAAAAGTAAAAAGAAAACCCTGAGGGCCAGGCAGTAGGTAGTGCAGAGGGTTAAGCTCACATGGCATGAAGCTCAAAGACTGGTGTAAGGAACCAGGTTCAAGCCTCCAGCTCCCCACCTGCAGGGGCTTGCTTCACAAGCAGTGAAGCAGGTCTGCAGGTGTCTATCTTCCTCTCCTCCTCTGTCTTCCCCTCCTCTCAATTATTCTCTGTAGGATCCAACAACGGGCAACAATGGAAAAAATGGCCTTCAGGAGCAGTGGATTCTTATTGCAGGCAGCAATGAGATGCATTGGATCGACCTTCTCATGGTGCATCCCGTGAGTACCCATTCATTGGGGAAACTGATGATCCTTCCTAGCCGACTGAATCCACATGGATCCCAGTCACTTTCAAAGCCAGTAACAAGCAGCTCCTGACACCTTTCAACCTGACGCTGTTGACTGGCTACGGAAGAAGGGCAAACGCTAGAAGAAGAAGCAGGCAGCAATAACCCTGGAGGTAAAAGAAACCCTCTGGACATCACATATGCAAATAAGCAAATCTTTCTGTAAACTGTGGAGTCATCTCCCTAACAGCTCCATTGCTTGCTTGCTTTCTCCTTTTTCTCCTTATCCTTCTCCTCTTCCTCCTCCTCCCCCTCCTCCTTCCCTTCCTCTTCCTCTCCTCCTCCTTCCTTTACCAGAGCACTGTTTAGTTCTGGCTTATGGTCATGTGGGGGTTTGAACCTGGGACTCTGGAGCCCCAAGCATGAGAGTCTCTTTGCATAACCATTATGTTATCTACCCTGCTCCATTTCTTTCTTTCTTCATTCATTCATTTTTGTTTTTAAAGATTTTATTGATTGATGAGAAAGACAGGAGAAAGAAAGAACCAGACATCACTCTGGTACATGTGCTGCTGGGGATCAAACTCAATACCTCACGCTTGAGAGTCCAATACTTTATCCATTGCACCATCTCCTGGGCCACCCCTGCTCCATTTCTTTGTAATAAACTAATGAGATTTTTTTTTTTTTTTTTTTTGCCTCCAGGGTTATCACTGGGGCTCAGTGCCTGCACTACGAACCAACTGCTCCTGGAGGCCATGTTGTTATTATTGCTGCTGCTATCATTGTTGGATAGGGCAGAGAGAAATCAAGAGAGGAGGGGAAGACAGAAAGGGAGAGAGAGATAGACACTGTCAGACCTGCTTCACTACTTGTGAAGCCCCCCCCCCCCCCCCCAGGTAGGGAGCTTGGGGCTCCAACCGGATGCTTACGCTGGTACTTGCGCTAGCATTTTAAAAAAGTCCATGGGTGGAGGTCAGGCGGTAGCGTAGCCGGTTAAGCGCACGTGGTGCCAAGTGCAAGGACCGGTGTAAGAATCCCGGTTCGAGCCACTCGCTCCTCACCTACAGGGGAGTCGCTTCGCTTCACAGGCGATGAAGGAGGTCTGCAGGTGTCTGTCTTTCTCTCCCCCTCTCTGTCTTGCTCTCCTCTCTCCATTTCTCTGTCCTATCCAACAAATAACAAGGGCAACAAAAGGGAAATAAACAAACAAACAAACAAACATCCAGATAATACTTTGTGCTGTTCTGGGTCCCTTCTCTCCTGAAGTGCATTCTACTTTGTCCACAAGATGGCGACAACACACTGCAATTCTTCTTTGCCCGCCTTCCAATTCCAACAAGTGCAACCTGGTCCATGCTACTATATTTCTTTAAGATTTCTTTCATTTCAAGGGCTAGAGTGTCACAATGGAAAAATAAAAACCCAATAAATAGCAGGACTTTCATGCCTGAGCTTCTGAGATCAACTCCTCATTCTTCCCCTTGTACAGGTGCACATGTGATGCAGTGCTCAGGGCCCTATCTGTCTAATCTCTCTCATTCTTCAACAGACTTGAGTGAAAACTACTTTAAAAGAGGAGAATGTGGTGAAGGAACAGGTACAAGAAGTACTTTGGATCAAAGTCGGATATAACCTTTAGTGTTAAGAGCTCTTCCTGGGTCACCACTTCCACTCCAATTCAAAGTCTGTAAATGCAGATATTGCCTGAGGGGCAGGGAGAGGGAAAATCACTTGAAGAGTGAGTTTCTCCTAGGGATTTTTTATTTTTATTTTTTTGCCTCAAGGGTTATCACGTGGGCAGGGTGTCTGCACTATGACTCCATCGCTGCCGGCAGCCATTTGATAGGACAGAGAGATTGAGAGGGGGAAAGGAGATAGATAAAAGGGAGAAAGATAGACATTCACCGCTCCTGAAGTGTCATACCTGCAGGTGGGGGTCGAGGGCTCCTTCCTAAATCCTTGGTATGTGTATTTAACCAGGAGCGCCACCTTCTTGCCCTTGGGATCTGTGCTATTCAAGCCTAGGCAGCAAGTTTTCTGAACAGTCACCCTGTCTCATCAAAATGACACACACACACACACACACACACACACACACACACACACACACACACACACACACACATATTTGCCTCCAAGGTTATCACTGGGGCTTGGTGACTGCACTATGAATCCACTACTCCTGGTGGCTATTTTTTTTTCCATTGTTGTTGCTGTTATTGTTGTTGGATAGGACAGAGAGAAATTGAGAGAGAAGGGGAAGACAGAGAGGGGGATCTACTTCTCCGCTTTTGAAACGACCCCCTTGTAGGTGGGGAGCTGGGGGCTCCAATTTGGATCCTGCCATTGGTCTTTGCGCTTTGCACTATTATGCAAAAGGTTATAATTTTTTTTTAAAAATCTTTTTATTTATTGGATAGAGACACCCAGAAATCTAGAGGGAAGGGGGTGACAGAGAGGGAGAGACACAGAGACAGCTACAACATTGCTTCATCACTCGCAAAGTTTTCCCCTTGCAGGTGGGAACTGGGGGCACAAACCCCGGTCTTGCACATTGTCACATGTGAACTCAACCAGGTGCGCCACCACCTGGTCCCGGATATAATAATTTTAAAAATAAAGAGCCTGGAGGGAGTCGGGCGGTAGCGCACCGAGTTAAGCGCATGAGGCGCCAAGCACAAAGACCGGCTTAAGGGTACTGGTTTGAGCCCCCGTCTCCCCAAGTGCAGGGGAGTCGCTTCATAAGCGGTGAAGTAGGTCTGCAGGTGTCTTTCTTTCCCCATCTCTATCTTCCCCTCCTCTCTCCATTTCCCTCTGTCCTATCTAACAGCGATGACATCAATAACAACAATAATAATAACTACAATAAAAACAAGGGCAACAAAAGGGAAAAGAAAAAAAAAGCCTGGAGATCAGGTGGTGGCACACATTACAGTGCACAAAGACCTGGGTTCAAGCCTCACCAATGTTGAAGTAGAGCTGCAGGTGTCTCTGTCTCTTTCCTTCTCTCCCTTCCTTTCTTTTTTCTTTTTTTTTTTTTTTTCTAACCAGAGCACTGCTCAGCTCTGGCTTATGGTGGTATGGGGGAGTGAATTTGGGACTTTGGAGCCACAGGCAAGAGAGTCTCTTTGCATAACCATTATGCTATCTACCTCTGCCCATCTCTTTCCTTCTCTATCTCCTCTGAATTTCTCTGTCTCTACCCAATATATATAAAAATAAATATAAGTTGGTCATTATGCCAGCTCCCCTCTGCTCCATGCTGCATTGCTTGACGCTGTGGTCTATTTACCTAATCATTGTTTTGTCTGAGACCCGCCCTGCCTGCAGGGCATTGGTTTAATCCCCACTGGTTAGATGGTGGTTAGATGGAAGCTTGCTACCTTCAGGCTCTTCCCCCCCCCTCCGCCCCCTCTCCTAGCCATTTCCTTTTCCGACCTGCCACTTCCACTTCAGAAAATATAAAGGCATTTTTCTCTGATCAATAAAAGCATTGCATTGCATTCCCGCTCAGCCACAAGAGTTCCTGGTTCCTCTCCTGTGTCACTGAGTAAGCAGCAGCCTAGGTTGGCTCCGGTCGAGTTCTCTCCAACCCAGAGAGCACGTGCCTGGGAAGAAACACCCTCAGGCTAGCCTGGAAAAAAATATATATATATATTCAAATAAAAAGCCTAAATGAAAACAGACAAAGTGTTGGCTGGTGGGATTGTTGAAAGCTTGAGTACTGGACCTGCAGTCCCGAGATCCAGAGTGTTATGCTATGCGCCGCTAAACAAACTGTAAGCCTGAGGGCTGGGGCTCTGCTCCTCTCTCTTTACTATTTTAAAAAATATTCTATTTACTTATTAAAGAGAGGGATAGGAGGAAAGAGAGAGAGAGAACTCTGGCACATGTGCTGCCAGGGATCAGATCCAGGACCTCATGCTTGAGAGTCCAATGCTCTATCCACTACACCATCGCCAGGACCACACTCTTTACTATTTTTTATATTATGGACAAGACAGAGAAACAGGAGAGATAATGAGAGTGAAATAGACACCTGCAGACTTGCTTTACCGCTCGTGAAGTTTCTATCTGCAGGTAGGGAATGTGGGTTTGAACCCAGGTCCTGGCACATGATAACATGTGTGTTCAACTGGGAATACCACTGTCTGGCTCTTCTCTCTTCCTCTCGATACATGTGTAGAATGAACTATGGATTTTACCAATGTACTGAGATAAAACATTCTGAGCAGGATGTGAGTGGTTAGTGAGAGATAAAGAAAGAAGGCCCCAAACTAGTGTTGGGAACATGTGTGAGCCTGATAGAGCTTAGGGAGAACCACCCCCATCTTTGGATGGAGGTCTGAGAAGATAACCTCTTGGTAAGTCTCTCTCAACCAAGGTGAGCATAAGGGGGGAAACTCAGACTTGGTTCTTTCCTTCTTGACTCTCAGGCCCACAGATACCCCAATACTTCCCTCCATTAACCACAGGCCACATGGCCACAGATTCACTTATTCAAAGTCACCTTCTGATCACAGAAGAACACACCTTATCACACACTTCATCACACACCTCAGACCCCAGACAAGAGAAATGCCAAACTATATGGCCTTTTGATATCCATCTTCTCTCTGTCTCACCCTACGGGTTTAACCCCTATGCTTCTCTCAAATACCTTTGGATAATTAAGTTGCTTGTGTCATGGAAAATAACTGTCTTGTATCTCATCAATTCCTGTAATACCAACCCCCTACCTTAGGGGCATGCTGACTGTTAAGAAACCTATAATTTCTGTCATATTGCAACAATAATTACCTCCATTGCTTTTCTATTTAACTCATGTCCACTTTGCTAATAAACGGACTCTAGGATTCTGGGACTCTAAGGACTCAGATTCTAGATTCACGCTGAGTCCCCTGGTGTCTTTTACTTCGTGTCACCCCTGTCGTGAGCGAGAAAGAACCAGCCTGTTACCTTTCCCCTGGAGGACACCGTGCCGGAGAAGGAGAGAGACACCCCGAAAAACTAGTAAAGTCATGGGCCCCTTGGAATATACCTAAAGTAGACTTACTAGCTTTTTCCAAAACAGAGACCCCCCAAATCTTCACCTGCAATATTCTTGCCTTTAGGTTCATGATTAGTTAATAATTTGCTCTGCTTTCTATCTTTACTCTTTTTCAGCCACCAGGTTCTAGTTGCTACCATGATGCCAACCTGACTTCTCTGGGCAGACAACCCCACCATGTGTCCTGGAGCCTCACTTCCCCAGACCCCTGTCCCCCCTCCCCCCCAAAGAAAGAGAGAGACAGGTTGAGAGTTTGAATCAAACTGCTCACACCCATGTTCAGTGGGGAAGCAATTACAGAAGCCAGACCTTCCACCTTCTGCTCCCCATGATCCTGGGTCCATATTCCCAGAGGGATAAAGAATAGGAAAGCTACCAAAGGAAAGTGATTGGATATGGAGTTCTGGGGGTGGGAATTTTGTGGAAATGTACCCCTTTTAGCCTATGGTCTTGTCAGTGTTTCTATAAATAAAAAATTAAAAAGAAAGGAGAGGAGAACGAGAAAAGGAAGAAAGAAAAGAAAAGAAGGCTGCTGTCAGCTGACTTAGTCAAGCTCACCGGAGCAGCAAGAGAGTTACAGGTGCAGGCCCTGGGGGTAGCCGCTGTGAGGAGGCAGAGGGCCTACTCTGTGTGTTTGGATGGGTTTACATTCCTAATGCCTAGAGGAGTGTCAGTACCTTCTTAGTGCTCCGTCGATATCTGATGAGTGAATAAATAAATGAGTCATTTCCCATTATAGCACTTTAGGAGTTAAAATGTTTCTCTCATTTAACATAGTTGTTCTCAAACTTGCCTTTACGTTAGAATCACTTGATTTGTTTTGGAACCTTCTTGGTGATCAGGCCACAGTTAGGACTAGTTAAGTCTAAATTGTTTGGGGAGCAGGGATGGGAGCTGACATCTATATTTATTAAATCTCCTGGGGAGTTTCCAAGACAGAATCTGAGAGGTTGGTTCTAAAGATTTAATATGTCCCAGCCACTAGATGGCACCACAAACTGCTCAGACACCCCAACCAAGGTCATAATGCCCATGCCCTTAGCTAATGACAAAGCTATTTCACTTTTCTTTGAAAATTAGGCCAAAATGGTATATCAAAAGTAATGAAAAATAAATGCAGTGAAATAGCTCACTTGTATAGTGTGCTGCTTTGCCACGTTACTCTCCCTCTCTGCCTTTGCTCTCTCTCTTTATTTATTTTAATATTTATTTATTTATTCCCTTTTGTTGCCCTTCCTGTTTTATTGTTGTAGTCATTATTGATGTCATTGTTGGATAGGACAGAGAGAAATGGAGAGAGGAGGGGAAGACAGAGGGGGGAGAGAAAGATAGACACCCGCAGACTTACTTCACCGCTTGTGAAGCTACTCCCCTGCAGATGGGGAGCCAGGGGCTCGAGCCGGGATCCTTACGTAGGTCTGTGTGCATTGCGCCACCTGCTCTTAACCTGCTGCCCGACTCCCTGCTCTCTCAACCAGAATGCTGCTCAGCTCTGGTTTATGGTGGTGTGGGGGATTGAACTTGGAACTTTGGAGCATCAGGCATGCTATATACCCATTATGCTATCTACCCCTGGCCTTCTGCCTTCTCTGTCTCTAAAAAAAAATTAAATAAATGGCTATGCTATTACTTCTTTTAACTTCAAAATATTTTTATGTATCATGTACTAAACAGGAGAGAGAGGGGGAGAGAGAGAAGCTAGAGCAACACTCAGTTCTGGCATAAGATGGTGCTGGGGATTGAATCTGTGACTGCTAGGAGCTCAGGTATGCCAGATCTGTGCTCTTACAGGCTCAACTATCTCCCCAGCACAAGGAATTACAATGTAAATAGTAATGCCAATCCAATGAAACAAACACAAGTATATTGTATGTGAAATTATTTTCTGAATGAATTTTAGCAGCTTCTGGTCACTTCCCCTTTAAAACAAAACAGTTGAGGGCTGCAAGGGAGCTCACAAGACAGTGAACTTGCTTGTGTGTGACCCAGGTTCAAGCCCCAGGCCCCTCTTCACTGAAGGAAGTTTTTTTTTGTGTGTGTGTTTTGGTGTTTTCTCTTTCTCTGTTTCTTTTTCGTTTTTTAAAAAAATACTTATTTATTCCCTTTTGTTGCCCTTGTTTTATTGTTATTATTGTTATTGATGTCATCCTTGTTGGATAGGACAGAGAGAAATGGAGAGAGGAGGGGAAGACAGAAGGGGGCGGGGAGAGAAAGACACCTGCAGACCTGCTTCATTGCCTGTGAAGTGACTCCCCTACAGGTGGGGAGCCGGGGCTCGAACCGGAATCCTTACGCTGGTCCTTGTGCTTAACGCCACGTGCGATTATCCCTCTGTGCTACCTCTCCCTCTGTTTCTTTCTATTGAAAAAGCTGCCCCACAGTGAAGACCCAGGGATAGCAAAACATATTAATACTAAAAAAGTAAAAATAGTTTAATCACACAAAAAAGTATACACATCACCTTAACAATTTTTTGAGTTTTTTAAAAATATTTTTTCCTTTATTGGGGGATTAGTGTTTTACATTCAACAGTAAATACAATAGTTTGTACATGCATAACATTTCTGTTTTCCACACAACAATACAACCCCCACTAGGTCCTCTGTCATCCTTTTCCAGGACCTGTACTCTCCCCTCACCCACCCCAGAATCTTTTATTTTGGTGCAATACATCAATGCATTTTTTATTAGTGATTTAATAATGATAACAAAATTGTAAGATAACAGGGGTACAATCTCACACAGTTTTCACCACCATATCCCATCCCCTCCATTAGAAGCTTCCCTATTGTTTATCCCTCTGGGAGTATGGACCAAAGATCTTTATGGGGTGCAGAAGATGGAAGGTCTGGCTTCTGTAATTGCTTCTCCACTGGACATGGACATTGGCAGGTTGATCCACACTCCCAGCATGTTTCTGTCTTTCCCTAGTTGTGCAGGGATCTGGGGAGGTGGAGTTCCAGGACACATTGGTGACATTGTCTGCCCAGGGAAGTTAGGATGACATTGTGATAGTGTCTACAACTTGGTGGCACCCTAACAAGTCTTATCTACTTCCTGAAGAGGAATTAAAGATACAATTTCAATCACCTGGGTATATGTCCTCCTTATTTATTTTCTTCTTCATCCTCCTCCTCCTCCTTTTTTTCTCACCTCCTTTCTTTCACTGTATAGTTCTGGCTTATGGTGGAGATTGAATCTGGGGACTTCAGAGCCTTAAAAATGGATTCCAGAAGAATTTAAAGATGGGTGCTGTCTTTGTTGATCTCACAGCAGCCTATGACACGGGCTGGCACCGTGGTCTCCTAGTCAAGATCTCAAGATGCCTGCCTCCATGGGTGGCCAACACTATATCGTTTCTTCTCCAAAACAGAAGATTCCGGGTGCAGCTGGGTGACAAGTCTAGCAGATGGAGACTTGTCTCAAGTGGCCTCCCCCAGGGCTCTGTTCTGGCTCCTACGCTATTTAATATTTACATCAATGACCTCCCAGAAACTTCTTCAAGGAAGTTCATCTACGCCGATGACATCTGCTGTGCAACTCAGGCATCCCAGTTCGACATCCTCGAGGAAACACTCACGAAAGACATGTCTCTGATATCTGATTACTGTAAAAAATGGCGACTAATCCCTAGCACTGCAAAAACTGGTATCATCTGTCTTCCATCTACACCATGCCTCGGCCTCATGTGAGCTTAATGTGCAGCTTGGCGATACAAGAATCCGGCATGAAGCCCAGCCAGTCTATCTTGGCGTTACTCTCGATCGCACTCTGTCATTTCACGAACATCTCATAAAAACTGCAGCAAAGGTGGGCGCGAGGAATCACATCATTGCAAGACTGGCCAGCTCCTCATGGGGCGCGAGCGCTTCCACACTACGATCATCCTCTCTGGCATTATGCTATTCCACTGCAGAATACTGTGCCCCAGTATGGTTCTGTAGCCCCCATGTCCACTTAGTCGATTCCAAATTATATTCCTCCATGAGGATAATTTCTGGAACCATCCGTTCCACCCCGGTTCCATGGTTGCCAGTTCTCAACATCGCCCCGCCAGATATTCGTCGGGATGCGGCATCATCTAAGTTCATTTCCCACGTCTACGCTCGACCGGACCTGCCAATATACGCGGATATCTTCGCCCACCCTGTCCAACGCTTGACGTCTCGTCATCCAATCTGGTCCCCTACGCCTACACTGAACTTCTCTGTTGCAGACTCTTGGAAACAGAGTTGGCAGTCAGCTGAGGTAAAGAACAAACACCTCATCACAGAGCCCTGCAAGCGTCAACCTGGCTTTGACCTAGCACGTTATGATTGGGCCCTCCTCAATCGCTATCGAACAGGCCATGGCCGGTGCGCCGCTATGTTCCATCGCTGGGGAGCCAGAGATGACCCGAATTGCCCCTGCGGCTACAGACAGACTATGACCCACATAGTCAACGACTGCCACCTCTCCAGATTCAAAGGAGGTCTCGAAACTTTACATCAGGCTCAACCTGACGCTGTTGACTGGCTACGGAAGAAGGGCAAACGTTAGAAGAAGAGCCTTAGGCATGAAAGTCTTTGTGAAACCATTGTACTATCTCCACTGTTCTTGTGTTCCCTTTAAATGTTTGTCATTCTCTGCCTGACCTTTCCCGTATGATCCCACCATAGACCTTACGGATGCAACAGAATGCTTTGCCTCTGTGTGGGCACAGATCTGGTTTTTTTTTTTTCTTCACCAAGGTATTGCTCAGCTCTGGTTTACGGTGGTGGCGAGGATTGAACATGAGAGTTTGCGTAACCATGGTGATATCCACCCCCACCTGGCACAGATTTGTATTAGCCCTTTTCTCATTTCCTTTATTATTATTTATTATTTTTTCCTTTATTTCTTTCAAAGTATTTTATTTATCTACCAATGAAGAAGATAGGAGGAGAGAGAAAGAACCAGACATCACTCTGGCACATGTGCTGCCAGGGATAGAACTCAGGACCTCATGCTTGAGAGTCCAAAGCTCCATCACTGTGCCACCTCCTGGACCACTGATTATTATTATTATTATTATTTGACCAGAGCACTGCTCAGCTCTGGCTTATGATGGTGCAGAGTACTGAACCTGGGACTTTAGAACCTCAGGCTCTAGAGTCTGTTTGCATAACCATTATGTTATGTGCCCTTGTCCTTTATTTCCTTTCTTGTTTAAAAAATATTTTATTTATTTATTCCCTTTTGTGCCCTTGTTTTTTTATTGTTGTAGTTATTACTGTTGTCATCATTGTTGGATAGGACAGAGAGAAATGGAGAGAGGAGGGGAAAACAGAGGAGGAGAGAAAGACACTTGTAGACCTGCTTCACCACTTGTGAAGCGACTCCCCTGCAGGTGGGAAGCCGGGGACTCAGACAGAGATCCTTCAGCCAGTCCTTGAGCTTTGCACCACATGCGCTTAGCTGCCCGACTCCCCTATTTCCTTTTTTTTTTTTAAGAATGATTTTATTATTATCTTTATTTATTGGATAGAGACAACCAGAAATTGAGAGGGAGGGGGGAGATAGAGAGGGAGAGAGACAGAGAGACACCTGCAGCACTGCTTCACCGTTTGTGAAGCTTCCCCCATGCAGGTGGGGACTGAGGGCTTGAACCTGGGTCCTTGTGCATTGTAACATGTTCACTCAACCAGGTGCGCTACCGCCCAGCCCCTCCCTATTTCCTTTCTTACACTTCATTTGTTCCATGTGTTATTTCCTACTCAAAGTTATAAAAGCCATAAGATTTTTAAAAAAGATTTTACTTAAACCTTTAATTTTTTTTCCCTTGTTAACATTGTTGTGGTTATTGATGTTGTTGTTGTTGGATAGGACAGAGAGAAATGGAGAGAGCCCAACACATCCATCCAAAAAGATCTGTGTACAAATATGTTCTTGGCAGCACAATTTGTAATAGCCAAAACCTGGAAGCAACCCAGGTGTCTAACAACAGATGAGTGGCTGAGCAAGTTGTGGTATATATACACAGTGGAATACTACTCAGCTGTAAAAAATGGTGACTTCACCGTTTTCAGCCGATCTTGGATGGACCTTGAAAAATTCATGTTGAACCCATCCTACTAGGGAAAGAGAGAGGCAGACTGGGAGTATGGACCGACCAGTCAACGCCCATGTTCAGCGAGGAAGCAATTACAGAAGCCAGACCTTCTACCTTCTGCAACCCTCAATGACCCTGGGTCCATGCTCCCAGAGGGATAGAGAATGGGAAAGCTATCGGGGGAGGGGGTGGGATATGGAGATTGGGCGGTGGGAATTGTGTGGAGTTGTACCCCTCCTACCCTATGGTTTTGTTAATTAATCCTTTCTTAAATAAAATAAAAAAAAAATCAAAAAAAAAAAAAAAGAAAAAAGAAAAAGGCACACTGGGAAAAAAAAAAAAGAAAAATTCATGTTGAGTGAAATAAGTCAGAAACAGAAGGATGAATATGGGATGATCTCACTCTCAGGCAGAAGTTGAAAAACAAGATCAGAAAAGAAAACACAAGTAGAACCTGAAATGGAATTTGCGTATCGCACCAAAGTAAAAGACTCTGGGGTGGGGGTGGGTGGGTGGGGAGAATACAGGTCCAAGAAGGATTCAGAGGACCTAGTGGGGGTTGTATTGTTATATGGGAAACTGGGGAATGTTATGCATGTACAAACTATTGTATTTACTGTTGAATGTAAAACATTAATTCCCCAATAAAGAAATAAAAAAAAAGAAATGGAGAAAGGGAGAGAAAGACACCTGCAGACCTGCTTCACCACCTGTGAAGTGACTCCCCTGCAGGTGTGGAGCTGGGGGCTTGAACCGGGATCCTTAACGCTGGTCTTTGCGCTTTGCACCACGTGTGCTTAACCCACTGCGCAACCGCCTGACTCCCCAATTTTTTTTTTATCTTAGGAAAAAAAAAATTTTATCTTTATTTACTGGATAGAGACAGTCAGAAATCAAGAGGGAAAGGGGTGGGAGAGAGGGAGAGACAGAGAAACACCTGCAGCCCTGCTTCACCAGTTGCAAAGCTTTTCCCCCTGCAGATGGGGAAGCCATAAGCTTTTTAAAAATGTACTCCTGGGAGTTGGGCGGTAGCACAGTGGTTAAGCGCAGGTGGCAAAGCCCAAGGACTGGCTTAAGGATCCCTGTTCAAGCCCTGGCTCCCCACCTGCAGGGGAGTCACTTCACAAGCAGTGAAGCAGGTCTGCAGATGTCTTTCTCTCCCCTCTCTGTCTTCCCCTCCTCTCTCCATTTCTCTCAGTCCTATCCAACAACGATGACATCAATAACTAAAACAATAAAACAACAAGGGCAACAAAAAGGGAAAATGAATTAATAAATATAAAAAATGTATTCCTATATAGTTGGATTTATTTTCTTAAAGAGATTACATTTTTAAAAATTATTTAAGGGGCCGGGTGGTGGCGCACCTGGTTGAGCGCACATGTTACAATGCACAAGGACTCAGGTTCGAGTCCCCACCTGCAGGGGAAAACTTCACAAGCGGTGAAGCTGTTCTGCAGGTGTTTTTCTGTCTCTCTTCCTCTATATCCCCCTTCTCTCTCAATTTCTGGCTGTCTCTATCCAATAAATAAATAAAGATAATAAAAATTTTAAAATTATTTTATTTTATTTTTGAGAGAGGTGTAGAGAGAGAGGCACAGAGAGTAACAGAGAGAACACTGCTCAGCTCTGGCTTATGGTGGTGCGGGGATTGAACCTGGGCTATAGTTGGATTCTTTCTTTCTTTCTTTCTTTTTTAATTGGGGAATTAATGTTTTACATTCAACAGTAAGTACAATAGTTTGTACTTGCATAACATTCCCCAGTTTCCCATATTAACAATACAACCCCCACTAGGTCCTCTGAATCCTTCTTGGACCTGTATTCTTTATTTATTTTACCTGAGCACTGCTCAGCTGGCTTATGGTGGTGTAGGGGATTGAACCCTGGACTTCTGGAGCCTCAGGCACAAAAGTCTCTTTGTATAACCACTATGCTATCTATTCCTGCACTATAGTTGGATTCTTCTTTTCCTTTCTTTTTAACCAGAGCACTGTTCAGCTCTGGTTTATGGTGGTGCAGGGGATTGAACCTGAGACTTTGGAGCCTCAGGCATGAGAGTCTGTTTGCATAACGATTTGTTGTCTACACTCTGCCCTATAGTTGCATTCTTTTTTTAAAAAATATTTTATTTTATTTATTTATTCCCTTTTGTTGCCCTTGTTTTATTGTTGTAGTTATTATTGTTGTTGTCGTCATTGTTGGATAGGACAGAGAGAAAAGGAGAGAGGAGGGGAAGACAGAGAAGAGGAGAGAAAGACAGACACCTGCAGACCTGCTTCACCGCCTGTGAAGCGACTCCCTTGCAGGTGGGAAGCTGGGGTTGGAACCAGGATCCTTATGCTGGTCCTTGTGCTTTTCGTCACCTGCGCTTAACCCGCTGTGCTACAGCCCGACTCCCCTGTAGTTGCATTCTAAAGCCTCTCTCTCTACTGAATTTATTTGGTTTATAATTCTTTGTCAAATAGCATTTTTCTTGAGGTATAGCTCATTCACTACATATATCCATTTAAAGTGAGTAGCTCAATGATTTTTAGTGTGGGGCCTTTCCATATAGGATTCCCTTAACTGGTTTAGGATTCTTAGTACCTTACAGCAGTTGAGAAGTAGCACTGTGGATTAAGTGCACATGGCGCTAAGTGCAAAGACAGGCATAAGGATCCCAAGGATCCTGGTTTGAGCCCCAGGCTCCCAACCTGCAGGGAAATCACCTCACAAAGCAGTGAAGCAGGTCTGCAGGTGCCTGTCTTTCTTTTCCCCTCTGTCTTCCCCTCCTCTCTCGATTTCTTTCTGTCCTATCCAACAACGACATCAATAACAACAACTATAATAACCACAACAACGATAAAACAAGGGCAACAAAAAGGGGTGGGGGGAAAAGCCTTCTGGAGTAGTGGATCCATGGCACCAAAACTCAGCAATTACCCTGGAGGCAAAACAATGAAAAAGTACCTTCCTGTTTGTATGACTTTCTCTTTGAATCAACAACCTTCCTCATATATATAGTCTCCCCTATCTTAAAAAAACAAAAACAAAAACACAGGGACAGTTGAATTAAAAAAGAAGGGTTTTATTGTCAAGATGACAATTTACTAGTTGAGAAAGAGTTTAGCCAGCTCAGTCATCAAGAATGGGGAGGGGAGAGGTGTGCCTGGCTTTGTTCCAAATAGAGTCAGGGGGACACAGCAGTCTACACTTGCTTAGGAAATTTCCAGGGAAAACTGTGTATTTATGTGGGAAAGTGGTGAGCATGCGCAACTGAGAAATGCACAATGATCATGCATAACCATGTATCACATGCACAGAGTGGTGGAGAAAGGACACCAGGGAAATGTTTTTTTAGTATGGCAGTGAGGAAACTGACCAAGAAAGGCTTTGTGTCATCTCCAATAATCCGTTCTATGCAGCCTGGAACCCCGGGGTCAAAGGTGTTTGCAGCCTGGAGCCCGGGGTCAAAGGTGTCTGCAGCCTGGAGCCCGGGGTCAAAGGTGTTTGTTTCTGTCTCGGTCCAGTCAAAGCCAAAGTAATACAACAATGCAGAAGTCCTCAGGAAGGACTTGTCTGGTGGTGGGAGATAGCACAATGGTTATGCAAAAGATTTTCGTGCCTGAGTCTCCAAAGTTCCAGGTTCAATTCATCACCACCACCTTAAACTAAAACAGTGTCCTGGAGGAAAAAAAAAAAAAAAAAAGGGAAGACTTATTAACTGTCTGAAAACAAACCTCTAGTCTGTGTTGTCTGGCAGTTTTGCTTAGTCTTAGAGTGACCTTGTCAATTGTGACTAGAAGAAAAGGAGACACAAAGCTGCACCAAGCGTTTTTTTTTTCCTTTTAATAATTTATTTATTTATTTATTTATTTATTTATTTATTTATGAGAAAGATAGGAGAGAAAGAACTGGACATCACTCTGGTGCATGTGCTGCCGGGGATCGAGCTCAGGACCTCATGGTTGAGAGTCTAATGCTTTATCTGCTGCGCCACCTCCCAGACCACAAGCTGCACCAAGTGTTTTAACCAAGCATTTTATTTATTTTGGTAGGCCAGAGAGAAGTTGAGAGGGGACAGGGACACAGAAAGAGAGAGGAAGAGAGACACCTGCAGGCCTGCTTTACCATTCATGAAGCTTCCCCCACTCCCTGCAGGTGGTGGCTGGGATTTGAATCTGGGTCCTTCATAGTGGAGAAACAATTGCTCTCAACTGGGCACACCATCACCCAGCCCAGATATGGAGAACTTAGCTGATATGCTTAAAACACACACACACACACACACACACACACACACACACACACACTCTCTCTCTCTCTCTCTCTCTCTCTCTCTCTGAGGAGCCAGGTGGTAGCGCACCAGGTTAAGTGCGCATGTTACAGTGTGCAAGGACCCAGGTTCAATCCCCTGGTCCCCACCTGCAGTGGGAAAGCTTCATGAGCGGTGAATCAGGGCTGCAGGTGTCTGTCTCTATCCATCTCTATTTACCTCTCTTCTCTTAATTTTTCTGTCTCTATCCTATAATAAAAATATTTAAGAAGCTGTATTGTTAGAAACACAAGGGACATGTCTATTATTATTACGATTATTAGTTGTTGTGTGTTTAGAGCCAGAGAAAGAGTGAAAGAGACCACAACACTAAAGTTTCCTTCAATGCAGTGGGGGCTGGGCTTGAACTAGGGCTGCACACATGGCAAAACATTATCCAAATGAGCTATTTCAAAGGCTCTATTTAATTTATTATTTTATTTTTTAAATTAAAAAAATATCTTTATTAGATAGACACAGCCAGAAATCAAGAGGGGAGGGGGTGATAAAGAGAGACAGAGAGACACCTGCAGCACTGCTTCATCACTCGCAAAGCTTTTCCCATGCAGGTGAGGACCAGAGGCTCGAACCCGGGCCCTTGTGCATTGTAATATGTGCACCCAACCAGGTGCACCACCACCTGGCCCCTATTTTATTTTTTTTTATTATATTAATTTATTTGATAGAGACAGCCAGAAATCTAGAGGGAAGGGGGAGATAGAGAGGGAGAGAGACAGAGAGACACCTGCAGCACTGCTTCGCCACTTGTGAAGCTTTCCCTCTGCAGGTGGAGACCAGAGACTTGAACCTGGGTCCTTGCACATTGTAATGTGTGCTCTCAACCAGGTGCGCCACCTCCCAGCCCCTAACTTATTTATTATTATTATTTAAATATATATTTATTCATTCCCTTTTGTTGCCCTTGTTTTACTGTTGTAGTTATTATTTTTGTTATTGATGTCGTCATTGTTGGATAGGACAGAGAGAAATGGAGAGAGGAGGGGAAGACAGAGAGGGGAAGAGAAAGATTGATACCTGCAGACCTGCTTTACCACTTGTGGAGCAACCCCCCTGTAGGTGGGGAGCTGGGGGCTCAGCCTGGATTCTTACACTGGTCCTTGCATTTTGCACCACCTGTGTTAACCCTTTGTGCTACCGCCCAACTCCCAATTTATTATTTTTTAAAAATGTAACTCTTATTCCTCCCACCCTCCACTCATCTGGTTCTAGTCTTCCTCTATGCAAGAGGAAGACAAGCAGCTCTCTGTTTCCTGAGGAGCAAGCTCTGTGCTAAGCTTAGGCTTCCCAGTCCAAGGAGGCTTCATTCCCCCTCCTCCTTTCCTTCTGTGGCACCGGGAAACTTCGTTGCTGTGTTATCGTTGTTTCTCTGTTTTTCTGAAAAAGTAAGCTCAGAGTGATGAAATCACACATGAACAGGGCCTAAGTGCACCCCCCCCCCCAAGAAACAAATGGAAGGAAGGAAGGAAAGAAGGAAGGAGAAAGGGAGGGAGGAAGGAAAGAAGGAAGGAAGGAATGAAGGCCTGCTGACTGATGGGAACAGGATAGTTGCCATCCTGCACCGCCTAGGGTGCATCAGGGTTTGGCTGGGCCATTTCCAGGCCTCACTAAAATCCTGAGGAGGCAGGAGGCCCCTCTGGGAAGATAAGTGGTTTGTACAGAGTCACAGTGTGGCAGAGCCAGGGTTTTAGCTCCAAGGTGGGGTGGCACCCTTTGCCAGTTACCAGCTGCATCCACCAGGCACTTTGCCTTCCCCTCAACCCCCCTCCCATCCTGAGAGCTTGTTAGCTGGCCATCATGAGGTCAGGCAGGTCCCAGGCCCTGGACATGAGACGTGCTGACCCGCTCTTGAACTGGCAGTTGAGCCTGAACTCCAGGCACACACAGCACCTTTCCTTGTCCTTTGTGCCACCTGGACCTCCACTCCTTTTTCATCAACAAACAGCCTGTGGCTCTCGTTCTCTGCAACACCACTTGATGGAGGAGAGCTTTAAATACACTTTAATGAAGCATAATAGCCACTGTGCATGCTCAAGAGGGAGTTATTGATTTTTTGTATGTAAAATATTAATGTGTCTTGATTAGGCTATTTATGTCCGACCACAGAACTCACGATGTCTCCTGATGCACCAACTGCACCAAGATCTAGGTCTCTTTCTGGGAAAGCATCAAGAATTTACTACTAGCATTATCCTTTTTTTTTTTTTTTTAAATCTCTTTTATGGCATGTCTAAACATCAAATAATAATAGCTCTGGGTTAGCCATGCTATTGCACTGTTTCTGTTTTTCCAGATTCTGTCTGGTTTGTTCACGTACAGAGAAAACAGCCTCAGGGTGTGGGTAGATTGCATAATGGTGATGCAAAAGAGACTGTCATGTAGGAGGCTCCAGAGTCTCAGGTTCAATCCCCACACCACCATAAGCCAGAACTGAACAGTGCTCTGGTTAAGAAAACAAACAAATGGGAGTCCGGCAGTAGCACAGCAGGTTAAGCGCATGTGGCGCAAAGTGCAGAAGTAAGGATCCCAGTTTGAGCCCCGGGCTCCCCACCTTCAGGGGAGTCGCTTCACAAGCGGTGAAGCAGGTCTATAGGTGTCTATCATTCTCTCCCTCTCTCTTCCCCTCCTCTCTCCATTTCTATGTCCTACCCAATATGACAACAACAGTAATAACTACAACAATAAAAAAACAAGGGCAATAAAATAAATAAATATTTAAAAAAGAAAACAAACAAACAAACAAACAGCCTAACATTAGTATCCCACTGACCTAGTTTTTCTGTGGGGCCCATCTAAGGTCATCAGCTTATCGCTCCTCTTGAATTTTCTCTTGGACGAAACAGAAACATAAACTCTTTTTGGCAGGTGTTCTTCCAAATGCCCCTGTGTTGAACTTGCAGGACTGGTGGCAGTGGGAGTGCAGGTTCAGGACAGGTGTGCTCTTCCTTGATCCACACAGAGAGCCTGCTTCTGAAGCAGATGGAGTCTCCCCACGGGGAGGAGGCCCAGGAGTGAAGGCCACTAGGCTCTTGGGGACTTCTCCAAATGCTCCCGCTCGACATGGGCAGCTCTTCTGAAGTAATTAAAACTTTTAAAAATTCTTTTAATTTAATTTTATTTTTGTTATTTATTGGCTAGAGACAGCCAGACATGGAGAGGGAAGGGGGAGGGAGGGAGGGAGAGAGGGAGAGAGATACCCGCAGCCCTGCTTTACCACTCACAAAGCTTTCCTGGGGCCAGGTGGTGGTGCTCCTGGTTAAATGCATGTGTTACCATGCACAAGGACCCAGGTCTGAGTCTTCGGTTCCCATCTGCAGGGGGGAAGTTTTGCAGGTGGTGTAGGTGTGCTGTAAGTGTCTCTGTCTCTCTCCCTCTTATCTCCCCCTTCCTTCTCAATTTCTGACAGTCTCTATCCAATAAATAAAGATAATAAAAATGTTTTAAAAAATTAAATAGAAACAGCCAGAAATTGGGAAGGAAGTGGGAGAGAAAGAGAGAGAGAGAGAGACCTGTAGCACTGCTTCACCACTTGCAAAGCTTTCCCCCTGCAGGTGGGGACCAAGGGCTTGAACCTGGGTCCTTGTGAATGGTAATATGTGCACCACTATCCAGCCTTTGAAGTTGTTTTTAATTAAGAGAATTAAGATGTTAAAGGTTCTTTAATATATATATATATATATATATTTAGTTATTCATGAGAAAGATAGGAGAGAAAGAACCAGACATCACTCTGGTACATGTGCAGCCGGGGATTGAACTCGGGACCTCATGGTTGAGAATCCAATGCTTTATCCACTGTGCTACCTCCCAGACCACTAAAGTTTTTTTTTAATATTTATTTTCCTTTTTGTTGCCCTTTTTCTGTTATTGTTATAGTTATTATTGTTGTTGTTGGATAGGACAGAGAGAAATGGAGAGAGGAAGGGAAGACAGAGAGGGTGAGAGAAAGAAACCTGTAGATCTGCTTCACTGCTTGTGAAGTGACTCCCCTGCAGGTGGGGAGCTGGGGTTTGAACCGGGATTCTTATGCTGGTCCTTGCACTTTTGTGTCACATGCGTTTAACCTGCGCTACTGCCCATCTCCAGAAAGGTCTTTTGAAGCATCACACAGGGAGAGGTTATACCACTTCGTGCCTTCATGTCTCTTTGAACGGCCCTGAGTCTATTTGGGGAGCTGGCTACTGCAATAATTAGCCTTTTTCAAGAGAAAGACAAAGGTTGTAATTATAGCAGTACACCATATATAGTGGTCTTTTCCAAAGTTTTCAAGGTCCTAGCCAACAGCCAACCAGCTGCCTGAGGCACAAAGCTCTAGGCAGCACTAAACTATCCTTAAATATGGGGAGGGGGTGGAGCACCTGGTTGAGCGCGCATCTTACAGTGCACAAGGACCTGTATTCAAGCCCCCGGTCCCCACCTGAAGGGGAAAAGCTTCACAAGTGGTGAAGTAGTGCTGCAGGTGTCTCTCTGTCTCTGACCCTCTCTATCCCTCCCTTCCCTCTTGATTTCTGACCATCTCTATCCAATAAATAAATAAAGACAATAAAAAATTTTTAAAAAATATGGCGTGGTGGGCAGTGGCACACCCAGTTGAGCACAGACATTACCATGCACAAGGACCTGGTTTTGAGCCCCTGCTCGCCCCCTGCAGTGGGGACGTGTCATGAATGGTGAAGCAGGTTTGCAGGTGTCTGTCTTTCTATCTCTTTCTTTTTCTTCCCCTCCTCTCTCAATTTCTCTCTGTCCTATCAAATAATATAGAATGTAGGAGGTGCAGATCCCCTAACCTGGATAGAGGCCTGACACTTCTACATTGAGTCTTGAGGAGGTAGACTGCAAGGCTGACCTGACCTAAAGGCATGTCCCTCCTCGACTCTGTAAGCTGAGATGGCACGAGCTCAGGGGCATGGGAGCTGCCTCCTTACACAACATACCCTAAAGGTTCCCGTTTCTCGTGCATGACCCATATGTAACCTCACTTTATAAGGTCATAACTTGGGTCCTTATAGGCTGGTAACTTGCCTTTGCGCCCGAGCTGGATATGAGAAGCAGTTGTAACCTAAGAGCGTGAATAAGGTGCACCTGGGGGTAATTAACATGGCGCAAGTGTCACGTGCTTTCCTCATTGGGTCCTATGTTCCTATAGGATGGTAATCAGTATATCAAACCCTGTGTATGAACAATAAATGAGCTGTCTCTCTAAAGCACTCCTGGAGGTTGGTCCTTCCCTCTGCGCCTCACACTCACCGCTGGTTCCCCGTGTTGCTGCTGCTTCTTCGCTGGCCGGAGAACGCACAGCAACAATAGAAAGGAAAGAGAAAGAAGGAAAGAAAGAGAAAGTAGGGAGAAAGGAAGGAAGGAAGGGAAAAAAGAAAAAGAAACAATGGCTGCCAAGATTGGTGGATTCATAGTGTGGCACTGAGCTCCAGCAATAACACTAGTAGCAAAAAAAAAAAAAAAAAAAAAGTATAGGTGGGCCTGGGAGATGACAGTGATTAGGATTTTGAGCTTGGAAACACTGAGGTTCTGAGTTTAAGCCTTAGCATCCCATGTGCCAAAGTAATGCTTTGGTTCTTTCTCTCTTTCTCTCTAGCTGTGTTAAATAAGTAACATCTTTAAATAAAAAGAAGAGGGAGGAGGAGCAATGAAATAAAAAGTAGATAAGGGTGGGGGTAGATAGCATAATGGTTATGCAAAGAGACTCATGCCTGAGGCTCTGAAGTCCCAGGTTCAATCCCCTGCATCACCATAAACCAATTTTTCTCCTCTCCGTGTGTTACAAACTCCTTGAGAGGCTGCTTCTGTCACGTATTTCTCATCTTACAGAGAAATTCCTATCACCCGCCCAAGCTGGTTTCCGCCCAGGAAGATCTACCTGCGAACAAGCCCTGGCCCTCTCAACTTACATTGAAAATGGATTCCAGAAGAATTTAAAGACGGGTGCTGTCTTTGTTGATCTCACAGCAGCCTATGACACGGGCTGGCACCGTGGTCTCCTAGTCAAGATCTCAAGATGCCTGCCTCTATGGGTGGCCAACACTATATCGTTTCTTCTCCAAAACAGAAGATTCCGGGTGCAGCTGGGTGACAAGTCTAGCAGATGGAGACTTGTCTCAAGTGGCCTCCCCCAGGGCTCTGTTCTGGCTCCTACGCTATTTAATATTTACATCAATGACCTCCCAGAAACTTCTTCAAGGAAGTTCATCTATGCCGATGACATCTGCTGTGCAACTCAGGCATCCCAGTTCGACATCCTCGAGGAAACACTCACAAAAGACATGTCTCTGATATCTGATTACTGTAAAAAATGGCGACTAATCCCTAGCACTGCAAAAACTGGTATCATCTGTCTTCCATCTACACCATGCCTCGGCCTCATGTGAGCTTAATGTGCAGCTTGGCGATACAAGAATCCGGCATGAAGCCCAGCCAGTCTATCTTGGCGTTACTCTCGATCGCACTCTGTCATTTCACGAACATCTCATAAAAACTGCAGCAAAGGTGGGCGCGAGGAATCACATCATTGCAAGACTGGCCAGCTCCTCATGGGGCGCGAGCGCTTCCACACTACGATCATCCTCTCTGGCATTATGCTATTCCACTGCAGAATACTGTGCCCCAGTATGGTTCCGTAGCCCCCATGTCCACTTGGTCGATTCCAAATTATATTCCTCCATGAGGATAATTTCTGGAACCATCCGTTCCACCCCGGTTCCATGGCTGCAAGTTCTTAGCAACATCGCCCCACCAGATATTCATCGGGATGCGGCATCATCTAAGTTCATTTCCCATGTCTACGCTCGACCGGACCTGCCAATATACGCGGATATCTTCGCCCACCCTGTCCAACGCTTGACGTCTCGTCACCCAGTCTGGTCCCCTATGCCTACACTGAACTTCTCTGTTCCAGTCTCTTGGAAACAGATCTGGCAGTCAGCTGAGGTAAAGAACAAACACCTCATCACAGACCCCTGCAAGCGTCAACCTGGCTTTGACCTAGCACGTTATGATTGGACCCTCCTCAATCACTATCGAACAGGCCATGGCCAGTGCGCCGCTATGTTCCATCGCTGGGGAGCCAGAGACGACCCGAACTGCCCCTGCGGCTCCAGACAGACTATGACCCACATAGTCAACGACTGCCACCTCTCCAGATTCAAAGGAGGTCTCGAAACTTTACATCAGGCTCAACCTGACGCTGTTGACTGGCTACAGAAGAAGGGCAAACGCTAGAAGAAGAAGAACCATAAACCAGAGCTAATTAGTGCTCTGGTTAAAAAAGAAAAGGAGAATCAGGTGGTAGCGCAGCGGGTTAAGTGCAGGTGGCGCGAAGCCCAAGGACTGGCATAAGAATCCCGGTTCAAACCCCCTGCTCCCCACCTGCAGGGAGCGGGTAGCCACTTTACAGGCAGTGAAGCAAGTCTGCAGGTGTCTATCTCTCCCCCTCTCTGTCTTCCCCCTCCTCTCTCCATTTCTCTCTGTCCTATCTTACAATGACAAAATCAATAACAACAATAACTATAATAACGATAAAAAACAAGGGCAACAAAAGGGAATAAATAATTTTTAAGAGTTTGTTATAAAAATGATAATAAATAAATAAATAAATAAATAAATAAATAAATAAATAAAAGGAGAACATTAAAAAAAAAGTAGATAATGGTCCGGGATGTGGTGCAGTGGATAAGGCATTAGACTCTCAAGCATGAGATCCAGAGTTCAATCCCCGGCAGCACATGTACCAGAGTGATGTCTGGTTCTTTCTCTCTCTCCTATCATTTCTCATGAATCAAAAAAATAAAAATATTTTCTTTTTTAAAAAAAGTAGGTAAGCTGAACTCCATCAAGATAAGAAGTTGTTGTGTCTTAAAGAATGGTATCAAAAAATGAAAAGACCTGGGAGAAAAATATTTGCAAATTATCTGGTAGTGAAACAGAGCTACTTGGCATGGTCCTATGAGGCTAAATTAACTTGACATATATTAAAAATATATATTTGTGAAAAAATGAGGAGAAAGAGAGAGAACACCAGGGCATTACCCTGGCACATTGCAATGCCAGGCATCAAACTTGGGATTTTTTAAAATAATTGTTTTATTACTTTTTTTTAATTGGGGAATTAGTGTTTTACATTTAACAGTAAGTACAATAGTTTGTACATGCATAACATCCCCCAGTTTCCCATATAATACAAACCCCACTAGGTCCTCTGAATCCTTCTTGGATCTGTATTCTCCCCACCCAACCACCCCCACCCCAGAGTCTTTTACTTTGATGCAATACACAATTCCTTTTTTTTTAAATTTCTTTATTGGGGAATTAATGTTTTACATTCAACAGTAAATACAATAGTTTGTACATGCATAACATTCCCCAGATTCCCATTTAACAATACAACCCCCACTATGTCATTCATCATCCTTCATGGACCTGTATTCTCCCCACCCACACACCCACCCCAGAGTCTTTTACTTTGGTGCAACATGCCAATTCCATTTCAGGTTCTACTTGTGTTTTCTTTTCTGATCTTGTTTTGCAACTTCAGCCTGAGAGTGAGATCATCCCATATTCATCCTTCTGTTTCTGACTTATTTCACTTAACATGAAATTTTCAAGGTCCATCCAAGATTGGCTGAAAACGGTGAAGTCACCATTTTTTACAGCTGAGTAGTATTCCACTGTGTATATATACCACAACTTGCTCAGCCCCTCATCTGTTGTTGGACACCTGGGTTGCTTCCAGGTTTTGTCTATTACAAATTGTGTTGCCAAGAACATATGTGTACACAGATCTTTTTGGATGGATATATTGGGTTCCTTAGGATATATCCCCAGGAGAGGAATTGCAGGACCATAGGGTAGGTCCATGTCTAGCCTTCTGAGAGTTCTCCAGACTGAGAACAGTCTGGACCCTCTCCAGCATTTGCTGCTGTTACCTTTTCTGGTGTATGACATTCTCACAGGAGTGAAGTGGTATCTCGTTGTTGTCTTTATTTGCATTTCTCTGACAATCAGAGACTTGGAGCATTTTTTCATTTTTTACATTTCCAGAATAAGCAAGCTCTACAGTAACAAAAAATAGATGAGTGGTTTCCAGGAGCTCTATGTCTGTGTGTGAGGGCAAGGGGGAGTTGTGGGGAGAAGCTGTTACATGGGGTTTCTCTTGTGTATGATAAAAATTTTCTGGAATTATATGATAGAAGTGGTTGTACAATTTTTAAAAATGATTTTTTAATATTATTTTTATTTATTCATTTATTTATTTATGGGATAGAGACAAATTGAGAGAGGAGATATAGAGGGAGAGAGACAGAGACACCTGTAGCCCTGCTTCACGCACTCATGAAGTTTTCCCCCTGCAGGTAGGGACCAGGGGCTTGAACCAGGGTCCTTGCCCATTGTAATGTGTGTGCTTAACCAGGTGCACCACTGCCTGGCCCCATTGCACCACTTCCTAAATGTGATAAAACCACTGGCATATATTTGAAAGTGGTGAATTTTATCTCAATAGTAATGTTAAATGAGTAGAACAATGGGAAAGTAGTGTACCCACTGACAACCCTCATTTCTACACAGGACTCAAGTTAAGTGGCAAAACCCTCTATAAGAAAAAAGAAAGAGAGAGAAAGAAATCCGGGGAGATAGCATAATGGTTATGTAAAAGACTTTTAGGTCTGAGGCTTTGAGGGCCCAGGTTCAATCCCTAGCACCACCATAAACCAGAGCTCAGCAGTGCTCTAGTCTATCTATCTATCTATCTATCTATCTATCTATCTATCTATCTATCTATCTATCTATCTATATTTCTGTCCATATTTATCTCATTAACATAACATTTTTTTAAACATTAAATAAAAAGCCAACCAGCAGACTGTTCCTCATAAGCACCGACATAGTTGTCTCAAGCACATCCGTCCCATGTGCCTGGGGAACAGTGCTGTGCTCACAGACTCAGCCTCCTCCTCAGGCCAGCCAGCTGGCAGTCAGATACCCAGGCTCCTGCCACACTGAATCACGACTGGAACAGACCTGAGAAGTTTGCCATGAACCTGCCAGATTTGGAAAATCACACAAGAAAGCTGAAGAAACACGAACTGCAGGAAAGTAGAGGAGTGCTTGCCGCGTGCAAGCCAACAAAACCCATATAAAGATCAGATACTGAGGAGTGGGTGAGTTGTACTGTCCTGACATAAATAACAGGAAAATAGGGCTTGTAGGATTGTTCACCTGAGAGGGCACCTGCTTTGTGTGCAAATGACCCATCGTCTCCACTGTTACAGGAAAACTTCACGCTGTGGTGTTCTTCCCTCTCACTCTCTTTTTATATTTTTATCTTTTTATATTTATTCCCTTTTGTTGCCCTTGTTTTATTGTTGTAGTTATTATTGGTGTTATTGATGTCATTGTTGGATAGGACAGAGAGAAATGGAGAGAGAAGGGGAAGACAGAGAGGGGGAGAGAAAGGTAGACACCTGCAGACCTGCTTCACCGCTTGTGAAGCGACTTTCCTGCAGGTGGGGAGCAGGGAACCGGGAACCTTATGCTGGTCCTTGCACTTTGCACCATGTGTGCTTAACCTGCTGTGCTACCGCCGGACTCCCCCTCTCTCACTCTTGTCTCTACCTGAAAATGCTGAGCCAAAACGGCGAGACCCCAGTGATTCAAAACAAGCAGTGACATAAAAGACAAGGAAAATGATTCAAATGCTGTTTAGGGCATGATAATACTGGGCTTCATTTAAGCCCTTGGCTCTTGGCTCAACAGAGCCCCCCATCCATCCTTTGTGTCCACAAATACTTACTGCTCTGGAGTCCAGGAAAAGACGTTAAAGCTATTGGCAAAAGAATCTCACTTCTTTACTGAACTTAGATAAGACTCCTAGACCACTCTCTCTTGTAGGCCTGGTAGATTCTCCTTGGCCTTTGTCCCCTTCCTTTATAGTTCATTTATGAAGGTTTCCTTCTTGTTATAGTCTGAAGAAAATCAGCTCAATTATCTGATGTATTTCTGTCTGGCGCAACATGTAATAATAAATCCTTTCTTTTGAACGCATGGAAAGAGGTGGCATAGATTTTATTAGCAGACAATATATTCTTTCTACCCTGCTAAAGAAATGTTGAAAAAATATTTAAAGAATGTCAGTTTGAAGAGATGCCAAATTATTTGCCAGTCAAGAGTACCCACATCTACAAGTTTATCTTGACTTGCTAGTTCATATAGCAAGGACTGTGGGGCAGGTTTCTTTGAAATAAAAGTCATTCCCTTGTGGTGACAGACTAAGGTAGTGATTGTAAAAGAAAAACCTCTTGAAATGTACTCTGTTTTGCATTTCTTTGTTTTTGCTTCCAGGGTTATCACTGGGACACAGTGCCAGCACTATGAATCCACTGCTCCTGACAGCCCTTTTTTCCATTTTATTTGACAGTACAGAGAGAAATTGAGGAAGGAGATAGAGAAAGAAAGACACCTGCAGACCTGCTTTGCCACTTGTGAAGCACCACCCCCCACCACCTCCCCCCGCCCCCGCAGGTGGGGAGACAGGGGCTGGGATCTGCATCCTTGCACGGGTCCTTGCGCTTAGTACTATGTGTGCTTAACTAGGTGCTTCATTGCCAGGCTCTCTGTGTATTTTACATTTCTGGAGTAATCATTCATACTCCTGCATCAAGGCTCATTCTCCATTCCCAGAGCTCTCCAAAATGCCTAGCATCTAGCTTTTTCTAGCATTTTGGATACGGGGGAAATCATATATAGAATTAATTTCATGCCAGATTACCACATTTTTCATCTTATTGCTGCATCGTATTTCTAATTTTTTCTTTTTGTCACCAGGGTTATCGCTGGAGCTCTGTGCTGATGCTACAAATCTACAGTTCCCAGAGGCCATTTTTTCTTTTTGTTTCATTTTGTTTCTGTTTTATTTGATAGAACAGAGAGTTTTTGGAAATGTGTCCTGAAGCCCCACCTCCCCAGAGCCCTACCCCCCTAGGGAAAGATAGAAGCAGGCTGGGGGTATGGATCAACTTGCCAATGCCCATGTCCAGCGGAGAAGCAATTCCAGAAGCCAGACCTCCCACCTTCTGCACCCCATCATGATCCTGGGTCCATTGTTCCAGAAGGATAGGGAAGAAGAGGGAAGCTTTCAAGAGCAGGAATTGGATATGGAGCTCTGGTGGTGGGAACTGTAACCCCTCTTATCCTACAATCTTGTCAATCATTAATTAAATAATAAAAAAAGAAAAATATATTTAAAAAAGAACAGAAAGAAATTGAGAGGGAAGAGGGAATAGAGAGGGAGAAATAAAGATAGACACCTGTAGACATGCTTCATTGCAGGGGTCTAAACTGAGGTCTTTGAGCATGGTAATGTGTGTGCTCAAACAGGTGCACCACTGCCCCTCTCCCAACTTTCTAAACATCTTGATCACCACAGGTATATCCTTGTGCTTGAGCCATCATAAGTCATGGCTGGCAAAGAACATGGAAACACTCTGAGATGGTCACAAGCAGCACATCGAACTGTCCTTGTGGTGCCTCACCCTTTGGTCTGCTAAATTATTTATTTATTATTGGAGATTGATGTTTTACATTCAACAGTAAATACAATAGTTTATACATGCATAACATTTCCCAGTTTTCCACATAACAATACAACCCCCACTAGGTCCTCTGTCATCCTTTTTCAGGACCTGAACTCTCCCCACCCACCCACCCACCCCAGAGTCTTTTACTTTGGTGCAATACACCAAGTCCAGTCCAAGTTCTGCTTAGTGTTTTCTCTTCTGATCTTGTTTTTCAACTTCTGCCTGAGAGTGAGATCATCCCATATTCATCCTTCTGTTTCTGACTTATTTCACTCAACATGATTTCTTTAAGCTCTATACAAGATGGGCTGAAAACAGTGAAATCACCATTTAAAAAAAATAATAGGGAGTCCAGTAATAGCGCATCGGGTTAAGCGCATGTGGTGCAAAGCACTAGGACTGGCATAAGGATCCCAGTTCGAGCCCCCAGCTCCCCACCTGCAGGGGCGTGGCTTTACAAGCGGTGAAGAAAATCCTCAGGTGTCTGTCTTTCTCTTCCCCTCTCTGTCTTCCCCTCCTCTCTCCATTTCTCTCTGTCCTATCCAACAACGACAACATCAAAAACAATAACAACAATAAAGCAACAAGAGCAACAAAAGGGAAAATAAAATAAATAAATATAAAAAATAAAAATAATAGTCAATTCTATTTATTTATTCCCTTTTGTTGTCCTTGCTTTTTTATTGTTGTAGTTATTTTGTTGTTGTTATTGATGTCATTGTTATTGGATAGGACAGGGAGAAATGGAGAGAGGAGGGGAGGATAGAGAGGGGGTGAGAAAGACAGACACCTGCAGACCTGCTTCATCGCTTGTGAAGCGACTCCCCTGCAGATGAGGAGCCAGGGGCTCAAACCGGGATCCTTACGCCAGTCCTTGTGGGATTAACCTGCTGTGCTACTGTCCGACTTCCAAAATCACCATTTTTAGTGGCTGAGTAGTATTCCATTGTGTATATATACCACAACTTGCTCAGCCACTCATCTGTTCTGCTAAATTGTTCTGTTACATTCCCCTGGGCATGATTTTGCTAGCCTGGACAAGGCACTTTGGAGGTTGATCAGTTTTTCAAAGAAGCTGATGCATCTGGACAGTTGAGGCTTAGAAATAATGTCAACTGGAAAACTGCCTTGGGTGGCCCTTCTTATCAGATACGGGGTACGACTGCAAGCTAGTCTAGTAACACCTGTTCTAACCGAGTAGAAGGAAAACAGTGCTTGGGTGCATAGTTTCTGTCTCTGTAGTTTGGGGCCAGGAAAGCAGAGCCCTTGACCAGTTAGTTACCATGTACTTGCTGAGGTATGTTTGTGTCATCAGATGGTAGAGGGGGAAAACCATTCATGCCCAATATCTCACCAGTACGTACTAAGAATAAGAGGCTGAGTGGCCGGGCACCCAGTAAAGCACACACACTACTTGGTCCCCACCTGCAGGAAGAAGGCTTCCGGAATGGTGAAGCAGTGCTGCAGGTCTCCCTCCTCCTCCTCCTCCTCCTCCTCCTCCTCCTCCTCCTCCTCCTTCTTCTCTCTCTCTCTCTCTCCCTCTCCCTCTTTTCCCCTCCCTTTCCCCTCTCAGCTTCAGCTTCTCTCTATCACTATCATAGAGAAAAACAGAATGGCTGCCAAGAATTGTGAATTTGTTATGTAAGCACAGAGCCCCTGTGGTAACCCTGCTGGCAACAAAATAAATACAATGAAATAAAACAAACAAAATGGGAGAGGTTGAACCATGGAACAGGAAGATGGTCGAGCTGCTAGGATCACATTCTAGTGCTCTGCTTATATTTCCAGGCTGTGAAATGTGGATAAGTCACTTCTTTCCCCAGGGCCTGATTTTCTTTTTTTCCTTTTTAAATTTTCATTTCTTTTTATTCTTTTTTTTTTGTTTGTTTATTCCCTTTTGTTGCCCTTGTTTTTTATTGTTGTAGTTATTATTGTTATTGTTATCATTGTTGTCGGATAGGACAGAAATAGAGGAGGGGAAGACAGAGAAGTGAAGAGAAAGACTCCTGCAGACCTACTTAACCGCTTGTGAAGAGAACCCCTGCAGGTGGGGAGGTGGAGTTGGGGGGTGGTGTCGGACTGGAACCTGGATCCTTGAGTAGGTGCTTGCGCTTTGCACCATGTATGCTTAACCCGCTGTGCTACTGCCCCACCCCTGGGACATGATTTTCTGTAGTATAAAGGGATGAAGACAAATGACCCATGAAACTCCTTCTATACCTACCTCTTTCTCACCACTGAGGAAACAAAGCTAAATGTTAATTAGTAAAGTAACAGGATTATTTCCAACAGTGGAATTTCTATTTGCTGTGAGTGTTTCCCATGAGAATATGTTTATCATTCTTCCAAGACACATTTATTGAGCATTTCCCAGGCACTTGGTAAGACAATAATGGAAAGAATTTATATTCGGCATGTTGGAAAAGTCATGAATTTTTCTATGTACTTCTAAGCAAAAACGTAGCATGACCTTTTTAGCAAACAGGAGCAGAAAGAGACATATCCTAAACAATGAAAATAATATGAACTTACAGGTAACAAATTGTTTGGCAAGTTAAGATCACTTGTTTGGAAAGAGAAGGATGAAGATAGGATGATCTCACTCATAGACAGAAGTTGAAAAATAAGAATAGAAGGGAAAACACAAAGCAGAACTTGGACTGGAGTTGGTGTATTGCACCAAAGTAAAAGACGCTGGGGGTGCGGGGGAGGGTTCAGGTCCTGGAACATGATGGCAGAGGAACACCTGGAGGGGATTGAACTGTTATGTAGAAAACTAGGAAATGTTACACATGTGCAAACTACTGTATTTTATTGTTGACTGTAAACCATTAATTTCCTTTTTAAAAAAATCCTGTGGTCCGAGAGGTGGTTCAATGGATAAAGCATTGGACTTTCAGGCATGAGGTCCTGAGTTCAATCCTCAGCAGCACATGTACCAGAGTGATGTCTGGTTCTTTCTCTCTCTCCTCTTATCTTTCTCATAAATATAATAAAATATATATAAATCACTTGTTTGTAGAGTCAGGGCCTAGGTCATGGGAGATTTATTTATTTATTCCCTTTTGTTGCCCTTGTTTTATTGTTGTACTTATTACTGTCGTCATTGTTGGATAGGACAGAGAGAAATGGAGAGAGGAGGGGAAGATAGAGGGGAGGAGATAAAGATAGACGCCTACAGACCTGCTTCACCGCCTGTGTACCTCCTGACTCCCGGCATGGGAGATTTTATTGGGCTGATCACCCTCCCCCAACCTCCCGCCCTGCCCCCATTCGGTAGGAAGACACGGGGAAATATAATGGTTTTGATTTTGATGTCTGAGGCTCCAAGTCCCCTTTCATCACTGTAATGCAGAACTGCTCAGTCCTCTGGTAAAAAATTAAAAATAGGGAGTCAAGCGGTAGCGCACATGGTGCCAAGCACAAGAACCAGCATAAGTATCCTGGTTCCAGCCACCCGCTCCCCACCTGCAGGGGAGTCGCTTCACAAGCAGTAAAGCAGGTCTGCAGGTGTCTTATCTTTCTCTCCTCCTCTCTGTCTTCCCCTCCTCTCTACATTTCTCTTTGTCCTATCCGACAATGACAACAACAACAACTACAACAATAAAAAAAAGAGGAAAAGAAAAAAAACTAAAAAAAGAAATTAAAAAGAAAAGTAAATACAGAGAGAGATATCTCACCAAAATAAAAGACTCTTGGGTGGGTGTGGTGGGGGAGAGTATAGGTCCTGGAAAAGGATGACAGAGGACCTAGTAGGTGTTGTGTTGTTATGTGGAAAAATGATAAATGTTATGCATGTAAAAACTATTGTATTTACTGTTGAATGTAAAACATTAATCCCCCAATAAAGAAAAAAAATTAAAGAAGAGAGAGAGGAATAGAGAGACAGAGTAACACCATAGCAGTGGAGAATCCCCATATGGTGCTAGGACTGGGATGTGGCTGCACCCACAGCAAGGCTGGTGCTCTCCCCAGTGAGTTATCTCTCCGCTCCCAAATTACTTAGTTGGATACTTATAACTTCCTGTCCAGGGCTGATGAAGCAGCTCACATGTGCTATGTGTGGCTTTGCCATGTGCTCGACCCAGGTTTGAGCCCTGATCTACAGCCTTGAAGGAAGATTTGGTGCTGTGGCCTCTCTCTCTCCTCCATTTTACTGAGGAAGTTGGTTTTCTTTCTTTCTTTTTTTAAAATCTTTATTTGTTGGATAGAAAAAGCCAGAAATCAAGAGGGAAGGGGGCTATAGAGAGGGAGAGAGACAAACAGACACCTGCAGCCCTGCTTTACCCCTTGCAAAGCTTTCCCCCTGCAGGTGGGGCTGGGGAGCTCAAACCTGGTTCCTTGCGCACTGTAATGTGTGTGCTTAACCAGGTGTGCCACCGCCCAGCCCCTGGAAGTTGGTTTTAAAGCTCTGAATATTTCATTGCTTTCCTAAACCAAATAACTCGATTGCCCTATTGCAGAATGGGGGAGGGTTAGGGTTCAGGGACATAATATAATGTTTATGCAAAAGACACTCATACCTGAGACACCAAGGTCCCAGGGTTAATCCCCAGTGCCACCTTAAAAAAAGAAGAAAAAGAAAGGGGTTTTGTTTATTAATAGCAAAACCAATTCAGGATGGATTGGGCAAAAAGAGAGAATGCATGCTAAGAAACCAAGTGCCAAGATTGAAAATAGGGTTGTCCGGGACTGGGTGGTGGTGCACCTGGTTGAAGGCACATGTTAAGTGTGTAAGGACATAGGTTCAAGTTCCAGGTCCCCACTTGTAGAGGGACACTGTTTTGCAAGTAGTGAAGTAGTATTGCAGGTGTCTTTTTCTCTCCCTCTCTATCTTCCTCTCCCCTCTGATTTTTGGCTATCTCTATACAGTAAATAAAGAAAAAAATATAAAAAAAGAATCTATGGGTGTCCAAAATGCACACTTGGATGAGGCATTCCCACTTTGCACACTGACAGGGCCTCACCCATGAGGAGGAGCTTGGTCAGGTATGCTTGCCCTGGCCCCATCCCTGCCACATTCTGGCAAAGCCTGATCAGGCCTCCTCCTGGTGTGCAAGCAGCTCTGGATGCCTGGACGTGGTGTCCTCTCTCTGCCCATATCAGCTCCATCTGCCATATCTTATCAGGCCCATTCAAACCTATATTCCACATTACATCCACATTGCTAAGCAGACTGCTAAGGATTTTTTAGTTTGATGTTAAAAATAATTTGATTCTGCCATTCTCTCCCTACATTTGGAAGCCTGTAACTTTTTTTTAATTGGGGAATTAATGTTTTACATTCAACAGTAAGTACAATAGTTTTTACATGCATAACATCCCCCAATTTCCCATATAACCCCCACTAGGTCCTCTGAATCCTTCTTGGACCTGTATTCTCCTCACCCACCCACCCCCACCCCAGAGTCTTTTACTTTGATGCAATACACCAATTCCAATTCAGGTTCTACTTCTGTTTTCTTTTCTGATCTTGTTTTTCAACTTCTGCCTGAGAGTGAGATCATCTCATATTCATCCTTCTGTTTCTGTCTTATTTCACTCAACATGATTTTTTCAAGGTCCACCCAAGATCGGCTGAAAACAGTGAAGTCACCATTTTTTACAGCTGAGTAGTATTCCATTGTGTATATATACCACAACTTGCTCAGCCACTCATCTGTTGTTGGACACCTGCGTTGCTTCCAGGTTTTGGCTATTACAAATTGTGCTGCCAAGAACATATGTGTACACAGATCTTTTTGGATGGATATGTTGGGTTCCTTAGGATATATTCCCAGGAGAGGAATTGCAGGATCATAGGGTAGGTCCATGTCTAACCTTCTGAGAGTTCTCCAGACTGTTCTCCACAGAGGTTGTACCAATTTTCATTCCCACCAGCAGTGTAGGAGGGTTCCTTTGACCCCACACCCTCTCCAGCATTTGCTGCTGTTACCTTTTCTGGTGTATTACATTCTCACAGGAGTGAAGTGGTATCTCATTGTTGTCTTGATTTGCATTTCTCTGACAATCAGAGACTTGGAGCATTTTTTCATGTGTTTCTCAGCCTTTTGGATCTCTTCTGTGGTGAATATTCTGTCCAAGTCCTCCCCCCATTTTTGGATGGGATTATTTGTTGTCTTGTTGTTGAGTTTGGCAAGTTCTTTATATATGTTGGTAATTAAACTCTAGTCTGATGTATGGCATGTAAAGATCTTCTCCCATTCTGTGAGGTGTCTCTTGGTTTGGGTAGTGGTTTCTTTTGCTGTGAAGAAGCTTTTTAATTTGATGTAGTCCCATAGGTTTATACTTGCCTTAGTCTTCTTTGTAATTGGATTCGTTTCACTGAAGATCTCTTTGAAATTTCTGCGGAAAAGAGTTCTGCCAATATTTTCTTCTAAGTATCTGATAGTTTGTGGTCTAACATCCAAGTCCTTGATCCACTTGGAATTTACTTAGTGATTCAGTTTCATTCTTCTGCATGTTTCAACCCATTGTTTCCAACACCATTTGTTGAAGAGACTCTGCTTTCCCCATTTAATAGTCTGAGCCCCTTTTTCAAAGATTAGATGTCCATAGGTGTGGGGGCCTGTAACATTTCTTTCCATGACTCAAAACATTTTTAATGCTTTTTTTTAAAAAAAGTCTTTTTTTATGGGGCCTGGGCGGTGGTGCACCTGGCTAAATGCAAACTTTGCCACATCCAAGGACCCAGGTTGGAGCCCTTGCTGCCCACCTGTAGGGAGGAAGCTTCATGAGCAACTGGTGTAGCAGGTCTGTAGGTGTCTATCTTTCTGTCTCCCGCTCTATCTCTCCCATCCCTCTCTCTTTTTTATTAATTAATTGTTGGTTAGAGGCTGAGAAATTGAGAAGGGAGGGGGCAATAGAAAGAGAAAGAGACAAAGAGACATCTGCAGCCCTGCCTCACCACTTGTGAAACTTTCCCCTGCAGGTGGGGACCAGGGACTTGAAAACAGGCCTTTACACACTGTAACGTGTGCTTAACCAGATGTGCCACTATCTGGCCCTCCCATCCCTCTCAATATCTCTCTGTCCTATCAAATACAATAAAAAGAAAGAAAGAGAGAGAAAGAAAGAAAGGGAAAAAATGACTGTTGGGAGTGGCAAATTTATCTTGCAGGTACTGAGCCCCAGCTAACCCTGGTGAAAACAAACAATCCTGATTTCTTTTATTTATTATGTAGGAGAGAGTTACATATAAGAAAAAGACAGAAAGAAACAATCCTATTATGTGTGTGTGTGAGAGAGAGAGAGAGAGAGAAATCAGAGGACCAGAACACTTGAGGCATGCAAGTCCAAAGTTCCACCAGCTAAGTTATTTCTCTGACTGCAGATGCAAATATTTAAAAGTATTTATGTGTTTATGAGAGAACCAGAGTATCACTGTGGTACATGTGATGTCAGGGATCAGACTCAGGACCTCATGCTTTATCTACTTTGCCACCTAAAATATGTTCTAAGGCCCTGAAACAAACACAACCTTGCTCTCCTCTACCATCTCTTCCAGGGACTTCAGGTCTCAATTCACCTTAAACCCTCAGCCAAGCCATTCTGATCGCTTCCTCTGCCGCAGAGGCCCCAGTGAAATCAATCTGGCGTATCTGGTGGCCAGATTTGATAATGGGGCCAGGTAAGAACCTGAGCTGCCTTGGGGACAGGCTGAGAATCTGAGCAGACACTCATTCTCCATTAGTCGCCTCTGAGGGGGCCAATTTCAGCTGAATCATTAAAAGTTGATGATCCCGCAGTGCCTTTTTGTCTGTAGTATTGTATGTGGTGGGGGGAGGTGGGAAGGGTAGCCTTCCTCCAACGTCAAGGATGGCAGGACAATTATCCTGAATATAACCTTAGACTGACCGTGAAATTCAACATTTGAGACTTACGAGATTCAGAAGGAAAGGAGAGCTCTGGGAGTTACTGAAATACTCAAAGGTCAAGAGGTGGAGGAGGGAGGTCAGGCATGCTTTCATACTGGAGACCAAGGTTAAGCGTTATTTTTCTGCCATCAGGTTTCCTGACTTTCATCCCTGAGCTTTGCCTTTCCTGTCTACTGTGCAGACATGGGCTAACCCATTTGGGAAGACGTTGTCACTTCTATCACTTTTCTTTAATTTTTCTTTATTAATATTTATTGAACAGAGACAAAGAAGTATTGAGGGGGGGAGGTAGAAATGGAAAGAGAAAGGAAGATATCTGCAACACTGCTTCACCATTCCTGAAGCTTCCTCCTGCAGGTGGGGACCAGGAGCGTGAACCTGGGTCCTTGAATATTATAATATTCCTGCTCTACCAAATGTGCCACTGCCTGGCCCCCATGTCTTTATTTTTCCTTTTGTTGCTCTTGTTGTCTTTTTTGTTGTTGTAGTTATTATTGTTGTTGTTATTGATGTCGTTGTTAGATAGGACAGAGAGAAATGGAGAGAGGAGGGGAAGACAGATAGGGGGACAGATAGATACCTGCAGACCTGCTTCACTGCCTGTGAAGGGGCCCCCTTGCAGGTGGGGAGCTGGGAGCTTGAATCGGGATCTTCAAGCAGGTCCTTGAGTTTCCTGCGGCGTGTGCTTAGCCCACTGCACTACTGCCGGACTCCCCATTTCTATGTTTTTAATAACACACACACTTTTAATTTTATTAATTATTTTTTTAAAGTATTTTATTTATTTTTTGTTGGGTTGTGTTTTCTGATCCATCTTCCTACTCTGTGTCTTTTAATAGGTGAATTCAGGCCATTGACATTTATTGATATCAAAGATTGAAGATATTTTAACGCCATTCTTGTAGAGTTTTAGAGTGTTTTGATATATGTCCTATTTGTGGTGGTCTGGTTGTTTATAGGAGACCTTTCAGAACTTCTTTCAGGGCAGGCTTGGTGATGGTTGCTTCCTTCAACTGTTGCTTGTCTGAGAAGGTTTTGATGCTTCCATCTAGTCTGAATGACAGTCTAGCAGGATATAGTATTCTTGGCTGAAAGCCTTACTCATTGAGCACTCGATAGATATCTTGCCATTCTCTTCTGGCCTGTAGTGTTTGTATGGAGAAGTCTGCTGCTAATCTTATGGGTTTTCCTTTGTAAGTGACTCTTTGTTTGTCTCTTGCAGCCTTGAGGATCCTTTCTTTATCCTTATTCCTTTCCATTCTAAGTATGACATGTCTTGGTGTCTTTAGGTCTGGGTTAATTCTGTTTGGGACCCTCTGGGCTTCTTGAATCTTTATGTCTTTGGTGTTGTCTAGACTAGAGAAATTTTCAGCTATTATGGCCTGGAGAATGCTTTCTTCCTCTCCTTCTCTTTCTTCCTCTGGTAAGCCAATAATGCGTATATTGTTTCTTTTGAAGTCATCCCATAGGACTCTGTTGTTGTTTTCAGCATCTCTTAATCTCTTTTTGAGATCTCTTACTTCTTTTTTAGTTGTCTCTAATTCATCCTCAATCTTGCTAATTCTGTCTTCACTCATAGATTCTATTCTCTCTGCCCTCTACTGCTTTCTGGAGTTCATCTATTTTGTTGCCCTGCTCTGATACTGTTTTAGCTTGTTCAGCTAGTTGCCTTCTTAGCTCAGAGATTTCAGCTTTCAGCTCTCTAATAACCATGAGATAATTAGAATTTTCTTCCATATTCTCATTTTTTGTTCCTGCATTTCTGATTACAATTTTTTCAAATTCTTTACTCACTCCTGTTATTATTTCCTTAGCTAATGTTTGGATATTGAACTCGTTGTTTTGTGCTTCACCCTCTGGAGGACTTTTAGCTGGACTCTTGTCCTGGTTCGAGTCTCCAATATTTTTTCTTGTTGTTTTAACCATTTTATATATTTTGTTATGAGTTCCCTTTATCAGTACTTTTCAAATTATTGATCACTATTGCCTGGATTGACTCGTGTCTAAGTAATTTAATTAAAGGGTTTACCGTGGTGGAAGTTAACAGTTTTTTTTCAATCCCTGAGTTGGAGCTCAGTGGTTTAAAAGCCTCTTTTTTTTTTTCTTCCCTGTAGGCTATGGGTGCCTGAGGGCTTTTAAACTATCAATAGGCTTCTTAGCTTAATCACTGACTCCTGACCAAGAGATAAAGCAGGGTGTGGCAGAGATAATCCAGTGGTATGCAAAGAGACTTTCACAGCCCCTCAGCTATGCCAAGGAGGTATAGGTCTTCTCCTGAGTTTCCTGGTTAGATCTCTGTACCCTGGTGTCCCTTCCTGTTGCTGCGCCAGATTCTGAGGGTAGTAGCAATGAAGACTCAGAGTTGCACTTGGTGAGTCTCTGGGGAGTCCTTTTCTCCCTTCAGCTGTCCCCTTGTTGTGGAGCAGACTGGAGGTGGTGTCTCCACTGATAAACTGCTGAACTGTTAGCAGTCACTTAATCTCTCCTTAGGCCCCTCTCTCCTCTCTGTCACCAGCCACGCGTGTTTGTACTCACGGGTGATTTACTGGGTTCCTGTGGTCATTCTAGTCCTGTCTTGTTTCGGTCCGGGTGGTCTCCTTTGGTATTCCTAGTTGATCCGGGAAAGGAGAGGAGAGGAGAAGAGAGGAGAGAGGAGAGGAGAGGAGAGGAGAGGAGAGGAGAGGAGAGGAGAGGAGAGGAGAGGAGAGGAGAGGAGAGGAGAGAAAGCGATCTGCTGCTCGTAGCTCCGCCTCCGGAAGTCCTCTATTTTATTTATTTTTGAGAGAGATGCAGAGAGAGCAAAAGACACAAACACCAAAGCACTGCTCAGCTCTGCTCTGGCTTATGGTGGTGCGGGGTATTGAACCTGGGACTTCAGAGCCTCAGGCATGACAGTCTCTTTGTATAACCACTGTGCTATCTACCGCTGCCTACACACTTTTATGTTTAATATTTATTTATTCCCTTTTGTTGCTCTTGTTTTTTATTGTTGTAGTTATTATTGATATCGTAGTTGTGGGATAGGACAGTGAGAAATGGAGAGAGGAGGGAAAGACAGAGGGGGAGAGAAAGATAGACACCTGTAGAACTGCTTCCCTGGCTGTGAAGTGACTCCCCTGCAGGTGGGGAGCCTGGGTTCCAATAGGGATCCTTACACTGGGCCTTGTGCTTTGAGCCATATGTGCTTAACCCGCTGTGCTACAGCCTGACTCCCCTTTTTTTTTTTTTTTTTTTTACCAGAACACTGCTCAGCTCTGGTTGATGGTGGTGCAGACGACTGAACCTGGACATTGGAGCCTCAGGCATGAGTCTCTTTTCATAACCATTGTGTTGTCTACCCTCCACCTTTAAAAAAAATATATATTTTTTATTTATTTAAATGAGACAAGAGAGAGGAGAGACCAGAACACTGCTCAGCTCTGGCTTATGGTGGTGCTGGATATGATTGAACCTAGGACCTTGGAGTCTCAGGCATGAAAGTCTCTTTGCATAACTATTATGTTGTCTCCACAGCCCCTTCCTTTTTTAAAAGATTTTTTTCCTTTTTGTCTTTTTAGCAGGGCACTAATCAGCTCTGTTTTATGGTTGGTCGGGGAATTGAACCTGGGGCTTTGGAGTCTCAGAAAGGGAGTCTCTTTGCATAACCATTATACTATCTACCCCTGCCCTCTGCCCTTTTAAATGATATTTGTAAATGACTTTCTGACACTACTTTTACTGTTTTGTTTTCCCACCATAGCACACGGTTCAGCTTTGGTTTATGGTGGTGCAGGATATAGAACCTTTAGGGCTCCCTTGACAGGGTGATTTTGCTACCCCAGAAAGGAAATTTTAACCAGATTACTGCTCAGGCTTATGGTGGTGCTGGAGATTGAACCTAGGACTTTGTAGACTCAGGTATGAAAGACTTTTTTTGGGAGTCTGGCAGTAGCTCATTGGGTTAAGCACAGGTGGCACAAAGCACAAAGACCAATGTAAGGATTCTGGTTCAAGCCCTGTCTCCCCACCTGCAGAGGAGTTGCTTCACTGGCAGTGAAGCAGGTCTGCAGGTGTCTATCTTTCTCTCCCCATCTCTGTCTTCCCCTTCTCTCTCCATTTCTCTCTGTCCTATCCAACAATTACATCAATAACAACAATAACTACAACAATAAAACAAGAGCAACAAAAGGGAATAAATAAATATTTTTAAAAATATTTTTTAAAAAGAAAGTCTTTTGCATAACTACTATGCTAACTTTCCCCTCTCTGCACCCCCCCTGCCCAACACATTCCCCACACTGATTGCTTAGGTAGTATTTGAATTTTCCTGTGATTTTATTTTTATTTTGTTGTGAATTACTTTTTCCCTATGAAAATAGTTTTTGTTCAGTGAATTTTTGTTGTTGTTGTTGCTGCTGCTGTCATGGGGATTTCACTCCTCCAGGACGATTTTTTTAGACAGAGACAAAGATGAAGGGTGGGGGAGACACAACACAGAGACTTCCTCTAATGTGGTGGGGGTCAGGCTCGAAGCTCAATGACTTTTTTGAAACTCACTCTTTCTGGTTATTTCTCACAGGCCCACAAGTGATCAGCATAAATACCAAATGTGTGGAAAATCGGTTTTTCACATCATTAAAAACTCCTGGCTATTAAAGGAGCAGGAAAAAAAAAAAAAAGTCTGTGGGCTTGAAAAACAAGGTGCCCTTGATGAAACTGCAAAGGTTTTTCCTCTAGCATAGGTCAGGGTCATGTGCTATGTTTGTTTTCTGTGTCTCTCTCCAACTCTTTCCTGGGCGTGCATCTTACCCTCCCCTCTTCTCATAGATGACCCACCACTAACCATCCTCCCCTGCAACATTTTCTCAGCTCAGTGCGGAGGAAGTTGCCAGAATAAGAATGTCCTTCCTCAAGCCCCTGAACCTGACCTCACCTCCATACAGTGAGAGAGGAGAGGAGCAGAGACCCACCTGCGGGTTAGCTCACACTCCTGGCCACCTGCAGAGGTGGGGCAGGTGGGGCAGGTGGGGCAGGTGGCTAGGAGCTCCTCCTCCACTCCAAAAACCCCACCTCTGCTCAGCACAAGGGCCTAACAGACCAAGTAGGTGGGAAAATCTGAAGGTTGAGAGTTTCCTGCAGAGGGACACACCCACCTTGACAGGAAGCTACTCCTGACTAGATAATACTCCAGGCTAAAGACTTTCTGGAAAGACAGGCTGCCCACTCCCCTTTACATAATAAATTTATATATAATTTTAATTTGTAGGAAAGAGAGGTTGAGAAGGGAGGAGGAGATAGAGAATCAGAGAGAGACACCTTCGGATCTGCTTCACCCCTTTTCAAGCTTCTCCTCTTAGGTGGGGAGTGTGGGCTCAAACCTGAATCCTTGTGTGTGGTAATATGTTCGCTTAAACAGATGTGCCATAGTCCAGCCCACTTTTGATGACTTTTGAAACAAAAAACATTTGATTTAATTATTTATTGGATAAAGACAGAGATAAAGAGGGGAAAGGGTGAGGGTAGACAGCATAATGGTTATGCAAAGAACTCTCATGCTTGAGGCTCCAAAGTCCCAAGTTTAGTCCCCTTCACCACTATAAGCCAGCGCTGAGCAGTGCTTTGGTAAACAATACAAAATTAAAGTAAAAAAAATTAGAAAGGGGAGGAAGGGACTGGGTGGTGGCTCACCTGGTTGAGCACAGGTTACAATTTGCTAGGATCTGGGTTCAAGCCCCTAGTCCCCACCTGCAGGAGGAAAGTTTCATGAGTGGTGAAGCAGGTATCTTTCCGTCTCTCTCCCTCTCTATATCTCCCTTCCCTCTTGATTTCTGGCTGTTTCTATCCACTAAATAAATAAAAGAGAATAAAAATTTTTTTTTTTTAAAAAGAGAGGGGAGGAGACAGAGAGGGAGATAGACAGAGACACACCTGCAGCACTGCTTCACTGCTCTCGAAGCTTCCCCTCTACGGTTGGGGGCTGGGGTCTGAACCTAGGTCCTTATGCATAGTAATGTGTGCACTCAACCAGATGCACCACCACCCAGACCCCTGCCTGCCTTTTCCCTTTTATACCATAAGCTTTTACTTATCTAATGAAGGAGGGAGAGCCCAGGGCCCTGCTCTAGCCATATATGGTGCTGCTGATCAGACAGAGGACCTCAGATTTGCTAGACCTGATGAGCCACTTCTCTAGCAGCCAGGCTGCCTTTTCCCATCCTGTCTCTCTCTGTGTGTGAGAGGAGTCAGGGGGAACTGAGAGCAGAGGGGGAAGTGAGGGTAACCCCAGTGGGGAACTTCAGTGGCTTAGCAGCTCTGCATATGACATTCTCTTAATTTCAGTATCACTTGTGCCTTGCATGTTTGCACAAATGAAGTAGCAGAACCGGCTTGGGAAGGAAAACAGGAGTAGGGGGTGGGGCATGGAAGGGTGGAGGTGTAGCTGAGGATGGTGGTATGGAAAGTGATGCAGTGGGTAAAGGTGTCAACTTAGATCCCTGGCAACCCATGTGTCAGAGTGATGCTCTGGTTCTCTTTCTTCCTTAATCTTTCTCATAAATAACTAATATATATATTTATTTTTTTAAATAAAAAAGCAGGGGTAGATAGCATAATGGTTATGCAAAGAGGCTCTCATGCCTGTGGGTCCAAAGTCCCAGGTTATAGTCCCACTATAAGCCAGAGCAGAACTGTTTTTTTTTTTTTTTAACCAGAGCATTGATCAGTTTTGGTTTATGGTAGTGGGGGATTGAACTTGGGACTTTGGAGCCTCAGACATGAGAATCTCTCTCTCTTTCTCTCTTTCTCTCTCTCTCTCTTTTTTTTTTTTACCAGAGCACTGATCAACTCACAAGCAGTGAAGCAGGTCTGTAGGTGTCTATCTTTCTCTCCCCCCCCCCCCGATTTCTCTTTGTCCTATGCAATCACAACAACAAAATGGACAAAATGGCCTCCAGAAGCAGTGGATTCATAGTGCAGTCACTGAGACCCAAGATAACCCTGGAGGTAAAAAAAAAAAAAAAAAAAAACTAGGCAGGGTGTGGCCTGGGAGATGGTACAGTGGGTGGAACCCTAGACTTAAATGAAGCATGAGGTCCTGAGTTTGACCCTTGGCATCTCATGTGTTAAAGTGATGCTCTAGTTCTTTCTTGTTATATAAAAATTTAAGGAACTAAAAAGGAGTTACTAGAAAGGGTAAATAACAAAAGTTTAGTGTAATGCACCGAAGCAAAAGACTCTGGGGTGGGGTGGGGGCAGGGTTCAGGTCCTGGAACATGAAGGCAGAGGAAGACCTAATGGGGGTTGAATTGTTATGTGGAAAACTGAGAAATGTTACACATGTACAAACTATTGTATTTTACTGTTGACTGTAAAGCATTAATCTCCCAATAAAGAAATTTTAAAAAAAGTTGTTGAGTAGGATGTCATTAACTTCAGGCTAACTTGCTGTGACCAAAAGATCCCAACATGCAGTAAGAGCTCAAGGCAGAAACTTAATTCTTTTTCACTAACAATCACAGGGACACAGAAGTCCACAGGGGCTTCATACAGTCACTCAAGAGCCTGGCTGATGGCCATTTTCCATGCCTGACGTCCTTAGAGGGGCACATCTTTCTCTCTGTCCCAGATCTCCAAGGGATGTTAAAATAGTGTATCAGGGGTAGGGGAGATTGTTAGGCAAAAAGACTGCCATGCCTGAGGTTCAGAGGTCCCAGGTTTAATCCCCAGCACTACCATAAATAAACCAGATCTGAATAGTACTCTGGGGAAAAAAAAAAAATCAGAAGGTCTTGTAGGGAGATAGCATAGAGGTTACACAAGAAGATTCTCATGGCTGAAGCTCCCATGTCCCAGGTTCAGTTCCCTGAACAACTGTAAGCCAGAGCTGAGCAATGCTTTGGTGGAAAAATTATTAATAAATAGATAGGTGGTCTTGTGTCACATACTGAAGCTTATCTTTTGGATCAAGTGTGGGTTTCCCATGACTCTTGTTCAACCATGGACATGCACTTTTTCCACAAGGTGACAATAGCAGGAATCAAATCAAAAACCTCAGACATTCTTTCAGCCACCAGGTTCCAGATGCTAAGATGATGTCAACCAGACTTCCCTGGGCAGACGACTCCACCAATGTGTCCTGAAGCCCCACTTCCCCAGAGCCCCGCCACACTAGGGAAAGAGAGAGACAGGCTAGGAATATGGATAAATCTGCCAATGCCCATGTTCAGCAGGGAAGCAATTACAGAAGCCAGACCTTCCACTTTCTGCACCCCATAATGACCCTGGGTCCATACTTCCAGAGGGATAAAGAATAGGAAAGCTATCAGGGGAGGGGCGGGGATATGGAGTTCTGGTGGTGGGAATTGTGTGGAATTGTACCCCTCTTATCCTATGGTTTTTGTCAGTGTTTCCTTTTTATAAATAAAAATTATGTATATAAAAAAATCCTCAGACATGCAAATCTGATACTCTACCAGTTGAACTATTCTGCTGACTTCTTCCATGATATACTGTCTAGCAAAAGGAAGTATACTCTGGCAGCTGGACTAAGAGGGTAGAGCATAGGACCTGCATGTCACCAGACCCCAGACCCCAGTTTTTTTTTCTTTTTTTTCTTTTCTTTTCTTTTTTGTTTTACCAGAGCACTGCTCAGCTCTGATTTATGGTAGTATGGGATTGAATTTGTGACTTTGGGGTCTCAGACATGAAAGTCTCTTTGCAGAACCATTATGTTATCTACCCCGACCCACAGTTTGCTCTTCACTACTGTATATGTTGGAAGGGTGCTCTAGCTTCTCTCAGAAATTAATCATTTTCAGATTTACTTAAAAAAATTAATTCCAGGAAGTCGGTGTGTAGCGCAACAGATTAAGCACACGTGGTGCAAAGCTCAAGGACCAGTGTAGGGATCCCAGTTCAAGCCCCTGGCTCCCCACTTGCAGGGGAGTTGCTTCACAAGCGGTGAAGCAGGTCTGCAGGTGTCTATCTTTCTCTCCCCCTCTCTGTCTTCCCCTCCTCTCTCCATTTCTTTCTGTTTTATTCAACAATGATGGCATCAATAACAACAATAAAACAACAAGGGCAACAAAAGGGAATAAAGAAATAAAAATTAAAAAAATTAATTGTGGGCAAGGGTAGATAGCATAACAGTTATGCAAAGAGACTCTCATGCCTGAGGCTCCAAGGTCCCAGGTTCAATCTCCTTAGTAGTGCTCTGTAAAAAAACAATAAAAAATATTGCTTTCCCACTGGCAATACCAAAATGTTATTTTTATGATTGACAAGATAAAGCCTAGCCCTTTGCTATGACAACCTTTATTAGAACTATCAAACAAGTCAATGCAGTAAAACTCAGGGTTAACTTAGACCCCACTAAAATACTACATCTACTTCCTTCCTAACTTGAGGCCAGACCCTACAAACCTAATACTGGTTTGGATACAACAAATGACACACATACTTTTAATAACTGGGAGAAAAGTACAAGCTTGTCAGATAAAGAAAGGACTATAAGTGTCTGGGCAGTGACACACCCAGTTAAGCGCACATAGTACTAAATTCAAGGATCTGTGTAAGAACCCAGGTTTAAATGCAATGACCCAGGTTTGAGCCCCCACTCCCCACCTGCAGCTGGGACTTTTCGCAAGTGGTGAAGCAAGTCTGCAGGTGTCTTTCTCTAGCCCTTCCTCTATATCTCCTTCTTCCATCTCTATGTCTCCCTGTCCTGTCGAATGGAAAAAAAAAATCTTCAGGGAGTGGTAGATTCATAGTGCTGCCACTGAGACTCAGCAATAACCCTGGAGGCCAAAAAAAGGAAGAAAAAAAGGACCACAAAAGCTGGAAAAGGGCAAGAGACTGGCTCACTTAATGATGGCCTTTTTGGTCAATACTGGCCACCCCATCACCTGGGGCACCAGTCAGAGAATCTTTGAATTCCCAGATAGATATGATGGGCCTACACCTCTAATAGGTCCCTCTCTTTGCCATCACTCTTCACTTCCATCAGGAACATCATCACAAGCCCCCTTGTGGGGCTTCTTCTGGACTATACTCTCACTATAAAGTATCATTGGTAGGGACGGTCCCACTCTACAAAGGGTAGGACATTTGGAAGTGGAAACAGGTATAGGTGTGATTTAGAAACAAAGAGAAGGCAGGACCATAGGAAAAAAAAAAAAAAAAAAACCCAACTATGTCCTACCATGCCACTTGAGGAAGACTGGTCCTGAAATGAGTGCAGCCTAGAATGTTCCCAGCTGTGACCATGGACTGTGAGCTCAGACTGACAGAGACTCAGAAGTGACACAGGCTCCTGTGCAAAATGTGAATATATATGAGCTGTGAGTCAGATTGGTGGGGTAAACTGTTAATTTTATATATATATATACTTTCTGTAAGTTTGGGAGCTACTCTTCGCCCTAACCCACCTTTCTAGCCCTATTCTCAACTCTGACACCATCTTTCCAGACAATATTTTTAGTCGACCTGCATGTTAGCTATCAAGCTTAAACAATAATTACTAAAGGAACATACCTAAAATAGACTTCCTAGCTTCTCTCCACCCTAGGATCCCTATTTACATCTTCTCTACTGCTTTTTCATTCTTGTTCATTGTTTTGTCTTGCTTTTTATCTTACTGCCTTTCAGCCACCTAGTTGCAGATGCTACTATGATTCCATCCTGACTTCCCTGAACAGATGACCTCACCAATGTGCCCCAGAACCTCACCTCTCCAGAGCCCTACCCAACTAAGGAAATATAGAGACAGGCTGGGGAGAGAGATCAACCTGCCAAAACCCATGTCCAGCAGAGAAACAATTACAGAAGCCAGACCTTTCACCGTCTGCACCCCATAAAGATCTGTGGTCCATACTCCCAGAGGGGGAGAAATGTTAGGGGAAGATGATAACCAGAGGCTTTGAACTCCAATTCCATCTAGACCTGGAGAAGGAAGAGGTAAAGAGGTAATGTCGGGTTCCTCAGGGGGAACAGCCAGCCTGGCTCCCACTTCTCCATCTGGCCTGTTGGCCACCAGGAGATATAGATGGAGAGCAGGGAACCTCGGGCTAGCAGAGGCAGGAGTGAGTTCGCTAAGGGGTCTTCCAGCGTACCATGGTGGCGGACAATATGACAAACCTCCTCAGGGTACCGTGGCGGAGGACGGGACCTTTTGTTGTCGCAGTTACAAGTTTATAAAGGGGTAGCTGTGCAGGGGAAGTAGCCAAACTGGTCAATGAGACCAGTATCTCCTTAAAAGGGAAAAGAGAGCAAAGCAGTGAGAAGGTATGGATGGTGATGCAGGAACAGGAAATAGAAATTTAAAGAAGGTGAAGCCCACCAGAGGGAGGAGGGGTGGGGTGATTAGGAGAGGCTGATAGGAAGCTTGGAATTCCCCACGAACTCTGGCCACATCTCGCTCCACCACAGGGCTGGCATGCCAAGGGGAGTCTGATAGATGAGCTTCTGGGGGGTCAACCATCCTTGCTCAAACACACATTAGACCCACAAGGTAGGACATTTGGAAGTGGAAACAGGTATAGGTGTGATTTAAAAATAAAGAGAAGGCAGGACCATAGGAAAAAAAAAGAACAACTATATATAAATGTAGATAGTTATAGAAAAAATACTCAATCTATATCTACAACATTGGAAGACTCACTACAGTTTCTAATGGAGAGAATGGGGACACAGAACTCTGGTGGTGGGACCAGTGTGAAGTTATACCTCTGTTACCTCATAATTTTGTAAATCAATATTAAATCACTAATAAAAAAATTTAAAAAGAAACTATAAAAAGATAAAGCCCAGTCTTGTGATAGAGAAAATTACCAATACAGTGCTTGCAAAAGCAGAGTTTTCTAGTGTGTAAAACCCTCACATATATCTCATCTGAGGTAACACTGGAAAACAATTTGACAGTTTGAACCTAGAACTTTTTTTAGGGAGTTTCACATTTCCTTCACTTACAAACTGGTCTGGTCTTTTCCTAAGCTATATTAGTTATCAGAAATAAATGTTTACTGGGGGAATTTTGATGTACAGAGAAAAATGATATCTTTGGACAAGCAGGGGTTACATCTAAATGTTAGTTTTAGATTAAATTGCACATTATTTAGGGGACTTAGGACATTTCAGTTCAGAAGATGGGTAGGAAGCAACTCCATTTACATTACTACATTCTTGGATTCTAACATACAACTCTAATAAATCCACTGTCTAGCTTCTTTTAAAGTAGTCAGGGGCTGGGGAGATAGCACAATGTTTATGCATAAAAAGCCTTTCATGGTTTCTCTCTCTCTCTGTATGTCTTTCATAAAAAAAAAATAAAAAGCTTTTCATGCCTGAAGCACCAAAATTCCACATTTAATCCCCAGCACCACCATAAACCAGAGCTGAGCAGTGCTCTGGTAAAAATAATAAATAAATAAATTTTAAAAATAAGGTAGTAAGACTTTACATATTAGGAGATACTACCTACAAATTGTGGGATGTTTGACTTTTGTCCCTTCTTCTGGTTAGGCTTTTTTTTTTTTTTTTTTTTTGGTTTCTTTGTGCTTAACACAGGGATGGAGCAAGAAAGGCAAGATGGTGTAAACTTTGTTCTGGCTAGAAACATTGCTCATCTATAGTGAAACTTGAGGATGAGGTGGCAGGAGTTAGAGATTTAAATCAAGTCCTTGAACTGTCCTCTGTGCCTTGAACATGATCTTAAGAGTGATTTACAATCAGGAGCAGCCCCAGCATGTTAGAGAATGTGAGAGCACTAGCTCTCTCCTAACACCAGTGCCTTGCTCATTATGGTCAGAGAACTTCTTTGTTAGATAATGCTCCAAGGAACTGACCTCACTGACAATAATACACCCCAATGTAAAGGACTCCTGAAGCTTACTAAATCATTCTCCCCAGAGCTAATTTCTTTTTTTCTTCCTCTTTTTCCACACAAATATGTCAAGCAGAAGGAATCAGCCTCTAATTCCAGAAGTTGTGTGTCTGCACTCAGCAAACTCTATCAGGAAATGGTATAAATTACAGAGCAGGATAACTCCAGTCCGTTAAATCAGGCAACAGGAATGATAGTCTTTGCTCCTATACACATGTTCATCCCTGGTTACCATTCACACTCATCAGGACAACTCAGCATTTAATGCAAACCCCAGAAAGCCTTTGACATTGGCAAGCACATTACTCTTTAAGTAATTCATCTCACAACTTTTTCCAGGAGGAAATTTGAAATATATCATTATAGATGGTGTAGTTCAATGCTAATGAAACAAAAAAAGGGGGTGGGGGGTAATCAAACAGAAATAGTTGGTGTCAAACTCTCCAAAACACTTACCCCCAGCCTAGGTCCACCTCCACATTATGCACCAAGGCCTGAAAGCTCAGCTTCCCCCACAACGGAGTCCTTTGCCTTGGTGCAATACACTAAACCTAGTCCAAATTCCCCTTTTTGTTCTTATTTCACAACTTCTGTCCATGAATGACAGCATCCCATATTCATACTTCTCTTTCTGGCTTATCTCACTTAAACACTATTCCTTCAAGCTCCACCCAAGATGAGGTGAATAAGGTGAATTCATTATTCTTAAAAGAGGAGTAGTATTCCACTGCGTATATATACCAAAACTTTCTTAGTCACTCACCTGTTGTTGGACACCTAGGCTGTTTTCTAAGTTTGGGCTATTGTGCTACTACAAACGTAAGTATACACAGATCTCTTTGGATGAGTGAGCTTGACTCCTTAGGATATATCCTCAGGAGAGGAATTGCAGGGTCCTAAGGAAGGTCCATGTCTAACCTGAGAGTTCTCCAGACTGCTCTCCACAGGAGTTGAACCAATTTACATTCCCATCAGCAGTGCAGGAGTGTTCCTTTGACCCTACAACCTCTCCAACATTTGCTGCTGTTACCTTTTCTGACGTATGACATTCTCAAAGGAGTGAAGTAGTGTCTCACTGTTGTCTTTATTTGCATTTCTCTGACAATGACTTGGAGCATTTTTTCATATGTCTATTGACCTTCTGGATCTCTTTGGTGAATATTTTGTCTATATCTTCCCCTACTTTTGGGTGCGGTCATTTGTTTTTTTGTTTCTGAGTTTGGTGAGCTTTATATATCTTGGTTATTAGCCTTTTATCTGATGTATGGCATGTAAATATCTTCTTCCATTCTGTAAGGAGTCTTTTTGGGTGGTGGTTTCTTTTGCTGTGCAGAAGCTTTTCAATTTGTTGTAGTCCCATTGGTTTATTTTTATTTTCCTTGCAATTGGGCTCAAGTCATTGAAGATGCCTATAAAGCTTAGATGGAAAAGAGTTATGCCATTATTTATATATTTATATATTTATATGCCAAGATTTGATAGTTTTTGGACTAACATCCAAGTCCTTGACTGATTTGAAGTTTACTTTTGTGCATGGTGAAATGTAATGATTCAGTTTCATTCTGCTGTATGTTTCAACCCAATTTCCCCAGCAACATTTGTTGAAAACACTCTCTCCATCTAATAGTTTGGTTCCTTTTGTTAAAAATTAATGTCCATAGGTGTGTGTGGGGGGCTTTCCTTTTATTCTAGAGAGGAATAGAGGGAAGGGGGTTGGGGAAAGAGAGGCACCAAGCACTAAACCACCATCCATGGAGTTTCTCCTGGTTCTATATGGTGCTGAGTTAGAACCTGGGACCTTAAGTCTGGTAAGGCATCTGCCCTATTGAGTGAACTATAACCTAGTACCAAAAAAGAAACATTTTAGTTCTTGTAAATGTGGATTGAGGTACCAAAAACAGGATTCCCCCCCCCCCCCAGGTTTGTGGGAGTCTTAAAAAAAACAAAACAAACCAACAAAAAACTAGTATAGCCATGGGCTCTTTGGAATATAACTAAAATAGGCCTACTAATTATCTACAAAACAGAGGATCCCCCCCACCCCCAACTCTTCATATGAACTATTTCAGCCTTTAGGCTCATGACTTGTCAACTATTTGTTTGGCTGTATATGCTAACTTTTTTTTCAGCCATCAGGTTCCAGATGCTACCATGATGCCAACCCGACTTCCTTAGATAGACAACCCCACCAATGTGTCCTGGATCCCTGCTTCGCCAGAGCCCCACCCCATTAGGGAAAGTGAGAGGTAGGCTAGGAGTAAGGATCCGGGGAAGCAATTACAGAAGCCAGACCTTCCACCTTCTGCACCCCATAATGACCCTGGGTCCATACTCCCAGAAGGATAAAGAATAGGAAAGTTATCAGGGGATGGGATGGGATATGGAGTTCTGGTGGTAGGAATTGCGTGGAGTTGTACCCCTCTTAACCTATGGTTTTTGTCAGTGTTTCCTTTTTATAAATAAAATTTTTTAAAAAAGGGGGCCTGGGTGGCAGTGCAGCGGGTTAAGCGCACGTGGCCCAAAGCATAAAGGTGGGTTTAAGGATCCCGGTTCCAGCCCCCAATGCCCCACCTGCCAGGGGTCCTTTCACAAGCGGTGAAGCAGGTCTGCAGGTGTCTTTCTCTCCTCCTCTCTGTCTTCCTTTCCTCTTTCTATTTCTCTCTGTCCTATCTAAAAACAACAACAGCTATAACAACAATAATAATCACAACTACAACAAGCTCAACAAGAGCAACAAAATGGGAAAAATGGCCTCCAGGGGCAGTGGATTCATAGTGCAAGCACCAAGCCCCAGCAATAACCCTGGAGGCAAAAAGAAAAAAAAGAAAGAAAAAGGAACGCTTCGCGAATTATCATGTCATCCTTGCTTAGGGGCCATGCTAATCATTTCTGTATCCAAGAACAGGATTTTAAAAATGTCCATATATGTCATCTTCGTTTTGTTAAAATATGATTTCAAAAAGGTAACACACCATGCATTAGGCTCTGGCTTAGATTTTTCACACCATTTAAAATAGTATGACATGACTGTCATGTAAAGCAAAAATTGGTGGGGTGTGTGGGGGAATAGTATAATAGTTATGCAAAAAGATTTTCATGATGGATACTTCAAAACCACAGGCCCAGTCCCTCACACTACCATAAACCAGAGCTAAGCAGTGCTCTGGTACAATACATAACATAACATAACATAACATAACATAACATAACATAACATAACATAACATAACATAACACAACATATTTTAAAAAGCATCAGAAACTTAGTAAGTTCATTAATACAGAAAAAAAGATGTAATAACAAGATGTTATAAGCATTTGCAGATGGGTGGAGGGTAGATAGCATAATGGTTAGACTCTCATGCCTGAGGTTCCAAAGCCCCAGGTTCAATCCCCCGCACCACCATAAGCCAGAGCTGAACAGTGCTCTGGTGAATAATAATAATAATAACAATAATATAAAAAATAAGAAAAAAACAATAAAAAATAAAAAATAAGCATTTGCAGAAATAGGTATAAACAGGCAATTTAATATATTTCTGGTTAAGATATAGAACTGGATAATATTCATAAACCAAAATCTTTGGGGTTATCTGCTCTTTGGGACAAAAATTAATTTACATTTCCACTAGATAGAAATCTACATGTTAGCCTCACCTTGTGGACTTGTGAAATAGTCCTGAAGATAAAAAGTCACACTTAATATCTGATAATCTCTTTCACCCACTTCCAAGCCTTTTATGCCTGAGGTGCCAGCTCCAGTGTCCCAGGTTCAGTTTCTAGCACCACCAGAAGCAAGAGCTGAGCAATGCTCTGGTAAAAGAAAGAATAAAGAAAAAAACATAAGGAAGGAAAGAGAAAAGAGAGGAAGAAAGGAAAGAAAAAAAGAAGAAAGCAGGGAAGAAAGAGAAAATATGGAGAAAATGAGAGATCCAGGCAGAGGACTCGTTTAAAAGCACGAGCTCTTTCTGTGGCCTGTTAATGTTAATAAAGTTTCTCCTTGTTGACTCCACTGGCTTGCTCTAATTCTCGAACCTGCAACACAGTCATCTGTTGAAGAGCATTTTTGACGTTTCTGAGTTTTTGCTATTGTGAATAAAGTCGCTGTGAACATAGAATTGCATATATCCTTTCAAATCAGTGTTATTAGATCTTTATTGGATATTTTGGGTAAATGCCTAAGAGTGGAATTGCTGGATCACAAGGTATTTCCATTTGTATTTGATTAAGGATTTTCATACTGTTCTCCATATTGGTTGCACTAATTTGCACTCCTGCCAGAAGTGTGGTAAGAGTTCCACTCTCTCCACGTCCTCTCTGGCACTTATCTTCTCTTGTATTAATGATGGAGCCCATTCTTGTCGCCCATTTTTCTACTTTTTCCTCAGGAGCGCTTTTGCTATTTTTTTTTTATAGTTCCACATGAATTTTTGGACAAGTTGTTAACTTTCTCAAAATATATCCTTGGGACTTTAATATGGATTGAATTGAACATATAGATTGCTTTTGGCAAGATTGCCATTTTAATGTGTTTTTTAAGTTGTGTTTTTTTATTTTTTTTCTTGGGGAATTAATGTTTTACATTCAACAGTAAGTACAATAGTTTGTACATGCATAACATTCCCCAATTTCCAATATAACCCCCACTAGGTCCTCTGAATCCTTCTTGGACCTGTATTCTCCCCACCCACCCACCCCCACCCCCCCAGAGTCTTTTACTTTGGTGCGATATGCCAAATCTATTTCAGGTTCTACTTTTGTTTTCTTTTCTGATCTTGTTTTTCAACTTCAGCCTGAGAGTGAGACCATCCCATATTCATCCTTCTGTTTCTGACTTATTTCACTCAACATGATTTGTTCAAGGTCCATCGAAGATCGGCTGAAAACGGTGAAGTCACCATTTTTTACAGCTGAGTAGTATTCCATTGTGTATATATACCACAACTTGCTCAGCCACTCATCTGTTGTTGGACTCCTGGGTTGCTTCCAGGTTTTGGCTATTACAAATTGTGTTGCCAAGAACATATGATCTTTTTGGATGGATATGTTGGGTTCCTTAGGATATATCCCCACGAGAGGAATTGCAGGATCATAGGGTAGGTCCATTTCTAGCCTTCTGAGAGTTCTCCAGACTGTTCTCCACAGAGGTTGGACCAATTTTCATTCCCACCAGCAGTGTAGGAGGGTTCCTTTGACCCCACACCCTCTCCAGCATTTGCTGCTGTTACCTTTTCTGATGTATGACATTCTCACAGGAGTGAAGTGGTATCTTGTTGTTGTCATGATTTGCATTTCTCTGACAATCAGAGACTTGGAGCATTTTTTCATGTGTTTCTAGGCCTTTTGGATCTCTTCTGTGGTGAATATTCTGTCCATGTCCTCCCCCCATTTTTGGATGGGATTATTTGTTGTCTTGTTGAATTTGGCAAGCTCTTTATATATGTTGGTAATTAACCTCTTGTCTGATGTATGGCATGTAAAGATCTCCCATTCTGTGAGGTGTCTCTTGGTTTGGGTAGTGGTATCTTTTGCTGTGAAGAAGCTTTTTAATTTGATGTAGTCCCATAGGTTTATACTTGCCTTAGTCTTCTTTGTAATTGGATTAGTTTCATTGAAAATATCTTTTAAATTTATGTGGAAAAGAGTTCTACCAATATTTTTCTCTAAGTATTTGATAGTTTATGGTCTAACATCCAAGTCCTTGATCCACTTGGAATTTACTTTTGTATTTGGTGAAATACAGTGATTCAGTTTCATTCTTCTGCATGTTTCAAGCCATTGTTTCCAACAGCATTTGTTGAAGAGACTCTGCTTTCCCCATTTAATAGTCTGAGCCCCTTTGTCAAACATTAGATGTCTGTAGGTGTGGGGGCTCACTTCTGTGCTCTCAATTCTATTCCACTGGTCAGTGTATCTATTCATGTTCCAGTACCAAGCAGTTTTGATGACAATGGCCCTATAATACAGTTTGAGATCTGGGAGTGTGATGCCTCCAGTTCTGTTCTTTTTTCTCAAGATTGTTTTGGCAATTCTAGGTCTTTTCTGGTTCCAGATAAACATTTGTGGCATTTGTTTCTATTCTTCTAAAAAATGTGCTTGGGATCTTGATGGAGATAGCATTAAATTTGTAGATGGATCTGGGTAGTATATTCAGATGGAAACTGGGGGCTCAAACCCAGGGCCTTGCGTGTTGTAACGTGCCCTTAGCCAGGTGTGCCACTGTCTAGCCCTGGTCCTTCCATTTTGTACTGTGTGTACTTAACAGAGTGCACCACCACCTAGCCCCTCGTATTTTATCTTTTTGTATTCAATTGTAAATAGGATTGCTTCCTTGAGTGCCACAGATTTATGAGTATTGATTTTGTAACCTGCTACTTTACTGAACTAATTGATGATTTTCAGTAGTTTTTTTTTTTTTTTCGGCAGGGTTTATGGGGCCCTCTAGGTATAACAGCATATCATCTGCAAATAATGATAATTTAACTTCATCCTTTGAAAATTGGATTCCTTTGATATCTTTCTTGTCTGATGGTGATGGTGAGGACTTCTAGGACTATGTTGAATACAATTGATGAGAGTGGACATACATCCTTGCCTAGTTCCTGATTTTAGGGGGAAAGTTTTCAATTTTTCCCAATTGAGCACAATGTTAGCCATGGACTTGTCATATATAGCCTTCATTATGTTGAGGAATTTCCCTTCTACTCCCAACATCGTGAGGGCCTTTATCATAAGTGGGTATTGGACCTTATCAAGTGCTTTTACATCAGTTGATACGATAACTTGATTTTTATCATTCTTCTTGTTGGTATGGTGGATTAAATTGATTGAAGGAATTTCTCTTTCTCTCCTCATCTATATCTCCCACTTCTCTCTCAGTTTATTTCTATAAAAAATCTACTCTGTTAGCATTTTTTTTTTTTTTTGCTTCCAGAGTTATCACTGTGACACTAAGAATTCACTGCTCCTGTGGCCACTTTTCTTTTTCTTAAATTTTTTGGATAGGACAGAGAGAAATTGAGAGGGGAAGGGAAGATAGAGAGGGAAAGAGAAACATCGACACCTGCAGACCTGCTTCACCGCTTGTGAAGTGACCCCCCTACAAGTGGGGAGTCAGGGGTTGGAACCAGGATTCTTGCATGGGTCCTTGCACTTCCTACTATGTGAGCTTAACCTAATGAACCACTGCCCAGCCCCCACCCCTTAGCATTTTTAAAAATATTTATTTATTCCCTTTTGTTGCCTTTTTTATTGTTGCAGTTATTGTTGTTGTTGATGATGTTAGATAAGAAATGGAGAGAGGAGGGGAAGACAGAGATGGGGAGAGAAAGACCTGCTTCACTGCCTATGAAGCGACTCCTCTGCAGGTGGGGAGCCAGGGGCTAGAACAGGGATCCTTATGCTGGTCCTTGCGTTGGTCCTTGCGACTGGCATCACATATGCTTAACTAGCTGCGCTACAGCCCGGCTCCCCTCCCTCTCAGCATTTTTATTGGGCTAGAGAGACAGCATATGGTTATGCAAAAGACTTTCATGCCTGTGGTTTCAAAGTCCCAGGTTCAATCTCCAGCATCATAATAAGACAGAGCTGAGCAGTGCTCTGATAGCTCTCTGTGTGTATCTTTCAGTCATTAAAAAAATAAGTAAAATATATTTAAAAAGGAAATATTTTTGTTTATTTTATAATTGGATAGAGACAGAGAAATTGAGAGGAGTAGGGGAGATAATGAGGGAAAGAGACAGAGATACCTGAAACCCTGCTTTACCACTCACAAAGCTTTCCCCCTACAGGTGGGGACCGGGGGCTTGAACCAAGATCCTTGAGTATTGTAACGTATGCATTCAACCAGGTGCGACACCACCCAGTCCCTTTCTCCTTCTTCACAAAAGCACAGAAATAGGGAGAAACCAGAGCACCACTCCAGTACATGTAGTTCAAGATATAAAACTGGGGACATCAAGTAGTAAAAACTACCAGTTGAACTATTTCCCCAGTCACTTATATAACTGTTTTAAAAGCACCCAGTTGAGAGCACATGCTACAATGCACAAAGACCCAGGTTCAAGTCCTCAGTCCCCGTCTTCAGGGAGAAAGCTTTGAAAGTGGTGAAGCAGTATTACAAGTGTCTCTCTCCCTCTCTGTCACTCCCTTCCCTTTCAATTTCTGGCTGTTACTATCCAGTAAATAAAGATAAAAAAAAAAATGCTTGCCCTCAACTTGTATCAACAGTGGTAGAGAATATTCCATCCTCTGAAGAGAGACTGGACAATATACTCTATGCTACACCTGAGGAAGATGGGTCCTGATATTGGGGCAGCTTGGAATGTTCCTACTTATGACCACAGAATGTGAGCTCAGATGTAGAGGTCACATAGGCTCCTAGGCTGAATATGGGCTCCAGATCACATCAAATCGATGAGGTTTACTTACAGTCAACAATATTCATACCCCTTTCCCATATTAGGGAGCTACTCTCTTCCCTGATCCAGCTTTCTGGTCCTTCTTCCAGCCATGACATCATCTCCCCAGATAATAACTAGGATCCACCTGCATATCAGATTTCAGGCTTAGGAAAAAACAAAAAACAAAACAAAACAAACAAACAAACAAAACACTAATAGAGCCATAGGCAATTTGGAATATAACTAAAATATGCCTACTAGCTATCTACAAAACAAAGGACCCCCCCCCCAACTCTTTATCTGCACTATTCCAGCTTTTAAGTCCATGATTGGTCAACAATTTGACTTTGTATGTTAACTCTCTTTTCAACTACCAGGTTCCAGATGCTAGCATGATGCCAACCAGACTTCTCTGGACAGACAACCCCACCAATGTGTCCTGGAGCCCTGCTTCCCCAGAGTCCCACCCCACTAGGGAAAGAGAGAGACAGGCTGGGAGTATGGATCGACCTGCCAATGCCCATGTTCAGTGGGAAAGCCATTGCAGAGGCCAGACCTCCCACTTTCTGCACCCCATGATGACCCTGGGTCCATACTTCCAGAGGGTTAAAGAATAGGAAAGTTATCAGGGCAGAGGATGGGATACAGAGTTCTGGTGATGGGAATTGTGTGGAGTTGTACCCCTCTTATCCTATGGTTTTTGTCAGTGTTTCCTTTTCATAAATAAAAATTTTTTTAAAAGACAGAAAAAAATGTTAGTATGGCGTGAGACAACTTGGAAATAAAGAAGGAAGGACAAAACAACACACCTCATTTTGCCTTGGATACAGACTCAGTGATCCTGGGCAGGGAGACAGGAAGAGCAGAGAGCAGGGGTCCTCCTCTCAGGCTGCTGTTCTACTCTCTGGGGGAGAACATTGCCCTTAGCTGCAGAGACCACACCCCAAACCTCTATGATGTCACAAAGCAATGTGACCAGTATAATGGTTAAAGGAACAGCTTTGGAGCTTGGGAAGTCCTAGGTCAGGATGCTGGCAGATTCCAAGTCTGTGGCACTTGGGCCACTGCCTCTTTCTTTTTTCTTTCTTTCTTTTTATTATTTATTTATTTATTCCCTTTTGTTGTCCTTGTTTTATTGTTGTAGTTATTATTGTCATCATTGTTGGATAGGACAGAGAGAAATGAAGAGAGGAGGGGAAGACAGAGAGGGGGAAAGAAAGACACCTGCAGACCTACTTCACTGTTTGTGAAGTGATTTCCCTGCAGGTGGGGAGCCAGGGGCTCAAACCCAGAACCTTATGATGGTCCTTGCACTTTGTGCCACCTATGCTTAACTCACTGCGCTACTGCCCGACTCCCCTTCTTTCTTTTTCTTTTTTGACCTCCAGGTTTATCACTAGGGCTCAGTGACAGCACCATGACTCCATTGTTCCTGGCAGCCATTTAAATTTATTTATTGCATAAGACACAGAGAAATTGAGTGGGGGAATAGACACCTGCAGACCTGTTTCACCACTTGTGAAGTGTCTCACTGTTCTCTATATCTATGACCTTTGCTGGACTGTTTTAGATTCCATATGTAAATCAGATCATATGGCTTTTGTCTCCTCTGTCTGACTTTGCATAATGTCTTCAAGGTTCATCAATCCATGCTACCATAGATGGAAAGATTTCAACCTTGTTTATGGTTAAATAACACTCTATTACGCAGCGTGTGCATTTATCAGATCAAACCAACCTGGTCATCTTCCTCTTGGCTCTGGCTGGGGGCACTGGCACGTGCATTTATCAAAACACTCTATTACATGTATGTGTACATGCATGTATAACATATTTATACATGACATACACAAATAGCACAGTGTACATATAGGTATATCATTTAAACATTTTATTCATCCACTGAGTGAAAGTCTTTTTCAGTATTTGACTGTGGACCTGAGTTTTCTCATCTATAAAATAAGACTTCATACTCCTTTTAAGTCAGCTCTAAGAAATAAGTGAGGGGAGTCGGGCGGTAGCGCAGCGGGTTAAGCGCAGGTGGCGCAAAGCACAAGGTTGGCATAAGGATCCCGGTTTGAGCCCCCGGCTCCCCACCTGCAGGGGAGTCGCTTCACAAGCGGTGAAGCAGGTCTGCAGGTGTCTATCTTTCTCTGCCCCTCTCTGTCTTCCCCTCCTCTCTCCATTTCTCCCTGTCCTATCTAACAACGACAACATCAATAACAATAATAACTACAACAACAGTGAAAAACAACAAGGACAACAAAAGAGAAAATAAATAAACTATTAAAAAAAAGAAATAAGTGAGATACCTTTTAGAAATGCAGCTGTGCAGTGCTATGTTTTATTGTCTTCTTTCTCCCCCATGCAATGTCCCCAGGGTAAAATCTGAAGACAAATGTGGGTTTATTTATCTTTGCACCCCAGGAATGTCACACACTACTAACCTGCCAAACATTCTCAATGAATTTTTAAAAATATTTTTGTTGATTTATTATTGGATAGAGACAGCCAGAAATTGAGAGGGGAAGAGGAGACAGAGAGGGAGAGAGACAGAGAGACACCTGCAGCCCTGCTTCACCACTTGTGAAGCCTACCCCACCCCTGCAGGTGGAGACCAGGGGCTTGAACCCCGGTACTTGCACACTGTAATGTGTGCGTTTAACTAGGTGCACCACCGCCTGGCCCCTCAATGAATGTTTTCTAACTTAGCTAGTCTCCTAGAACTTGTTCTGGGATGAGTTCGGAGCAATTCCTAGAGCCTACTGGGAGAAAGACTGTCAGGAATATGTGAATATTCACAAATATGTGTATTAAATTCCAATGGTTAGTCAGGAATGGGTCCAGGATATAGACAACAGGGCAGGTGAGGGGGGTGAGTGGGAGAGGGAATAACAGGTCTGCTTTTTACAGCATTTGTATTAAAAGAAGAAATACAAAATACTGGTCTGGATGTTAATAATGCCAGAAGTGTGAACAAAAGTCAGGTAATCTAGAAGTTGAAGGCAGATTTATTTTAGGACTGACTGTGGTGCATGTGGTGGAACATACGTTACCACTACACAGAACAATGCTCAGCTATAGTTTATGGTGGTGCTGGGGACTGAAGCTGGGATCTTGGAGCCTTGGACATGAAAGTCTTTTTGAATAGCCAAGATTTTATCTTTCCAGCCCCGTTTCTACACTGTGAATCACTGGCTCCCCAATAAAAGTGATGAAAAAAAGAGAGAGAACCTGTGATAATACTCACTGAAGCATTCTTCTTCTTATTTTTAAAATTTTCCCTTTTGTTGCCCTTTTTATTGTTGTAGTTATTATTGTTGTTGTTATTGAAGTTGTCGTTGTTAGATAGGACAGAGAGAAATAGAGAGAGGAGGGGAAGACAGAGAGGAGGAGAGAAAGATAGACACCTGCAGACCTGTTTCACCTCTGTGAAGCGACTCTCCTGCAGGTGGGGGGGGGGGGGCTGGAACCGTTATCCTTAGGCCAGTCCTTGTGCTTTGCTCCACGGCGCTTAGTCCGCTGTGCTACCGCCTGACTCCCCTCGCTTGCTTTTTTCTTTCTTTCTTTTTTAAAATATTTATTTATTTATTTATTTTCCCTTTTGTTGCCCTTGTTTTTCATTGTTGTTGTAGTTATTATTTGTTGTTGTTACTGATGTTGTCGTCGTTGGATAGGACAGAGAGAAATGGAGAGGAGAGGGGGAGAGAAAGACACCTGCAGACCTGTTTCACCGCCTATGAAGCAACTCCCCTGCAGGTGGGGAGTTGGGGGTTCGAACTGGGATCCATGAGCTGGTCCTTGCGTTTTGCACCACGTGCGCTTAACCCGCTGCGCTACCGCCCAACTCCCAGGTCTTTATACTCTTAATCTATAACTTGTCATGGAGTTTGGGCATGCCAACTATAGGCCATTGTTAAATCCAGGATGCAATAAACCAAGGAAATAAGCTTTAGAGCTTCTCAGTGCTGCTGGATATAATAACTAATATTATGAATACTGGATTAGTGCATACACACTAATAATTTTTGCTGAATGTGGTCATATATTTTATTCCACCTCCCTCTTTTTCTCTGGCTCTTTTAGTGTTTCACTGACTCTGGTCAACTTTTCCAGAGGCAGAGAGAGGAAGGAAGGAAGGGAGGGAGGGCAAGCGAGCGAGCGAGAGAGACTGAGATATCATTTCATTGAAGCTTCCCCCCCAGTGCTATAGTACTCCTGTGCAGTTTACCTGAGGTCTGAACCTTGTTTATGCACCTGGCAAGGCAGGTACCTTACCTGATGACTTAGCTCTCTGAGCACTTCACTTTTGTAACCATTCTGTAATCTGAGAGGTTATTTTTAGGACCAGAAGGTGAATATTGTTTGCCCTGTGGCTACAGGATATGGGATTCTTTGAATTTCACCGTATTTGTACCTTGAGAAAGAGATATTATACGTCAGAAACAAACAAACAAACAAACAAAAACTTTCCAAAGTTAATCTCACTCGCTTTTATTTGCAATTTGTCATCATTACCAAAACAATCAAATACAACATCAGAGAGTCAGGCAGTAGCACAGCGGGTTAAGCACGCTGGTGGCTGGCGCAAAACGCAAGGACCTGCACAAGGATCCTGGTTCCAGCACCCCCCCCCCCCGACTCTCCATCTGCAGGGGAGTCGTTTCACAAGAGGTGAAGCAGGTCTGCAGGTGTCTATCTTTCTCTCCCCCTCTGTCTTCCCCTCCTCTCTCCATTTCTCTCTGTCCTATCCAACAACAATGACATCAATAACCACAACAATAAACAAGGACAACAAAAGGGAAAGTAAATAAATATTTAAAAAATTCTAAAAAAAAAAATACAACAGCAGAAAGATTCACCAAAGTTTGTCCTCCGTCTGCCCCTCACAGCACCAGCAGGATAAATTTGAGCAATCTTGTAGCGGCTGTGCCACAGATAACCACATGCCTTCTGCTGTCTATTATTAGGAATGCACAAATTCATGATTAACCCAGCCAGAATTCCATGAGGAGGGACTGAGTTTCCTGGGGCCATTCTTGGCATCTGTGAGGGTCCTGGCAAGAAAAGGAGTTCAACTCAGAATGGCTCAAGACATTTGTGAAGTTTTGCTTCACACAGTGAACAGGTGTGGGCAGGATCAGGGACCAACTGCATGCTTTCTTAATTGCCAAAACAAAATGCCACAAGCTATGCCACTTGAACAACAGAAATTGTTTCATAGGTCTGGAGGCTGAAATTCTGAGCAAGGTGTCAGTAGGATGTGTTCCAAGTCTTTCTCCTAACTTCTGGTAGTTTCTTGGATTGTGGCAGCACAATCTCTGTCTTCATATGATGCTCTTTGCATGTGAGTGTGTATGTGTTTTTCCAATTTTCTCCCTTTTATAATACATATGGGACTAAGACTTACCTTGATGAATTCATTATAACTTAATTAAACACTTTCAATAATCCTAGCACCAAATAAGACAACATTCTAAGGTGTGGGGGATTAAGGATGTTATCATATGAATTTGAAGGAATGAATAAAATTCAGCTCCTAAAACCAAACTGTAGTATGGCTAGGTAGTGGAGCACTTAGGTAAGCACATGTATTATCTTTCACAAGGACCTGGATTCTAGCCTCTGGCCCCAGCTGCAGGAGGGAAGCTTCATAAAGGCTGAAGCAGTCTCTCTCTCTCTCTCCCGAATTATCTTTATTTATTTATTGGCTAGAGACAGCCAGAAATTGAGAGGAAGAGGGAGACACCTGCAGCACTGCTTCTCCACTTGTGAAACTTTCCCTGTGTAGGTGGGGACCAGCGGCTGGAACCCGGGTCCTTGTGCATGGTAACGTGTGCTCACCTGGGCCTGGTGCAGCACCACCCGGGCCTGGTATTTCTCTTTCTTTTTCCCTCTCTCTCTCCCCTTCTCCTTTCATTTTCTCTCTGTTTTATTAAATAAAATAGGTAAAGTAAAAAATAGAGAGAATGGGAAGGGGAACTTTGGGTTATTGAGTTCTTGTAGTGGCTGTGCCACAGATAACCACATGTCTTTTGCTGTCTATTATTAGGAACGTACAAATTCATGACTAACCCTGCCAGAATTCCATGAGGAGAGACTGGGTTTCCTGGACCTACTCTTGGCATCAGTGAGGGCCCTGGCAAGAAACAGAATCTAACTCATAGGTTCCTGCCTATGCCTCCAACTAGATGCATCAAATAGAGACTAAAAGACAAAGGAAGCCCAAGAAATGCAATTTGCGGGGCCAGGTGGTGGTAGAGCAGGTTAAGTGCACATGGCGCAAAGTGCAAGGACTGGCAGGCATAAGGATCCTGGTTCAAGCCCTTGACTCCCTACCTGCAGGGGGGTAGCTTCACATGTGGTGAAGCAGGTCTGCAGGTGTCTATCTCTCTCCCTCTGTCTTTCCCTCCTCTCTCAATTTCTCTCTGTCCTATCCAACAACAATAAGAATAACAACAATCAGAACAACAAGGGAAACAAAAGGGAAAAAATAGCCTCCAGGAGCAGTGGATTCATAGTGCAGGCACTGAGCCTCAGCAATAACCCTGGAGGCAAAAAAAAGAAAGAAAGAAAGAAAGAAAGAAAGAAAGAAAGAAAGAAAGAAAGAAATGCAGTTTGCAGAGACCAGCCAGTGGGGCACTCATTAAGTTAAACAGGCTGAAGAGTGGTCTGGCAGTGTCAGTGGAGAATGTCTAGCACATGATGACAACTTTCTCCTGTCACTCTTATCTAAGTGTTCATTACTTTTTTTTTTTTTTTCCCCCAAGAGGATTGTCAGTAGGGCTTGGTGCTTGCATGATGAATCTATCACTCCCAGAAGCCATTTTGTTTTTCATGAAGCTTTCCCCCTGGAAGGGGGGAATGGGGGCTTGAACCTGGGTCCTTGTGTAATATATATATTACACACACACACACACACACACATATATATATATACACATACACACACATACACACACATACACTGGATAACACAGGAAAAGGGGAGACTGTGACTATCCCATTTCATAGACTGAGGCTCATTGAGATTTTTTTTTTTTTTGTCTCCAGGGTTATCGCTGGGGCTCAGTGCCTGCACTATGAATCCACGGCTTCTGGAGGTCATTGCCGTTGTTGCTGTTATTGTTGTTGTTGTTGGGCAGGACAGAGAGAAATTGAGAGGGGAGGGGAAGACAGAGGGGGGAGAGAAAGACACTTGCAGACCTGCTTCACCCCCCCGCCCCCACCGCAGGTAGGATGCTGCGGATCGAACCGGATCTGCGCCAGACATTGCACTTCTTACTATGTGCATTTAACCTGGTGACTTACCACCAGGCCTGCTCACTGATTTTTATCTCGTCCTAGGTCAAGGTCACACAGCTAACTAGTAGCAGGAAAAGGGTTTTGACCTAGGGCAGTTTGTCTCTAGAGGAATACCACAAACCACAATATCGTATGCATTGAGCCATTAGCCCACATCCCCCTACTCAGCCTGCTGGCTAACACATTCATTTTTCCAAACCCCAGCTGAGCAACTATTGTTCCTGTTTTTCTCAGTCTCCTTGGAGCAGAACTGGCCTTCCATTCAATGCATCTCTACCATCCCTATTAGGATGTAATGATGTGTGTAAGGGTCTGCTTATTTATTTATTTTTACTAGAGCATTGCTCAGCTCTGGCTTATTGTGGTGCAGGGGATTGATCCTGGGACTGATCCCGGAGCATCAGGCATGAGAATCTCTTTGCATAACCATTATGCTATCTACTGCCACTTATTTTTCTGCTTGTTTGTTCTTCAGAGAGGGTGCAGCTCTCATTCATCTCTGCAGTGTTATCTCTGACAGCATGGGTCTTGAGGTGGAGGGACCAGACAATACTCTGTAATGAACTTTTTTTTTTTTTTTTTTTTTGCTGTTTCTGACCTCTTTGTAATCCTGTGGTGCACCGCCTCCTCCCTCCCCCCATCATAGCTGACTTCCTTCCTAGCTTTTACTCCAAGGATACTTCAGCGACCTGCCAACAACACCCTCGTACTGGGTGGGCATTCTTACCTGTCCAGGATCCAGATATCTTAAGTGGCCTTTCAGCTCCCAGGTCAGATCAAGGTTTCTGACCCCTATGATCCTCTGAAGACAGGTCCCTTGGCTTCCAGTGAAGAAGTTTCTTTCAGCTCCCACATATCCTGTGGGGGCATTTACTTCTACTTCTCAGTTTTGTCCTAATCAACAGTCACATTTTGTCAGCTAATCTTACTTTGTCAAATCTGAGGGACATTTTGGTGGAAGTTTTTCTTTGCCTCTGTCAGGGTGTTGGATTTAACTATGTTAGGGTAGAAATGGCTTGCAGGGCTCCAGGCTGTTCAAGACCAAGTTACTATGGGTCTAAAGAGACACAAGTACACAAAGTACAACAGCTTTGTAGAAAGAGTCAATATTAAAACTACCTCCTTGGGAGGGTGGGGATACAGAACTTAGGTGGTGGGTGCGGTGTGGAACAATGCGCTGTGATCTTACAATCTTGTAATCTATTAATCACTAATAATTTTTTTGAAAGTTGTAAATAAAAAACAAAAACAAACGAGCAAAACTCCTCTACCTCCACCTTCTCTGTGGCACTTCTTTACCTGTTCCATACTTACTTGCTTGTCAGCTCGCTCAGAACAAAGATGACTGGCTTCATTCCTGTATGGGGAGGCCAGTCGGGGACCCATTATATCACTCACCTCTATGCCCCTTGAGGATTGGGGGGGTTTCCCCAGTTGTTGAGCTGGTTCTCGGGCTCTCTGGAGTCGGGTTCTACGTCGCAGTTCTTTAGCAACTGCGTGGGAAATCATCAGAAAATGAGTGCTAAGCATTCAAAACCTCGAGAAAGAACTATTGAACATTTATTTTTAGAATGATTGAACATCTCGTTTTTTGTGTGCGTGTGTGTGTGAACGTGCAATCATGTCTTCTTGTGGCTATTTTAAAGGCGATGCTATTCCAAGCACGCTATAGGGTTGCCTGGCACGCATCCATTGCTTGCCCCGCAAAGAGAAACGTCCTAGAGGTCTAGAGACCGCGGAGCAGCGCGCACCAGCAGCTGCTCGTCGGCTTGGAGCGGTGCGCGGAGACCACCCCGCGCCTGCAGCCCCCGCCCACGAGCCCAGGCGCCCCCGGCGAGCGCGCAGCCGAGAGGAGAGGGCGGGCCCGGGCGGCTGGGATTGGACTTCCTCCCTCCACTCCGGAACTGTGCACGGGAGCGGCTGGGACTCGGAAACCCCAGAGGCGCCGCCGAGCGGGCGGGCCGGGGCCGGGGCCGGGGCCGGGGCCGGCACCAGCAGAGCTGAGCTGCGCCCGCCCGCCCGCCCGCCGCGCTCCGTGGACTCCGAGCGCCGGGCACCGGCTACCTGCGCTCCGCGTCCACCGCCTCTCCCAGAGCGTTACCGGGTGCGGCTGGCGGCTGGCGGCCGAGGCGATGTGAACCGGGGCCCGCGGACGCGGCCGCACCGCGGCGATGTGGCTCAAGCCCGAGGAGGTGCTGCTCAAGAACGCCCTGAAGCTCTGGGTGACTCAGAAGAGCAGCTGCTACTTCATCCTGCAGCGGCGCCGCGGGCACGGCGAGGGGGGTGGCCGCCTCACGGGTAAGGGGCGCCGGGCGGGTTTGGATCCGCTCCTCGCGGCCCGCGGCCCCCAGCCGGGGCAGCCTCGCAGGTGGCCACGTCCTGGGGTTGGGGGGGGGGGTGCCGGGCCGGCCCTGCCCCGGGTTTGTTTTCCATTCTTCTGCCTTGCTCTTGCCTAGCGACCGTCCAGGTTGGAGCAAAAGGGACTCACAGGCTTGTGCTTCCCCCCCCCCCCTTCTTTTTCGTTCTTTTCTTGGTGAGGCAGGTGCCTTCGCCTCCTTGCCCACTGGCCGCTTGGAGGCCACGGGCTCAGGAGTGCAAGGAGAAAGGCCAGCTGGAGCCTGATCCCCAGGAGAGAGAGAGCTGCAGGGCCAGGTGACAGCCAGGGACTACTATGCCCCAAGCCCAGGGCTTTTGTAGCAACGTTGAACAGGTCAGTGCCCCTTCTTCTCCCCACCTTGCCTCCCGGGGAATGATAGGCAGATACAAACTCAGGCTTGTAAAATTTATAAAAGACAGTCTTTTTTTTTTTTTTCTTTCTAAAAGTTATGACCCAAAGCTTTTGGAAAATAAGCATTTGGGGAAAATTGTGGCCAGCTTGCATTAGCTGGGATCCCCTTTTAAACAGGCCAGTGATGGAACAGTTGTAGTCACCTTTTTAAGTGGTGTCTAGGGAGAACACGTAGAAATTTAAGATGTTGGAGTCTGAAATAAGAAGGACATGAGATTTTGTCTGAGAATCCCTCTTGGTAAGGAGGAGGAACAGGCCAAAGACCAGAGGGCTAAAGGGCCAGAGCCTGGGCCCCTGAGGCCTCTGTTGATAACTGCTGACTGCCTCTTCTCGGGCAGGTCCTCCTGGAGTAAACTCCAGTGGGGAAAGGCCGATGGAGAAAGCCGAGCCAAGTGCCAGGGGACTCACCCGCCTTGTCATCCCACTGGGAAAGCGAGAAAGTTGGCAGTTGGTTCTGTTAAGGACCAGTTTCATTGGACTACAGGAGTGGATGGGGGTTAGGGGGGTGCTGGCTGGAAGGAATAGTGGGTAGTTGAGAGATCTGAGTGGTTATTGGTGAGTGGTGGGGAATAAGGTGCCTTTGCTCTGGGCCTTCTTTTATGCTCTGGGCAGAAGTTAGTACAGGAAGCAGAAGTCTATACAGCCTTGCTAGGACTATGGGTAGCACAGAGGCACTTCATGCCACAATTTAATTTAGGGAGTGGAGGTTGGTGGCAGTATCTTTGTGGCCTACCAGAGATAACAGGGCCAGGAATAGGGGATTATTTCCCCAGTCATTGAAGACAGCCTATCTTAGTTTCTGGTGCATAAGCTTAGTACCTAGCCACTAAGTTGGTCTCCTTTAGTAGAGAGGACAAGGCTTCAAGATTTGTGAAATGAGGGGCTGGGAGAGTTCACTTAGTTAAACTCACATTTTACCGTAAGTGAGGGCCCAGGTTTAAGCCCTCAGTCACCATATGGGAGCACCAGCACAGGGGAGGCTTCACAAGAGGTGGATCAGTGCTGTGGTATCTCTCCCCCCCAAACTATCTCTTATCCACTAGCTTAAAAAAATTCCACTAGGGGGCCAGGCAGTAGCGTAGTGGGTTAAGTACGCATGGCGCGAAGCACAAGGACCTGCATAAGGATCACGGTTTGAGCCCCCAGATCCCCAGATGCAGAAGGGTCACTTCACAAGCAGTGAAGCAGGTCTGCAGGTGTCTTTCTCTTCCCTTCTGTCTACCCTTCTCTCTTGATTTCTCTCCTCTTTTGATTTCTCTCTGTCCTATCCAACAGCAATAACAACAAGGGCAACAAAAATGGGAAAAAATGGCCTCTACGAGCAGTGGATTTGTAGTGCAGTCACTGAGCCCCAGCAATAACCCTGGAGGTAAAAATAAAATAAAATAGAATCAAATATAAAAAATCCCACTGAAGGGTGGGGGAGATAGCCTAATGGTTATGCAAACACTCTCTCATGCTTGAGACTCCTAAGTCCCAGGTTCAATCCCCCGCACCACCATAAACCAGAGCTGAGCAGTGCTCTAATGTGTCTCTTTCTGTTGTGTGTGTCTCTCTCTCTGACTCTTTCTCAAAAAAAAAATCCCACTGGAAGTGAAGGAGTTGAATGGGCATGAAACCTCAGCTATAACCCTGATGGCACAGATAAATAAAAAATAAAATAAATTGTGAAATGAGAGACAGAAGAACCATTTTCTAGTAAGCACTTTCATTCACTTAGTTTGCTGCATGCTGACTGTGTGGGTTGCACTTATGGCTGCTTGGGACAAGACTTCAGGTGATTCACCATCTAGCAGAGGAGACAGGTCCAGACAAGGAGGTATCATGCCTGCTAGAAGCCCAGGCCAGCTTGCCTTCCGAAGAGGCTGGCTTTGTTGTCCAGAGTATGTCTGCGATTAATTTATAATCACCCAGTCCCCCACAGCCCTATCCCATTGCATTCTAAAGTCAGGCAGGTCTTGTGTCACTGTATCTGTGGCTTTGTTCTTAGGCGTTGCTTATCTCACAAAAAGACAGATGGTACTTGGCTTTATTTCTTGGATATCCCCAACCTCCTGTTGATTGCAAAAGCATGGCATCTCAGCAGCTGGACAGTTTACCTTCAGGCGGTTATCCTGGAAGCAAATGGCACAGCTGTGCCATTGAGCAAGCCTCAGTTAGCACATCCACCAACTGGCTGTTCTGATGGGGCCACTTACCAATGTTTTAAAAGACTGATGTGATGCAGAGTGCAGCACCAAGTCTATTAGTTTTCAGAGTAGAAGTCTAATTTGGCAGATTTTTAGCAAATTATTTAATTGTTAATTTTTTAAATTTATTTTATTTGAGAGAGAGTAAACACACACATACACACACACACACACACACACACACACACACACACACCCCCCTAAACACTGCTCAGCTCCGGTTATGGTGGTGCTAGGGATTGAGCCTGGGAACTCAGAGCCTCAGGAATGAGTCTTTTGCATAAGCACTATGTTATCTCCCCTGCACAGATTATCTTATTTTATTTTACTTTATTTTTTAGCAGAGCACTGCTCAGCTCTGGCTTATGGTGGTATGGGGGACGGAACCTGGGACTTTGGAGCCTCAGGCATGAGAGTCTCTTTGCATAACCATTATGTTGTCTACATCTGCCCAGATTGTTTCATTTTATTTATTTATTTATTTTTAATTTTTTAAATTATCCTTATTTATTGGATAGAGACAGCCAGACATCAAGAGGGAGGGGGGTGACAGAGAGAGAGAGAGAGAGAGAGACACCTGCAGCCCTGATTCACCACTCGTAAAGCTTTCCCACTGCAGGTGGGGACCGGAGGCTCGAACCTGGGTCCTTGCACATTGTAATACATGCGCTCAACCAGGTGCACCACCACCCAGCCCTATTTTATTTTTTTTTAAAAAAGATTTATTTATTAGGCAGGAGTAACTACCATAATGGTTATGCAAACAGATTCTCATGCCTGAGGCTCCAAAGTCCCAGGTTCAGTCCCCCACACGACTATAAGCCAGAACTGAGCAGTGCTCTGGCAGCCTGCCTCTCTCTTTCCCTAGTAGGGTGGGGCTCTGGGGAATCGGAGCTCCAGGACACATTGGTGGGCTTGTCTGTCCAGGGAAGTGTGGTTGGCATCATGCTAGCATCTGGAACCTGGTGGCTGAAAAGAGAGTTAACATATAACGATCTATCAATGCCCATGTTCAGTGGGGAAGCAATTACAGAAGCCAGACTTTCCACCTTCTGCATCCCACAATGACCTTGAGTCCATACTCCCAGAGGGATAAAGAATAGGAAAGCTATCAAGGGAGGGGATGGGATATGGAGTTCTTCTGGTGGTGGGAATTGTGTAGAGCTATACCCCTCTTATCCTATGGTTTTGTCAGGGTTTCCTTTTTATAAATACAATTTTAAAAAAAGAGAACCCAGCAGCTGGTTGATTATACTGTAGGTTGAAAATGCAGATAAATATGGTGTACTGTGGGGAGTCAGGCTGTAGCGCAGCGGGTTAAGCGCAGGTGGCGCAAAGCACAAGGACCGGCATAAGGATACCGGTTCGAACCCCGGCTCCCTACCTGCAGGAGGGTCGCTTCACGGGCGGTGAAGCAGGTTTGCAGGTGTCTATCTTTCTCTCCTCCTCTCTGTCTTCCCCTCCTCTCTCCATTTCTCTCTGTCCTATCCAAAAATGACAACAATAATAACTACAACAATGAAACAACAAGGGCAACAAAAGGGAATAAATAAATAAAATAAATATTTAAAAAAATTTTTAAAAAATGGTGTACTGTGAACTTGGAGGAGGACTGCAACAGTAACCTTCAACCATAATACTTGTCTGTATTAGAATTATATGTGTTAGAATCAAGTGAAACTTACAAATATAAGAGAATACAGCAAATGTGTGGAAGCATTTCCCATGTGCACAGTAGGGACTGTAATAGTAATCTCCAACCATAATAATTGTAATATCCATGATAATCATGGAAATCAAAATGTCATTTTTTTCTGGATTGTTTGTGTAAATTCTAAACCTGAATGTCATGGAGAAATAAAGTTTTAAAATGCAAAAAAAAAAAAAAAAAACAAATCCCACTGAGAGTGGAGGAGTTGAGTGGGCATGAAACCCCAGCTATAACCCTGATGACAAAAATAACTAAAAAAGAAAAAAGAAAGAAATGCCTCTTTAATTGAGATGCTGAATGTGCTATTAGATAGTAGGAGTTTAAACATGCGGTAGGTATCCTTTAGTGTTAAAGTGATCTGACTTGTTAAAAATTGACCACCCACAGAAATACACTTTTTTTTCCCATTGAGGATATAATTTGTTCTTCCATTTGTACACAACCTAGATGCACACACATCATTTGAACACATCTCCATTTAAATGTTCTCCATAATTGTCACTTTCAGATACACAATTTAGTTCTCTACTTTTTTTTTAAATATTTTATTTTATTTATTCCCTTTTGTTGCCCTTGTTGTTTTATTGTTGTAGTTATTATTGTTGTCGTTGTTGTTGGATAGGACAGAGAGAAACGGAGAGAGGAGGGGAAGACAGAGAGGGGGAGAGAAAGATAGACACCTGCAGACCTGCTTCACCACCTGTGAAGCGACTGCCCTGCAGGTGGGGAGCCGGGGTTCGAACCGGGATCCTTATGCCGGTCCTTGTGCTTTGCGCCACCTGCGCTTAACCCACTGCGCTACAGCCCGACTCCCCTCTACTTTTTAAATTATTGATTTAATAATCATCAAAAGACCATAGAGATACAATTCCATACAATTCCCACCACCAGAATTCTGTATCCCATCCTTTCCACTGGAAGCTTTCCTATTTTTATCCCTCTGGGAGCATGGACCCCAGGACATTATGGGGTGCAGAAGATGGAAGGTCTGGCTTCTATAATTAATTCTCTGCTGGAGAAGCAATTTTGTCTGTTGTTTATTCCTCTTTTTTTTTTTTAATATTTATCGATTTATTCCCTTTTGTTGCCCTTGTTATATTGTTGTAGTTGTTATTGATGTCGTCATTGTTAGATAGGACAGAGAGAAATGGAGAGAGGAGGGGAACACGGAAAGGGAGAGAGAAAGATAGACACCTGCAGACCTGCTTCACCGCTTGTGAAGCAACTCCTCTGTAGGTGGGGAGCCTGGGGCTCGAACTGGGATCCTTACTCTGGTCCTTGTGCTTTGCACCACCTGCACTTAACCCACTGTGCTACTGCCTGACTCCCTGTTTCTTCCTCTTAACTTGTATGTTCTTTGAGGGCAAGTGTTTTATCTGTGATGGTGCTTAGCACATGGTATATACTCAGTAAAGTAGGATGAATAGGTAGATGACGTACAGGGATAGTGGATCTTCTTTCTCCCTCCCTCTCTTTCCCCGCCTTTCTCCTCTTTCTTTCTACCATTCTTTCTTTCTCCCCCCCCCCTCCGGTTTATATCCTGACTTTTTCCAGGTAGAAATGGAGAGGCACTGAAAAAGAAAAACATCATAGCACTGAAGCTTCCTCCAGTGCAATGAGGACTGGGCTTGACTCCAGGTCTTGCATGGCAAAGCAGTCACACTATCCAAGTGAGCTATTTTGCTGACCCATCCCACTCTCTTATCTTAAAAGTTTGGTGGAAGTGGTCTGGGAGGTGGCGCAGTGATAAAGCTTTAGACTCTCAAGCATGAGGTCCTGAGTTCGATCCCCGGCAGCACATGTGCCAGAGTGATGTCTGGTTCTTTCTCTCTCCTCCTATCTTTCTCATAAATAAATAAAATATTTTTTAAAAAGTTGGGTGGAAATGGAGGCTCATCTTTTCCTTTTTCTTTTTTTTTAAGATTTTTAAAAATAATCTATTCCCTTTTTTGTTGCCCTTGTTTTTTTTTTATTGTTGTAGTTATTGATGTCGTTGTTGGATAGGACAGAGAGAAATGGAGAGAGGCGGGGGAGACAGTGAGGGAGTGAGAAAGACACTTGCAGACTTGCTTCACCACTTGTAAAGTGACTCCCCTGCAGGTGGGGAGCTGGGCCTTGAACTGAGATCCACCTGCGCTTAACCTGATGCGCTACTGCATCCCAGAGGCCCATCTTTTCTGAGGGGCTGAATTGAATACATGAAACAGGAACATTTGCCTCTTCTCACTTTCCTGTTTACCTGGCTGTCTGACCGTGATAGAGATTTGGAGTGGGAAGCAGAGTTTTTCCTCAGTCCTCTCTCCTCTGAGAGGAAAGAATCATTCTCTCTTTCTCTCTCTCTCCATCTCTCTCTCCCCCTGGCCCCTTCTCTGATGAGCTCCATTATCACCTTTTGAGAAAGAAACTCTTGTCTTGAGGACAGTTAAAACAACAACTTCCCTCTCATGCACGGGGCTCCAAAGTCCAGCACCACCATAAGCCAGAGCTGAACAGTGCTTTGGTTAAAAAAAAACTTCCCTGACAGAGTGATTTTTGCTGGCCTAGAAAGGAAAGTTTTGCATTGTTCAATTAAATACAGTTTCCAGACTATGGAAATTTTTCTCTTTTTATATTTAAATACTATAGTTTTTATTATTTTTAATTAAAAAAATTTAACCAGAGCACTGCTCAGCTCTGGCTTAATGGTGGTGCTGGGTATTGAACCTAGGTCCTCAGAACCTCAGGCATAAAAGTGTTTTTGCATGATCATTATGCTATTTCTCTGATCCAGAAATCAATATATATATTAAACATTCATTATTTATTATTGGGTAGAGACAGAAATTGAGAAGGGAGGGGGAGATAGAGAGGGAGAGAGACAGATACCTGTAGGCCTGCTTCACCACTTGTGAAGCTTTCCCCCTGCAGATGGGGGAGCAGGGCTTGAACCTGGGACCTTGCACAGTGTAATGTGCACTTAACCAGGTATGCCACCACCTGGACCCAGGAATGTTCTTCTTTTTTTTTTTCTTTCCTTTTCATTTTTTTAAATAAAAGTTCAGTCAGCTTTAGGAGAGAAAGAAAAAAAAAAGTTAGCATGGGGTAGGTACAGTATATAGGAAAACTCACAGTCTTGCTACCTGTTGCTTAGTGTTGTTTTAAAACAAGTCTTTTTTTTTTTTTTTTTCCCCCAGAGCACTGATCAGCTCTGACTTATGGTGGTAGGGATTGAACTGGGACTTCAGAGCCTCAGACATGAGAGTCTCTTTGCATAACCATTATGCTCCCTACCCCCAGGGTGGTGGCATACCCACTGTTGCCACATAGAATGAGGAGCATAAACGGTGACTTTTTAAAGAGTTTTGATACTAAGCCATTTTCACGACTCAGGTGTGTCCCTCTGAAGGACTTTTTCAAACATAAAGTTTATTTTTGTTTTGTATAATAGAGGTAGAGAGAAATAGACAGGGAGAGAATGGAAAAGACAGGGAGAAACAGACACCTGCAGTACTGCTGTACTACTCCTGCAACTGCCCCCTGCAAGTGAGGACCAGGAGCTTGAACCTGGTTCTCATGCTTGATAATGTGTACATTCTACCAGGTGCACCACTGCCCAGCCTCTCTCTCTCTCTCTCTCTCTTTTTTAATCAGAGCACTGCTAACCTCTGGTGGTATGGTGGATTGAGCCCCTCCTGAAGGATTTTTTTGTTTGCTTTAGCGCTTTTTTTAATTTGCATTCTTATATGATTTTATAATTCTTCTTCCCAAAGAGGCTGACTGTTAAGAACTTGTAATTTAAATAAAATATTGATGTTTTCTACTTTTCAGAATGTTTCTCTTCAGACCTTGTTCCTATATTTGTAGCAGTTGTTATTGCATTTGTAGTAGTTATGGGCCAATGTTTGCTTAACAGGTTAAAGGAGGAAGTGTGGTATAGTGTAAAACTGGGGCTTTGGTGTCAACATCAACCCCTTACTTAGGAATCGGGCCTGAGAGGCTGAGGGTTAGTTTAATAAGTTTATTTAAGTCTTAGTTATAATTTTTTTAAAGATTATTATTGAGAAAGGAGGAGAGAGAAAGAACCAGATATTACTCTGGCACATGTGCTGCCGGGGATCAAACTCGGGACCTCATGCTTGAGAGTCCAATGCTTTATCACTGCACCACCTCCCGGACCACAGTTATAGTAATCTTAACACAGGGGCTATGATAAAGCTTATTTTAGAGGGTTAGAAATGGTTTCCACCATGATTGAACCATTATACATTCCCACCAGTAGTGCACAGAAGTTTCAGTTAAAATAAGGATTAAATACTTGTTCAACCTCCCCCCCCCCCCGTCCTCACCTGAAGGGGAAACTTCATAAGCAGTGAAACAGTGCTGCAAGTGTCTCTATCTCTCTTAATCTCAGTCTTTCCCCTTCCCCAATATCTTTCTGTCCTGTCAAATGAAAGAAAGAAAGAAAGAAAGAAAGAAAGAAAGAAAGAAAGAAAGAAAGAAAGAGTGAGAAATTAAAAGTAAATAAAATAAGGGTTAGAGGGGCTGGCTGGGCAGTTGAGCACACACATTACCATGTGCCAGAACCCAGGTTCAAGCCCCTGGTCCCCACTTGCAGCAGGGAAGCTTCATGAGTGGTAAAGCAGGTCTGCAGGTATCTCTCTTTCTCTTTCTACTTCTATCTCCCTTTCCTTTCTCAATTTCTTTTTTTCCTATCAGATCAAAGGAGAAGAGGAATAACAACAACAACAAAAGGCCACTGGGAGCAGTGGATTCCTTGTGTGGGTACTGAGCCTCAGTGATAATTCTGGTGGCGGGCAGTGGTAGAGACCATATGGTTATGACTGAGTCTCCAAAGTCTCAGGTTCAATCCCCTGCACCACCATAAGCCAGGGATGTACAGTGCACTGGTAAAAAAAAAAAAAAAAAAAAAAAAAAAATCTGTGGCAATTTAAAAAAATAAGGGTTAGAATTAAATAATATATATCAAAAACTAAGATGTACATGCCACTTAGTAGGTTTGGGAAAGGAAAAACAAAATGTTTCAAGAAATTGAATAAGAGGACTTTTTTTTTCTTTTTTTAATTGTTGTTATTGATGCTGTTGTTGTTGGATAGGACAGAGAGAAATGGAGAGAGGAGGAGAAGACAGACAGGGGGAGAGAAAGATAGACACCTGCAGACCTGCTTCACCACCTGTGAAGCGACTCTCCTGCAGGTGGGGAGCCGGGGGCTCAACCGGGATCCTTATGCGGGTCCTTGTGCTTTGCGCCACATGCACTTAACCCGCTGTGCTACCGCCCGACTCCCTTTTTTTTCTTTCTTTTTGAGTAAGAGGACTTCTTAGAATGTAAGTATTGTATAGAAGTTTGCATTTGCCATGAAGGACATATGGAACATTCACTTAGCTATTAGGGAGTATAGTATAGGTATAGTTAGGAGACTGTTTAAACAGCAGTTTGTACTCAGTATTGCCCAAAGAAAAGACATTTTTGCAGGATATAAGTACAGGACTTCTGTGACCACACTGAATCCTAACAAATATAATTTAAAAAAAAGGGAACTTCAGACTGGGGAGATAGCATAATGGCTATATAAAAGACTTTCTTTCATATTTGAGGCTCCAAGGTCCCAGTTTCAAGCCCCAGAAACACCATAAGCTAGAGCTGAGCAGTGCTCTGGTCTTTCTCTCTCATTAAAATAAATATAAATAAATGAATAATCTTTTAAAGGGAACTTCACCATGTTGTTTGTTCTGTATATTTAGTGTGGGTGCCCCTGACCAGAGCGAATCTTTTAGGGCAGGGAGATAGCATAGTGATTTTTGCAAACAACTCTCATGCCTGAGATTCTGAAGTTCTAGGTTCACTCAAGTGGCACCACCATAAGCTAGAACTGAGCAGTGCTCTTGAAAAATATATAACTAAAATGCTCAGTGACTCATATATTGCTCTTTGGAAAAATGTCCCAAAGAAAGGGGAGGTTAAACTGAAGGTAGGAGGCAGGAGTGGGGTGTGGGGCGTTCATAGGCTTGTTCAGAATGACTCTTGTCCAAGAGCTAGAAAGTAATGAAGCCCACTGTGGATGTCTCATTTCTTGGCTAAGTTCATCTGGCACTGACTGGCATCCTGCTCAGGCAGCTTTGTTGGTGGATTTCATCCCCATCAATAGTGCAGGCACAACAGGACAGCTGTTGCACTGTGTAGCCTTCCCAGATTTTGGCTGTAAAGTCTTGTTTTCCAAAAACACAATAAAGAAGAAATCACAATTAAAGGAAGTACTTTAATTTCAGGAGTATAAAGCAGAAGAATTATATAGGTTAAATAACATGTCTTTAAGGATTGGTAAGGCATTAATAATGGCTTGGAGTTTCCAGCAGTTGCATTTTACAAGAGCACAATGAGGGCAGTGCTACTTGTAATTAGTCAGACAAGCCACCACACTGTGAAGTATAAATATGCGGGCGGTAGGGTAGTGGAGGCTAGCCATTTCAGCCCAACTTAAACTCTAGAGGTTGAAAATGACTGAGATTTGTAGCTTTTTTTTTATTTGTTAAAATTTTATTTTATTGGGAGTCGGGCTGTAGTGCAGTGGGCTAAGCGCAGGTGGCGCAAAGCACAAGGACCGGCATAAGGATCCCGGTTCGAACCCTGGCTCCCCACCTGAAGGGGAGTTGCTTCACAGGCGGTGAAGCAGGTCTGCAGGTGTCTATCTTTCTCTCCTCCTCTCTGTCTTCCCCTCCCTCTCTCCATTTCTCTCTGTCCTATCCAACAACGACAACAACAATAATAACTACAACAATAAAACAACAAGGGCAACAAAAGGGAATAAATAAATAAAATAAATATTAAAAAATTATTTTATTTATAAAAAGGAAACACTGACAAAACCATAGGTTAAGAGGGGTACAACTCCACATAATTCCCACCACCAGAACTCCATATTCCATTCCCTCCCTTGGTAGCTTTCCTATTTTTTATCCCTCTGGGAGTATGGATTCAGTGTCATTATGGGGTGCAGAAGGTGGAAGGTCTGGCTTCTGTAATGGCTTCCACACTGAACATGGGCATTGACAGGTCGATCCACATTCTCAGCCTGCCTCTCTCTTGCCATAGTGGGGCGGGCTTCTGGAGAATCAGAGCTCCAGGACATATTGGTGGGGTTGTCTGTCCAAGGAAGTCTGGTTGGCATCATGCTAGCATCTGGAACCTGGTGGCTGAAAAGAGAGTTAACATATAAAGCCAAACAAAGTGTTGACTAATCATGAACCTAAAGACAAAGAGACCCCTCACAGAATGGGAGAAGATCTTCACATGCCATACATTAGACAAGAGACTAATCACCAAAATATACAAAGAGCTCAGCAAACTTAGCAACAGAAAAGCAAATGACCCCATCCAAAAATGGGCAGAGGATATGAATGAACATTCACGACAGAAGAGATCCAAAAGGCTAGCAAACACATGAAAATTGCTCCACGTCACTGATTGTCAGAGAAATGCAAATAAAGACAACATTGAGATACCACCTCACCCCTGTGAGAATGGCATACATCAAAAAGGACAGCAGCAACAAATGCTGGAGAGGCTGTGGGGACAAAGGAACCCTTCTGCACCGCTGGTGGGAATGTAAATTGGTCCAACCTCTGTGGAGAGCAGTCTGGAGAACTCTCACAAGGCTAGACATGGACCTTCCATATGACCCAGTAATTCCTCTCCTAAGGATATACCCCAAGGACTCTATAACACCCAACCAAAAAGAAATGTGTACATCTATGTTCATAGCAGCACAATTTGTAATAGCTAAAACCTGGAAGCAACCCAGGTGCCCAACAACATATGAGTGGCTGAGAAAGCTGTGGTAAAAATACACAATGTAATACTACACAGATATTAAGAACAATGAACCCACCTTCTCTGACCCATCTTGGATGGAGCTAGAAGGAATTATGGTAAGTGAGCTAAGTCAGAAAGATAAAGACAAGTATGGGATGATTCCACTCATAAACAGAAGTTGAGAAAGAAGAACAGATTTGTAGCTTTTTAAAGAGTTCAGTTAAGGAGTTGGGCACTAGCACAGCGGGTTAAGCATATGTGACACGAAGTGCAAGGACCGGCATAAGGATCCCGGTTCGAGCCCCTGGCTCCCCACCTGTGGGAGAGTTGCTTCACAGGCGGTGAAGCAGATCTGCAGGTGTCTATCTTTCTCTCCCCCTCTCTGTCTTCCCCTCTTCCATTTCTCTGTGTCCTATTTAACTATGATGACATCAATAACAACAACAATAAAAACAACAAGGGCAACAAAAGGGAAAATAAATATTAAAGATTTAAAAAAGATAAAAATAAATTTTAAAAAATTCAGTTACTGGGGGCCGGAGAGACAGCATAATGGTTATACAAAAGGTTCTATCCCAGCACCACCATAAACCCAAGCTGAGCTGAGCAGTGCTCTGGTAAAAAAGGGAGGGAGTGTAGGGAAGGAGTTCCAGAAGCCAAACCTTCCACCTGCACCCCACAATGACCCTGGGTCCATACTCCCAGAGGGACAAAGAATAAGGAAAGCTATCAAGGGAAGAGATTGGATATGGAGTTCTGGTGGTGGGCATTGTGTGGAATTGTACCCCTCTTATTCTATGGTCTTGTCAATATTTCCATTCTATAAATAAATATATTTCAAAATTTTAAAAAGGGAGAAAGGAAGAGCTACTAGGTATAGGGGGATAGAGTTATATATTCCTGATTAAATTCTGGCTATGGACATGGATGAGGAGGGATTTATTTAAAGTGTAAGCCATCAATCTGAACGTATTCCCAGCATAGATTTCTCCCCTTTATTATTTGACACTTTTTCCTTTTTTTTTTTGTAATTGCCTTTATTTATTTGTTGGATAGAGACATCAGTAATCAAGAGAGGCAGGGGAAAGAGAGGGAGAGAGACAGATAAGACACGTGCAGCCTGGCTTCACCGCTTGCAAAGCTTTCCCCGTGCTTGACACTTTCATGTGTATGAAAAAGCACCCTCAGCATATCCTGGAGGAACCTTGGGTGCTGCATGAGCAGCCCCTGCCCACTGCCTCTCCAGTGCTTTCCCCCAACTTTTGCTCTTATGCACAGAACTAAGGTGTGTCCAACACCTGCTTTCCCCAGTGCTTTAACTAACTGACTTTCCTCTCTGTCTGGAATGCTCTCACATCCCCCTCGGTCCTGATTCTTCCCCTTTGGGTCTCAGCCTAAGTTCCAGTACCTGGAGATGTCTTACCTGACCACTCCAGGCCCCTCTTGTATTTTTTCCCTTAGAGCCCTTACTGCTCTTTGTTATGATGCATTTCTCTGTGGCTTTTTTCTAGTCTGAGTCAACCAAACCAAGAAGTCCAAGAGGACCCTTCAAGGTCTTAATGCAACGAGTGCTATACAATTTCTGCTACTCTTGATAAGTGAATACATGGATGCCCGAGTAGAAGTGACAGGTGTAGATCTTTGAGGTTAGGAAGAATTTTTGCATCATTCCAGATATGGAAATCATGCAGCAAACAGAAATAATAACAATAATAAAAACAGTGTCATTTTTGCTATTTCTCATGCTTTCCCTTTGTGTTCGTAAGGACTAATGATAATTTGTCTGTCAGCTGTTCAGCCCAGCTGTTAGAACTACCCATGGGTGACCTTATATAAATGACCCCTCACAGACCCAGAATGAGTTCCCCACTAACTATTTGAGTCATTAATATTCTTGAACATTTGGTAAATTTGCTGTTTGACTAGTTTTTATTATTTTTCTGCATTCTGCTTTTCTACTTAAAAGAAAAAGAAAAAAAACCAACAACAAATCAGCTCCCAGTAAGATTTCCTTTGGAGAAGGTACTGTATTTTGTAACTGGTTTTATTCTGAACAAATAGCTACCAATAGAAAATGGTCATTCAAAAATAATAAGATGGAAACTTGCCTGGTTTTTATAATATGAAGTCTTTCATGTGCATAGGACTTTACAATGTAAATGTAAAGAATAAATAATAAAACGAACATCATGAGCCCACTCACTGTCAATTACTAAAAATGGAATATTTCTAGTGCCCGAGAGACCATTTGTGTGTTTTCCTGATATGTTCCTTGTTGCCTTTTGGGCACTGCTATCCTGAATTATGCATTCATACTCCCTCCCTTTTATAGTCTTAGTACATTTAAATGTTTCCCAAATCAATACATTTTTCCCCTTTTTTTTTTTTTTTACCCACCAGAGTTATTGCTGGGCTCAGTGTCTGAACTATTTAACTGCTCCCAGTAACTTTTTTTTTCCCCTCTCTCCTTCTGCCTCTTCCTTCTTTTTTCCTATCTCTTCCTTTTGGATAGAGGGTGGAAGAGAGGGAGAAAGAGAGAAACAAGGAGAGACACCTGTAGCTTGCTTCACAATTCATGAAGTAAGTTTCTCTCTCTAGTTGGAGACCAGGAGCTTAAGTCAGGTTTTCACATACGGTAGCGTGTGTACTCTACTGGGTGCAACACCACAGGACCCCTATCAATAGATCATTGAGTCTTGTGTGTCTTTATAACTATTTATTTTTAAATTTTTATTATTATCTTTATTTATTTATTGGATAGAGATAGCCAGAAATTGAGAGGGGAGAAGGAGAGAGACAGAGAGACACCTGCAGCACTGCTTCAGCACTCCAGAGCTTTCCTTTTGCAGGTGGGGGCCGGGGGCTCGAACCCGGGTCCTTGTACATTGTCACGTGTGCCCTCAATTAGGTGTGCCACTACACAGCCCCTTTTTTTATAATTTTATATAAAAAAATTTTTTTTGGCTCCAGGGTTACTGCTGGGGCTCAGTGCCTGCACTATGAATCCAGTACTCCTGGAGGCTATTTTTCTCTCTTTTGCTTATCCTTGTTGTAGTTACTATTATTATTATTGTTATTGCTATCATTGTTGTATAGAACAGAGAGAAATTGAGAGAGGAGGGGAAGACAGAGAGAAGAGAAAGATAGACACCTGCAGACCTGCTTTACCACCTGTGAATTGACTCCCTGTAGGTGGGGAGCCAGGGGCTGGAGCTGGGATCCTTACTCCTGTCCTTACGTTTTGTGCCACGTGCGCTTAACCCGCTGCGCTACCGCCCTACCCCCGTGTATTTTTTTTTTAAAGCAGGAACACTTTCTCCCTCTCTCTCTCTCTCTCTCTCTCTCTCTCTCTCTCTCTCTCTCTCTTTCCCCTAATCTATTATCAGAGGAAGTTTTGACTTACAAGTGTTGTTGTAAATACACAGCTTTAAATCTCCCCACGATAAATGTCAGTACATCTGCCCCTTCATCAACTTGTCATCTTCCTCCACCATAGGATACTGGATCCCCCTCCTCTTTCAACCTCTCCTTCTTTCCTCCTCTTCTTTTTTTCCCCTTGAGACAGAGACACACAGAGACATGGAGAGAGGCAGAGGAGAGGCACCACAACACTTGCTATGTATAGTTCTCCCATGTGGCCGCTAGGGGGCTCAAACCCAGGTCCTCATATGTAGAAAGTGTGTACTCTACTGGGTAAACACTCTCTCAATCCCACATTTCTCCTCCATCCCGTGCCACCTGAATATATATATCTATAATATCTCTTAGCATTGAACCTTGGTGATGGTCATTGACCATTCATTTTCATTGGTGTGCAATGCTCCTTTGAATGAGTATGCCATTTATTTTTTTTTTCTGTCAGTAGATATTTGGGTCCCTTTTACAGTTATAAATAATGCTTTGGGGGGCCGGGCAGTAGAGAGGCAGGTTAAGTGCATATGGTGCAAAGTGCAAGGACTGGCACGAGGGTCTCGGTTCCAGCCCCCGGCTCCCCACCTGCAGGAAGATTGCTTCACAGGTGGTGAAGCCGGTCAGCAGGTGTCTAGCTCCCCCCCCCCCCCCCCCCCCGCCTTCCCCACCTCTATGGATTTCTCTGTTCTATCCAACAACAATGACAACAATAACAACAAGGGCAACAAAATGGGAAAAATGGCCTCCAGGAGCAGTGGATTTGTAGTGCATGCACTGAGCCCCAGCAATAACCCTGTAGGTAAATAAATAAATAGTGCCTTGGGTGGGGTAGACAGCATAATGGTTATGCTTAGAGACTCTCATGCCTGAGGCTCTGAAGTCCCAGGTTCAAAAATTAATTAAATTAATTAGTGCATAGAAAGTTAAACTAGTTAGGGCCAGGGGATAGCTCATCTGGTAGTGTGTGCTTCTTGCCGTATACTAGATCCTAGGTTCAAGCCCTGACACTACATGAGAGCACCAAGTCACTGGGGGAGGCTCCGTGGGTGATAGAGCAGTGCTGCGGTGTCTCTTCCTCTTAGTCCTCTCTGAAATAGAAAAGTGAACAAAATGGGTCTGGGAAAGCTACCCCCAACACACACACATTTAGAATAGTTGTCCACTCTAGGGAAAACTAAAATTACAGTAAAATTATAAAACCCTTCCTAACTTATACAAAGTAGTAACCAAGATGTGACTATTGACCTGCGATCTAACCAAAATTATATGTTACCTGAGTGAAGAAGGATGAGTGGTAGTTAGTGATGGTGGTCAGTGAAAAGGGAATAAATTCTCCACTTCCGAAAGTTGTTAGCCATTACCTAAATTAGACATATCCAAGAAATTGTAACATAAGCTAGTTTCTTGGAGATGTGAAAATGGCCAGAGCAAGACTCTATTGAGAATTTGAAGAAACTGCCCTTGGGGAGCTGGGAATTGGGATTAGTCAAGGTATAATCAGACTGTTATATTTCTCATGAGCCTTGTAGTATTATATTTGGGGGAGTGGGAAAAAAAGAATTATATACTTATTTTCACTTTGATAAATATAAGTAGAATAAAAAGAAACAACAACTGGAAGCCAGTGAATTAGCTCACTTGGGTAATAGACTGTTTTGACATGTGTGCAAGCCAGGTTAAAGTTTGGTCCCCATTGCATTGAAGAGAGCTTTGGTACCATCATTCTCTCTCTTTGCCTTTCTGTCTCTAGCTTAAAAAAATTTTTTTGAAGTGCTAGGAGAAAGCTAACCCAATAGAGCACACACTTGGAGTTACCCATGAACTTCAGATGAAGGGAGCACCATTGATGGCAGAGTGGTGCTGTGGTATGTCTCCTTTCTTTTCCTTTTTTAAAACATTATCATTACTTATTGAGTAGAGATAGCCAGAAATCAAGAGGAAAGGGGTGGTAGAGGGGGAGAGAGAGAAACACCTGCAGCACTGCTTGACTTCTTGCAAAGCTTTCCCTCTGCAGGTGGGGCAGGGGCTTGAACCTGGGTCCTTATGCATTGTAACCTGTGCTCAACCAGGTGAGCTACCACCTGGCCCCCGTATCTCCTTTTTTTCCCTCTCTTTCTTTATTTTTTAAGTATTTATTTTATTTTTGAGAGAGATTCAGAGAGAGAAAGACAGAGAGAGAAACGCCAGAGCACTGCTCAGCTCTGGTTCATGGTGTTGCGGGGGATTGAACCTGGGACTTCGGAGCCTCAGGCATGAGAGTCTCTTTGCATAACCATTATGCTATCTACCCCTGCCCTCTCTATCAAAAAGAAGAAAAAGTGAGGGGGGGAGGATATAAAAATTAGGCAAGGGAGACTGCTTCAGTGGTATCTCATGTGTGCAATTCATTCTCTGAAGGTATATGAAAAAAGTTTTAGGAAGATACTTTTTTTTTTGGTCCTGCTTACTAGCTCTATTTGGATATCAGGACCAGGAGAGGCATTGAAGCAATGTTATATTGCCTCCTGGGATTCGAATGCTGGACAAGTCTGCTTTAGCTCTTTGTCCTCTGAGTTACTATGTTTAGCTTTTAAAATGTCTAATATGTGTGGGTGTATCAATTTCCCAGAAGCTTACAAACTATTTTTCAGAAATGCTTCCCATCTAGTCAGGTAATTCATTTGAAATTAAGAGCCATCTGTTCTGGGTGTGTGTGTATGTGTGTGTGTGTCCCTCTAGAAAGAAAATAATTTAGATTTAGTCTCAAGAAATGATACTCTTAACCTTTGCTTTAAGTTATGTTTCCCAGATATGTTGGCAAAAATCCATTTCATTCTTTATTACAGAGCCTGGAACTTTAGTTCCAAACTCGGTGTTCTTGTGGAGAGATGGAGGCGTTGGAGGGAGTGGCAGGGTAGCATTAAACTACAAAATGCAGAATTATCTGTGTTGATAAGTGCAAGGGAGTGTGAGAGAATAACAGAGAAACTAGGTTGGAGTGTCCGGGCGAGTACCTTTGATCTCATCAGAGATCCGCAGGGCCTGTGGGTAATTAGCTGCTGAAAAGGCGAGAAAGAGCCTCCTGTGCAGAGGAAACAGCATGTGCAAAACTTATGTGGTCTCTAAGAGTCTTTTTTGGACAAATCCAGTTTGGCATGCTTGTGAGTGGTTCAGTGAAACCTGCAGAGGAGGAAGCCACAGAATGAGGGGTGGACAGAAAAGAGGAGGAAATTGACAGGGTTGTTTCCCAGGAGTGAAAGAGAAAATAGTGTGTTGAGAAGGACGGAGGGAGGAGGATCAATTCTGTGGTACAGTTTGGGAAAGACTAAGACCGTGGCACCTCCAGTGAGGGCAGAGAGCTGCATGGGTGCAGTGGATGGAGGAGGGGGCTGACGACAGGGTGGGGGTGATCTGTGAGCTCAGCTCTCAGGTTCAGGTTCAGGCCTAGTCATTGAGTGTGAATTTGTGTGTATATGTTATGCATATTTGTCAGCAGGTAGAGACTGTTGAATGCTGGGACTTATATATATATTTACTTTATTTTGTTTATTTATTTGCCTCCAGGGATTCGGTGCCTACACTATGAATCCACTACTCCTGCAGGTTATTTTTTCCCTTTTATTTTTCCCTTGTTGTTTATCATTCTTGTTATTGCTGTTGTTGTTGTTGGATAGGAGAGAAATCGAGAGAGGAGGGCAAGACAGAGAATGGGAGAGAAAGATAGACACCTGCAGACCTGCTTCACCACTTGTGAAGCCACCTTCCTGCAGATGGGGAGCCGGGGCGGGCAGTGGGGGGCTTGAACCGGGATCCTCGCTCATGTCCTTGTGCTTCGCACCATGTGCACTTAATCCACTGCGCCACTGGCCAGCCCCCTCCCCTCCTCTCCCCTCCCCTTTCCCCCTCTCCTCTCTTCCCCTCCCTCTTTTACCAGAACACTGATCAGCTCTGGCTTATGGTGTTGTGGGGGATTGAACCTGGTACTTTGGAGTCTCAGGGATGACAATCTCTTTGCATAACCATTATGCTATCTGCCCCCGCCTAAATGCTGGAATTTCAAGTGTTGTGGATTTGAAGTAGAGCTGCTAGGTCTTGAGATGGGCCATAGGTGGGAATTTTTTTAGAAAAAAAAAATTTATTTATAAAATGGAAATGTTGAGAACACCATAGGACAAGATGTACAATTTCCACACAATTCTCACCACCAGAACTCTGTATCCCATCCCTTCCCTTGAAAGCTTTCCTATTCTTCACATAGGTGGGATTTGAATAGTAGTTCAGGGCAAGAGATGAGGCATCCAGGCAAGAGAGAGCTCAGGAGCTGTTTCCTAAGGAGCTTTATTTCAGAAATGAAGTTAACTTGCCAATGTAGGAAAAATCATTGCCTCAGTGAAGATGTAACTTCACTGATGACTAAATTTTACTGATTTGAAGGGAACCCAAGCATGTTTGATTAGTACTTGACAGTGATATTGTCAACTGGAAAAAAAAAAAATCAAGGAAGTTGTGACAACTAAAACACTGGTTAGAATCACTTACCTGGCATTTGGTGTCATGGGTTGTTATGTTGAGATACCCAGGAATGTGGTGCCCTTGGGAGCCGTTTGTCTGGGATAAGTGTCAGGGGGCATCTTATTTGGCATCAGATAATTTGGCTTGATCAGACTTCACTTCTTAAATCCATCAATATAAATAGTCTTTTGTTGTAGATAATTTTATCAGGATCCAAAAAAAAGTAATGTATTTATAGAAAAAAAATCTAGGTAAAGTATGTCAATGAATTATAAAACTTGACTGATTATGTTGGAAGATTGTATAAAACATTTGTAGCAGTTTAAAAATAAAATATTTAAATTTTTTTAAAAAACCTGGGAAGCTTGGCTTTCTGAGTCTTTGAGCCAGTTTAAAAGGGTTAATAACTGTGACCCAGTGTTTGGATGTGTGCATGTTTTAATAAGGAAATGAGGGGGGCTGGGTGGTGGTGCACCCGGTTCAGCGCGCATGTTATAATATACTAGTAACTGAGTTCAAGCCCCCAGCCCCACCACCTGCAGGGGGAAAGCTTCACAAGTGGTGTGGCAATGTTGTAGGTGTCTCTCTGTCTTTCTCCCTCTTTTTTTTTTTTTAATATTTATTTATTTTCTTTTTGTTGCCCTTGATTTTTTTTTTATTGTTGTTGTAGTTATTATTGTTGATGTTGTCATTGTTGGATAGGACAGAGAGAAATGGACAGAGGAGGGGAAGACAGAGAGGAGCAGAGAAAGATAGACACCTACAGACCTGCTTCACTACCTGTGAAGCGACTCCCCAGCAGGTGGGGAGCTGGGGGCTGGAACCGGGATCCTTACGCTGGTCCTTGCGCTTTGCTCTCTCTCCCTCTTTATCACCCCCTTTCCTCTTGATTTCTGGCTGTTTATATCCAATAAATAAAGATAATTTTAAAAAATTTAAAAAAAAAAGGAGATGAGGTAGTATTCTCAAAATGGGATGGGCCTAGTGATGAGAAGTTTGGTAGCACTTGATACTAACCGAGCTATCTATGTCCTAGCCTTGTGTCAAAGGCTTGTGATGTGTTGTGATAGCTGGGTTCCAGAAGTGCAATATTAAAACAAAAGCCATGAGCCTTTTAAGCCCAGTGTGTAAAGTTACATTCTGAGTTATAACTCAGAGGCACAACTGGATAGTGGTAACTATAACTACATAAGATATTGTGACTTTATTGACTGTTAAAAAACAACAACAACAAAAAAGAAAAGTTTGGAAAGAACTTTTTTTTCCCTTGAGAAGCAGTATTCATATGATATACACACGTCATTCTGCAGGCAGGCAGGCATGTCAGCCTCAGACAGAGGGTTAGATATTTTATCTACCTTAGAAGCATCACCAATCAAAGTGGCTCTAGATTGTAGTAAGTTGCTGTTTTGTTATGTTAAAAATAGATGTAAATTTTAAGCAGACCATTAAGACTGTTTTCAGAATATATACCTCACGATCTTCCTACCAAGAGTTTAGTCACAGTAACATTTGAGTGGGGAGACTTGATTTTAGTAACTTGATACTCAGTGTGTGTGTTTGTGTATGTGTGGATGTTCCTGTATGCCTGTTTTTGTATTAACTTGTAAGTCATTTCAGATTATTTTTACCCCCCTCCCACCTTTTAACTTCAGGTAGAGACAAGTAGAGAGAAGGACACAGCACCACTCCACCGCTCATAGTACTCAGCTCACCCTGGTACCATGCATGGTACTGGGGGCTCAGACCCAGTCCTTGTACATAGTAAGGGGTGAGCTTTAAAGGCTGTGCTATTTCCTGGTCACTTTACTACATTTTAATTTATATAAAAAATTCTACTACCTTTTCTTATGCTTTGTTCCCCTCTGGTAGCCTTAGTTCTGGGGTCAGTGTTTACTGGTTTATCTTTTTTTTTTTTTGATTTACAAATCAAAACTGTTTTATTAGGAGCCAGGAGTAATCTCATCCAGTAAGATACATGCCTTACCATGCACAATGCCTTGGGTTTGAGCCCTGGTACTGGGAGCAAGCACCATGTACAGTACTGTAAAACCTGGCCTTTTTTTTTTTTTTAATTTATTTTTTATTTAAGAAAGGATAAATTAACAAAACCATAGGGTAGGAGGGGTACAACTCCACACAATTCCCACCACCCAATCTCCATATCCCATCCCCTCCCCTGATAGCTTTTCCATTCTCTATCCCTCTGGGAGCATGGACCCAGGGTCGTTGTGGGTTGCAGAAGGTGGAAGGTCTGGCTTCTGTAATTGCTTCCCCGCTGGACATGGGTGTTGACTGGTCGGTCCATACTCCCAGTCTGCCTCTCTCTATTAGGGTGGGTCTCTGGGGAAGCGGAGCTCCAGGACACATTGGTGGGGTCTTCAATTCAGGGAAGCCTGGCCGGCATCCTGATGGCATCTGGAACCTGGTGGCTGAAAAGAGAGTTAACATACAAAGCCAAACAAATTGTTGAGCAATCATGGATGCAAAGGAGAGGAATAGTGGAGAGGAAGTGTTAGGGGGGTACTCACTGCAAACTCTAGTGTACTTCTGCTTTCAGGTATATATTTTGCACTAGTTTATGGATACGCGTGAACATATGCTCTCTCTCACAGAACCTGGTCTATATCTAGGTTTGGGGACTTTCTTAGAAAGTGAACCACCTGGGATGGAATTAGAGAATACTATGAAAGGAAAGGTCTCACCCCAGTAATGAAGCTGAAGGGTTGTCATTCCACACGTGAAGTTTCTGGACACAGTCTGAGCTGAAACATGTTGAGGTGGCAATTGTTGCCTTGATTAGGTTGTGATCGGCAGATGCAATATTATTTGTTATGGATTGGGAGAGGCATATGGGAAAGTGGGCCCTATCCTAAGGTTCTAGGACTGGGGGAAATATAGGCTCTATAGTGTAGATGTGAGGTTCCTGCTGTCTTAGGGTTCAAAAAGACAATGGATAGTTAATGTTATCATCACATTATTTGGTAATTGGGTTAACTTTGAAAAGTCCTTTTGTTAGGGTTTGCTGTATAGTACCTAGTATCTTGTATGTAGCTGTGCCATTGGTTGCTTCTGATCTACTTGGTATAGGCTTTTGAGAGAGTCCACTTCTCAAATACACAGCCTATATATTAAAAAGACTCAGTCTGTGTTTTAAAAACTTCGAGACATACAATTAATTTTCCCCCTCTCATATTAATTAACTAGTGATTTATATGACTGCACTTTACTAGGAGTGTACTTAAACACCATTCCCACCACCAAAAGACTGTGTCCCATCCCACCCCACCCCCACCGGCCCAGGAAGCTGCATGTCTACCCCTCACCACAGGGTTTTTGCTTTGGTGCCCTATGGTTTATCTTTTTTTTTGTCACCACCAGGATTATTGCTGGGACTTGGTGCCACTACAAATCCACTGCTCGTGGCAGCCATTTATTTATTTATTTATTTATTTATTTCCTTCCTTTCTTCTTTCCCTCCTTACTTTTTTTTTTCTTCTTTTTTTCATCCTGTTTTATTTGATAGGACAGAGAGGAATTGAGAGGGCAGGAGAAGATAGAGGGGAAGAGAGAAAAAGACATTGGCAAACTTGCTTCACTGCTTGTGAAGTGTCCTTTTTGCAGGTGGGGAGTGGGGGCTCAAACCCTGGCCCTTGTGCATGATAATATGTGCACTCACCCAGGCATGCCACCACTTGGCCCCTACTGGTTTATCTTTTATTCCAGTTTGTCCATCAGTTTTATATACTTGTATTGCACTCATGGGTGAAATCACGCAGGGCTGACTGCTAGACAAATGTAGCACATGTGGTGGCTGTGAGCGAGACACAGTAGCTGAAGCACTGGATTTAAATGCAGAAGGTTCTGAGCTCAGTCTCTGGCATCATGTGTGCCAGAGTGATTGCTGGGTTCAGGCATTTTTAACCTAGCATGACAAAATGTATCATAGGCTCATAATTTACAATAATCCCTTATTTGGGGAAAAATTTGTAGGAAAGATAACTATTGTAAGTCTGAACCAACTATCTTCCCTCCCATTGCAAAGCCATCTTTTAAATGCTTATTTTATTTATTTACTTATTTATTTTTAACAGAGCGTTGCTCAGCTCTGGCTTATGGTGGTGGGGGTATTGAATTTGGGACTTTGGAGCCTCAGGCATGAGAGTCTGTTTGCATAACCATTATGCTATCTACCCTCCCACAGAGCACCCCCCCCAAGCCATTTTGCAACCTGGAACCTGTTTTTAAAGATTTGACGCTTCTTTGATTCCTGTTGGTATATCCAGTTGGATGGTAGTGTAGTTTACAGGTAATTTCTGCCTCCACAGGACTGTCCTGTGGTCTTGTCAGCGTTTCCATCTTATGTGATATTATATTATTTAATATAATAAAATATTATTATATTTCATATCACTGTCAGTGACTGTGATATGGGACATTTTGATGTTAGTATGTATGTGTTAGTACGGCCTTGATTGAATGGCAGGAGAATGGAGACCTTGGAGAAGTTCATGCAGCAGGTGTTTGCTGTGTGCTTTTACATGACTCTTCCAGGACTGAGCAAAAACAAAGACCTGCCCTCAGGGAACGTATTCTACTCTGGTAATTAATCTGATGTGACTTTACTGAAATAGTTGCCTTAGTAATTAACCTAGAGTAGCTAGTAATTACTACAGTAGTAATTAATCTAGGACTAGAATTCTCAACTGTATGTGGCAACGTGTTAAGTCTGTCAGCCCAGACAGGCACATTTGGAATGTATTTCATTAAAATGTGTGTGTGTGTGTGTGTGTGTGTGTGTTATCTGAAGTCAGCTTTTGTTGTCTTTGCCTTTGAGCCACATGTCCTAGATCTTTTTTTGTTTATTTATTTACTTTAGAGATTTCTTTCTTTTTTTTTTTCTTTCTTTTTTTTGCCTCCAGGGTTGTCACTGGGGCTCAGTGCCTGCAATGCGAATCCATTGCGCCTGGAGGCCGTTTTTTCCCATTTTGTTGCCCTTATTGTTGCACTTGTTGTAGTTATTATTATTGTTGTCATAGCTATTGTTGTTGGATAGGACAGAGAGAAATCGAAAGAGGAGGGGAAGACACAGAGGAGGAGATAAAGACAGACACCTGCAGACCTGCTTCACCACTTTAGGGGCTCAAACCAGGATCCTTTAGCCGGCCCTTGTGCTTTGTGCCATGTGCCCTTAACCCGCTGTGCTACCGCCCAGCTCCCTAGAGATTTATTTTATATGAGGCAGAGTTTTATATGACAGAAGGTGTGTGTGTGTGTGTGTGTGTGTGTGTGTGAGAGAGAGAGAGAGAGAGAGAGAGAGATGCCAGAGCACCAGGTTGTGCTGAACTAGAAGCCTCAGGCAGTCATGATCTGCGTTCCCCCCAGCTGATTCTTCCTGGCTGCCTGTCAGGTTCTTGTCTGCTTTAAGCTACATTATCTGTAAACTCTGTGGTGAGGCCAGGAGATTGAAGTAAGTAAAGTCTTCCTGGCTCCTTTTGTTCAGCAATAGCTGAGACAGTGGAGTTCCTGTAAGCATAGCTTGGCTTGGGGTCCTTTGGACTCGGCCCTGAACCTCTGAGTATGGACATTGTCTTCTTGGTGATTTAGTCCTACTAAGTTTAAAGAACTGTTGGCACAGCTGGTTTCTGCTTTTGCTTCCCAGCCACCCCTGCTCCCCTTTCCTTCGATAGGTGACTAGAGTGAATGGGACTTGTTTTCCTCTTTAAAAATAATCTCATTGTGACATCTGTATGAGTAGATGGATGTTAACTGAATCTCTTGTGGTAATCATTTCACAATATATGTAAATCCCACCATCATGCTGTATATTTTACACTTGTACAACATCATATGTCAGTTATTTCGCAATAAAACTGGGAAGGAAAATGACCTTAGCAGTTGTGGGTTCAAGGCTTCTGGTGGAGGATGGTCCTCTCCCCGCCCGCACCCCCCCCCCCCCAGTCACTGTTGGGACTTCTGTTGCCCTGCTTTTGCAGTCATGCACAGCACATGCTGGAGGTGTGGTTTGGAGCTCACCACTGCACATTTCCCTTTGTTTTGCAGATCCAGAGCCCAACTGGCTTGAGGGAGAAGAGGGGGGTACTTTTACTCTGTCTTCACTTGACTGAGTTTAGCCTTTATTTATTTATTTATTTAAGTTTTTATTTATAAAATGGAAACACTGACAAGACCATAGGATAAGAGGGGTGCAATTCCACACAATTCTCACACTGGAACTCCATATCCCATCCCTTCCCCTGATAGCTTTCCTATTCTTTAACCCTCTGGGAGTATGGACCCAAGGTCATTGTGGGATGCAAAAGGTGGAAGGTCTGGCTTCTGTAATTGCTTCCCTGCTGAACATGGGCATTGACAGGTCGATCTATACTCTCAGACTGTCTCTCTCTTTCCCTAGTGGGGCAGGGGTCTGGGGAAGTGGGGCTCTAGGACACATGGTGGGGTCGTCTGCCCTGGGGAGTCCGGTTTCCAACTATGACACCATCTCCCCAGACAATAACTTGGGCCCACCTACATGTTAAATGTCAAGCTCAGTCAAAAACTAGTTGGGTCATGGGCCCCTTGGAATATACCTAAAATAGACCTACGAGCTTTTTCTAAGATGGAGACCCCAAATCTCCATTCGCAATATTCTTGCCTTTAGGTTCATGATTAGTCAACAATTTGCTCTGCTTTCTGTCTTTTTAAAAAAATATTTTATTTATTTATTTATTTATTAATGAGAAACATAGGAGGAAAGAGAAAGATCCAGGCATCACCCTGTACATGTGCTGCCAGGGATTGAACTCAGGACCTCATGCTTGAGAGTCCGATGCTTTATCCACTGCGCCACCTCCCAGACCACTTTGCTTTCTATCTTAACTCTTTTTCAGCCACCAGGTTCCAGATGCTACCATGATGCCAACCAGACTCCCCATCGATCTGATCTGGGGCCCACAGTCAGCACAGGAGCCTCTGTAACCTCTGCATCCCTGTAGGTCTGAGCTCACATTCTGTGGTCACGGCTAGGAACATTCCAGGCTGCGCCAATTTCAGGACCCATCATTCTCGGGTGATAGGCAGAGTATGCTATCCAACCCCCCTTCAGAGAAGGAAACATTCCCTGCCATTGTGGATTCACATTGAGGGCCAGGTCTGATAGGGGCCCACAGTGGGGTCCATTATGTTGTTCCTGATGGAGATGACCAGTCACAGTGGTGAGAGGGATCTGTTAGAGGTCTAGGCCCATCATGTCTGTGTGGGAATCCCAGGACTCCCTGACTAGGGCCCCAGGTGATGGGGTGGCCTGGTAGTGACTAAAGAGTCCCCATTAAAGTATGCCAGTCTCTTGCCCTTATTCAGCTTTTGTAGTCCTTACTTTGTCTGACAAGGTTAGCTTTGGAGTGGTTATGGGACATGTAATAGAAGGTAGGTGAGGAGGGTGTCTGAGTCTAAGTAGAAACTATTTCATTAGGTACTTTATGGTGTCTTTTTAGGTTTTTCTGCTTGCTTGCTACATTTATTGACTCACTGCAAACTACTGTGCACTTTTGCTTTAAGGTATATGTTTTCCCCCAACTTCTGGATATATGTACTTATGCCCCATCTCATGGACCTTGGTCTATGAGGTAGGAAAGGTCTCACCAGAGTAATGAAGCTGGTGGATTAACATTCCATGCCTGATATCCTTTGAACGCAGTCGAAGTGAAACATGCTGAGGTGATACTGGTTGCATTGATTAGGTTGGGTCAGCAGGTGTAGTATCAGTTGGTATAAATTGGGAGAAGCATGCAGTAAAATGAGCCTTGCCCTAGAGGTTTCAGGATGGGGAGAAATACGGGCTTTATAGAGAAAGGGGAAGGCTCCTGCTGTCTTAGGGTTTAAGAAGACAATAGGTAGTTATAACTATAACCAAATCATTTGGCAATTGGGTTAACTTTGAAAATACCATTGTTAGGATTTGTTATAGCATATCTGACCTTGCCATAATTTATATTCTTTTGTGCTATTTACTTATAGCTGTATCTTATAAAGGAACACCACCAGTTGCTTTTGTTCTCCCTGATCCAAGAGGGTTCCTCATTCATTGCTCAGGATCTAGTATGTGCTTGTCCCTTCTGTAGTGGGCTCCAGCCTACATTCGATTTGCTGCTCTCCTCCTTGGCTCTCCCAGACCCTCACTGTGTCCTCTCACAGATACTGACCTGCAAATCCTGCCCTCACTTTACACTCCCAGCGCTCAAGCCGCTGCTTTGCAGAGAGAAAGTCAGGAGTTGTAGGCATGCTGCCATCTTGGCTTCACCCCTGCCCCCCCCTTTTTAAAATAATTTTATTGGGGTGGAGTTAGTGGTTTACAGTGCAGTTGTGTACACACACACACACACACACACACACACATACACACACCTATCTTCTCATAATAGGTGTCTGCAAAAATGCTCCCCCCCCCCAGTTTAGGTCACAGCCAATCTCCAACCTTTTCTTCCCCAGAGTCCTTTGCTTGGACTTGAAGGAATCATGTTAATGAGATAAACCAAAAAGAGAATGATAAATTTATCCCGCTTATAAGGATCCATCCACACATACTGGAATGGTCTTCTGGTTCTCTCTCTCTTTTAAATAAATAAGTGAATTTAAAAGAAAAAGGAATTAAAATTTGACTGGAAAATACTTCCAGTGGTTTTTTTTTTTCTTTCCTTTTTCTTTTTCTTTATTTATTTATTGGGGAATTAATGTTTTATATTCAACAGTACCAGTGGTTTTTTTGAGGTGCAATGTAGTTTTGTTTTTCATAATGAAGAACTGGAATGCTCAAAGTTATTTTGACTTGTGCCAGCTAGCGTGGGGGTGCCTCTTCTTGGGTGTGTACTCTCTGGGTTGGAGAGAACATGACCGGAGCCAGCCGGGGCTGTTACTCACTCAGTGATGCGAGAGAGGTGACTCAGGAACAGAGCTGGTGGTGGCAAGGCGATTCAGTTCTTTATTGATCAGAGAGCCAAGGCATTTAAGAGTTGGACCCGGAAGTGGCAAGTTGGAAACGGAAATGGCTTGACATGGTTTGGAAAGGGGCGGAGAAAGGCAAAAGGGACTGGGAAAGGTAGGAACTTCCTTAGCAACCGTTGTGAGGGTTTTAACTGGTAGGATTGATAATACCCTGCAGGCAGGGAGGGTCTTGAGGGTAGAAAGAAGATAGGTCAAAGGAATGGAATGGATGGGGATCTTTCAGGCAAAACAATGATTATGTAGATAATAAGGGAGCAGGCCATAGTATCAGGAATGCAGAGTGCTTTCTGAGGCAGGGAGTCTGATAAGACAGGGCAAACCTTAGGGGGTTGTGTCCCTCCTTGCTTGACCTCTCAGTAGAGACAGAGAGAGACTGACAGGATGGATGTCCCCTCAAGTCAAGCCCTGCCAAGCTCAACCACATCCTCATAATTTCCCTACAGACTTGATTTTTCTTTTTTATATTTTATTTAGTTTACTGATGAAGAAGATAGGGAGAGAGAGAGAGATAGAGGGAAGGAGGGAGGGAGGGAGGAAGGGAGGAAGGGAGGGAGAGAGAGAGAGAGAGAGAGAGAGAGAACCAGATATCACTCAGACACATTTGCTGCCAGGGTTTAAACTTGGAACCTCATGCTTGAGAGTCCAATGCTTTATCCACTGCGCCACCTCCCGGACTACTGACTTGGTTTTTCTAACATGCTCTCAATTACATTTCATTTGTTCTTGGGGAAGTGAATAGGACTATTTGGAGCTAGAAAAGAAAGGAGTCTTGTACCTGTATGACCTTGGACCTTCTGTTGTAGAAAGCAGTACTGTCTAGTACAAATTGATCCAACTGTAAAAAATTGAATCTGAAGGACTGGGGCCATGCTTACTTAAGACTAGCTTGTCCTGCCCTACTTGTTATTATGTAATGCTGGAAGTTGTATGGTGCTGCCTAACATTTGAAGATTGAAGCAATGGAGAGACTTTGGAGCAGGTGTCTGAAATTGGGTTCCAGCCTTTCAGATTCAGTTGATGCTGTGTGACCCAAAACACTCACCCAGCTTCCTCAGACTTTAGATTTCTCACCTATTAAGTGAAGAGACCAAACTGTCTAATTTGAATGATTCCCTGTGCCTCTAAAAGGTCCGCAGTTCTTTTTGTGTCTAGCCTTCCTCTGAATACAGTTTTTTCTTTTTCCCCTTCCCCTCCCCTTCCCTGTCCTTCTCCTTCTTCATTTATATATAAATTCAAGTCTTTCCATGGAAGGTAAACATACCTCCTCAGTGGTATGTGAAATGGATTGAGAATTTCTGCCATTTCAAGACCTGCTTCAGTACAGAATTTTCTTTCAAGTCTGGTTTAAGTTCCAAATACCTGTGAAGGGGCAGGGGTAGATAGCATAATGGTTATGCAAAGAGACTCTCATGCCTGAGGCTCCAAAGTCTCAGGTTCAATCCCCTGCACCACCATAAGCCAGAGCTGAGCAGTGCTCTGGTGTTTCTCTCTCTCTCTCTCTCTCTGTCTCTCTCTCTCTGCACCTCTCTCAAAAATAAAATAAAAGAAAAAGAAAGGGTTGGGGTAGATAACATAATGGTTTCTTCTTTCTGTTTGCCCTTCTTCCGTAGCCAGTCAACAGCATCAGGTTGAGTCTGATGTAAAGTTTCGAGACCTCCTTTGAATCTGGAGAGGTGGCAGTCGTTGACTATGTGGGTCACAGTCTGTCTGGGGCCGCAGGGGCAGTTCGGGTCGTCTCTGGCTCCCCAGCGATGGAACATAGCGGCGCACCGGCCATGGCCTGTTCGATAGTGATTGAGGAGGGTCCAATCATAACGTGCTAGGTCAAAGCCAGGTTGACGCTTGCAGGGGTCTGTGATGAGGTGTTTGTTCTTTACCTCAGCTGACTGCCAGCTCTGTTTCCAAGAATCTGAAACAGAGAAGTTCAGTGTAGGCGTAGGGGACCAGATTGGGTGGCGAGACGTCAAGCGTTGGACAGGGTGGGCGAAGATGTCCGCGTATATTGGCAGGTCCGGTCGAGTGTAGACGCGGGAAATGAACTTAGATGATGCCGCATCCCGACGAATATCTGGCGGGGCGATGTTGCTGAGAACTGGCAGCCATGGGACCGGGGTGGAAGGGATGGTTCCAGAAATTATCCTCATGGAGGAATATAATTTGGAATCGACCAAGTGGACATGGGGGCTACGGAACCATACTGGGGCACAGTATTCTGCAGTGGAATAGCATAATGCCAGAGAGGATGATCGTAGTGTGGAAGCGCTCGCGCCCCATGAGGAGCTGGCCAGTCTTGCAATGATGTTATTCCTCGCGCCCACCTTTGCTGCAGTTTTTATGAGATGTTTGTGAAATGACAGAGTGCGATCGAGAGTAACACCAAGATAGACTGGCTGGGCTTCATGCCGGATTCTTGTATCGCCAAGCTGCACATTAAGCTCACGCAAGGCTGAGGCATGGTGTAGATGGAAAACAGATGATACCGTTTTTGCAGTGCTAGGAATTAGTCACCATTTTTTACAGTAATCAGATATCAGAGACATGTCTTTCGTGAGTGTTTCCTCGAGGATGTCAAACTTGGATGCCTGAGTTGCACAGCAGATGTCATCGGCGTAGATGAACTTCCTTGAAGAAGTTTCTGGGAGGTCATTGATGTAAATATTAAATAGCGTAGGAGCCAGAACAGAGCCCTGGGGGAGGCCACTTGAGACAAGTCTCCATCTGCTAGACTTGTCACCCAGATGTACCTGGAATCTTCTAACTACTAACTAAACTACTAAACTACTAAAGCAGTATGATGAGTCGGGCGACCCAGATGTGGCTGACCATCTCATTGCCTCCCTGGATGCAGCACGCCAAGCCCGCTGGCAACAACTCACGGAAAGTCTGAACTTCACCCACTCAAGTAGGAAGGCCTGGAAGCTTCTTCACAGACTGGGTGCCGGTAGCCAACCCCCTCCCGTCTCCCATCCTCCCGTATCTCCAAACTCAGTGGCCAGTCACCTAACTCAAGTTGGACGTGCTAAGATCGACCCAGTCTGGAAAAGAGAAATTTCCCATGAGTGGTCATCCCACTTCCGGTTATCTTGTCCATCTCCAAAAATCTCTCCCTTTACACTGTCTGAACTGGAAGACCCTTTGAAGAGGGTTAAACCGGGAACAGCTGCTGGCTATCATAACATCACCCCAGAACTCATTCTTAACCTGGGCCCCGCGGCAAAGAAGTGGCTCACTACATTCCTGTCCCACATCTTGGAATCCGAATCTATGCCCAAAATTTGGCGTCGTGGGAAGGTAATAGCAGTTTTGAAACCAAAGAAAGACCCAACACTGGCCGCCAGCTATAGACCAATTTTTCTCCTCTCCGTGTGTTACAAACTCCTTGAGAGGCTGCTTCTGTCATGTATTTCTCATTTTACAGAGCATAATGGTTATGCAAAGAGACTCTCATGCCTGAGGCTTTGAAGTCTCAGGTTCAATCCCCTGCACCACAATAAGCCAGAGCTGTGCAGTATTCTGGTATTCCTCTCTGTCTTTCTCTCTCTGCATCTCTCTCAAAAATAAAATAAATAAAATACTTAAAAAATAAGTAAAATCTTAAAAAAAAAACTATTAAAAAAAGAAAGAAAAAGAAAAAGAAATCCCCCACACCTATGGACATCTAATCTTTGACAAAGGTGCCCAGACTATTACATGGGGAAAGCAGAGTCTCTTCAACAAATGGTGTTGGAAACAATGGGTTGAAACATGCAGAAGAATGAAACTGAACCAAATACAAAAGTAAATTCCAAGTGGATCAAGGACTTGGATGTTAGATCACAAACTATCAAATAGTTAGAGGAAAATATTGGCAGAACTCTTTTCCGCATAAATTTTAAAGACATTTTCAATGAAACGAATCCAATTACAAAGAAGACTAAGGCAAGTATAAACCTATGGGACTACATCAAATTAAAAAGCTTCTTCACAGCAAAAGAAACCACTACCCAAACCAAGAGACCCCTCACAGAATGGGAGAAGATCTTTACATGCCATACATCAGATAAGAGTTTAATAACCAACATATATAAAGAACTTGCCAGACTCAACAATAAGACAACAAATAACCCCATCCAAAAATTTGGGGGAGGACATGGACAGAATATTCACCACAGAAGAGATCCAAAAGGCTGAGAAACACATGAAAAAATGCTCCAAGTCTCTGATTGTCAGAGAAATGCAAATCAAGACAACAATGAGATATCACTTCACTCCTGTGAGAATGTCATACATCAGAAAAGGTAGCAGCAGCAAATGCTGGAGAGGGTGTGGGGTCAAAGGAACCCTCCTGCACTGCTAGTGGGAATGTCAATTGGTCCAACCTCCCTCTGTGGAGAACAGTCTGGAGAACTCTCAGAAGGCTAGAAATGGACCTACCCTATGATCCTGCAATTCCTCTCCTGAGGATATATCCTAAGGAACCCAACACATCCATCCAAAAAGATCTGTGTACACATATGTTCTTGGCAGCAAAATTTGTAATAGCCAAAACCTGGAAGCAACCCAAGTGTCCAACAACAGATGAGTGGCTGAGCAAGTTGTGGTATATATACACAATGGAATATTACTCAGCTGTAAAAAATGGTGACTTCACCATTTTCAGCTAATCTTGGATGGACCTTGAAAAAATCATGTTGAGTGAAATAAGTCAGAAACAGAAGGATGAATATGGGCTGAGAATTTTCTTTGGGACAGAAATAAGGATTTTTTTTTTTAAGAGAATGAAATTCTAGTAGAATAGTATCTATGATCTATGTTCTGGAAGGAAGCTTTAAAAAAAAATGTCTAGGGAGCCAGACCAGGTGATGGTGTACCTGGCTGAATGCACACATTATACATTATAGGACCTAGGTTCAAGCCCCCAGCTCCCACTTGCATTGGGGAAGCTTCATGAGATGGTAAGTAGTGCTGCAGGTGTTTTTCCTTTCTGTCTTCCTTTCTATCTCTGCCTTCTCTCTCAAGCACTCTCTGTCCTGTCCAATAAAATGAAGGGAAAAAATTTATTTGTGGGGCCAGGTAGAGGCTCATTTGGTTGAGCAGACATGTTGCAATGCTCAAGGACCCAGGTTCAAGCCCCAAGTCCCCTCCTGCACAGGGAAGCTTCACAAGCAGTGAAGCAGGGCTGCACATGTCTCTTTATCTCCTCCTCCCCACTTAATTTCTGTCTTTATACAATAAATAAATTTTTTTTTTGCCTTGAAGGCTATCACTGGGGCTTGCACCACAAGTCCTCTGCTTCTGAAAGCTATTTTTTTCCCTTTTGTTGCCCTTGTTGTTTTTCATTGTTGTTGTAGTTATTATTGATGTTGTTATTGTTGTATAGGACAGAGAGAAATGGAGAGAGGAGGGGAAGACAGAGAGGGGGAGAGAAAGATAGACACCTGCAGACCTGCTTCACCGCCTGTGAAGTGTCCCCCTGCAGGTGGGGAGCCAGGGGCTCAAACCGGGATCCTTAAGCTGGTCCTTGTGCTTTGTGCTTAACCCGCTGTGCTACCGCCTGACCCCCCTAAATTAAATATTTTTTTATATTTATTTAAGAAAGGAGACAGTAACAAAACCATAGGATAGGAGGGGTACAACTTAAATATTTTTTAAAAGTTTATTTGTATATCAAGTTTCTGAATCTGCAGGTGTTTAATAGATCATTAAAATGATGCCATTCAACTTTTGATGCATAAGATGTGAAAAGTGGAATGCTTTCTATAACTTTTCTTTCAGGGCTCATTGCATCTACTGTTAGAAGGGAGTGGCTGTGAATAACTGGTTCAGGAATGTGGGACTGTGCCTTCAGAATCTGAACCCTGGCCCTGGGTGGCCTTTGGGCTCCACTGTGCTTGTTGGCTGGGAGAGATGTTGGTCAGAGTAGCGGCCGGAAGGCTCCTCGATTGTTTTATGATGAATGCGTTTATCATAGGAGACAGCTTGTTTTTTTTAAACAGGCATAAAAAACATCATTTGCTCAGAGGAAATTAATTCATATACAAACATCATAGCCTGCTCCTTGGTGATCTGTATTGTTTATCTGGAGGTAGCTGGTGTATTGAAGAACTTAGTTCTAAGATATTTGAGAAGCTAAGAGTTCCGCCTCTCTGCTGAAAGCTCATGGGGTGGGGAGTTCTTGGCCTGCTCTGCTGTTATGAGGATTCCCTTCACATTTGAAGAAGATTCTTTTCAAAAAAAATTCATTTATTTTTATTTTTTTAAAAAATGTTCATCTTTATTTATTTGATAGAGACAGAAATTGAGAAGAAGGGGGAGAGAGAGAAGGAGACAGAGAGACACCTGCAGCCCTGCTTCACCACTTGTGAAGCTTTCCTCCTGCAGGTGGGGACTCGGGGCTGGAACCTGGGCTCTTGCACACTGTAACGTGCACTCAACCAAGTGAAGCAGCACCTGGCCCCAATTTAGTTTATTTTTATTGTGTGGATGTTTCACAAGGCTTTCTTTTCTCCTCTTAGATAGAGACAGAGAGATAGAGAGAGAGAGAGTAGGGCTGGGGAGATAGTATTAGGGTTATGCAAAAAGACTCTTATGCCTGAAGCTCTGAGGCCTTAGGTTCAACCACCATAATAAGCCGGATGGTAAAATAAATAAGTAAATAAATAAACTGAAGGTAGAGAGTGAAGGAGACCAAAGCACTGAAGCTTCTTTTTTTTTTTTTTTAAGTTTTATTTATAAAATGGAAATATTGACAAGACGATGGGATAAGAGGAGTACATTTCCTAGAATTCCATACCCCATCCCATCCACTGATAGCTTCCCTATTCTTTATCCCTCTGTGAGTATGGACCCAGGATGATTGTGGGGTGCAGAAGGTGGAAGGTCTGGCTTCTAATTACAGCTTTTTTTTTTTTTAGAATTTATTTATTTGTTTATTTATTTATGAGAAAGATAAGAGGTGAAAGAACCAGACATCACTCTGGTACATGTGCTGTCGGGGATCGAACTCAGGACCTCATGCTTGAGAATCCAATGCTTTATCCACTGCGCACCTCCCAGACCATTAATTACAGATTTTTTTTAAAAAAGTCTTCATCTGTGGCATTTTATTTTATTTTATGATTTTATTTATTTATGAGAAAGATAGAAGGAGAGAGAAAGAACTAGACATCACTCTGGCACATGTGCTGCCGGGGATCGAACTCGGGACCTCGTGCTTGAGAGTCCAAAGCTTTATCACTGTGCCACCTCCCGGACCACTAATGACAGATTTTTATAATGTAGTGGCAGCTGGGCTTGAACCTAAGTTGTACACATGGCAAAAGAGCACCCTGTCCAAGTGAGCTATTTTGCAGGCCCTATACTATTCCTTTCTCTCCTCCCTTCCCTTCCTTTTTTTTCCCTTCCTTCCTTCCTTCCTTCCTTCCTTCCTTCCTTCCTTCCTTCCTTCCTTCCTTCCTTAATTCTCTCCTTTCATTTTTTTTTCCCCCACCAGTGTTATCACTAGGGCTCCGTGCCAGTACTACAAATCCACCACTTGGGTGGCCACTTTCTTAAAAATTTCTTTATTAGGGCATTAATGGTTTACAGTCAACAGTAAAATACAATAGTTTATACGTGTGTAACATTTCGCAGTTTTCCACTTTTCCATTCAACCCCCACTAGGTCCTCCTCTGCCATCATATTTCAGGACCTGAACCCCTGCCCCCCCTCCCACACACACTTCAGAGTCTTTTACTTTGGTGCAAGCCACTTTTTTGTTTGTTTGTTTCTATTTTATTAGATGGGGAGATAAGGAGACAGAGAGACACTGCAGACCTGCTTCACCACTCATGAAGCTCCCTCTTTTTCTTTTCTTTTTAAAAAATATTTATTTATTTATTTATTCCCTTTTGTTGCTCTTGTTGTTTTATTGTTGTAGTTATTATTGTCATCGTCGTTGTTGCATAGGACAGAGAGAAATGGAGAGAGGAGGGGAAGACAGAGAGGGGGAAGGAGAGACACCTGCAGACCTGCTTCACCGCCTGTGAATCGACTCCCTTGCAGGTGGGAAGCCGGGGGTTTGAAGTTGTATCCTTGCTCCGGTCCTTGCGCTTTGCGCCACTTGTGCTTAACCCACTGCACTACTGCCCAACTCCCCTTCTCTTCTCTTCTCTTCTCTTCTCTTCTCTTCTCTTCTCTTCTCTTCTCTTCTCTTCTCTTCTCTTCTCTTCTCTCCTCTCCTCTCCTCTCCTCTCCTCTCCTCTCCTCTCCTCTCCTCTCCTCTCCTCTCCTCTCCTCTCCTCTCCTCTCCTCTCCTCTCCTCTCCTCTCCTCTCCTCTCCTCTCCTCTCCTCTCCTCTCCTCTCCTCTTCTCTTCTTTCTCTCCTCTCCTTTCCTGCCCCCCCTCCCCCTCTTCTTCCCTCTCCTCTCCTCCCCTCCCCTCTCCTCTCCTCCCCTCTTCTTTTCTCATTTTGTTTCTTTCCTTTTTCTTTCTTTGCTTTTCTTTTCTTTCCCAGAGCACTGCTCAGGTCTGGCTTATCGTATGGGGGATTGAACTGGGGGTTTTGGTGCCTCAAACATGAAAGCATTTTGCACAACCAATATACTGTCTCCCCCACCTCCAGACTGTCTAAACAAACAAAAGCCATCATGTTTGAGTACTCTTGGCAGCTGGTAGAGCTTGTGCTTGTGCCAGAAGAGGAAACATGTCATGAAGAAGGTTTGAAAGCAGCAGTGGATCTCAGCACTTAGACGCATGAGGTCCTAAATTCAGTTCTGGCACTGCACATGCCACAGTGCTGCTCTGGCCTTTCTCTCCTCTATCTTGATATATTTCATGTGAAATAAATAAATCTTAATTTTTAAGTGAATATCTGAAAAAATAAATTTGGTATTGTATTGTGATTGGACTATAGGGATGATATTGTCTCTTGGGAATAACTCAAATTTACCAAGAGTTTACTTAAAATCTTTGCTGAATCTGTTTACTCATTTCAGCCAGTTGAACACATAGTAAATTAATATGAAGCTTTCCCTTACATTTGAAGAATTATTACTTATTCTGAGTGTTTGGGATTTGGGGAATTGAAATGTGGTTGCTCTTATCTTGGATAGACTGAAAACAATCCTTAGAGGACTCTCTAGAAATTATTTTTAGGCATTCTGAAAGCATTTCTCATAGGACCTTGAAATATCAGAGCTCTTCTTAGACATATAGCATTTAAATGCTGTATTTATGTGATGATTAAAATATTTTTAAAATACTGAGAGAGACAGGTTGGGAGTATGGATTGACCTGCCACTGCCCATGTTGAGTGGAGAAGCAACTACAGAAGCCTGACCTTCCACCTTCTGCACCCTGTAATGATCCTGGGTCCATGCTTCCAGGGGGATAAAGAATAGGAAAGCTTTCAAGGGAGGGCATGGGATACAGAGTTCTGGCAGTGGGAATTTTGTGGAATTGTACCCTTCTTATCCTATGGTCTTGTCCGTATTTCCATTTTATAAATAAATTTTAAAAATATTTTCCTAACTATGTGTGAAGAAAGAAAATAAGCTTGAATATTTTCTCTTTTTCTTAATTAAAGAAAAAACATAACTTTTTATTATTACCAAAGCACTGCTCAGCTCCAGCTCATAGTGGTACGGGGAACTGAACCTGGGGTTTTGGATCCTCAGGCATGAAAGTCTTTTTGCACAGCCATTACGCTACCCTGTCTTGTTTTTCCTTTTGTTGGGGATTATAGTCAGTCTCCACCTTCCTGCTGTTTCTGGCAGCTTATAGGGTGCTGTGTGACATTGTGGGGGAAAAGTTGTTCCCTGGCTATGGAGGTCTGAGGGCATCAATTCTTACTCCATGAGCATCTTGCAAACAATAATAGTTGTCTATTAAGATACTACATTTGAAGATGACTAAACAGAGCAGGCCTGTATGCACAGCCCCCAGCCCCCCAGCATCTATCACAAAATCACAACAAAATTTAAGAGAAAAAAACCATAAAAACAGACATTTGGGGAGTCAGGTGGTAGCGCAGTGGTTAAGCGCACGTGGTACAAAGTGCAGAGACCAGAGCAACGATCTGAGTTCGAGCCCCCGGCTCCCCACCTGCATGGGAGTCGCTTCACAGGCGGTGAAGCAGGTCTGCAGGTGTCTATCTTTCTCTTCCCCTCTCTGTCTTCCCCTCCTCTCTCCATTTCTCTCTGTCCTGTCCAACAACGATGACACCAATAACAGCAACAACAATAATTACAACAGAAAAACAACAAGGGTAACAAAAGGGAATAAATAAATATTTTTTTAAAATTAAAACAAACAAAATAAACAAAAAAACCAGACACTTGAGGCCAGTGGATAGTTGACCCATTAAGGTGCATCGTTTGCCCAGGCTGTACTCTGGATTTGGAGTATGGCGCGATCCTGCATCTTAAGCCCATGGCTCCCCAGTGTCTTTGTGGTTGTGCTTGCTTTGAATACTGCGGAAGTGTAAGCACGTTAGCAACAGTTACAATCCTATCATTTGTCAGTCTGGAGACTGACAAATGCATTTGCTTGTTTGCCCGGTGTACCTTCTCTGACTCTCCTGCTCTGTTTTAGATATTCACATGACCTTGACCTTGACCTTGTGTATTCTGCTAAACACAGGTGCTGCCTTGACTTTCTACTGTGCTTCTTGCCTTTACTTGCAGTTTTCCCACCTATGGCACGTTGCTGCTTGACCTGATGTTTTTTTGTTCATTATTTTCCAATGAGTACCACTATGTAAGTATTGTTTCTGACTGTGACCTGACACATTTCACATATTGACCAACATTTGGCACCACTGTGAAGGGCTTGCAGTGTGCTGATGTGAGCTCTGCACACTGGTGAAAAACACAAGGGGGCCCAATCCTCAAAGTTTGAGAGTATGGGTTTTCTGTGCTTTTGCATTTAGCTGTTTTACCAAGTAGACCGACAAGCATTTTTCTCTTAAATGTGACTTGGTTAATTCATTTAAAAGCTGAATATAATTAATAGGATGCTATGTAAGACTTAAGATGTTCAGTGTTGGTCCAATACATATATATATGGCAGTATTATTATCATAGAATTAGCTAACATCTCTTGTTTAAAACTCTTATTACATTTATTTTATTTATTGGATAGAGACAGCCAGAAATCAAGAGGAAGGGGGAGGTGTAGAGAGAGAGAGGCAATTACCAACACTGCTTCACCACTCGTGAAGCTTTCCCCCTGCAGGTGTGGACCGGGGGCTCAAACCTGGGTCCTTGCATATTGTAATACATATGCTCAAATGGATGTGCCACCATCCTGCCCTGAATTAGCCAGCATCTCTATCACATATGTCCTTTTTTTTTTTTGTGGTGAGAATGATTAATTTCTTTTCTTTTTTTTTTTTTTTTTTTTTTTTGCCTCTAGGATTATTGCTGGGCTCGGTGCCTGCACCATGAATCCACTGCTCCTAGAGGCCATTCTTTCCCTTTTGTTGCCCTGGTTGTTTTTATCATTACTGTGGTTATTATTATTGTTGTTATTGATGTCATTGTTGTTGGATAGGACAGAGAGAAATGGAGAGAGGAGGGGAAGACAGAGAGGGGAGAGAAAGCTAGACACCTGCAGACCTGCTTCACCGCCTGTGAAGCGACTCCCGTGCCAGTGGAGAGCCGGGGACTCGAACTAGGATCCTTACACTGGTCCTTGCGCTTTGTGCCACCTGTGCTTTAAGCTGTGCTACCGCCCGACCCCCGAGAATGATTAATTTCTTAGTGGCTTTGAAAAGAACTATAATCACCATGCTGTGCCTTACATCTTTAGAATATATTTATCTACTAATTACTTTTAGTCGGTGCCATTAACAACATCTTCTCACTTCCCCTACTTACCAGCTCTTGGTCACCACTGGTTCATTCTTTTTATTTATTTATTTAAATTTTATTTATTTATTAATGAGAAAGATAGGAGGAGAGAGAGAAAGAACCAGACATCACTCTGGTACATGTTCTGCCAGGGATTGAACTCAGGACCTCATGCTTGAGAGTCTAGTGCCTCAGTCACTGCGCCACCTCCCGGACCACGGTTCATTCTTTTTATATATTCAACTTCCTTAGCATTCACATTTAAGTGAAGTCACTGAGTACTTGTGATTTCCTTTCTTTCTCACTTAGCACTGTGCCCTCAAGTTTATGCTGTCACACGTGGCAGAATGTCCTTCTTTCTCATGGTTGAGTAATAATACCCCATTGTGTATATCTACAATTTTTTTTTTAATCTCTTCACCTAAAGAGGAACACTTGGGTTGTTTCCATATCCTAGCTTCTGTGGATTGATTGGTTCTTACATGTACTTTTTATTCTCATAGGCAAATGTCAGTGGGCAACTGCCTCAGAAAACAAAAGTCCTTGTTTAGTTGGGCAAATACAGTAACGGGATGCGACTAGTATTGCAAGAGCAAGGAATGTTCTCAGTGGCCTCCTTCCCAGGTCATGCCACAGACCCATTTTGTTTCTGGATTAGGAGTTTGAAAATTCCCCAAGATTCCACTGCCCAGACAGGATTGAGAACCTGTGAGTATTGCAGGGCACATCCTGAAATGTACAGGATGGATGCAGAGCAGGGACCAGCTGCCTGAAAACATGCTTTGCCTCTGTACATGAAACTTTCCGTGGAGCCTTCAGAATTCTGATCCAGTCAGACCTGAGCTTCTGAAGGGGACCTGAGGAACCCTGGAGCCAGACCACGCTGCTGGGAGGAGTGAGAGTCACCACCTCCACCCCAGTTCTCCCCAATGCATGACTCTGCTGCTGAGGATGAGCATGAGAAACAAAAGGTTTTAGGAGCTTCTTCAAAGACCTCAGCAAATAAACATTGTGCTCAAGTTGATCATGAGGAGGTTGTCAAGAGCAAACTTAGGTGCTTACAGGAGGCTGGCTCTCTACCTCTTCTATATATAGAGCAAGTCTAAGGAGTTCACTCTCCTGCAGGCTAAAAAAATCTACTTCTCTCTAAGCACCTGGCATAGACTTAGAACATATGATGCTTGCTTCCTGAAGTTGTCTTTTTTCATCATGACCAAGTGGGGTTTATCCCAGGCATGCAAGGTTGGTTTAATATACGTAAATCAATCAATGTGATCCACCACATCAACAAAAGCAAGACCAAAAACCACATGGTCACATCAATAGATGCAGAGAAAGCCTTTGACAAAATACAACATCCCTTTATGATCAAAACACTACAAAAAATGGGAATAGATGGAAAATTCCTGAAGTTGTCTTTTGCAGTAGATTATTGACAAGCCAGGGCCATAGGTAACATGAACAACATTAACAACTAATATTGAAATTGGTTATGAGACCCATGTTAGGTACAGAACTACCATTGGGTAGGATGGTCAGTCTGTTATGAGAGGTGGTGGAATGCCCATTTTTAAAAAATACATTATTAGTGATTTAATAATGATTAACAAGATTGTAAGATAGCAGGTGTACAATTCCATACCGTTTCCACCACCAGAGTTTTGTGTCCCAACCCCTCCATTGGGAGGTTCCCTATTCTTTATCCCTCTGGGAGGATAGGCCAAAGGTCTATATGGGGTGCAGAAGATGGAAGGTCTGGCTTCTGTAATTGCTTCTCTGCTGGACGTGGACATTCAAAGGTTGATCCAGCCTGATTCTGTCTTTCCCTAGTGGGATAGGGCTCTGGGGAGGTGAGGTTTCAGGACACATTGGTGACATTATCTGCCCAGAGGAGTCAGGATGGCGTCATAGTAGTGTCTGCAACTTGGTGGCTGAAAGGCAGTAAGATATCAAGCAGGACAAATTGTTTAATAAACAGGAACCTACTTGGCTCCCCACCTGAAGGGGGGAGTTGCTTCACAAGTGGTGAAGCAGGTTGGCAGGTGTCTACCTTTCTCCCTCTCTATCTTCCCTTTCTTTTTTAATTTCTCTCTGTCCTATCAAAAAAAAAAAAAAAAGAAAACATGGCTGCAGGAGCAGTGGATTCATAGTAAAGGCACCCATTCCTGTTGATAACTCTGGAGGTAAAATAAAATAAGATAAAATAAAATAAAAAAATAAACAGGACTCTAAAGGTAAGAATAGAGCAGATGAAACTAGGGGTTTTCATGTGGGAAGAAGCTAGGAAGTCCATTTTAGGTATGTTCTAAGGGGCCCATGGCTTTTTAGTAAGTTTTGCTTGAGCCTGATAGTTAACATACAGGTAGACTAAGAGTATTGTCTGGGAAGATGGCGTCAGAGTTGAGAATAGGACTAGAAAGCTGGATTAGGGCAGAGAGTAGCTCCTGAATATGAGGGAAATATATAAATCCCTCACCCCATTGATCTGACCCAGTATGTCTTCAACTTCTCCATTTATATGCACTTAACTTCTTTCTAACAAGGTCTAAGCCTTGGGAACTTAAGGGTTCTTTTTTGGTTGTGGGGGGTGGACACAATTCAACCTGTGACAAGTGTGGGGACCACCTGTTTTGTACATCTCTGTTTAGTATCCATGTAGACCTAGTGGACAGAGGTAGAAACTGAGATGGATAGACATAAAGATGCACATTCAAACGGTACAGTGAATAAAGGACAGAACCAGAATTCAAACCCAGGACTCTGTGTGTCTAGAACAACACATGATTTCCCCATTTTAGACCAATTGAGGGCTCTTTGGGGTTTCCTAGGAAATACAGTCCATGCATCTGATAGGCTTTCTTTCTTTTTTTTTTTTTTTGCCTCTGGGGCTTGGTGCCTGCACTATGAATCCACTGCTCCTGGAGGCCATCTTTTTTCCTATTGTTGTTGTTGCTGGATAGGACAGAGAGAAATTGAGAGAGGAGGGGGAAGACAGAGAGGTGGAGAGAAAGATACCTGCAGACCTGCGTGAACCGCTTGTGAAGCATTCCCCCTCCAGGTGGCTCCAGGTGGTTAGACCAGGGCTCCAACTGGGATCCTTCCACTTTGCATTATGTGTGCTTAACCCGGTGTGCTACCACCCAGCCCCCGATGGGCTTTTTTTTTTCTTATATATACATATTTATTTATTTATTTTCCTTTTTGTTGCCCTTGTTTTAGTTATTATAGTTGTTGTTATTGATGTCATCGTTGTTAGGACAGAGAGAAATGGAGAGAGGAGGGAAAGACAGAGAGGGGGAGAGAAAGATAGACACCTGACCTACTTCATCGCCTGTGAAGCGACTCCCGTGCAGGTGGGGAGCCAGGGGCTCAAACTGGGATCCTTACGCCGGTCCTTGCGCTTTGCGCCATGTGCACTTAACCCGCTGCGCTACCGCCTGACTCTCTTGATGGGCTTTCTTAAGGTGTTGGTTTCATATCTATTTTATTTCCATCCCATTTGTTTTATCACCATTGGAGTCATGTGCATGTACAATTCCATAGCTCCAGGGTGACTTAATTTTTTTTTATTTCAAAGAGAAAAAGGACATAGAGGGAGAGTCACCATTGCACTGCTCCACCATCAATAGAGTCCCTCCACCCCCGACGCCCCCCCCCCCCATGCTGTGGAGTAACTGTGGTGCTGGAGCTTGAACCCAGACCTCCTGCACGGTAAGGTTAATGTGCTATTGAGTGAGCTGTCTCCTGGTCCCTCATTCTCATGTTTTTTGCCTCTAAAAACTTAAACATCTTCCTAAATAGTATAAAGAGAACTTTTAAAGCTCAGCTAACCAACACCCTGCTGAAACTTACTGGGTTCCTTTTCTATTGCTAACCATTACCTGATAAGGATTTACCCTATTTCTTTGGGCTTGCTGGTCTGTTCAGCACAAAAGTGCTGTGTACAGAAAAGCCAGGTCAGGAGATGACCTGTTTCCATCCTTACTCTTGCAGAGTGTCAGGTTGTTTTGCCAGCAAGTAAAGTGTGCTGGCTTGTCAGAAGGACTCGGGATCTGGAGGCCCACGTTTCCTAGTGGGAGGCTTTGAGCTGTTAGATTTCGAGATCAGAATTCCCAGTATAAAACCGTAATAAAGTGACGTACATGAATCTGAGGAAGTAAATTGCTGTTGTTGGCTCTTCTATTTTGCCTTATTAAAACTAAATTTGAGGGGCCAGGTGGTGGTGCACCTTGTTAAGTGCGTAACGACCTGACTTCAAGCCCCTGGCCGCTGCAGGAATAGTTTCACGAGTGATGAAGCAGGTCTGTAGGTCTGTAGGTGTCTCTTTGTCTTTTTCCCTCTCTATCTCTCCCTCCCCTCTCAATTTCTGTCTCTAGTTAATAATAAAAATATTAAAAAAAAATTTAATTTGATTTGATTTTGAATTACCAACTCAAGGCTTACTTCTCCCCACAGGGTCTGCCCTTGCATGTTGGCAGATATGCATGCAGGGTTCAGAGAGAAATATTTAACATTTTCTGTTTTATTTATTTTAAATTATCACTATATGATAGAATACTATTATGTTAGTTTTAGGTGTATAATATAATAAGATGACAGTGTTTGTATACATTGCAAAATGACCAACATTGTATTTCTTCGCTCTTTTTAAAAAATATTTTGTTTATTTATTTACTGGACAGAGACAGAGAAATAGGGAAGGGGGAGGAGAGAGAGAGAGATATCTACAGCAGTGCTTCACCTCTAGTGAGGTTTCCCTCTACAGGTGGGTCTGGGGGCTTGCACATGGTAGTGCACTCAAGCAGATGCATCACCACCCTGCTCATTCATGACTTACTTACTTATAACAAGAAGCTTGCCTCTTTCTTTTTTTTTTTATTTTTTTATTATTTTTTTTTTTTTAGCAGAGCACTGTTCAGCTCTGGCTTATGGTGATGCGGGGAGATTGAACCTGGGACTTTGGAGCCTCAGGCATGCGAGCCTCTTTGCATAACCATTATGCTACCCTTCCCAATTTTTTTTTTATTTTAACCAGAACTCTGGTTCAGCTCTGGTTTATGGTGGTACTGGGGATTGAACCGGGGACCTTGGAGCCTCAGGCATGAGGGTCTCTTTGCATAACCATTATGCTGTCTCCCTCCGCCCACCGCTTGTTTTTTCATTGTTATTGTAATTGATGTTGTCCTTGTTAGATAGGTCAGAGAGAAAAGGAGAGAGGAGGGGAATACAGGGGGAGAGAAAGATAAGACACCTACAGACCTGCTTCACCACCTGCTTCTTAACCTCCCTTCACCACTTTGCCCTTCCTTCAGTCTCTTTCCTCAGATAACCATCACTCTGTCATCTGTATATGTGAATTTTGTTCTGTGTTATTTGTTTAGTTTTAGATTCCACATATAAGTGAACTCGTACAGTATCTTTTTTCTCTGACTTAGTTCACCTCAAATTTCATTCTGTTTGTGACTTCATAATATTCAGTTGTGTGTAAGCGTATCTATCCTCCCTCTGAACTCATCCGTTGATGGACACTTAGGTGTGCTTTGTGTGCTTTTCGGTGTGGACATAGGGTGCTCTTCAGTTTTACAGAGTATTGTCATTGTTGACTTGTATTTATTATTATTATTTTACCAGAACACTGCTCAGCTCTGGTTTATGGTGGTGCAGGAGACTGAATTATGTCAGAGCCTCAGACGTAAGAGTCTATTTGCATAACTACTATACTTTTGTTTTCTTTAGATAGAGGCCCAGAAGTGAGATACTTGCTGTTGGGCCCAAATCCTTTTTTCCTTAGTGAGGACCTCTTTTTGCACTTTGCTTCCCAATTGTGGGTCATCCTGTTATGGTGTGGGGTTTCCTGGAAAGACTGTCTCCTCTTATTTTTATTTTCTTTTAAAAATATTTATTTTATTTATTTATTCCCTTTTGTTACCCTTGGTTTTTTTATTGTTGTAGTTATTATTGTTGTTGTTATTGATGTCATCGTTGTTGGCTAGGACAGAGAGAAATGGAGAGAGGAGGGGAAGACAGAGAGGGGGAGAGAAAGGCAGACACCTGCAGACCTGCTTCACCACCTGTGAAGCGACTCCCCTGCAGGTGGGGAGCTGGGGGGCTTGAACCAGGATCCTTACACTGGTCCTTGAGCTTTGCGCCATGTGCGCTTAACCCGCTGTGCTACAGCCCGACTCCCTAGGTAAGTATTTTTAAACATTTTTATTTACTTATTATTGGATAGAGACAGACAGGAATTGAGAGGGGAGGAGGAGACAAGAGAGCAGGAGAGAAACTGACAGACACCTGCAGCTCTACTTCACCACTTGTGAAGCTTTCCCCCTGCAAGTGGGGACTCTTTTTTTTTTTTCTTGCCACCAAGGGTTATGCTAGGATTTGGTGCCAGCGCAGTAAATGTACTGCTATGAAAAAGGAAAAAAAACTCCTAGATTGGGGGCTGGTGGTGATGTGCCTGGTTAAGTGCACATAGTACTAAGCACAAGAACTCGTGCTTAGGATTTGGGTTTGAGTTCCTGGCTCCCCACCTGCAATGGGGTTGTTTTTACAAGTGGTGAAGCAGGGAAGTTGAGCAGGAGAGGGTTAAGCGCAGGTGGCACAAAGCGCAAGGAGCAGCGTAAGGATCCTGTTTCGAGACCCTGGCTCCCCACTTGCAGGAAAGTCACTTCACAGGTGGTGAAGCAGGTCTGCAGTTATCTATCTTTCTCTCCCCCTCTCTGTCACCTCTCCTTTCTCCATTTATCTGTCCTATCCAACAACGACATCAATAACAGCAATAATAACTACAGCAATAAAACAACAAGGGCAACAAAAGGGAATAAATAAATATTTTAAAAAAAGTGGTGAAGCGGGTCTGCAGGTGTCTCTCTCCCTCTCTATATCCCCCTACCTTTCTCTCTTCCTTTCTGTCTCCTCCTCCTCTCAATTTCTCTCTGTCCTATCAAATAGGATGAGAAAGGAAGGAAAAGAAAGGAAAAGAAAAAAGGAAAGGAAAGGGGAAGGGAAGGAAAGGAAAGATTTCCGGGAAGATTCATAGTGCAGCACCGAGCACCAGCAATAACCCTAGTGACAATAATTAAAAAAAAAAAAAAAAAAAAGCTCCTAGATGTTGAATCTTGAGTCCCACCTGTGGTTGCTTTGGCAGGGCCATATCAAATTTCTTGGACTATATAAGGTCGGGGACTGGGTGTTCCCCACTGCTGAGCTATGGGAATAAATTCACTTCCTTATTTCTGTGGGGGTGGAACACCTATTCTGGGGCCTATAGTGTTTTTAGTGCACTTTCCTTAAAATCCAGCTTGCCCTACCCTCTCTTATTCCTCTTTCCTGAATTAATGGTTAAATTCTTATCTGTATGGCCCCACACACGCTAAGGTTCTTATCTCAAAAGAGTATGCAACTCATACATGGTGAGACCTCTGCATTGTGTGCTTTCATTTTTTTTTTTTTAACCAAAAAGAAACTCTTCTTAATCTCTAAGATAAATTTTGTTACTGAATCACTTACCTTCTGCCTAGTCTAAGATAAGATGAGTGACTAGTTGCCTTTTGTAGCAGAGCCACAGTTGCATGTGCCTGAAAGGGAGTGACAGATGGCAGACTTTGGGTAATTGGATTACCAGCACAGAATCCACAGTGGACAAAACCTGTGGTGCCTGTGTAGCAAGTGGAAAAAGTTTCCTTTAAACGTGCTTAAGAAACTTCGCTCCTTGATTTTATTTTACTCAGAGGATTTGTTAAACAACTATTTACAGGGGCTGGGTGGTAGTATACCGGGTTAAGCACACATAGTACAAAGTGCAGGGATCCTGGTTCAAGCCCCAGCTCTCCACCTTTGCACCTCTCTGTCCTCCCTCCTCTCAATTCTTTGTCCTATCCAATTGAAAAATGGAGAAATGGCCTCCAGGAGCAGTGGATTCGTAGTGCAGGCACTGAGCCCCTGGAATAATCCTGGAGGCAAAAACAAAGAAAAAATGCAAATATTTACTCAAACAAAAAACGCAAATATTTACTAAGGACACACTAGAAGGAGCTAAGTATAGCAGGTGCTGGTAACTGCTAGAGTCCCTTCCATTCCCCTTGTGTTCCCTTATGCATGCACTTGAGTTCTGAAAGGTTCTATAGGTTGTAAACATATAACGTTTACTTGCAGGGAATTAGATGTAATTTGATGTCTGAAGAGACTGCTATCGAGGACGGAAGTGTTGAAATGAAAGTAAGAAGCAGTTATGGGTTTTATCACAAAGGTAGTGAAGGGTATTATAAACAGCTTTTGCTAAGCTTGACCTGTTGCTTTACTTGTTCACTTTGACAGTAGGTGGAACCCATTCTGGTCTCACTGACTGCAGTTTACTAATGATAACACCTTCCCTCTGGGGAATTACTGAGCAAACTAAAGTGTGCCCTGCACATAGGAGGTGTGCGTTGAAGTGTGCTTTAACTTATCTGAAGAGATCTCTGCACACCTATGTTCATGAACATGCTATTTGTAGTAGCCCAAATATTCAACAACAGATGAGTGGTTAAGGAGGTTGTGATACATATGCACACAGTGGGATTCTCCTCAAGCTGTAAAGAAATGATGACATCTTCTCTTCTGCGATAACACCAGTGGAACTGGAGGGAGAGAATCATATTGAGTGAAACAAGCCAGAAAGACAGATACTGGATTATCTCACTGACAGGAAAAAAAAAAAAAAACCTAAGAAACAACACAAGGGATAATGCAGGGTGAGACCCTGATGGACTGTGATCTGTCACAGGAGAACCGGGTATTCAGATGGGACATGTGGATGCTAATATGAGGGCTGGAGATCTAGTGCGGAGGAGGCGAGGTGGATGGTTTGCTGGAGGGTGAGATGTACTGACACCTGCCCTGGGAAAGTTGGAACTGTACCCCTGTGACTCCAGCAGTCCTGTATATCAGTATTTTCTCAATAAAATAATACTGACATTGAAAGAAAAGCTATGTTTTAAAAATTGCAGATGAGTCTATTTAAATATGTATCCAGTTTAGTAAACCTAACGAAGCAAGCAGTCTTATCCTTTTCTACAGACTTGTATGCTTTCAGGGGGCTGTTTCCATGGGAAGAGCTGGGATCCATGGAAACACTGCCTTTCACTTTGAACTTGAGTCTATAGGAACAGCCTATTTGCTGACCCTTTTGACTGTTGTATTGATTTCCATTTGCAAGGGAGGCATATTGCTTTATCTTATTTATTTTTATGTGACCCTTGAATGCCTCCAAGCTTCATTTCCTGCCTTTAACTATACAGGGTCATTAAACAAAAGGGTGGCTTGTGAGGTGGAGGTAGAATTGTGACTGTAATAGTGTAAGTTGCTATCGGGCAACAGGATGCATTTATGATTAAATTTGTCTTGGTGAACTCATTTGCACCGTGTGCGTTAAGTCTTGTAGAACAAGTTTAATAGCTTTTCTAAAACTGTGAGTTAGTAGGGAGAATTCTTTTTTTTTTTTTTAGGGAGAATTCTTGATATTTCATATTTAATCTTGTTTTGTATTTTATTTTATTATTTTTTACTGCCACCAGCTCTGCCGCTGGGACTTGGTGCCAGCATTATGAATCCACCACTCCTGGTGGCCATTCCCCCACCTTCCCTTTTTTTTCTTTCTATATTTATTAGATAGGACAGAGAGAAATTGGGAAAGGAAGGTGAAATAGAGAGGGAGAGAGAAAGACACCTGCAGATTTGCCTCGTTGCTCGTGAAGCCTCCCCCCTGCAGGTGGAGAGTGGGGTTTTGAACCTGGGTCCTTATGCTTAGTATGTGTGCTTAAGTGGGTGTGCCGTCACCTGGCTCTTAATCCTTTTTTTTTTTTTTTTTTTTTTTTTTTACTTCTAATCTTTAATATCCTCAGTATGGGAACTAAATAGTGTCATTTTGCCAAAGATACTCTCCTATCTACACTCCGGCCCCTTCTTGTTAGCCACACATAGCTTTACAGTCTATGGGTCAAGCTTGGTTACTATTTTCTTCTAAGTTCTTATGTTTTATTAATTTATACTCTGTATATCAGTGGAACCATCTAATAGTTGTCTTTCACTTTCTTATTTCCCTTACTGTCATGCTTCAAGTTTCATCTATTTTGTCCTAAAAGGTATGAAGTCATTCATATATTTATTCTTTATTTTTAATGACTGTTTTTAAAGCTATTCATGTAATATTTTTCTGGGTATACATATATCCCGTGGCTTCTTTATCCAGTCTTATTCTGATGGGCATTTAGATTGATTCCATATTTTGGCTATGATGGATAGTGTTGCTCTGAGCTTAAGGGTGCACATCTTTTTCCTTTTTTTTTTTTTTTTTTTTTTTAAAAAAAGCTATCAACATGAGAGAGAGAATCAGAGTATCATTCTGTTACATGCAGTGTTAGGGATCGAACTCAAGACCTCATGTCTGAGAGTCCAATACATTATCCACTGTGCCACCTTCCAGGCCACGATATTCCCTTTTTTTTTTTTTAAGGAGTCTTAAACTGCAAAGGGTTAGATAGCATAATGGTTATGCAAACAGACTTTCATGCCTGTGGTTCCAAAGTCCCAGGTTCAGTCCCCTGCACCACCATAATAAGTCAGAGCTAATTAGTGCTGGGGGTGAGGAATTGGGGGAGGATAAAGATCTCTAAACTGTTTCCCATAGGTACTGCAATAGTTTTCAACTTACATTTCTCTTAACAGTGCTATGTGCAATGGAGAAATGGTGGCAGTGAGGTATCTGGAAAGAACCTTAAGTGAATGGGAAGAGTTGATTAGCCAGCGAACGGAACTCTCAGAATTGTGGGTACTAGGTCCTGGAGTGGTTGAATCCCCTTTTACAACCTTTGGGAGGCACTAAGAATACGTTTAAGTACCCAAGGGAGAGAGCTGTGGCACTCCTGGACCGTCCTGGCTTTGGCCGTAGAAGTAGAGCAGGTAGTCACATCCTTGTTCATCCTGGGAGCTTGGTCGTCTATATCAGATCTCACAGCAAAAGCTCTTTTGTTGAGTCTTAGTTTTCATTCTCCAGCCATGTCCCTTCCTTTGCCTTTCATTTTATAGCCTGAACTCATCCCTTCACTTCAGAATTTAAGTCATCATTCCAGAACACCAGCTAAATGGAAGGCCAACTGGGTGGAAGTGCCAGAGAATCCTTACAACTAGCATTCCGTATAGCCATAGCAACTCATGTCTGTTAGGCAGGGGGGTCTTTGTGTTTGAATCTGGTTGTCATAATGGTGTTTCATATGAGATGCTTACTGTCATGTGTTTTGAGTGTTATATCACCCTGCTTGGAAGTTCACTCTGACAGATTTGTGTGTTCAGTCTGAGTCAAAGCAGACAGCTTGGTCTCCATCCAAGACTTATTTATGAAGTGAGTAGGAGAACAAGCCAGGGGGTCAGTGATGTGAGCCTCTGGGCTCATTTGTGGTTCATTACATGGGGGGGTAGGGGTGGGGGTGGAGTTTGGGGTTTGGAAAAGTTTATATTTATGTTAGGAACCTAACTGTAAATTTCTGATCACTAATATCTTAATTTTATTTATTTATTTACCAGAGCACTAATCAGCTCTGGCTTATGGTGGTACAGGGGATTAAACCCAGGACTTCAGAACCTCAGGCATAAGAGTCTCTTTACACAACCATTGTGTTATCTACCCCCACCCAATTGTTTTTGAATGGTAACATAACATAGAACTTGCCATGTTAACTCTTTTTTAATGTTTTATTTATTTATTTATGAGAAAGATAGGAGGAGAGAGAAAGAAACAGACATCACTCTGGCACATGTGCTGCTGGGGATCAAACTCAGGACCTCATGCTTGAAAGTCCGAAGTTTTATCACTGAGCCACCTCTAGACCACTCATATTAACTCTTTTTAAGTTTATATAGTTCAGTAACATTAAGCATATATATGTTTAAAGATTTATTTATTTAAAAAGAGAAGGGACCACAGCATCACTCTGGCCCATGTGACACCAGGGGAATTGACCCCATGCTTAAGTCTCCATGGTATTAATACATGGTATTAAGTATATTTATATTGTACAACTATCTGCTCTACTCACTTCCAGAATTATTTTCATCTAGGGGCACTAAAACTGTACCTTATAAAGAATTTTCACAAGTATTGAATAAAGACAGGAAAAAAAAATATATCTCCTTTAATTCCAGTGTGAACAGTCTGGCAGTGTAACTCTGTCTGACTGGTCAGAGATAGCAGCTGTACCCACTGTTTTTGCTTGGTTTCTTAAGAAAGCAAAGGGTCATTGTGTGCCTGTCCTTGTTCCTCTGTATCTGGGACTTGGTGTTCAGGTGAAGGCCTGGTGGTTGCCTGTCCTGTTCTTCACGCCAGGGGCAGCGTCACTCCCTTGCGATGCCCTTGAAGCTTCTCTCTGGACTGTCCCTTGTTTCCCAGAATCTTGCTGTGGTTTTGGCAGGCCTGTCCTGTTCCTGTGATGGCACATGGCCCCTGTGTTATCCACTTAGCTACAGAGATGAGCTCATCGATTCGCCTGTGCCAGAGCTCCAACATGTTTTGGCTACCCAGCGTCTTCTGTACACTTTGAAAATAGCACCACTATCTTTTAGCTTAATGGAGACATAGGATTATTGTGAGGGGTTTATGCTAAAAGATATGCCGAATCATACAAAAGGCTTTATCAAACAGAATTCACCTTTTAGTCATTTAGATTATGAATTTCACTTTGAATGGGTAGAAAGAAGCCTCACACTGAAGTGATAGTTAATAGAAAAGACTTTCTGTGATCCTTTCCAGTATTTGCTACTCTTCACAAAGGAAAGTTTTTTTTTATTATTATTATTTCCTTTTGCTTTCTGGATCTTTATTTACTTTTCTCCCCATGCTTTAAAAAAAAAAAATGTGACTACAGCTAAAGCAAACAGCCCTAACATGGAGCTAGAGCTCTAGACCACATTGGTTTCTCAGTGGTGGGTTGGGGTGCTGAATTGCAGTGAACTGTAAATACACCATTGACCATGATGATTTGTGTGTAATGAGAGCTCTTTCTTTAAGTAGTGGAAATTTCTTTTTGTCCTGGGACTTCTCTTTAAGTATATTTTCTTTCTTTCTTTCTTTCTTTCTTTCTTTCTTTCTTTCTTTCTTTCTTTCTTTTTATGTTTTCCATTGGGGGATTAATGGTTTACGGTCCATAATAAAATACAATAGTTTGTATATGCATAACATTTACACATAACAATTCAACCCCCCACTACGTCCTCCTCTGCCATCATGTTTCAGGACCTGAACCCTCTGCCCCCCCCACTACCCTAGAGTCTTTTACTTTGGTGCAATACACCAAAAGTATATTATTTCTTTTTTTTTTTTAAGATTTTATTTATTTATGAGAAAAATAGGGGGAGAGAGAAAGAACCAGATATCACTCTGGCACATGTGCTGCCGGGGATCGAACTCGGGACCTCATGCTTGAGAGTCCAAAGTTTTATCACTGTGCCACCTCCTGGACCACAAGTATATTATTTAAAAAAAATTTTTTATATTTTATTTATTTTCCTTTTTGTTGCCTTTGTTGTTTTCCATAGTTATTGTAGTTATTGTTGTTGTTGATGTCATTGTTAGGACAGAGAGAAATGGAGAGAGGAGGGGAAGACAGAGAGGAGGAGAGAAAGATAGACACCTGCAGACCTGCTTCACCACCTGTGAAGCGACTCCCCTGCAGGTGGGGAGCCGGGGGCTCGAACCGGGATCCTTACACCAGTCCTTGAGCTTTGCGCCATGTGCGCTTAACCCGCTGCGCTACCACTTGACTCCCCAAGTATATTATTTCTAAGCCTAAAGCCATTAGGAAGAAGACCTGCTTTCTTTGGTGTAGCAAGGTGGGGAGGGAATAAGACTTCTAAGGTTTTTGACTTTCAATAAATTGCTTTGTGTCAGGGGGCGGTGCTTTTTTAAAACCTATGTTTTCTTATACTGTGATGTTATTCCTGTTAAGAGCAGAACACTGTGTTCTGCTGCCTGTGGTAAGTACCAGACCCGACACACAGTTTAAAAAAACCAGGAGCAAGTGGGAAGGCTTTTGTCCACGTCTTTGTTTGCCCCCTGTCAGTAATTGTCATTTCATCTTGAACTTGGTAACCATCAGTGTGCACCGGTCCAGCCGGAATGGAAGAGTATTAGTAGGCCAGCCCCTATCTGGGCCCCAGTTATTAAACTTATCACTCAACAGCTATCTCAGTCAGAGTTGTTATTCCAATAGCCTAAAAATAAGAGTGTTGTACTCACTAAGATGCCAGGAGGGCTTCCCTGTAGCGCCAGACAAGCCATATGGAGCAGCTGCAGGAGGGAGACCAGGATGCTCTGTGCCAGCTGCCCTGCACTGGAGGGGCCTTGTTCCTGCAGAAAGTGTACACATTGCCCATTTGGGCTGGTCAGAGCAAAGCCAACCTGAATATCTTGATAGAGGTGCAGGCTCGTGGATGATGGGGCACCTCTGAAAATACTTACTGTACGTATTCAAAAAGTTGACTATAAATTATACCTGAATTTTTGACTGCTTGTAGGGTTGTGCTTACTTTTACCAGTTCATTAAAGGTTAGTGTGATGAAAGGTCAGATAAACCAGCAGATGAAGAGATATACAGGATGTGAGGGTGATCTGGCTGCGACATCTGTCACCCCATTGATCGCCAGGGTTGATTTGGCTGATCTGGCTGGCTAGGCGGGTGTCCCCTTCCTTTTTCACCACTCCATGTATGTCCTTCCCAAAGCTGCACTTGGTCGAAAAGGACGGCCTTCCCGAATAGAATTGGTTTTTGGTCAAGGGTATACAAGTAGCTACGCTCCCCTGCTAGAACCTCCAAACAAGCTCTCGAGAGATAGACAGAGTAAGGTCTGATGGGCCCTATGTGTAGGAGCTCCTACCTATTTCTGTGGAATTAGGGGTGCATCAGCTCCCCCCTCCCCCAGATTTAGGTGTGTTTATCAGCCTCTAAGGTCTCCAAATCCCACACTATTGGGGTATCTGTGGACGTGGATGATCAAGTTTAGCTCTATTCCTGTACCCCCTCCCTGCTCTGAAGTGAGAGAGGCCAGTGCTGAAAATGTTGAGCCACTAGTCCATGGCTTGGTCTTTTGATGACTAGCCCCATCCAGGAGCCTACCTAGTGTCACCTCGGTAGAATAGGTCAGAGGCAAGTATTAGAACAAGAGCTATTCACAGTGCTATTATTTAGGATTTTAAAAAAGTTATCTTTTTCTTATTGGATAGAGACAGCCAGAAATTGAGAGGAAGGGGGAGGTAGAGAGGGAGAGAGAAAGAGAGACAACTGCAGCTCTGCTTCACCACTCACAAAGCTTTCCCCCTGCAAGTGGGGACCAGGAGCTTGAACCTGGGTCCGTGTGCATTGTGATATGTGTGCTCAACCAGGTGCGCCACCACCTGGTCCCATTATTTAGGAGTTTATAAGGGTCGAGAAGCACTGTATTAGGAACAGGGTTAAAGACAATTAGAACAGGAGATGCTCCTGCTTCTTACCCCTTGGGACTGATGAGGGTTCTAGGAGTGTTGGGCCAGTAACTGGGGATCGAGATCAACATGAATCTATTTATTCACAGTAGATTGTTGTGATAGGCAGAACAGTGATTGGAACCTATGACTATATTTGGTTTCAAGTCAAAGTGGAATTAAAAATGCAGATTGTTAAGGCTGCTGATCAGATGACCTTAACCTAGGAAAGTGTCCTGGATTATCCAGTTGGGCCCAGTGTAAACACAAGGATTCTTAAAGGTGGAAGAGGGAAGCTGGAGAAGAGAGGTAGCTGTGTGAGAGAAACCCATCTGGTGTTTGACTTGATTTTGAAAGTGGGGGAAGGGGCCGTGAGTCAGGTGAAGTGAGTCTCTTACAGCTGGAAAAGGCAAACAAATAGATTCTCTGAAATAGAACAGACTTGCCATCACCTTGGTTTTAGCTCAGTGAGTTCCATACTGGAGTTGTGATCTACATAACTGTGAGATAATGTGTCTGTTTTAAATTTAAGCTACTTCAGTTGTGGCAAGTTGTCACGGAAGCAGCCAAAAAAAAAAAGAATAATGTTAGCTAAAGTCCATATTTTATTCAGATTGTCTTATTCCATTAATGCTTCATTCAGAGTAGCACATGATATATAACTTTCCTGTTGGCTGCCATCGCTTTTCTTCTTCCTCTTTATTATTATTATTTCTAAATCAGTCTATCAGGGGAAATATGGCATCTTATAGGCCAGTGGCTAACACATGGTACAATTTTGTTTTTATCTCCCCGTGATGGGTGTCTGCAAACTACTTGGAAAGAGTGTTAATGAGATATCTTCATCCTACACATACCTAAGCCAGGTGACTTGTTCACTTGCCCATTGGTTCTGCAAATCTGTACCCATAAACACCAGACCCTGTTTCAAATGCTGGGAATGGGCACAAGATACCCAGAGCCCTGGGTTTTGTGGAACACCGGCTCTTGCAAGGTGAGTGAAGCCAAGACTCTGGATTTTCTGTGGCTGGTGTCCAGTTTAGACACATACCTGCCTCGAGCAAAGGCGGCTGCAAAACTTGGCCTCAGTCAGTATCTCTTCCCCAAGATGAACTTGCCTCTCTTTTCTTTTGAAGGTCGCCTGGTAGGTGCTCTGGATGCAGTGCTGGATTCCAATGCACGGGTCGCTCCATTTCGAATTCTGCTTCAAGTTCCTGGGTCCCAGGTTTATTCTCCCATAGCTTGTGGTGAGTTACTGAGTGGATCAGACGTTTACTGGGCCATAGCCACTGGTGAGTTTTGTTCCAGTTGGAATATTACAAACCTTGAGGTCTGAGCATGCTGAGTTATCTGCATGTTGGTGACGCTTGAAGGTAACTCCTTTCAGAAACTCATCTGCTTTTATGAGCTTGTTTTCTTTTGTAACCATCAAAAGCACATACAGCCTTTAAAGCTTGAGCCCACTTACTTGGACACGCCAGGCTTTTGAATGGGGTATTGCTCTGGGGTGCTATGTATTGTTGAGTATAAATTGAGCTATTCTTAATCTCGCGTCTCTGTAACGCATTATGCCTGAGTGCACACACATATTATAATGGTGTAGGAGAAAGGTCTGAGGGCTGTGGCTAATTTAGGGCAGTGCTTACTCTTGAGAGGATCACGGGGCTGCTGGATCCTAAGGGAATTTAGAAATCATCTTCTTATCCTCCATCTGAGATTTCAGCTCCTCCTTCAGGCTCCATCTAATCTTCCTTCAAGCACCTTGGGGCTGGGAATTATTAAATTCTGAAAACTCCTTTTTATTAAAAACAAAACAAAACTAAGATGTTTATTCTTAATTGAGAAATTAAAAACTAGGTAAGAAAGAAGGAAAAAGATCACTTTGTACCCTTTATCTGATGTTAATCATTCCTCTGTTTACATATGTATACTTAGAGGTTTTTTTTTTCTCTCTTAACATTTTATTAGTGACTATAAAGTTCCAGTATCACCTCATAATCTTTTATCAATACTGGATTATTTTTTTTCCTGGAAAAAATACTATGAAGAAAATTGTCAACCATAGCTATCATTCCATATTAATGACTGTTAAGATAGTAGCTTTTTTTAAAAATGAAAACAAATCACTGTTTGTATAAAAGCACAAACATTATGTATGTTCAATATAGAAAATTCCATAAACATTGACAAGTACAAAGTATGTTTGTCCTACCCTACATTCTTGCCATCCAAAGTATCACAAGCCAACACAAAGTCCACACAAAGTGCACACCAACCCACACAAAGTCCACACCAATTCCCACAATGTACCACCAGTCCACACAAAGTTCACACAAAGTACTACCAGTCCACACAAAGTACACACCAGTTCACACAAACTGAAAATGTATTGAGATAGGTAAAGAACGTTTACAAAAATGTCTAGATCATAAGAATGCAGTTTGTTAGACAACATAGTTTTGTAATAGTGGTACTACCTTTTCACATCATGTTCCAAATCTGACAAGTCATTGATTCCCCATCCTCAAGGACAAAGTGACCCACATTCTTCTTATTCTTTCCTCTACTTCCCTACTCTTTTTTTTTAATGTTAGTTATCATACAACATCATTTTAGTCTTAACATACACAGCATAGTGATTTGAATACATTGTGAAATGATGTGATATCATAGTAAGACTTTACCATCTTTGCTTAGCAACTTTAAAATTTGAAATTATATTATATCATATTCTCTCTCCCTTTCTCACTCTCATTAATAAGTATTACCTTGCAATGTGTGCAGCCCAACTTCTAGCTCAGCCTCCACCACATTGAAGGAAGTTTCAGTGCTATGATTTCTTTCACTCTTCCTCAACCTAAATAGATAAATATTTTAAAAAAGAAAAACTGTAAACAACAGTATTATTTTTTTAATTTTACTTTGTAATTCCTATTCTGTTTTGTAACCATGCTTCCTATTGTTATTTGGCTCAGTTTTCTCTCTCTTTTATAGTCTTTATTTATTTTGGATAGAGACAGAGAAATTGAGAGAAGACTGGGAAACAGGGAAAGAGAAACAGCAGCACTTGCAGCACTGTCTCACAACTGATGAAGCTTCCCCTTTGCAGGTGAGGGCTAGGGGGTTGAACCCTGGTCCTTGTGCACTATAATGTGTGCACTCAACCAGGTGCACCACCACCTAGCCCCTCAGTTCTCTATATACATTGATTTACTGTGTCTACTCAAGGTGTGATTTTATAGATTCTCTGATTTTTGGCTCATCTGTTAATTGGCTAGATTCCTGTTTTTCCATCACAATGATTTACCGTTTTTGCTAGTATTTGTTCCTTTGTATTGGACATGAGGGACACCTTAGTTGGGTTTTGTAGTTTGTGGTCATACAGTGCGGTGGTCACCTCTCCAGGACTTTTGAATACTTAACCTGACAACATGACAATGAGGGAGTCTGGAATTTTTTTTTTCCCTCTTGTAGGGTGTCCTTTTCATGTAATTTTTTTTTTTGATGTTTAGAAACTTGGTTATAATCTGTTACTAACTTGAGTACACTGTGTTACATCCCCCCCCCCCAATCTGATGTACTTCTTCAACATTTAGACTGACTTATTTAATCATTTCAGGAAATTGTATCTTTTTGTATATGAATTACATGATTAAAAATTCATCTTATGTTTCATTTACTGGGTTCTCCACTTCAAGGACATATTATATTGGACAACTTGTCTGCTTTTCTTTGTCTTCTTCAACTGCCTTCTCCACATTGTAACCCTTTTCTCTACATTAATAATTCAGTTTTATGCAATATATTCCTTACTTTCCTGCTTTCAGCTTATTTGCTAATTTGGTTATACTGCTTTGATCTTTAATTCAATTGATTTTCTTAGCCACTTTGATTTCTCTTTTCATTTATTATTTTATCATCTCATCTTTGATCTCCTGTTATAGAGTGAATTTGTGTTTCATTTTATTATTTTAGAGCATCAAGCTCTTGTGAGAATTTCCTTTTCTTCCTTGAATGTTCCATTTTCTTCTAAGACAGAATTCCTGTCCTTTAAACACCTTGTTCTCATTTGTTCTTTTTAAAAAATTATTGTTGTTTATTTGATAGAGACAACCAATAATCAAGAGAGAAGGGGGTGATAGAGAGGGGGAGAGACAGAGAGACACTTGCAACACTGCTTCACCACTCACAAAGCTTTCCCCCAGCAGGTGGGGACTGGAGGCTCAAACCCTGGTCCTTGCATATTATATAGCAGGTGCGCTCAAACAGGTGTGCCACTACCAGGCCCCTCTCATTTGTTCTTTTGCCTGAGACTCTGAGGTCCCAAGTTCAATCCCCAACACTGCCACAAGCCAGAACTGAGCTCTGGTGTGTGTGTGTGTGTGTGTGTATTATTTCAAAAATAAGCATAATTTGAAAAAAGTGAATGGATCTTGAAGATTATGCATATTCTGTAAAAATGTTCATTTAAGTTTTTTAAGAATTGTGAACATGGTGTGGAGTTATACCTGTTATCTTACAAGCTTGCAAATCGCCACTAAATTACTAATAAAAATTATAATAAATTTAAAACACATAAATACTGAAAACTCTGAACCAGTGAAGAATCCAATACAGATTAAATGAATCAATTAGAATTTAGGTTACAGTCATAAGGTTGATGTTATGTAACCATTAAGAACCACATTGCATGGCAGTGGCTGCAAAGTTTCCTGGGAGCTCCATTTGACTATTCAGACTTCTCTAGCAGGACTTCTGATTCGAGAATGGAGCAGCCCTATAGGCTAATTCCTCTCCAGAAGCCAAACCAGTAGAGAGAGCAGTCATTATATGCCCAGCAAAGGCCTCAAATCCAGAGTGAGAGCAATTCTTTTGCTTGAAACAGAATGAAAAGGAGAGAAACCAAGGAAAAATAGAAGAAAGGAAGGGCTCCCGCTACATCCCACAGCTAGTCCAATAGCACACCAGTTGTTTTTGCTGTGTCCCTCAAATATGAGTTAAAAGGGCAGATCCACAATGTTAGTCCAAACAATAGTCAGGGATTATAAGGTGCAAGCAGGAGAAAGACTAGAAAGAGCACAGCATGCAAACAAACACTCAGCAGCAAAAGGACAAAAGAGAGGGGCCCCCTCTCTTTTCTTCTCCATCTTTACCCTACCCTACCCTACCCTACCCTACCCTACCCTACCCTACCCTACCCTACCCTACCCTACCCTACCCTACCCTACCCTTTTCTCTCTTTAAGATAGATTTATTTATTTATTTATTTATTTACCAGACAGCTGGTATATGTGCTTAAGAGTCCAGTGCCATATCCACTGTGCCACCTCCCAGACCACTTCTTTTTCTTATTTATGTTTTTGGTGGGGAGGTGGCTACACATGTGCAGTTTCACCACTTCAAGGTGCGTTTATATTTAGGTAGAGACATACAGACACACAGCATTGGAGCTTCCTCTGTTGCCGCAGCACCTCTCATATGGTACCTGTGCTCAAACCTGGGCTGCTCATATGATGAGGTATCCACCTTACCTAGTAAACTCTCTGGCCCTCTTTCCTTTTTTATTTACTTACTTTTTTTTTTTTTTTTAATTCTTTTACCAGAGTACCACATAGCTCTGGTTTATGTTACTGCCAGGCATTGAATTTAGGACCTTTGGAGCCTCAGACATGAGACTCTTGTTGCATCAACAGAGTTGCTATCTTTCCAGCCCACCTTTTCCATTTTTAAAAGGTATTTTTGTTATGGTAAAATATACATAAGATTTTTAAATGATTTATTTGCCATCAGGGTTACCATGGGGGCTCATGCCTGCACTATTCCACTGCTCCTGGAAGATTCCTTTTTACTTTTAGAGAGAGAAATAAAGAGACACAGAGAAGGAAAGACACCATAGCAGTGCTTCTCTGCTCATAGGTGCTCCCATGAGTGGTGGGCCACGGCTTGAGCGGGGTCCTTGTTCATGGCAAAGGTTGGCCTGTCTGTATCTTGGCCTTTTTTTTCTGTGCATATTTCAGTGGCACAAGGCACATTCACACTGTTGTACTGCCATTATCACTATCCCTTTCCAGAACATCTTCACCTCCATACACTGAAACTCCATATACTCCTTCAGCGCTCACTCCCCATTCCTTCATCCCTTGGGTAAAAAGCACTGTTCTACTCTGTGTCTCTGGGAATTTGACTACCCTAAGAACTTTCTTTTTTTTTTTTTTTTCATCTTCTTTTCTTTTTGCCTCCAGGGTTATTGCCTGCACTATGAATCCACTGCTTCTGGAGGCTATTTTCTCCCATTTTGTTGCCCTTGTTTTATTGTTTTTTTTTTTTTTATGTCATTGTGGTTGGATAGGACAGAGAGAAATCGAGAGAGAAGGGGAAGACAGAGAGGGGGAGAGAAAGATAGACACCTGCAGACCTGCCACCGCTTGTGAAGCGACCCTCCCCCCTGCAGGTGGGGAGCCGGGGGCTCGAACTGGGATCCTTACGACAATCCGTGTGTTTTGCGTCATGTGCGCTTAACCTGCTGCACTACCTACCACCTGCCCCTCCCCAAGAACTTTCATAGAAGGAGATCATAAAGTATGTGTCTTTTGTTTCTGGTTTATTTACTTTGCTGAGCATAGTGTCCTCAAGACTCATCCCTGATGTGTCATACATCAGAATTTCCTTCTATTGGATGCTGAATACTATCCCATAGTGTATCTGCTTCCTTTTTTGGAGTCAGATATTAATGGCTGGCACATGAGTAGAAACTCAAGAATATTATGCATAGAACCAAAAGAGTGGACTCCCAGGAGCCGATTCCCAGTCAGGGTCAAGACTACAGAGAAAGGGCAGGTAGAGGTTGGAGGCCCAGGGTTCCAGTCTGTGGGTGATGACTGGCTTTTGACTGAATTGACACTTAAGCTTTGAAGAGCTCTTTGGGGCCTTTGGGACAAGAAGACCTTGTTGTTGCTGTTTCTCTGTGTCTGATGGGCTCGACCCACATGCTTCGTCCTGCAGTTGAGAAGTCCAAGCCACCATGTATCCAGCCCATGCTGTGATTTGCTGTTTTGCTCTTTCATGTCTACATGGGTAGTACATTCTCAGTGCCATTCTGCATTATTGATATACATTTTTCCCCCTAGATCTCTAAACTTTACATTAGTTGTTATCTCAACCTGGTTTCAAAGAAGCAGATAAAACCTGGGCAAGATCTGCAAGACTCTGGATTATCTGTTTATGTTGTCCCGGGAGCTAAATTGATTACATAACTATTTGACTTCTCTTCAAGTCAGTTAGTTGAGAGATGGCAGGGAAGATTTGAGTCTGGACTCTAGTCCAAAGTAGTTTTGTATCTGAGTAGTTTACTGACCATTTATGACACCGTAAGTGCAAAAGTTTTTGTGTTTCTAGCAAGATCTGTTCCGTGGCTTGAGTGAAGTGTGAGAGAGCTAGGAAATGGCAAAAAGAAAGGTCAAATGTTGGTCTCTCATGCCGTTAGAGCATGGGGGTCTTCAAGGTGGTGTAGGGGAGCCACCCACCTGGACAGGCAGAAGAATAACAGCATGCTAGGAGGTATAATGTGTGTAACATGAATAAAAACTTTGTTCCTATTTCAGTTTGGAAAATGAAAAACATGATTTTGAAATTTCCAACATCTGTAAAGGAAGTTGTGAAAGTTTTGTTAATCTAAATGTGATTGTTTTTAAACATGTGGGATCACAGGAGTTAATAAGATTTCCAGTTGAAAAATTACTATTCCCTTTCTTTTGTTTTACCAGAGCACTGTTCAGCTCTGGTTTATGAGGGACTGAATCTGGGACTTTGGAACCTCAGGCATGAGAGTCTCTTTGCATAACCATTATGCCATCTCCTCTCTCCTTACTTTCTCTTTCAATAATTTATCTATAGGTAGAATTATCTGACTTTGAAGAAGGAAAACAGGAGATGCTGAGAGCTTAGTGACTTGTCAGGACACATATCCATTTGTGTAGTCCAGGCATGGTTTCTTCCAGAATGTTCTCTCAGTACATTCTTTTTGCTGTGCTGTCTCTTGTCTTGCCCTTGACTATGGGTGGACTTTTAGAATCTTAGGTCCTGCTTCACTGTTTGCTTTGTCTTTCGAAAAAGTTTTATGAGGGAGTGAAATGTTCCAGGGTACATCAGATTAGTGAATTGGTGAACCTTGTGTCAGGCAGCAAAAGCAGTGCCAGCCAGATCTTTGTTCCAGAACAGGACTCTCTGTGCATTTCAAGGAAAGTTTGGAGGCAACCTGGCAGGAAGAAAAGTTAGAACTTTTTTTGGGTATACACTTGTTTTTGGCTACTTGCAATTTTCTTATGCCAACAGGCATATTGCATACAAGATTTATAACTGGAAATAATTGGTGTTTCTCTACTAGGGAATTACTATAGTCAGCCTCATATGTTTTCTAATTTTTTATTATCTTTATTTATTTATTGAATAGAGACAACCAGAAATCAGAGGGGAGGGGTGATAGGGAGAGAGACAGAGAGACACTTGCAGCCCTGATTCACCACTCGCAAAGCTTTCCCCTTGCAGGTGGGGATTGGGAGCTTGAACCCAAGTCCTTCTGCATTGTAACATGAGCACTCAACCAGGTGCGCCACCACCTGGCCCTGCCTCATAATGTTTTAATTAAACTAAATTTCTTTTTTTAAAAAAATATTTTGAGTGGGGCCAGGCAGTGGAGCACCTGGTTAAGCACTCACAGTACAATGAGCAAGGTCCCAGGTTCAAGCCCCTAGTCCCCCACCTGCTGGGGGAAAGCTTCACAAGTGGTGAAGCAGGGCTGCAGGTGTCTCTCTGTCTCTTTCTCTTTCTGTCTCCCTCTCCCCTCCCAATTTCTGTCTCTATCCAATTATAAATAAAAATATTTTAAAAATATTTTGATGTGGTATTTAAAATATTTTTAGTTATCCATTTAAAAAATTATTTTTCCCTTTTGTTGTCCTTGTTGTTTGTTGTAGTTATTATTGCTGTTGATGTCGTCATTGTTAGATAGGACAGAGAGAAATGGAGAGAGGAGGGGAAGACAGAGGGGAAAAGAGAAAGAGAGACATCTGCAGAGCTGCTTCACTGCCTGTGAAGTGACTCTCCTGCAGGTGGGGAGCCGGGGCCTCGAACTCGGGTCCTTATGCCGGTCCTTGCTTTGCGCCACGTGCGCTTAACCCACAGCGCTACTGCCTGACTCCCAGTTACTCATTTTTTTTTAAATTTCTTTATTGGGGAATTAATTTTTTACATTCGACAGTAAATACAATAGTTTGTACATGCATAACACTTCTCAGTTTTTCATATAACAATACAACCCCCACTAGGTCTCAATTTCTTTCTGTCTCTATCCAGTAATAAAAAAACGAAATTGAGAGGGGAGGAGTGACAGAGAGGGAAAGAGACAGAAAGATACCTGCAGCACTGCTTCACCACTCATGAAGCTTTCCCCTGCAGGTGGGGACCAGGGGCTTGAACCCAGGTTCTTGCACAGTGTAATAGTGTGCACTTAAACCAGGTGTACCACCACTTGGCCCCCAAAGTAAATTTCTTTATACTCAGATAATCAAATTCACTGAAGGAATTCTTGTAGTAGGGTTATTACTAGTATTCAATATAGTTAGTATGTTAAAAATAAGTTTATAAATGTTGTTTATAGCTAAATGCAGGTGAGTGATGAGTCTGACTTTTAGATTCAATAATTTTGGAGGGCAAAAGTTCTATTTTTAAGACTTTAGATGTGGGGAATAATTGCAATCCCCTACTGGTGGCCATTTGTGCTGTTGTCAACCTTTGACATGCTTAACCAGGGTCCTTGCACATGGTAACTTGTACAGTTTACCAGTTGTGCTACTCCTTACCCTTCAGACTTTTTTTTTTAATTTTTATATTTATTATCCCTTTTGTTGCCCTTGTTTTTTTTATTACTGTTGTAGTTATTATTGTTGTTATTGATGTCATCATTGTTGGATAGGACAGAGAGAAATGGAGAGAGGAGGGGAAGATAGACAGGGGGAGAGAAAGATAGACACCTGCAGACCTGCTTCACTGCCTGTGAAGCGACTCCCCTGCAGGTGGGGAGCCAGAGGCTTGAACCGGGATCCTTACACCAGTCCTTGCGCTTTGCAGTGCCTGTGCTTAACCTGCTATGCTACCGCCCAACTCCTCAGACTTACTTATTTTTATGAGAAAGAAAATAGGACTGAAGTTTAGGAAAGATACTACATTACATTTCACGTGTAATTAACCTCTTTCTGGTCTGCATGACTTTTAGTTGAGAGGAGTAGACAATAGACGCATAGTGTTTGGACAGTAGAGAAATGTTTATTTCAAAGGGGCATATCTGAACTATGCACAGGGAATGCCCACTTCATAGTAAATTAGGATTTAGGTGTTTGGAAGCTACTCAACTGGATATTCATTATGCAGAGAAAAGCAGTTGCTTTTTAGAGCTGGAGCTTGGCTGAAGTTATTTCTGGCTGTGTTCGTGCAGAAACTGTAGGTATAGACAATGAGATGCTTGTTTTATTTCCTGGAAATACTTTGGGGGAATTCTAAGAGAGCAAATACTGTGTATGAGTTCCAATGTGACTCAGCTCTTGGGGGGCACCTCCCAGGCTCCTGCATGTCGAGGCTGTTTCAGAGGGGAGCCCTTTGTAGCCAGAAGCACTGAGCCGAGGCTGACTTGCCTTTGCACTTGAATTTTGCTAGCTAGAATATGGAACTCAAGATGTCCACTTTGTGATTTTTTTTTGAAGGTAAAATAATATTAAGTGTATGAAATACTTAGTATGCTTCATCCAAACTAGCTAGGCCTTCAGAAAATGATCAAAGGTATTTATGAATAGTTGTTGCTTATTTTGTGTTCAGTTTCTTTTTAAAAGGGAGAAAGAGAGATAGAGAGAAAGAGAGGGCTCAAACTTGGATCACATACATGGCAAAGCTGTGTACTATCCACACTGACCTTGTGTGAGGTTTCTGATGCTTTGTTTTAGTCACAGACAGACCTTTAAAAATTTTTTTTTTAGGTAGAGGCAGAGAAGGCAATGAGGCAAGGAGAGAGAGAGAGAGTCAGAGAGACCACACTATCAAAGCTTTCTTCATTGTAGTGTGGTGGCCAGGCTTGAACTTGGTTTGCACAACTGGCAAAACAGGACACTATCCAAGTGGGCCGTAGATGGACAGTTAAAAACACAGAATTGTTGATTTCCTGCATGAATAGTATTTATTTATTTATTTATTTATTTATTTTTAGAGGATAGAAGTCTTTTTCTGCAACACTGAGCACCTTACTACAATAAAGTGTAATTTTGCTAACTGGGCTTCTGTTAAAATCCACAGTACAATTATACATCACTTTCTGATGGAGACATTCTGAGAAATGTATCTTTAGGGTGTTGGAGTCCCTTCACAGGCCAAACACTCACACCAATATCAGACAGATGAATGAATATAAGAGAAAAAGTAAAGGGAACTTATCAACAACCTGTATACCTGCCATACATAGGACAGACCCAGGAGTTCTGAGTAACTCACTAATGGCCAAAAGTAGTATAAAATTACCCTTAGCTAAGACAAAAGTTGGGGGAGAATGGTAAGGGACAGTTAGACCACTTACCAAGGGAAAGCAAAGTAAAACACAGGCTCTACTCAGGTCAGTATCCATACCACTGCAGTCAGGACCAGGGGATTGAACCCGCATCCTTGTGCACTGTAATGTATGCACTTAACCAGGTGCGCCACCACCTGGCCCCAGCAAAGTTTCTTCTTCTTCTAGCATTTGCCCTTCTTCCGTAGCCAGTGAGCAGCATCAGGTTGAGCCTGATGTAAAGTTTCGAGACCTCCTTTGAATCTGGAGAGGTGGCAGTCGTTGACTATGTGGGTCACAGTCTGTCTGGAGCCGCAGGGGCAGTTCGGGTCGTCTCTGGCTCCCCAGCGATGGAACATAGCGGCGCACCGGCCATGGCCTGTTCCATAGCAATTGAGGAGGGCCCAATCATAATGCGCTAGGTCAAAGCCGGGTTGACGCTTGCAGGGCTCTGTGATGAGGTGTTTGTTCTTTACCTCAGCTGACTGCCAACTCTGATCCCAAGAGTCTGGAACAGAGAAGTTCAGTGTAGGCGTAGGGGACCAGATTGGGTGACGAGACGTCAAGCGTTGGACAGGGTGGGCGAAGATATCTGCGTATATTGGCAGGTCCGGTCGAGCGTAGACGTGGGAAATGAACTTAGATGATGCCGCATCCAGACGAATATCTGGCGGGGCGATGTTGCTGAGAACTCGCAGCCATGGAACCGGGGTGGAATGGATGGTTCCAGAAATTATCCTCATGGAGGAATATAATTTGGAATCGACCAAGTGGACATGGGGGCTACGGAACCTTACTGGGGCACAGTATTCTGCAGTGGAATAGCATAATGCCAGAGATGATGATTGTAGTGTGGAAGCGCTCGCGCCCCATGAGGAACTGGCCAGTCTTGCAATGATGTGATTCCTCGCGCCCACCTTTGCTGCAGTTTTTATGAGATGTTCGTGAAATGACAGGGTGTGATCGAGAGTAACGCCAAGATAGACTGGCTGGGCTTCATGCCGGATTCTTGTATCATCAAGCTGCAAAGTAAAACAAAGACATGTAGATCTCTGTTCTTCCTTTTCCTGGAAAAAGAGATGAGGGAATTCCCCTTTCCCAGGCAGTGTGGGAGAAACCCTTGCAGAGAAGACTCCTCCTTTCACATATAGGTATCTTTTAAAGGCATCCTCCACCCAGACTTCAGAGGCCATCCAGATGAAACCAACACACATTTTTGGGATGGCAAATTTTTACTTCCCTTTAAGGAAATTTCATAGTTGTGCCAACATCCTTGAAAGTAACTTCTCAGATCTAGATGGAGTAGCCAACCATACACCCAGGCTGTACGGGGTAGCATACTGGGACCATGACATACCATGACATATGTAGTCTGTAGCTGAGAGAAATATCATTATGTAGCATGTGATTGAATTCTAAATTTGGGTATGAGATAGCTGTGTTAATCTTTTATTATATATTTTTTATTTTACCATGCGAGAGAGAGATACAGAACGAGACTAGAGCACTCAGCGCTGGCTTGTAGATGGTGCAGAGGATTGGACCTATGACCTCAGAGCCTCAGACATGAAAGTCTTTTGTGTAACCATATGCTATCTCTCTTGCCCGGCTGTATTAATCTGCTGTGCAATTTTTTCTTTGCTCTTCTTTATTTTTTATTAGTGATTATTAGTGATTTAATATTGATTTATAAAATTACATGTCAACAGGAGTATAGTCCCATACCTTTTCCACCACCAGATTTCTGAATCCCCAGTCCCTCTATTATAAGCTACAGCAGTTTTCCTAAGGTTGCAGATATGGGTTAACTATTATTTCTACAACTTTCTCTATATATTTGTATATAACCCCCCCGTCCCTCTTTTAAAGGTCTTGTCTTTTCTTCCTTTCCAAGCTACACACCACCCTATTACCACATTCAAATGTCCCTCCTTTTTTCCTCTTCTCTCCAGGTCCTGATGGAGCTGGGGTTCAGAGCCCTCTTATCTTCTTTCTTCTATCATTTTTCCCCCACTGGGAATATAGATCAAAATTATTTTGGGGGTGCAGAAGGAAGGCGTTCTGGCTTCTGTAATTGCTTCTACGCTGGAGTTGGGCATTGGCAAGTGGATCCATACTCCCAACCTGTTCCTGTCTTTCCCTAGTGGGATGGAGCTCTGGAGAGATGAGGTTCCAGGACATACTGGTATACTGGTGAGGTCATCTGCCCAGAGAAGTCAGGGTGGAATCATTGTAGTGTCTGCAACTTGGTGGGTGAGGCTGCAATGCGGATTCTGTTTAGGTCTTTTGTATTTATTTATTTATTTATTTATTTATTTATGGAGGGAGATCTGATCTGATCCCTGTTGCTCCATGGCTATGCCTCCCAAAAGTTCTCTATTTTATAGGACAGAAAAAAACGGAGTGGGGAGTGGGAGATAAAGAAGGAGAGAGAAAGAGACACCTGCAGCACTGCCTCATTGCTTGTGAAACTCCACCCTCCCCCTCGGGTGGGGACCAGGGGCTCAAACTCAGGTCCTTGAGCATGGTAACATACGTACTCACGTAGTTGTGCCCACCACCTGGCCTGCTAATTTGTTTAAATAAGAAAATATAGACTGGGTGCCTTAAACAACAGAAGTTAATTTTCTCTCAGTCCTGGAGGCCAGAAGTCTAAGAATAAACTATTGTCAGGGTTGTTTTCTCCTGAAGCCTTTTTTTTTTTTTTTTAATTTTCAGACAGCTGTCTTTTCTCTATAGTCTCATGTGGCTCATCTCTAATATCTTTTCCTATAAGAGTATCAGTCCTAAGGACTCCAGTTCCCACTTTTCAGTGGCCTCATCTAATCCTAATTACCTCTTCAAAGGCCCCACCTGGTATGTTAGACTTTGATCACATAAATCTGGATAGATACACAGAAAACTATAACAATAGCTCTACTCTGTCTTGATTTTGAAGGCCTACAAATACAAGGGGGTAGCAATAATGCGCCAGTATTGAGTTAATTGGTGGTTTGTTTTGTTTTTTTAATCATTTGGTCCCTTGGTGAGTGACAAATTTCACTAACTTTTCTGTACATTTTCCATCATTATGTCTCTGTAATATGCTTGGTAACTTTCAGACTTTTTCTTTTTCCCTCCAGGGTTATCTCTGGGGCTTGGTGCCTGCACTACAAATCCACTGCTCCTGGAGGCCTACTTAGATTTTGTTGCCCTTGTTGTTTATCATTGTTGTTGTCGTTATTGTTGTTATTGCTGTCATTGTTGTTGGATAGGACAGAGAGAAATGGAAGGAGGAGGGGAAGACAGAGTAGGAAAGAAAGATAGACACCTGCAGGCAGACCTGCTTTCACTGCCTGTTAAGCAACTGCTCCCTGTAGGTGGGGAGCTGGGGGCTCGAACTGGGATCCTTATGCCGGTTCTTGTGCTTTGCACCATGTGTACGTAACCCGCTGCACTACTGCCTGACCCCTAATACTTTTTTTTTTTTTCCTCCAGGGTTATTGCTGGGCTCGGTGCCTGCACCATGAATCCACCGCTCCTGGAGGCCATTTTTTCCCCTTTTTGTTGCCCTAGTTGTTGCAGCCTCCTTGCGGTTATTATTGCCATTGTTGACGTTGCTTTGTTGTTGGATAGGACAGAGAGAAATGGAGAGAGGAGGGGAAGACAGAGAGAGAGGGGAGAGAAAGATAGACACCTGCAGACCTGCTTCACCGCCCGTGAAGCGACTCCCCTGCAGGTGGGGAGCCGGGGGCTCGAACGGGGATCCTTACTCCGGTTCCTGCGCTTTGCGCCACATGCGCTTAACCCGCTGCACCACCGCCTGACTCCCAAGACTTTTTTTTTTACTATGACTCACAGAAAGATATTTATTTATGTGTGTGCATAACTTTAACAGATATAACACTAGTAGTTGCCCTTATAGAGTAGCATATATCCTACCTCTAGTCTGTTCCATTAGAAAAAAACTATTGGGGGGAGTCGGGCTCTTTCTATTACGTAATTTGAAAACACGATTTTGTTTTCTCACACACACGAGAGTGTAGATTCAGAGGTGTGGTCTGTGCCATATGTTGCCTTTTTCAGTTGGTTAAGACCATGAATGTGCAGTCAGCTTGCACTAGTTTACAGTTTTTGTAAAGCCCTTCATCTGACTTTCCTGCTGAGGAAATGATAGTTTGGAAAAATTCCCTGACGTTTGGCAACTTTTGTAGGAAATGGAAAAGTTTCATCATATTGATTGTCTTTGCTGGGAGAGACGTACAGCCACATCTTACATTCAGAAGCAGAGCAGATTTTGTAAAAAAAAAAAAAAAAAAAAACTACAGCTCAGCGATAGATATTCTATCTGTGTTTTCTCTCTCTTTAGGGCTGAGCTTGTTTTTTTAAATTTTTATTTATTCCCTTTTGTTGCTCTTGTTGTTTTATTGTTGTAGTTATTATTGTTGTTGTTAATTGATGTCATTGTTGTTGGACAGGACAGAGAGAAATGGAGAGGAGGGGAAGACAGAGAGGGGAGAGAGAAAGAGAGACACCTGCTTCACCGTTTGTGAAGCGACTCCCCTGCAGGTGGGGAGCTGGGGGCTTGAACCGGGATCCTTATGCCAGTCCTTGTGCTTTGTGCTATGTGCGCTTAACCTGCTGCACTACCGCCTGACTCCCTGGGCTTGTTTTTTTTTAGTTACTTTCTCTGTCATTAGCTTCTCCTCAGTAAACAGAAGTTTTTTTTAAATTTAATTAAATTAATTAATTAATTTTTTAAAAGAATATAGCCAGGGCCGGGTGGTGGCACACCTGGTTAAGCACGTTATAATGCACAAGGACCCAGGTTCAAGTCCCTAGTCCCCACCTGCAGGGGGAATGCTTCACAAGTGGTGAAGCAATGCTGCAGGTGTCTCTCTTCCTCTCTATGCGCCCCCCCTTCCCTCTTGATTTCTGGCTGTCTCTATCCAATAAATGAATTAAGATAATAAAAAAGAAAGCATTTATTTAAAAAAAAAAGAATAAAAGCTTAAAGTGGTCAAGTGGTGGTGCACCCAGTAGAGCATGCATGTTACACTGCACAAGGACCCAGGTTCAAGCTCCCAGTCCTCCCTTGCAGGGTGAAGCTTCATGACTGGTGAAGCCGTGTCACAGGTGTCTCTCCCCCCTTTTTTAATCCCCCCTTCTCAATTTCTGTGTTTACCCAAAACAAATAAATAATTAAATCTCTTTTTAAAATAAAAGTCTAAATTTATTTGATGACTTCATTTTCAATCTTAAGTCCACATGATATATTGTGCTGGGACTTGATTATAATTTATTCATGGTGTTTATGTCTACCAGTTTACAAAAAAAAAAAACATACTCAGTTTACTGTCAAAGTTCTGGCCTTGTGATCTTAGTGGCAGGATAAAGGAAAATCTGCTTTATGGCACTCAGGGAAGTGCACTTGAGGGGCAGAGAGGTCGTGCTAAACGCTGTATGTGTGTGTGTGTGTGTGTGTGTGTGTGTGTGTGTGTGTGTGTGTGTGTGTGTAAGTGGATGTAAATGTTACTTAAAAGCTGAAACACAGCTTTTATGCAAGAGCCTGGGGTACTTCCAGGCTGTTGCAGAGAATGAGTTCATACTTTGGTTTGCCGTTGCTTTGTGACCTTGGAGAAGTATTTGAACTTCGATTTCTTCATTCGATCTTTATCACATGGTCTCATTAGAGAGTACCTAAAATAGAAAATGTCACAAAGGTGATACCTCTTCGTCTCTGGCTTTGCCTTTCATTTGTCCAACCCCCCGCAAGTTAGAAAGTATATTAAAACATATAGAAAAGGTTGAGGGCCAATGGAAGTTCTCCTTTTCCAGTTATTTTTTGCTTTCTTTTTAAACAGTTTATTTTATTATTATTATTTGTTATTGGATAGAGACAGCCAGAAATTGAGAGGAATGGGGAGATAGAGAGGGAGAGAGAAAGATACCTGCAGCCCTGTTTCAGCACTCCTGAAGCTTTCCCTATGCAGGTGGGGACCAGGGGTTCAAACCTGGGTCCTTGTGCACTGTAACATGTGTGCTCTACCAGGTGTGCCATCACCCGGCCCCTGTTTTTTGTTTACTTAAAAAACAGAACAAAACAAACACCCACGAAAAAACAAAACAAAAAAACCTGGGACTGGCAAGGTAGCTCACCTGGGTAGTGTGCCTGCTTATGCAGTGCTTGAGACCCAGGTTTGAGTCTGGCTACCACCACACTGAGGGATCTTCTGTGCAATGGTATCTTTCCCTATCTCTATCTGTGCGTCTCTACCTACAACTATTTGGGTTTTTTTCTTTTCTTTTTCACTTTTTTCATCTAGACAAATGCTTGCTGCATAAATTACTTTCATTTTCAGGTTACTTTGGCTTGCAAGTCACCTTAATTAAAAAAAATTATTAGTGACTTAGTAATGATTAACAAGATTATAGGATAAGAAGGGTACAATTTCACACAATTTTCATCACCAGAGTTCTGTATTCCATCCCCTCCATTGGGAGCTTTCTTATTCTTTATCCCTCTGGGAGCATGGACCCAGGATCACTATGGTGTGCAGAAGGTGCAAGGTCTGGCTTCTGTAATTGCTTCTCTGCTGGACATGGGTGTTGGCAGGTCAGTCCATCCTCCCAGCCTGTTTCTATCTTTTCCTAGTGGGGCAGGGTTCTGGGGAGGTGTGAGGTTCCAGGATACATTGGTGAGGTCGTCTGCCCAGGGAAGTCAGGTTGGCATCATGGTGGTGTATGCTACTTGGTGGCTGAAAAGTGGTAAGATATAAAGTAAGACAAAATTTTTAATAATCAGGAACCTAAAGGTAAGGATAGAGCGGAAGGAACTAAGGGTCTTCATGTGGGAAGAAGCTAAGAAGTCTATTTTAGGGTAGAGGGTAGATACCATAATGGTTATGCAAAGAGACTGTCATGCCTGAGGCTCCAAAGTCCCAGGTTCAATCCCCCACACCACCATAAGCCAGAACTGAGCAGTGCTCTGGTTAAAAAAACAAAACAAAAAAAAAAAAAAACAAAGACCATTTTAAGAGACGAAATAGCTCAGAGCATTAGACTGAAGAAGTCTATTTTACGTATATTCCAAGCGGTCCATGATTTAAATAATCTGAGCCTGAGAGCTAACATGCAGGTGGGCTGAAAGTACTATCTGGGAAGATGGTGTCAGAGTTGAGAATACTCCTATTAGCTTATAGTCTTATAAGTCTTCAGCTATTTCTACCTGTAAATAGTGGGTCTGGAGAGTTGAAACCCTAGCAATGACTACACACACACACAGACACACGGTTTTATTATGATGGATGATAAAGGATAAAATCTAAAAAAGAGAAAGAAAGAGAATACATTAAAAAGTATTAGAGAAGGTAGTCTGACGGTAGCGCATCAGATTAAGCGCAGGTGGTGCAAAGCGCAAGGACAAGCGTAAGGATCCTGGTTTGAGCCTGCAGCTCCCCATTTGCAGGAGAGTTGCTTCACAAGTGATGAAGCAGGTCTGCAGGTGTCTATCTTTCTCTCCCCCTCTATCTGTCTTCCCCTCCTCTCTCCATTTCTCTCTGTCCTATCCAACAATGACAGCATCAGTAACTACAACAATAAAACAATAAGGGCAACAATAGGGAATAAATAAATAAATAAACTTTTAAAAAATATTACCCATTAAAAGTATTAGAGAAGAGGTGGGGGTAGATAGTATAATGGTTATGAAAGAAAATTTCATGCCTGAGGTGCCTAAGTTCCAGGTTCAATCCCCACACCACCATAAGCCAAAGCTGAGCAGTGCTCTGGTAAAAAAAAAAAAAAAAAAAAGTATTAGAAAAGAGTAGAAAAGTAGAGACCTAGGCAGCTCTAAGGTACTTGAGCAAGTTCACCAGCTTCCATGAAGATCCATAATCCATAGAACTTCAGAGATTAATTTTGTGATATGCTATGGTGACTTGCTACAAAGTCACCACTACTGATTCAGGGGGGTGTTTTGAGATGGGCATCTACATAGTTGTTATCTGAGGTCACCGAAGAAGCAAGATTTAGGCCAGAGGCGAGTAAACCAGCTGTGTGCCCAAACTGCCACACCAGTAGTGAATGTGTGGAGCCAGGCAGTGTGGGTGGGTCATAAGTTCAGCTGGACACCACTTGGAAGTTTCATGAGAGCCACACTATGATATCTGGAGATGTCTGAGTTTGATTTAGTTTGAAAACAAAGTTTTCCTTTCTCCTGAGGAATGATGAGCATGATGGGTCAGGGGTTTTTCAATACCACAAGTACATTTTTTTCTTTATTGGGGGGATTAATGGTTTACAGTTGACAGTAAAATACAGTAGTTGGTACATGTGTAACATAGCTCAGTTTTCCACATAACAATCTAACCTCCTACCTAGGTCCTCCTTTGCCATCATGTTCCAGAACCTGAACATCCCCCCACCCTGCCACCCCCAGAGTCTTTTACTTTGGTGCAATATACCAACTCCAGTCCAAGTTCTGACAAGCACATTTCTTAAAAATTTTGAGAGATGGACATAACCTCTTACCCACTCAGTCACTCTCCTCAATCCCAGGTAGGCTTTACTGATACTTAAATTAAAAAATAGTGAAAAAAGAAAAAGAAAGAAAAAGGCAAATGGTCAGAGAAATGGTTCAACTGGTAGAGTATCTGACTGCCTGAGGTTTCTAGTTCTATTCTCAGCATTGTCTGTTTCAGAGTAATCTCTGCTCTCTCTCTCTCTCTCTCTCTCTCTCTCTCTCCCTCTGTGTGTGTGTTTCAGTAAATAAATTTTAAAAAAATAAGATAAAGGAAATGAGATGGTTGGAAGCCATGCAGGTTTACTGATGATAACGGACTGAATGGTCACCCCATTTATATATTGAAGCCCTAATCCTTCAATATCAAATACCAGTGGGAGATATCTGGAGGTAGGGCCTTTGAAATATCATTCAATTTAAACGAGGGTGATGGGATCATATTCGTGTCCTTAAAAGAAGAGGAAAGGGGATCAGAGGTCTCTCTCTGCTGTGTGATGACACAGTGAGAAAGTGATGGTTACAAGCTAGGAAAGGCTCTCATCAGACACTACCTATGCTGGCATCTTTAGCTTAGACTTTTGGAGCTGTGAGAAGTGACCTGTGGTTGAAGCCACTTAGTCTGTGCTCTCTTAGTACATACAGCAGCCGAAGTCGATAAAGACACTTGTCAGACACTCTCAGTATATGACCCATGGGTCCTGAACTTGTGAACAGAGCAGCCGTGGACCTGGCCCTGACACATCTCGATACCTGTGGTGAGAAGACTGGCTTGAGTGGTGCCATACTGAGAAATCAGGAGTATATACGGGAATTTAATACCACTGTTTTCAATTTTCGTTGTTTCTTTATGAAATAATCTTTGTAGACTCCCCTGTACTCCTTCCCTAACCACTCATTCAGAACAATAGCCCTCATGTGGATGTTCTTCAGACCCAAGTCCACTAGTCCAGAGTGAATTCTCTGACAAATTATTTGTTTTTGTTTGTTTTAAAGAATTTATTTTTTTTATCCATGAGAAAGCTAGGAGGAGAGAGAAAGAACCAGACATCACTCCGGTACATGTGCTGCCAGGGATTGAACTCAGGACCTCATGCTTGAGAATCCAGTGCTTTATCCACTGCGCCACCTTCCGGACCACTCTCTTGACATTTTTATACATGGGAATATGTAAAGTCTTCACATACTTTACAGCCTGTGGTGAGGAAGTGGCAATAGCCAGCACATGGGAAATTCACGGTTAGCCTAATGCTTCTCTGGCCTTTGTGTGGGTGGCATGTGGTTTTGTTTGTTGACTATTTTGCCTCTCATGTTGGCTAGATTATTCTGCACTGCTTGTCTAGTAGTCCTTCTGACCTCTGAGATCAAAGTAAATCCTGTTTCCTATTTTTGAACTCTGGCTTTTTTCGCTGGGGTTTGTTACTTTTCCATGCCAGACATAACTTTTACACATTTGCCTTTCTTGTCCAAACCATCTTGCTTCAGGCCTGTGAAATTTACTGGGCTCTAAATTTCGGGTGCCAATGCGGGTCCTTCATGAGGAGCTGGCTCCATCCTGGGCCAGGGTGCCCATTGTCTAGTGGAGAGGACCAGGAAGTCCCTGAAAAGGAAGCACAAGAAAAACAACTTTTGAACAGTGTTATCTAATGCTTCAATAGTAGAATGGTTTTTCTTTTTAATTTGCCTTTGAAAGATACTAACTTATCTATGATTTTACATCTTTGTGGGGTTTTTTTTTAATACACATTTGACAAAACCTATGTGTATATATCTATTCTTAAGGGATATTGGGAATGACCTCAGGTGTAAATGTGAACACCTTGAATTTTCTAGGCCATTGCTATTGCACTTGGCAGTCCTTGGGGGCAGCCAGAGAGCCTCCTCCATAGGTTCTCCCCAGAAGTCCTCCTGTGGGATCCTCTTTCTCACAGGGGAGACCTTAGTAAGACTGTGCAGAAATTGACCTGCGACCTAAGGCTTGTTTGCCCTGAGACAGCAGCATAATTATTGATATAATGTTTCTGTCACATGAATAGATGTAGAAATTATGTACTTTAGTGAGGCTGTGGGACATCCACACAGCAGTCCCCAGGGTAACCTGACTTGTCAGCTGAACAAGTCATCTGTGTGACAGTTAGCAGTGTGTACAAGTCCCAGCACTGTGGGGGAATTCCTGGGCCCTGGCCAGGGCGCCTGTTCTGTGGCCAGCTGTGGCCCAGGAACTGGGATGTCTTACTAACATAAACTCCATAATATTTGCATACCAAGTTCATATTCTTATCATTACCTTTTTCTTTTAATCTCTGTATCTTCTTCTATCCTAACCCAGGGGCAACATTAGAGGAAATAAATCAGCACTGGGACTGGCTGGAACAAAATCTCCTCCATACCTTGTCTGTCTTTGACAATAAAGATGATATTGCCAGTTTTGTCAAAGGGAAGGTGAAGGTAAGTTCTTGGGTTTTTCCATATTTCTTTAAGTTTCCCTTTTATTTTCCTTTCTTTTTTAAAATTTTATTTATTTATTTATTTATTTATTTATTCATTTATAACCAGAGCACTGGTCAACTCTGGCTCACGGTGATACAGAGGATTGAACCAGGGACTTTGGAGCCTCAGGGATGAGAGTCTCTTTACATAACCATTATGCTATCTACCCCTACCCTATTTTCCTTTCTATTAGGTCTTTGTAAGACTTTGTGCCTATATGATTCCATAGCTCTCAGTAGACATTTTTTCTTTATTGAAGGGATTAATGGTTTACAGTCAATAGTAAAATACAATAGTTTGTACATGTATAACATTTCCCAGTTTTCCACATAACAATTTAACCCCCTCGAGGTCCTCTTGTTCCACGACCTAAACCCTCCCCCCACCCATCCCAGAGTCTTTTACTTTGGTGCAATATACCAACTCCAGTCCAAGTTCTGCTTTGTGTTGTCTTAGTTTTAAACTTCTTTTTTATTATTATTAGTGATTTAATAATGCTCAACAAGATACACTTTTTAAAAGTATATATTTATTTATTAGATAGAGATAGCCAGAAATCAGGGGCCGGGTGGTAGTGCAGATGGTGCAAAGCACAAGGACCAGCGTAAGGATCCCCTAGCTCCCCACCTGCAGGGGGGTTGCTTCACAGGTGGTGAAACAGGTCTGCAGATGTTTATCTTTCTCTCCCCCTCTCTGTCTTCCCCTTCACTCTCAGTTTCTCTCTGTCCTATCCAACAACTCCAGCAAAAACAACAACAGTAACATCAACAATGATAAACAACAAGGGAAAAAATAGCCTCCAGGAGCAGCAGCTTTGTACTGCACTGAGCCCCAGCAATAACCCTGGAGGCAGGGAGAGAGAGAGAGAGAGAAAGAGAGAGAGAGAGAGAGAGAGAGAGCCAGAAATAGAGAAGGTAGGGGGAGCTAGAGAAGGAGAGACACAGAGAAACAGAGAGACACCTACAGCACTGCTTCACCACTCTGAAAGCTTTCTCCCTGCAGGTGGGGACCGGGGGCTCAAACCCTTGTACGCTATAACGTGTGCTTAACCAGGTGTGCTACCACTCACTCACTCAGTAAACTCTTTTTATTCCCTTTCAGTCATAGACAGAAACAGAAACATAGAGAGAAAAAGAGAGACGGAGACAGAAGGAGAGACATCACAAGCAGTGAAGCTTCTGCTATGCATAGTGCTCCCACACGGTGTCACTTGAACCCAGATCCTTGGGGATGGTAAAATTTGCTCTCTACCATGTGAGCTATCTCTTGGCCCCACATTTCCTATTCTTCTGACTTCCATACAATATTTCAAACACCGCGGCATGTTTTTGATCATGTTCTAACAGTTTTCTCTACTGTCACTGAAATACTTGACTTTAATGCATAATGTCAAGTGTGTTTGACTTGTCTGTTAAACTTCACAGAGTAGACTGGCAGTGTACACCTGAAATAAAAATACAGTTTTATTCCCAGTGCTAGATTCTTGTTGTCCTTTATGGGTGTTAAAGGCTTTTTTGATCTTAAGAAAAATAACATTAAAATTTGTGCTTCACTGGGGCCGGGTAGTGGCACACCTGATTGAGCATACATGTTACAATGTGCCAGGACCCAAGTTCGAGCCCCTGGTTCTTACCTGCAGGGAAGAAGCTTTGCAAGTGGTGAAGCAGTGTTGCAGGTCCCCCCCCCCACCCCCGTGTCTGTCTGCCTACTTCCTTCTTGATTTTTGGCTGTCTCTGTCTAGCCAATAAGTAAAGATACTAAAAAAATTGTGCTTCACAGAACAGCAGTGTGATTTGACCACTTCAAATGGTTATTCCCAGTTTTTTGCTTGTTTGTTTTGCAGATGTGACATCTTGTTATTTTGTTGTACGTAGGGTTTTCCTTTTTTTTTTTTCATTAGTGATTTAATCATCATTAACTTGATTATAATATAACAGGGGTACAATTCCATACAGTTCCCACCACAGAGTTCCATGCCCCATCTGCTCCATTGGTAGGTCCCTACTCTTTACCCCTCTGGGAGTATGGACCAAAATTTTTTATGAGGTGCAGAAGATGTGAGTTCTGGCTTCTGTAATTGCTTCTCCACAGACATGGGCATTGGCAGGGAGATTCATACCCCCAACCTGTTTCTCTCCTTCTCTAGTGGGGTAGGGCTCTAGAGAGGGTTTTTCTAATCTTAAAAGTAGGTGTTTGTGACCTAAAGAGGGTTTAATTGTTATGTGGAAAGCTGAGAAATGTTACAGGTGTATAAACTGCTATATTTTACTATTGACTGTAAATCATAAATCTCCCCAATAAAGAAAAAAATTAAAAAGTAGATGTTTGTTTTGAAAATATACTAATTAGGTGGCTTTAAAGCCACTTATGTTTTGAGAAGGCAAGAGGAATATCTTAGGAGGTACTTGTTAACTATCTTCTTATGTAATTGGTCTCATTACAATAACATGATTGGTAACTGGTGTTTTAAGAACCGTAACAGTCAGAGAGAGACTGTTTCTCATTTTAAATTTAACTCTTATTAAACACATTAGCACACTGACTTATAATAGTCTTCATACCTCAGAGTAGACAATCCCAGACTGTTGATTTTGTTTACTTTTTCTGTATTTTTAATATTGTATTTAGTGATAGAGATAAGGTTTGTGTGGTTTGTGTGTAAGAGAGAGGGAGAGGGAAAGGGGTAAAGAAAGAGAGGGAGAGAGGGAAAGGGAGAGAGAGAAAGAGAAAGAGAGAGTACTGAGTACTGCTCAGCTCTGGTTTATGGTGGTGCTGGAGATTGAAGGTTCTAGGAGCCTCAGGCATGAATGTCTTTTGCATAAACATTACACTGTCTCCCTAACCCAATTTATTTAGTTTTCTTCAGCAAGTTTATCTTTCCAAGAAGTTAAATGTGTTGGTTTTTAGTAAATGGTATCAAGATGAATTACTGATTTAAAAAAAAAAACAACAACAAAACTGGAACACTGTTTTCCGTTGGGGCTTGGACTGGTGGGTTGAGGTTGAAACCATTGGTGCTGGCTGCTGTCTGTGCTTTGTTGTTACCGTATGTGGCCTGTGAGGTTAGCAGGAGGGCCAGGGTGTGGTGGGAACTCAATCAGTTGGTGGTTACCACTTCTGAGTGTTGTGACTGACTGTGGCTAGGCTCTCTGGGTCAGATTGCACTGGGGGCTTAGCTGGAGGAAGACCCATTTCACAGTTCTTTTCACACTTACCTTACTCTTTTGGTTTAGCTTAGCTTGTGGTGTTCTTTCAATTAGTTGTTTCTCTTCTTAATTTAAAGGAAGGAAATTTTCTTCTACAACAATGATTGAGGGAAACCAGTGTATGTGTGTGTGTTGGGGGTGGGGGGGCTTCTAGATCTATGCTGGGGCTTGGAGATTAAGCTGACAAAAGTCAGAGTGATGAGGAAAACAGTAAATGAAGATGTACAGCATGTAGACACGAGGGAGAAACTTGAAGGGTGCAGCTACTGAGATGTGTAACATAAAAGGGGCAGGCAGGTAAGGCATGTTGCTAGATAGCATCTGAACAAAGTGATAAATTTGTTGAGATGAACAAGGAAAATGAATGTAGGCTTTTAGGTGTGACACATGGAGGAGAGAAGGGACTAATGGAGGAAGATGCCTGTTTCATAAGGCTTATATAGATTCCACTGGGAGCTAGGGTCTCAAATGTGCATGGTCTCACTGCTCCTGGCTGACATTTTCATTCTTTTTATTTCAGAGAGAGAGGGGAGACACATCACAGCAACACTGGTATTATCTATCAGTGGTGTTGTGGGGGGTACCTATGCCCTTGAGCATAGTAAAACATGCTCTCTACCTGATGAGGTATCTTCTGGTCCCATAGTTCACTTTTTTTTTCCTTCCAGAGTTATTAGCACCACCAAGCCACTGCTCCTGGCAGCCTTTTCTCTCTTTTTTTTCTTTTCCATTTTATTGGATATGACAAAGAAATTGAGAGAGGACAGGTATATAGAGAGGGAGAGAGAACGATACATATATGCAGACCTGCTTCACTGCAGGTGGGAATCTGGGGGCTGGAACCCAGATCCTTACATGGGTCCTTGTGCTTAGTACTATGTGTGCTTAACTGGGTGTGCCACTGCCTACACACAGACACACAGACACACACACACACACCCCAGTTTACTTTTTTTAAACACTAATTTCTAAGTCAAACGTGGGTAGTTCTTCAGTGTAGATGCGTGGAGTTCATATACCTGAGGCAGTCATCTGAGTCTCATATCCCTGTATGTAGGCAAGAGCAGGAAAGTATTATAAATAATAATTTGACAACTGGAAGTCCATGTCTGTACAGTCTCATGGAAAGTGACATATTTGTTTTTCTACATTATTATTATTATCTTTATTTATTTATTGGATAGAGACAGCCAGAAATTGAGAGGGAAGGGGTTAATAGAGAGGGAGGGAGACAGAGAGATACTGTCTTTCACCACTTGCAAAGCTTTCTCCCTGCAGATGGGGACTGGGGGCTCAAACCTGGGTGCTTGGCGCATTGTAACATGTGCACTCAACTAATTGCTCCATCGCCCGGCCCCTTTGTTTTTCTACTTTCTAATTCCCAATTCCTTCTTTCCTGCTGTGACTGTTTCTTAAAGGTGGATGACAAGCTAGTGAGCATTTCCCATCCAGAGTGTGTGTGTGTGTGTGTGTGTGTGTGTGTGTTGGACAGTACAGCATCATCAGTCCCTGTGCCTGTCTATCCTTCCTGCTCTCACCCCTTCCAACTTCTGCCTCCCCTTACTCCCCTCACTGAAAGACCCTTCTCTGTCTTTGTCAGGCTCTAATTGCAGAGGAGACCAGCAGCAGGCTTGCTGAGCAGGAGGAAGAGCCCGAGAAGTTCCGGGAGGCCTTGGTCAAATTTGAGTCTAGGTTCAACTTCCCAGAGGCAGAGAAACTGGTCACCTACTATTCCTGCTGCTGCTGGAAGGGCAGAGTGCCCCGGCAAGGCTGGCTGTACCTCAGCATCAACCACCTCAGCTTCTACTCCTTCTTCCTGGGCAAGGAGTGTAAGTGCAGCTTGTTGCTGCCCTTGGGAGTGATTTGGTCCATTTCAGGTGAAGCTGACTTTAGTCCCCACACAAGACATTAACATGAAGAATTAGATGGCAAGAGTTTTAAGTAAATGGTTGGTGTAGTAACAGTTGGTACTTGATTGGTTTCCAAATGCCATATGCAGAGAATTGTGTGTGTGTATATATATATCAATATATGTGTATAAAAAGGTTTGTTGTTATTATTTTTAAATTATTTATTTGATAGAGACAGAAATTGAGAGGAAAAGAGATAGAGAGGGAGAAAGAGAGACACCTGTAGCATTGCAGATGGGGACTAGGGAATTGAACCTGGATCCTTAACGCATTGCAACAAGTAGACCAGGTGTGCCACCACTCAGCCCCTGTAAAAAGCTTCATATGAAAGCATCTTGAAGTAGCTAAAGGAGCTAATTTTAAAATCTGGCGTAGAAATGTGACTTCTGAAAGTATGAGAGCACTGGAAACTGTATTGCAAAAGCATTGGAAGGAAATAGTAGAAATAAAAACTCTCATCTCCTGCATTGTTGAAAAGGGAAAATAAGCTACATCCTGATGCTTATCAGTCACTATTATTAAACTGAATTTTTGTTAACATGATAAAATTTGGGAAAAGTAGATGGTTCCAATGTTCCTCCCCGTTTATTCTGCATTGGCACACTCGCCTAACTACCACTGCGTTGAAAACATTTCTGAGAGCAGAACACTTGTTTATAAGAAATAGTACTGTTTGTACTATATTTCTTTTTTTATATTTATTTATGAGACAGATAGGAGGAGAGAGTAAGAACCAGACATCACTCTGGCGCAGGGGATCGAACTTTCAACCTCATGCTTGAGAGTCCAAAGCTTTACCACTGTGCCAACTCCCAGACCACTATATATTTCTTTTTTAAAAGAGTTCATAGAAACTACTTGTCTTGTAAGAGTCTAGCAACTGTCAACTGTCATCAGACAGTCTAAATGTTCTTGTCTCTCTAAGTGAGATTTTGAACAATCCTTCTTCACCCTTTTTTTTTTAAATATAGCTTATGCATCTGTATCTGTGTGTGTAAAAGATTTTATGTGAAAGCATCGAGAAGAAGCTGAAGGAGCCAATTCTAAAATGTGACCAAGAATGCTGCATTTGACATTAGAATTTAGATGACTTGAGGACTGGAGAAAATTGTACCTATTTCACAATTTTTTTTTTCTGGTAGGATTTTCTGCCAGGGCTTTATGCTTGTAGGATTTTATTGTTTCCAGTGTTTTTTTTTTCCCTCTCATTTTGTATTTGTTGTTATAGGACAGAGAGAAATTGGGGCTGGGAGGACAAGAAAGAGAGAGAGATACCTGCAACCCTACTTTATGGCTCACTTGTAGGTGGAGACCCTGGTCCTTGCTTATTGTAACCTGTGTGCTCAACTGGGTGCACCACCACCTGGTCCCCTTCCTACTTTCATCTTTATGAAAATTATTAGAACATGAGTGGAGATCTAGCAAATAGCTGCTAAGCAGTTCTGAGCTTCTGCTTTCCTACTTTGGAAAAAAAAAAACTTGTGTTTTAGCTTGGGGAAAATCTTGGACTGTCAAATTTGGCTCAGACTTTAAGGTGAAATATATTATCTGCTATTTTCCCCTCTTCCAGTGAAACTTATTATTCCTTGGGTTGATGTGCAGAAGTTAGAAAGAACATCTAATGTCTTTCTGACGGATACCATCCGAATCACCACTCAGAATAAGGAGCGTGACTTCTCCATGTTCTTCAACCTCAATGAGGTGTTTAAGATCATGGAGCAGCTGGCTGATGTGACACTCCGAAGGCTGCTGGACAATGAAAGTTTTGACCTGGACCCAGACCTGCAGGAGCCAAGTCAGATCACCAAGAGGTAAGTGCTTCCTCTCCATAAATTCTATGATAACCTAGGTCATCTCTCCAAGGACTGCAGTTTGTTTGGCTAACCAGAGTTGAACTAGATTGAAACTACCTCTGAGGCATTGCCTAGATTTTACCACTGTGTGTGTGTGTGTGTGTGTGTGTGTGTGGTGTGTGTGTGTGTGTGTGTGTGTGTGTGTGTGTGTGGTGTGTGTTAAATAGTGAGAGAGAAGGAAAGGTAGAGAAGGAGCAAAGGAACAACACAAGGGTGCCACTCCACTCCACTGCACAGGATTCTATCACCCTGTGCAGATGATCCCATGTTGGGGTTCAGCATTCAAACCCAGTTTCCCACGTGAGTGGATAGGGCATGGTAAAGTGTGTACTCTCCTAAGTGAGCTGTTTTCTACTTCCCTCCTATATTGTTAATTGGGACACAATAAAGATTGAAAGTAATTACTCATTTCCTTTATGCAGTAGGCTTTTTCTTTTTTAAAAAAAATATTTATTTATTACCTTTTTGTTGGCCTTGTTTTATTGTTGTAGTTGTTGTTATTGATGTCATCATTGTTGGATAGAACAGAGAGAAATGGAGAGAGGAGGGGAAGACAGAGAGGGGGAGAGAAAGACAGACACCTGCAGACCTGATTCACCACCTGTGAAGCAACTCCCCTGCAGGTGGGGAGCTGGGGGCTCGAACTGGGATCCTTATGCCAGTCCTTGCGCTTTGCGCCACGGTCGCTTAACCCACTGTGCTACCACCCGACTCCCTCTTTTTTTGTTGTTTTTTCTTTTTACCAGAACACTGCTCAGCCCTGGCTTACAGTAGTGCAGGCAATTGGACCTGGGATTTTGGAGCCTCAGGCATGAGCGTCTCTTTGCATAACCATCATGCTATCTACCCCCACCCTATGACTTCTCAGTTCAACTTTTTTTTTCAGATACTGAAAAAAATTGATTTTTATTTAAAAAGAAAATTTCTTGGGGCTGGGAGTTGGTGTCCTTGGTAGACCACACATGTTACAATGCACAAGGACTTGGGTTCAAGTCCTCTGCAGAGGGAAATCTTCATGAGCAGTGAATCAGCAATGCAGGTTACTCTGTCTCTCTAATCTCTATCTCCCCATTCCCTCTCGATTTCTTTCTGTTCCTATGCAATCAATAAAATAAAAAGAAAAAACACGTGAGAAACATTTCTGGAAAATGTGAAGTGAGCAGTCTCATGATTGATTTTTCAGTGTGTTTCACTTGTCAACATTAAAATTTTTATGTTTTAAGCCTGGAAAGGTATAATCATTTACTCAACAGACTTTTGTATCTGAGGCTCTCAGACCCCAGGTTTAATCCCCATCCTCACAGCACCACCATATATGCCAGAGCTGAGCAGTGCTGTGGTAAAAAAAAAAAAAGGAATTTTGTGTTTTCATAATAAATTAGAGCTTCTATGATAACTGGTGTTTGAACTTGACTTGTGATTTCCAACTTGGCGGTTCATACTGGGTACTACAGAGATGACACAAAAGTGCACGATTACAAAGCTATCCTGTGTAAATACAAGTCACCTGTGCAGTGCTGCCCATCTGGCTGTTTGTGACATAGTAACAGGCTCTTGTTGATATTTATTTTTGCCGCCAGGGTTATTGCCAGAGCTTGGTGTTTGCACAGCTCCACCTGTCTCAGTGGCCTTTTCTTTTCTTCTTTTTGACAGAGGTAAATAGAAATAGATGAGAGAGAGAGAGAGAGAAGCACTGCTCTGCCACTTAGGAAGCTTCCCCCCTTTAAGTGGGGCCTGGTTCTTGAACCTGGTTCCTTCAGTGTGATGATGCGAATGCCCTGCTGGGTGAGCCATCACCTGGTCTCCTATTTTAGCATTTTAAAGTGCACTGTTTGAGGTTGGAGAGATAAATCACTGGGCAGGGCACAGGTTTTTCTGTGTGCATATCCCAGCTTCAAGCTGGTGATACCACACTCAAGTGGTGTGTCCTGAGGGAAACTCCCTCATCTGATGCTGTGGTCCCTCTCTTTGTCTCTCTATTGCAATGAAAAAGCAACCCAGGAAAAATGAAATTGAGCATGTGCAAGGCCCCAGCTCCACAAAAATAATTTAAATATAAATAAATCAATAAGGTGTACTCTTTGTGCTAATAATTACAGTCATAGCTGGGGGTGGATAGCATAACGGTTATGCAAAGAGACTCTCATGCCTGAGGCTCCAAAGTACCAGGTTCAGTCTCTGGCACCACCATATGCCAGAGCTGAGTGGGCTCTAGTAAAAAAAAAAAATCTCTTAATTACAGTCTTGTGTTGGTTCAGCCATCACCACCATCCATCCATCTCCATCACTCTTCATTTTAGAAAATTGGAACTCTGGGAGTCGGGCGGTAGATAGCACAATGGTTAAGAGCACGTGGCACAAAGCACAAGGACTGGCGGAAGGATCCCAGTTCGAGCCCCCAGCTCCCTACCTGCAGGGGAGTCGCTTCACAAGTGGTCTTTCTCTCCCCCTCTATGGCTCCCCCTTTTCTCTCCATTTCTCTCTGTTCTGTCCAACAATGATGACGTCAATAACAACAACAATAATAACTACAACAATGAAAACAACAAGGGCAACAAAAATAGAAAATGAATATATATATATATATACACACATATATACATATATACATACATACATAAAAAGAAAATTGGAACTCTGTACCTATGAAATAGTGACTTTCCATTTTCACCCCAGCCCAACTTCTGGCACCCATCATTCCATTTTATGTCTCTAATTTTGACTTCTCTTGGCCTTCAAATGGATGGGAACACAGGGTATTTATTTATTTATCTATTTATTTATTTATTTTGTAACTGCGTCATTTCACTTAACGTAATAACCTCAAAGTTGTCATAACTTACATTAGAATTTTTCCCTTTTTTTAAAATTATTATTTTATTTTTATTAGATAGAGACAGCCAGAAACTGAGAAGAATGGAGAGATAGGGAGAGAGACAGAGAGGCACCTGCAGCCTTGCTTCGCCACTTGTGAAGCTTTCCCTCTGCAAGTTGGGGCTGGGGCCTTGAACCCAGGACCTTGCACACTGTAACATGTGCGCTTAACCAGGAGTGCCACCACCCAGCTCCAATTTTTTTCCTTTTTAATGAGAGAATATTTCAGTAGATGTATGTGCCAGAGTTTGCTTTTCGGTTCATTCATTTATGAACATCGAGCTGCTTTTAGCTTTTGGCTACTCTGAATAATTATTGTGGACATGAGTATGCGATTATATTTGCTTTCAGTTCCTTGAGTGAAATGGAACTGCTGGATCACAGGGCTTTTCTGTATCATTCTGTGTGTAGTAATGAAAAAAGTTATTCATGCATTTTACCATTCCTTTTATTCCTTAAACACATAAGCTGTATTCTCTGAACATCTGGGGAATTTGTCTTTCTAACTTAATGGTCTCTAAACAGCAGTATGTTTAGAGATTTCACATATTCAGAAATAATTCAAAGACCCTCCCTCCTCAGTGCATACATTTCAGCTGAGTGTGTATAGTCATAAGTAAGGCCAAAGTAAAAAAATTTTTTTTAATTACCTTTATTTATTTATTGGATAGAGACAGCCAGAAATCAAGAGGGAAGGGGGTGATAGGGAGAGAGACATAGAGATACCTGCAACACTGCTTCACCACTCACAAAATTCCCTCTGCAGGTGGGGACTGAGGGCTCAAACCTGGGTCCTTGTGCACTCAAGCCAGGTGTGCCACTACCCAGCCCCTGTTGCTCTTTCATGACAGGGTTTTTGTCCTTTGGCTTTCTCTCTTGAGTCCTGAACCTCACTGTGTACTGCCAGCTCCAGGCTTCAGATGACCACATTTGGCTCTATTTTAGGGGCCATTGTTCCTAAAAGATGACAACCCAATAGAGTATGAGTCAAATTCTCCCTATTTTGCAGTTAATAATTTGGTGCCTGAGTTCTCATTCTCTCTCTCTCTCTCTCTCTCTCACTAAGATTTAAATTTATTTAGTTATTAATTAAAAGAGAGAGAACCAGAGCATCACTCTGGTGTATGTGGTGCTAGGAATCAAACCTGGAACCTCATGTTTGAGAGTCCAACATTTTCACCCACTGTGCTATCTTTTGGACCACATTTATTTATTTATTTATTTATTTATTTATTTATTTATGCCATTGGGGTTATGTCAATGGGACTTGGTGCCTGCATGATGAATCCACCACTTCTGGTGGTAATTCCCTTTCTTTCTCTTTCTTTCTTTCTTTTTTTCTTTCTTTCTTCCTTTCTTTCTTTCTTTCTTTCTTTCTTTCCTTCTTTCTTTCTTTCTTTCTCCCTTTCTTCCTCCCTCTTCTACTCACCCTCCCTCCCTTCCATTTGATAGGACAAAGAGAAATTGAGAGGGGAGAGGGAGCTAGAGAAAAAGAAACATCTGCAGTACTGCTTCAATGCTTATAAAGTCCCTTCCCCCCCGCCTCCAGTGGAGACTGGGTCCTTATGCATGATAACATGTGCACTCTACTGGGTATAGCACACCCAGCCACTGTATTTTGAAAATACTTGTTTAGTAATGAGAGATGAGGGAGGAGGGAAAGAGGAAGAGAGAGAGAGAGAGAGAGAGAGAGAACAGACAAAACAGACCATAACTCAGATCAAATTCAGGACCTTACACTTCAGACTTAAATGCTTTATCCACTGTGCCACCTCCCGTTCTTTTTGTCCCGTTTGTGAAGACTGTTAAAAATGAAGAGTCTGACCCAGGAGGTGATGATAAAGTCTTAGACACTCAAACATGAGCTCCTAAGTTTGATTTCCAGCATTCCAGTTGCCAGAGTGACACTGTGGTTCTTCTCTCTTCCTTATTATCAATTAGTCAATCAAAAAATGAATAAAGAGGCAAAGTCTCAGTTGTGTGTGTTGGTAAGAAATCATAAGCCAGTAGTTCTTGTGTTTACACAGAGGAATAAAGGTGTGGAATGGGGGGCAGGGTGGTGGCACACCCCATTGAGCACACACACCACCATGAGCAGGGACCCAGTCCAAGCCTCCTATCTAATAAAAATAGGGGTGGGGGGGATGGCCACCAGGAGCAGTAGATTTTTAGTGCCAGCACTGAGCACCAGTGATAACCCTGGTGGTATTGAAATTCTATTAAATGAATAAGTAAATGTTTGGAGTGTGGTTTTAGGAATGGGAAACCAGCAAATAATAGCCTCACGAGTCCATATCAGCCTTATGTGTGCTGGGTCTCAAATGACTCCTCACAGATTTCTGATGCCCTCCTCATGACCCCTCTGGCAGATGGGGTGTTTTGGTTTGGGGTAGGAATGAGGAAAGAAGAGGAAGACTGAAGGTTTATTATCCATTAGACTTTTGGTAAAATCATTAGTTTGGGAAGAAACTTCAGGGCTAGCATCTTCATTCACAGCCCAGAATTCAGATGACTTCTACAGGCTTGCTCCTCTCTGCTTTCTACCCAGGGAGACATTAGAAAGGAGAGGAGAGAGAGGAGGTCAGGAATGGCGTCTGGGGTGGCTAGCAGTAGCTCAGACTCACCTTATGATGAATAGCAGAATTCTGGTGTGCCATTTGTTCTGCTGGCCACTGCACTTTGAGTGACTTACTCCAAAAGTGAAAGGCATGACACTACCAACTGGTCTCTCTTGTTCATAGCTCTCTGTCATGGAGACGATGTGCGGACATAAACAGGTAATGACTCAGTCAGTTTGACATCCTGCCAAGAGAGACTAGGGTTTCACGTTTAGGAAAACAGTCTCTTCGTGCTCTGGGCACAATCAGAAATGCTGGAATGTTCCTCACCCTTTTTTTTTGTTGTTGATATATTTTCACTTCCCTTCCCAGATAACAGTTTTAAGAAGGTCCCCTTGGGGTCAGGAGGGCAATGAACTGCCTGATTAGGGGTTAATCATGCTTTCTGTTGCTTCCACAGAGGACCTAGGGGCACAGCAAAGTTAGCTAGCTGGCACCTCAGCAGAGCTAGCAGGCTGAGATCTTGTGTTGTCAACCAAGATTCAGTGAGAATGAGACACATCGTGTCTCCCAGTCCTCACCACTCACCGAGGAGGACTTGGCTTTCTCCCTAATACAGCGACAGAACTCCTGAGACCTGAGACTGGGGAAGAGGAGGCTTCTGGAGAGAGACGGGGGGGGGGGCTAGAGGGGTGCCATTGTTTGATTCTGACATTTACAAACCGAAAATACTCATTCTGAAGTTGTGATGGAGTGAGAAAAGTATGTATGTTTTAGGAGGAGAGATTGCAGAGCTGATAGAAATTATATAATGAGGGTGGGGGTAGCTAGCATAATGGTTATGCACAGACTGTGTAGGCATCCAGCCCCAGAGATAACCCTGATGGTTAAATAAATAATTTAAAAATTGTTTTTCTCATGGAAGGGGACTTTAATGATTTAATGTACAGTTGTTGACACATGGGTAAAATTTCTCATATCACTATGATAGGTGTCTGCAAAACACTCTCATTCCCAATCAAGGTCCTTTTCCACCTTCATTCACCACCAAAGCCTCCACCACCCCAGTCAACTCTCTTCTCTCTCCTCCCTCCCCAGAATCCTTTGCATTGATACAATACCCCAAACCAAGTCCAAATTTTACTTTGTAATTTACCCTTTTCTGTTCTTTCTAAGTTCTGCCCATAAGTGAAATCATCCCATATTTATCCTTCTCTTTCTGGCTTACCTCACTTAATATGATTCCTTCAAGTTCAATCCAAGATGAGGTAAATGAGATGATTTCATCATTCTTAGTAGCTGAGTAGTATTCCACTGTGTACATATGCCACAGCTTTCTTAGCCACTCATCTGCATGGCAAAAGGAACCACGATCTAAATTGAGAAACTCCTTACAGAGTGGAAGATCTTTACATGCCATATATCAGACAAAAGGCTAATAATAAAAATACATAAAGAGCTCACCAGGGCAGGAGTAGATACAGTGCACTGGTAAAAAAAAAATAATAATAAAATAAAAAAATACCTCACCAAACTCAGCAATAAAAAAACAAATGGCCTCATTCAAAAATGGGGAGAGAATATGAATATAATATTCACCAGAGATTCGAATGGCCAACAGACATATGAAAAAATGTTCCAAGTCACTGATTATCAGAGAAATGCAAATAAAGACAATGAAATACCACTTCTCAATGATGAATTTCATACATCAGAAAGGACAGTAACAACAAATGCTGGAGAGGTTGTGGGGACAAAGGAACTCTTCTGCACTGCTGGTGGTAATGTCAATTGGTCCAACCCCTGTGGAGAGCAGTCTGAAGAACTCTCACAAGGCTAGAAATGGACCTACCTGGGAGTCGGGTGATAGCGCAGTGGGTTAAGCACACATGGCACGAAGCGCAAGGACCGGCGTAAGGATTCCAGTTTGAGCCCCCAGCTCCCCACCTGCAGGGGAGTCACTTCACAAGCGGTGAAGCAGGTCTGCAGGTGTCTTTCTCTCCCCCTCTCTGTTTTCCCCTCCTCTCTCCATTTCTCTCTGTCCTATCTAACATGATGACATCAATAACAACAACAATAATAACTAGAACAACAATAAAAAAACAAGGGCAACAAAAGGGAAAATAAATATTTAAAAAATAAAAAGAAAAGAAATGGACCTACCCTATGACCCTGCAATTCCTCTCCTGGGGATATATCCTAAGGAACCAAACACACTCATCCAAAAAGATCTGTGTACACATATGTTCTTGGCAGCACAATTTGTAATAGCCAAAACCTGGAAGCAACCCAGGTGTCCAACAACAGATGAGTGGCTGAGCAAGTCGTGGTATATATACACAATGAAATACTTCTCAGCTGTAAAAAATGGTGACTTCACCATTTTCAGCCGATCTTGGGTGAACCTTGAAAAAATCATGTTGAATGATGTAAGTCAGAAACAGAAGAATGAATATGGGTTGATCTCACTCTCAGGCAGAAGTTGAAAAACAAGATCAGAAAACAGAAGTAGAACCTGAAATGGAATTGGCGTATCGCACCAAAGTAAAAGACTCTGGGGTGGGTGTGGGTGGGTGGGGAGAATACAGGTCCAAGAAAGATTCAGAGGACCTAGTGGGGGTTGTATTGTTATATGGGAAACTGGGGAATGTTATGCATGTACAAACTGTTGTATTTACTGTTGAATGTAAAACATTAATTCCCCAATAAAAAAAAAAAAAGGAAAAAAAAGAAAAAAAAAGATCTGTGTATATCTGTGTTTATAGCAGCACAATTTGTAATAGCCCAGATTTGGAAACAACTTAGGTATCTAATAATGTAAATTTTTCTTTATTTATTTTATTTATTTATTCCCTTTTGTTGCCCTTGTTGTTTTATTGTTGTAGTTATTATTGTTGTTGTCGTTGTTGGATAGGACAGAGAGAATTGAAGAGAGGAGGGGAAGACAGAGAGGAGGAGAGAAAGATAGACACCTGCCGACCTGCTTCACCGCCTGTGAAGCGACTCCCCTGCAGGTGGGGAGCCGGGGTTCGAACCGGGATCCTTATGCCGGTCCTTGTGCTTTGCGCCACCTGCGCTTAACCCACTGCGCTACAGCCCGACTCCCCAATGTAAATCTTTTTTAAAAAGAAGAGGAGGGGGCTGCCAAGGGGTGGGGACTCAGTGATAGCACCATGTCCTTGGACACCTATTTATTCTTAGTACCCCTCAGCCTTTCCTCATCCAGATGAACACCCCATACCCTGCCATTTACTGTGTGCTTTCACTAAGAATGTCTAGGCTTGCTTTGTGTCTTGTTTTCAAATTACTGTCCTTGTGATTAAAAAAAAAAATCTTTCAGGCATCTATGAGAAAGAACAAGAGTGCAAGAGAGATAACCAGACAACCACTCTGGCATTTGAGATGCTGGGACTGAACTTGGTAGCTCATGCTTAAGAGCCTTACCCATTGCACCACCTCCTAGGTTGTGCTGTCCTTCTGATTCTGAATTCTTTTGGACCAGTTGCTGTCTCTTGGGGGCTAATGTAGCCATAAGCAGCTGCTGTCTCACACAGCAAAGCCTCTGTCTCCTAACCCTGCAGAGCCCTAGTCAGACTGCTCTGGGGGCAGGGAAGAGGCTGGATGGAGAGGAGAGAAAGGCAATTCTAATCTTACCAGTAAGAAACAACAACAAAAACACCCTGTGATCCCGAAGGTTGGCTTAGTAGGTAAAGCACTGGACTCTCAAGCATGAGGTCCTAAGTTCAATCCCTAGCAGTACATGTATCAGAGTGGTGTTTGGTTCTTTCTCTCTTCCTTTCTTATTAATAAATAAAATCCTAAAAGCAAAACAAAACAAACAAACAAACAAAGCCTTACAGGCGCCCTGGGTTGTTGTGTTTCTGATCTATACATAGCTAAGTAATGATAGGCTCAGCTACAGAAGCGAGGGGCCTGCAGACACCAGCTTGGGCCACCCTCACCTGTTACTCCTTGTTAGGCCTCACTGTCCCTAGTGTTTCTGGGCTGCTGTACGATTGGTATAAGCTGCAACACAGTGCCACTGTGCTCCCACTTGCTTGACACTCTTAGGGGGGCATAGAAGAAAGAGGTTGAAAAATGCAACTAGAATTGGGCCTGCGGACACTTCTAGAAAAAGCATTTGGGACTGACCTTCCTGCCCTGTTTTGTTTCTGGGTAGATAGTTTTTCGTGCTTCCTATGGCTTTAAGTGTGTTGGTTATATAGGTGGGTAGACACCTAGGGTTGCTCAAAGTCTCTGTACAGCTTTATGAAGTAAACTGACTGCCAAGGACTGAGTTGTTCCAGAATTTGAAGAGAACTTACAAGATAGGAGGAAGAAAAAAAATTAAAAATCCTTTCCTGTTGCTTTCTGGTTTTAGAATGTGAGGTCACTGGTCTCTGCTGGAAGTGGAAAAGACAGATCTCTCTAGTGAGAGAGGGAAGAGATAGACCTCACCAGTGAAAGGGAGCAGCCCAGAGAGGAGAATGGAGACTTGCTGTAGATCAGAATAGGATGCTTGCTTATATGTCAGATAGAAAGGGGATTTTTTAAAGTATTTTTATATTTATTTACTTACTCCCTTTTGTTACCCTTGTTGGTTTTTTTATTGTTGTAGTTATTGTTGTTGTTGTTGGATAGGACAGAGAAATGGAGAGAGGAGGGGAAGACAGAGAGGGGGAGAGAAAGATAGACACCTGCAGACCTGCTTCACTGCTTGTGGAGCGACCCCCCTGCAGGTGGGGAGCCGGGGGCTTGAACCGGGATCCTTATGCTGGTCCTTGTGCTTTGTGCCACATGCGCTTAACCCTCTGTGCTACCGCCCGACTCCCAGAAGGGGAATTTAACTGAGCTATTGGTGGAGGCAGCCGGTGCATGAAGTACAAAAAAAAAAAAAAAAAGGGAGTCAGGCAGTAGCGCAGTAGGTTAAGCGCATGTGGCACAAAGCACAAGGACCAGCATAAGGATCCTGGTTTGAGCCCCGGCTCCCCACCTGCAGGGGAGTCGCTCCACAAGCAGTGAAGCAGGTCTGCAGGTGTCTGTCTTTCTCTCCCCCTCTCTGTCTTCTCCTCCTCTCCATTTCTCTGTCCTGTCTAACAACAGTGATATCAATAACAACAACAATAATAACTACAACAATAAAAAAACAAGGGCAACAAAAGGGAAAATAAATAAATATAAAAAGAAAAGAAAGAGAGAAAGATGTCTGTAATCTGCCTCAGATAACTGAACATCTTATTCATCACTTGAAAGGCTGGGCACAAAGTAAGTATGAGGCCTCCCACCTCCCTTGTAGCACGAAACAAGCTGCTGTGCTTCACGCAGTTGCTGTGTGTTTGCCACAGCTTCAGCCCATCACTCCAGAGATGTGCCTCCAAGCAGGAGAAAATGCTGTTGATTTTGGTAGCTGTTGGGACCACACTTGTAGGATACAGACATGTGGGAAACACTGGCTCAGCTTTCACCAGCGTTGGTGTGGCTTGTCTGTTTTGGGGATAAGGAGGTGTGTATTCTTTTTTTTTTTTAGAATAATTTTTTAAAAATATTTATTTAATTTATTCCCTTTTTGTTGCCCTTGTTTTATTGTTTTAGTTGTTGATGATGTAGTTGTTGTTGGATAGGACAGAGAGATATGGAGAGAGGAGGGAAGTCAGAGAGGGGGAGAGAAAGATAGACACCTGCAGACCTGTTTCACTGTCTGTGAAGCGACTCTCCTACAAGTGGAGAGCCGGGGGCTCGAACCCAGATCCTTATGCCAGTCCTTGCGCTTTGCACCAAGGGTTAAGCTCTTGCTTAACCCGCTGCACTACCGCCCGACTCCCAGAGATATGTTTTCTAATATCAGTGAGTCAGCTCTCAGGTAACTGGGCTGATCTGGACATGGTCTCCTTCCTTGCACACATGAACATGCAGGACACTCCTGGTGCTTTCCCGTGTGTTGCCAGCTCTTCCCTGGATGGTGTCCATGCTCTGTTAGGAACGGTTCTCCAGACCGTGTCAGGCACTGAAGGAACTGCAAGTCTCACCTGCCGTAATGAACCCATCTGCAGCTACAGAAGTAGTGTGATTTCTGCCTGTGCCCACAAGGCTTTTGGGCATGTCTGTGTCTTCTTTTTGCAACAGTATGATAGTAAGTTCCTTGGGAGACATTTATGTGGTGGTGTAAAATGAGAACCAGTGCAGAAGGGGCACATGGGTATATAGTATTGCTGAATCCTACTTTAACTCTGTGAAGTCTTTTAGGGAACTGCTCAGCTGGAAAACAGACAATTTTCCAACATGGCTGCCCCATTTGCCATGATTGATGTACGTGGGCTCTACTTTTTCCACATCCTCACCAATACTTGTTATTCTCTTGCTTTTGGATACTGGATTCTTACCCAGTTGTTTTGTGGTAATTTATGTAGTTACTCACCGGGAAGGAATGTTTATTTTGGTCTGAGAGTCTGGTACAGTACTTCTGTCCAGAAGAGAGTTTCTCTACCTGTAGTACTTGTTCAAAGGTTGCCCATGTGGTGGAGTTTGTGCAGATACTAGAGGGCCTAGCACTTTCTTGCATTCTCTGCATATCAGGTTATGCCAGTGATTTTAAAAGTGTTGTTCCTTTGCAACTCAGTCTGTTCATCCAACGTATCTGTCTCTCTTTCTTCTCTTTCCTTCACCAGGGACCTTGAAGCCAGGGCACAGAATGAGTTCTTCCGGGCTTTCTTCAGGCTGCCGAGGCAGGAGAAGCTGCATGTAGTCGTGGATTGTTCCCTTTGGACACCGTTCAGTCGCTGTCACACTGTGGGACGGATGTTCACCTCTGACAGCTACATCTGTTTCGCCAGCAAGGAAGATGGCTGTTGCAACGTCATCCTCCCACTCAGAGAGGTAGCCACTACCCTGACCTGAGCTTCCTAGGCCAGCCTTTTGTCATTGAAGGTGGTTGCTATGAAACCAGGCACTGGAAGGAAGTTCATACAGCAAGGCATCACCAGCTAAAGATGAGCATCTAGTGGGGAAGCATGGCCTGAATTTGACCATTAACCACTTGCAATTGTTTTTTCTGTTATTGATCCAGCAACTTGAAATTTGCACGGAAGTAATTGGTGAGAACAGGGCACCTCCGTATTACTGATTAAGCTGGTATTAAAACAAACAAACAAACAAACAAACAAAAAACATGCCTAGCAATTAAAGCTTTTCCAGCTGCTCCTCGAAATGAATTTTCTGGGCCAGGTGGTGTGCACCTGGTTAAGCACACATATCACAGTGAGCAAGGAGCCAGGTTCAAGCCCCCAGTCCCCACCTGCAGGGGGGAAGCTTCACAAGTGGTGAAGCAGGGCTTCAGGTGGCTGCTCTGTGCCTCTTTTCTTCTCTATCTCCTACCCTCTCAATTTCTCTGCCTCTATCCAATAAGAAATAACTAAAAAAAAGTGAGTCAGGTGGTATCACTGTGGGTTATTTGCAGGTGGCACAAAGCACAAGGCCTGGCATAAGGATCCTGGCTTGAGCCCCCGGCTCCCCACCTGCAGGGCTCCCCACCTGCAGGGAAGTCACTTCACAAGTGGTGAAACAGGTCTGCAGGTGTCTATCTTTCTCTCTCCGTCTCTGTCTTCCCCTCCTCTCTCCATTTCTCTTTGTCCTATCCAACAATGATGACATCAATAATAACTACAACAGTAAAACTGCCAGGCTAGCATGGGGATGCCTCTTCTTTGGCACGTGCTCTCTGGGTTGGAGGGAACATGACTGGAGCCATTCTAGGCTGACTCACTCAGCGACATGGGAGAGATGACTCGAACTCGTGGCGGAGTGGCAATGCAATGTCTTTATTGATCAGAGAGCAATGCTTTTAAAGGCCAGACCCGGAAGTGACAAGTCGGAAACGGAAATGGCTAGGAAAGGGGTGGAGAAAGGCAAAAGGGCATTGGCAAGGTATAAACTTCCTTAGCAACTGTTGTTAGGGTTTTAACTGGTGGGATTAATGATACCCTGGAGGCAGGGAGGGTCTTGAAAGATAGATCAAAGGAATGGAATGGGTGTGGATCTTTCAGGTAAAACAATGATTATGTAGATAGGCCATAGTATCAGGAATGCAGGGTGGAGCAGGGGGAGCTGGCTTAACAATTTCCCGACATCTTCCCCTTTCTTTTTATCTAACGGCCATAGTATCAGGAATGCAGGGGTGCTTTGTGAGGCAGGGAGTCTGATAGGACGAGGCACACCTTTGGGGTTACTCCTTTCTCAACCTCTCGGTAGAGAGAGAGACTGACAGGAAAGACGCACTCCTCAGGTCAAGCTCTACCAAGCTCAACCACATCCTCACAATTTTCCATCAAAAACAACAAGGGCAACAAAGAGTTAATAAATAAATAAATACATAAATAAATAAATTAAATAAATATAAAAAAAGAAAGAAATTTTCCCCTTTCACCCACAAAAATGAGAATAAAGGCAACCTACAAAAGGCACACTTTCTGAAAAATGTCAAAAAAAAACTTCCTTTAACATGAATCAGGTCCTTCTCTATGATTAAATTTCATAGTTCTCTTGAAAGTGTGTGTGTGGCTTGGGGGGAGGGGCAACATTAGTCTACTTCCAGAACTGAAGATCTCAGCCCTTTGGTCTCAGGGTCTCTGTGCTATGATAATGCCCACTTCTGTACTGCACATCAGCTCTCCAGGCTCTTGATATTCAAACATGGATGAGGCACCATTTGTTGTGAATATGCTGCCTTTTAGACCTTTGAACTGGTTCCATATGTAGTTATTTGGCTTTGCCTTTTGTCTTGGGATATTTCCTGAATGTATAATTCAGTGTCTAATATGAATGTTAATTAAACAGCCACCTCTTTCTTGCTGATAGTGTGTGTGTCTGTGCACAAAACAGGTAGTGAGCATTGAGAAGATGGAGGACACCAGTCTGCTGCCTAATCCCATTATCATCAGCATCCGGAGCAAGATGGCCTTCCAGTTCATTGAACTCAAGGATAGAGATAACTTGGTAGAAAGCCTGCTCCTGAGGCTGAAGCAGGTGCACGCCAACCACCCTGTTCGTTATGACACCTCACATGATGAGGACATGGTACGGCAATCCTTCCAAATACTGGAGCTTCATCAATTGAAAATCCCTCTTTGTTTTTATTGTGATTTTGGAGGTCAAACCCAGAGCTTGATGCATGCACATTACCACTGATCTAGCTGTGTGTGTGTGTGTGTGCGCGCGCGCGTGCGCGCGGGTGCAGAGAGAGAGAGCAAAGCACCACTATCTTTGGAATCTGGCTTGTTAGTCCCATATGGTGCTAGGGATCAAATCCAAAGTTTCACACATGCAAGGCAGATGCTCTACCACTTAGCAGTTTCTCTGGCCCCTGAGCTTTTTCATTGCCCCTAAGGCACTGATCTCCAAAGAGGATATGCATAAAGACGATCCACCCAGGGATGGGGGAGACAGCATGATGGTTATGCAAAGTCTCATCGCTGAGGCTCCAAAGTCCCAGGTTCAGTCCTTAGTACCACCATGAACCAGAGCTGAGCAGTGCTTGGTTAAAAATAAATAAACGAACACATGTATCTTGAACTGGAAAAATAGTTCACCTGATAGGGTGCCTACTTTGCCATGTAAATGACCCAGGTTTGAGCCCAGCCTCTACCACACTGGAGCAAAATTCAGTGCTGTGGTGTATTTTTCCTTCTTCCCTTCTGTCTCTCTCTGATAAAGTTGACTCAGAATGCTGAAACCCCAGCCAAAAAAAAAATTATGCAGGTACAGTGAAAAAAGCCAGAGGCTATTGAACTTGTATATCAGAAGTCTGATTTCATTTCAATACTCAGGATGCCTGAGAGGCATTTTGCAGGTTACAGGTACACCACAGAGTAACAGGTGACAGGTTATGGGCTGAAGGTTTCCTCTATACATTAGCAAGGCTGATAGGATACCCCCACATATTGGGGGACTGACAGACCACATCCTCATAGGCTGTTGAGTTTGGTAAACGGCCTCCTCACAAGGTAGAGGGCTCAGTGTCTCACTGCTCCCACCCCCATTGAAGGGGATGTTACTTAGGGATGAATGTAACTTGCTGAAAATGAATGTTTCATTGTTAAGGTTGACGGTTGTGAAAATGGACCTGGGTCTGTCAGGATTTGGTTCCTATTTTTTCAAATTCATGCTCCTCTTTTCTTAAATTGTTTGTTTATTGGATAGAGACAACCAGAAATCAAAAGGGAAGGGGGATATAGAGAAGGGAAGAGACAGAGAGACACCTGCAGGTGTCTACATCACTTGCAAAGCTTTCCCCCTACAGGAGGGGAACCGGAGGCTTGAACCCAGGTCCTTGTGCATTGTACTGTGTGTGCTCAACCAGGTGCACTGCGCCACCCATCCCCCTTCTTTATTTTCTTTCTATTATTTTGCTGGGGAAATGTTGATTTACAAGACTGTTATTGTCATGTTTGTATGGTTTCATGTTTTCCCATGATAGGTATCAACATACCACGACCTTCACCGACTAGTCATCTTCCTACACCTTAAGACACTAGGTCCTCTCCCTCTCAGCCCTTCACTGCCCACCTGCCTCTCCCCTTTAGAGTCCCTGGACCTGCTATAATAGACCATAGCTCCATAGCTAATTAAAGTTGTACCCTGTATTTTTTTATTAGTGATTTAATAATGATTGACAAAATTGTGAGATAAGAGGTGTACAATTCCATAAAGTTCCCACCACCAGAGTTCTGCATCCCTTCCCCTCCATAGGAAGATTTCTTATTTCTTTATCCCTCTGGGAGTATGGACCAAAGATCTTTGTGGAGTGCAGAAGCTGGGAGTTCTGTTTTCTGTAACTATTTCTCTGCTGGATATGTGTGTGAACAGATGGATCCATACCTCCCAGCCTGCTTCTATCTTTCCCTAGTGGAGCAGAGTTCTGGGGAAGTGGGTTTCCAGGACACATTAGTAAAGTTGTCTGCCCAGGGAAGTCAGATTGGTGTCATGGTAGCATCTGTAACTTGGTGACTGAAAATCATTAAGATATAAAGCAGAACAAATTGTTTAATAGTTATGAACCCAAAGGTAAGAATATAGATAAGAGGGAGTCGGGTGGTAGCACAGCAGGTTAAGCACACGTGGTGCAAAGCACAAGGACTGGCATAAGGATCCCAGTTCGGGTTCGAACCCCCGGCTCTCCACCTTCAGGGCAGTCACTTCACAAGCAGTGAAGCAGGTCTGGAGGTGTCTATCTTTCCCCTTATCTGTCTTTCCTTCCTCTCATCATTTCTCTCTGTCCTATCCAAAACAATGACAACATCAAGAACAGCAACAGTAATAACTACAACAATAAAACAACAAGGGCAACAAAAGGGAATAAAAAAATAAATATTTTTTTAAAAAAGATTTATATAAAAAAATAATATAGATGAGATTTGGGGTTTTCATGTTGGAAGAAACTAGGAAGTCTGTATTAGGTTTATTCCAAGGGGCCTATGACTTTATTAATTTCTGTCTGGGCCCAACAGCTAACATGCAGATAGATACAAATATTGTCTGGGGAGATGGTGTCAGAGTTGGGAATAGGACTAGAAAGCTGGGTCGGGTCAGGGCAGAGAGTAGCTTCCAAGTATAAGAAAAGTATATAAATACCATTAACTGTAAACCCCATTGATCTGCTCTTGGGTCCATGTCTATTCATATTCAGCATAAGAGCCTGTGTAACCTCTGCATCCCTATAGATCTGAGCTCACATTCCATGGTCATAGCTAGGCTGCACTGTCTTCCTCAAGTGGCAGAGTATGTTGACCCAGTCTCCCTCTGGAGAGTGGGGCAGTTTCAACTATTGTTCTTCCACATTGAGGAGCAAGGTCCTTTAGAAGCCTACAAAAGGGTTTAGGGAAGTTGTTCCTGATGGATATGACCAGTAATGGTGTAGAGAGGGACCTGTTAGAGGTCTAGGCCCATCATATCTATGTAGGAATCTCAGGATTCCCTGACTAGGCACTCGGATGACGGGTTGGCCTGATAGTGACCAAAAGGGCCATCATTAAAGTATGGTGGTCTCTTGCCCTTATCCAGCATTGTAATCTTTATTTTATTGGGCAGGGTTAGATTTAGAGTGATTGAGGGAAGTGAAGTAGGAAGTAGGTGAGGAGGGTGTCTAGGTCTAAGTAGAAACTACTTGAGTAAGTATTTATGGTGTCCTTTTTAGGTCTTTCTACTTGCTTGTTGCACTTACTGAGTCACTGTAGACTATTGCACACTTCTATTTTAAGGCATATATTTTTCCCTAACTTATGGATACATTTGTACACATGCTCTATCTCATTGGCCCTGGTCTATATCTAATTTCTGTAGTTTTGTTAGTAAATGTGCCACCCAAAATGGAATTAAGGTGTCCTGGTGCTAGGAAGGTCTCACCAGACTATTGGAGCTGAAGGATTGACATCCCAGGTTTGGCGTCTTTGGACATAGTCCAAGCTGAAACATGTTGAGGTGGCACTGGTTGCTTTGATCTGGTTGAGATCAGCAGATAATCCAGATAGAGAAAGATACATATGGGATGATCCCACTCATAAACAGAAGTTGAGAAAGAAGAACAGAAAGGGGGGAGTTGGGCTGTAGCACATCGGGTTAAGTGCAGGTGGCACAAAGTGCAGGGACTGCATAAGGATCCCTGTTGGAGCCCTGGCTCCCCACCTGCAGGGGAGTCGCTTCACAGGCGGTGAAGCAGGTCTGCAGGTGTCTGTCTTTTTCTCCCCCTCTCTGTCTTCCCCCTCCTCTCTTCACTTCTCTCTGTCCTATCCAACAATGATGACAACAATAATAACTACAACAATAAAACAACAAGGGCAACAAAAGGGAGTAAATAAATAAAATAAATATTGCATAAAATATTTTTAAAAGAACAGAAAGGGAAACTCAAAGCAGAATTTGGCTGAGCACCCTGTATTTTTTTTTTTTAGAGAGAGAAGGCAGAGACAGACAGACAGACAGAGAGAAAGAGAGAGAACATAACACCAAAACTTCATCAAACCTGGGTTATTCACATGGCAAAAGAAGCACACTATCCAAGTGAGCTATTTTAGTGACTTGCAACCTTTTATTGTCTCTTTCTGTGTAAACCCCTTTTACATTCAAAGTAGTGATGGGGAGGCCAGGAGATGAAGGCTCAGTATCACAGAGCTGTCAATATATACATATGTGTTGGAAACTAAGGAAGGACAAAACTATACATGAGAAATGGTGCTTTTCTGTCCTTGCTTGACCCCATGCTGCCTGTGCCATGAGTATCCTTTTGGGGCACTGTGTGGACCACTTCTTAGGATCAAGTCTTGGGATTAACTGGTGTTAGGTTTACCCCTAACCCATATATAAAAATTTGTATTTGTTAAAACCATGCCTCCAAAGATGGATTAAGGATTGTTGTGCAGGGGAGATAGCATACTGGTTATGCAAAAGACTTTTATGCCTGCAGTTCTAAGGCCCTAAATTCAAATCCCCATACCACCATAAGCCAGAACTGAGCAGTGCTCTGGTGAAAGAAGAGAAGAGAAGAGAAGAGAAGAGAAGAGAAGAGAAGAGAAGAGAAGAGAAGAGAAGAGAAGAGAAGAGAAGAGAAGAGAGAAGAAAAGAGAAACAAGGTGTGTTCCAGGAGGTGGTGCAATGGCTAAGGCACTAGACTCTCAGGCATGAGGTCCTGAGTTCGAACCCCGGCAGCACATATACCAGAGTGATGGCTGGTTCTTTCTCTCCTATCTTTCTCATGAATAAATAAATTATTTTTTAAAAAAGGTAAATAGCATAGTTAAAAAAAAAAAAAAGGAGAAACGAGGATTGTTCCATTAGGCTGTCTTTATTTTATTTTATTTTTTCCCCCCATGCAGACTTCACCTGTGTTTCATTCAACCGACATGTGTAGTGACCACAAGTTTGGAGATCTTGAAATGGCGCCTTCTCAAAACAGTGAAGAAAGCGACAAGGAGAAGAGCCCACGGCTGCACCCTGAGGCTCTGATGGCAGCCTTCCAGCAGTCAGGCAGCCAGAGCCCTGCCTCAAGGATGGTGGGTATACTCTGCCCTCGTTGGGCACTCGCAGGCTGGCATGTGTGGGGCAGGGACCTGCTGTGGAAGGCGGAATCTGCTTGTGGCAGTCCCACAGGTCAGAGAGCAGGTGTGGGGTCAGGGCCAGGCAACCCCGAGAAGCTAGCTGACCTCCAGGCACACAAGGTTGGCACAGGGTTGGTCGAATGTGCACCTTGAACAATACCCCAAGCTGTGTGTTAAAAGAAGTATGATTCCTATATAATTCCACGATGGTAGAGAACTGGGAGGCACTGTGGTGTTTCTCTCTCATTCTGTATTTTTGTCTGTCTCTCCCTCTCTCCTCTTTTCTGAAATAAAGAATGAAAAAATTAGAGACTGTTCAGCAGAGGTATTGCAAATGTGTTAGATCTTGAAATCATCCCCCATTACTGAAAAAAATATTTTTATTATATTATGTATGTATCTTTATGTATGTATATGCTTAAAAGGGACAACATTTTCTGTCATGTACTTACTATTTTGTTTTATTATTATTACTATTTTTATTGCCACCAGGGTTATTTTTGAGGCTTGGTGCTGGCACTACAAATCCGCTGCTCCTGGCAGTAATATATTCCTTTTTTTTTTAACTTTCTATTTTATTTGACAAGACAGAACTTGAGAGGGTAGGGCAGTAGAGAGGAAAGATAGACACCTGTAGACCTGATTCAACATTTGTGTAGCATCCCCTCCTTAAGGTAGGGAGGGAGTGGGGACTCAAACCTGGGTCCTTGCACATAGTGATATGTGCACTTAACTGGGTGTGCCACCACCTGGCCCCACTATTTGACTGTTAAGCTTTATTTTATCTGATAGTTCACAGAGAAATTGTGAGGTGAGGGTGATAGAGAAGGAGAGACAGACACCTGCATGCCTCACCACTCATAAAGCTTTCCCTTTGAAGCTTGGGGTTGGTTGGGAGATTGAACCTGGTTCCTTCTGTGTAGTAACAGGTACACTTAACCAGCTGTGCCACCACCCAGCTGTATTTTCATTTGGTTATTTTCACTTTTTTGCCACCAAGGTTATCACTGGGACTTGATACCTGTATAATAATGAACCTACTGTTTCTGGTGTCGTAGTAGTAGTAGTAGTAGTAGTAGTAGTAGTAGTAGTAGTAGTAGTAGTAGTAGTAGTTATTGTTGTTGTTTTAACCAGAGCTACTTAGTTCTGGCTTGTGGTGGTGGGGAATTAACCTGGGACTTTGGAGCCACAGCCATGACAGTCTCTTTGCATAACCATTATGCTATTTCCCCCGTCCCATACTATTTTATTTTTTAAGGATATTTTTATTTATATTTTGAGAAAGATAACAAAGTACTGCCCCCTGCCGCCCCACCCTCTGAAATGACCTGCACTTCAGCAGCTGGTTTGGGTGGGACCCCCTTCCCCCTCCTCCCCTCCTCCCTCCCCGTCACTCCTCTTTCCCACCTCACCTTCCTCTCTGCTTTGGGATTTTTATTTTTATTTTTTTCATTTTTTGCCTCCAGGGTTATCACTGGGGCTTGGTGTCAGCACTATGAATCCACTGCTCCTGGAGGCTTTTTTTCCCCATTTTGTTGCCCTTGTTGTTGCCCTTGTTGTGGTTGTTATTGTTGTTGTTGAATAGGACAGAGAGAAATCGAGAGAGGAGGGGAAGACACCATTTGCAAAATGACTCCCCTGCAGGTGAGGAGCTGGGGGCTCGAACCGGGATCCTTACTCCAGTCTTTGTGCTTTGCGCCGTGTGTGCTTAACCACTGCGCTACTGCCCAGCCCCCTGCTTTGGGATTTTTATGTGAACATACTCTTCTTTTTTTTTTTTTAACTTATAGTATTTTTTTAAAAAAAAGTTTAAAAGTATCTTTATTGGGTAGAGACAGCAAGAAATTGAAAGGAAGGGAGAGACAGAGATGTAGAGAGACACCTGCAGTCCTGCTTTGCCACTTGTGAAGTTTCTCCCTGCAGGTGGGGGCTAGGTCCTTGCACATTGTAACGTGTGTGCTCAACCAGTTGTGCTACCACCCGGCCCCTGAACATATTCTTGATCTCAGCTTTGCCAAGGAAATAGCATTTAGCTGTGTGAACATTCCCACTGGACTCTGACCTTCTGAGGGCCGGTCCTCTTTTGGCTCTTGTGCCTTGTGGATGTTTGGTGATGTTTGCTCGATTCGTCGCTGTTGGCTTCCTCTGATACCAGAGGCAAGGCAGGCTATGGTGGAAGGCAGGGACTAGCTTCTCTGTACATGAATGTTTCCATTTCCAGTCCAGAGAACAGATAAAAATAAGCCTGTGGAATGACCACTTTGTGGAATATGGCAGAACTGTGTGTATGTTTCGTACAGAGAAGATCCGGAAGCTGGTAGCCATGGGCATTCCTGAATCTTTACGTGGAAAACTCTGGCTCCTTTTTTCAGGTAAGTGTTTCTGGTTTCTTTTTTTTTTATTTTATTTCCTTATTGAGGAATTAATGTTTTACATTCAACAGTAAATACAATAGTTCGTACATGCATAACATTCCCCAGTTTCCCATATAACAATACAACCCCCACTAGGTCCTCTGTCATCCTTCTTGGATCTGTATTCTCCCCACCCATCCACCCCAGAATCTTTTACTTTGGTGCAGTTTCTGGTTTCTTTTGGCCAGATGTTTCTGGTGTGGACCTAGGAGCAGATACCCAAATCTGAGCAGTGCTGTGTCTGGATGTGTCCATGATATTCCTCTACTCTGCTAGTTGCGGCTTCTTATTCAGGTTGCCTGAGGCATCTGGACCATTGTGTCCTGTTTGGTCTGCCTGAAGTCTAGTGGAAGTGATTAATGGTCTCTCCTTTAAGTGACTTCGTGAACCTCTATAAGCTCTAAGCATTCAGTTAAGAAGTCCTGGAAGTGAAGTGCCTTTCTCAGAAATGAATGCCGAATAGGTCAAATAAAATGAATTAAAAAATGTAAGTTGTTGCTTTGTCATGGCTGAAATAAATCCACCCAGCACACTTTCCACTGGTTTCACCTCCACTGAGACACATTTTGTCCATAAGGCAGAGTTGCAGAGTTTTCTCTTCTGGCCTCTCTCCCCTTCCTCTACCACTTTCCCCTTCCTCTGTGCTTGTGTCTGCCTGCAGCTCCCAGGCCTCCCCACCTGCTGCTATGGGTGTAAACTGTGAGACCCACCAGAGCACTTAGCTGTGAGTAGGCTAAACCTGGGACCAAACTTCCCCAGAGACTTACTGAGACTCACTGAATAGACCTTTGCCTACGTCCCCACATTGACTGAGATATTTTGCCCTGCTCTGCAGAGTAGCCAGAAGCCCTCCAGGTGCAAAGGGAAAGCCCCCATCATTCATGGTGTGACTTTATTATTCCATTCAGGATTCCATGGGAAGACGGTAAGGAGGTCCCCTCTCCTAAGTGACATTGTGTGCTCATTGCTCATGACCACATGAGCTTTCTTGGTCCTCTTTATAAACCCAGCCCTCAGAGTTCCCTGTCGGCAGCTCATTGTCTCCTTGATAACTGTTTGTGAGCTTTGTTCTTTTGTGATTTTTTTTTTGATGATATAATCTTTTTAAAATTTTTTTTATTTATTTAAAAAAGGAGACATTAACAAAACCGTAGGATAAGAAGGGTACAACTCCACACAGTTCCCACCACCAGAACTCTGTATCCCATCCCCTCTCCTGATAGCTTTCCTATTCTTTAACCCTCTGGGAGTATGGACCCAAGGTCATTGTGGGGTGCAGAATGTGGAAGGTCTGGCTTCTGTACTTGCTTCCCCACTGAATATGGGTGTTGACTGGTTGGTCCATACTCCCAGCCTGCCTCTCTCTTTCCCTAGTAGCTTGGAGCTCTGGGGAAGCAGAGCTCCAGGACATATTGGTGGGGTCGTCTGTTCAGGGAAGTCTGGTCAGCATCATGCTAGCATCTGGAACCTGGTGGCTAAAAATAGAGTTAATATACAAAGCCAAACAAATTGTTGAGCAATTATGAACTTGAAGGCTGGAATAGTGCAGATGAAGTGTTGGGGGGTACTCATTGCAGACTATTGTATACTTTTGCTTTCAGGTATATATTTTGCCCTAGTTTATGGATATGTGTGAACATATGCTCTATCTCATGGGACCTGGTCTATGTCTAGGTTTTGGGACTTTGTTAGGAAGTGAACCGCCTGGAATGGAGTTAGAGAATACTATGAAAGGAAAGGTCTCAACCGAGTAATGAAGCTGAAGGGTTGTCATTCCACACCTGAAGTCTCTGGACACAGTCTGAAGTGAAGCATGCTGAGGTGGTACTCGTTGCGTTGATTAGGTTGGGATGCAATATTATTTGGTATGAAATGAGAGAAGCATGCAGGAAACTGCACCCCACGCTAAGGTTCCAGGACTGAGGGAAATATAGGCTCTATAATGGAAATGTGAGGTTCCTGCTATCTTAGGGTTCAAGAAGACAATAGATAGTTATTGTTATCATCACATTATTTGGTATTTGGGTTAACTTTGAAAAATCCCTTTGTTAGGATTCGCTATGTAATACCCAACATCACCATAATTTGTGTCCTTTGACATTATTTGTATATAGCTGTGCCACCAGTTGCTTCTGTTCTCCCTGGTCTAGGCTTTTGAGAGAGTCAACATATCAAAGACTCAGCCTATGTATTAAAAAGACTCAGCCTGTGCTTTAAGAAGTTTGAGACATACAATCAATTTCCCCCTCTCATATTAATTAAATAGTGATTTATATGACTACAAATTAATAGGAGTGTACATAAACACCATTCCCACCACCAAAAGACTGTGTCCCATCCCACTCACCCACCCACCCACCCCCGCCACCCTAGGAAGCCAAATATCCACCCTCACCCTCACCCCAGGGTTTTTACTTTGGTGCCCTACTCCAGATTTAGTCAAATCCTGCTTTTAGTTTCCCTTTCTGTTCTTCTTTCTCTTGATTTTTTAATTACCTTTATTTATTTGATAGAGACAGCCAGAAGTTTAGAGGAAGGGGGAGACAGAGAGACCTGCAGCCCTACTTCACCACTTGTGAAGCTTTCCTCCTGCAGGTGGGAACCGAGAGTTTGAACCCAGGTCCTTGCATGCTGTAACACGTGTGCTCAACCAGGTGCACCACTGCCTGGCCCCTTTGTGAGCTTTTCTTAATTGCCACTTCACTTCTTGTATGTTTCACATGTAGGTGTTTATTTTCTTGTTGAAGTGCTGAAAATCATTTACATGTATGCACATGCATACATGTATACATTTAAACTCTTTATTTTTCCTAGGAAATGTAACTTATTAAAAGCAGAGGAGCAGGGAGTTGGGCGGTAGCGCAGCGGGTTAAGCACAGGTGGAGCAAAGCACAAGGACCGGTGTAAGGATCCCGGTTTAAGCCCCGGCTCCCCACCTGCAGGGGGTCACTTCACAAGCAGTGAAGCAGGTCTGCAGGTGTCTATCTTTCTCTCCCCCTCTCTGTCTTCCCCTCCTCTCTCCATTTCTCTGTCCTATCCAACAATGACAATAATAACTACAACAATAAAACAAAGGCAACAAAAGGGAATAAATAAATATTTTTTAAAAAGCATAGGAGCAAAATGATTTCTCCTGTGAGCTGCCTCCCCCATGATAAAGTTATTTTAGAAAAACCATATCCCTCCTTTTTTTTTTTTTCTTGCTGGCAGAAATGAAATCCTTTTGCTTGTATGTGGTCTGAACGTACTTTTATATCCCTCAAGTATTGAGATCCCCACCAAGGTCCTCTGACAGGACAGACCCCCTCCCTATATTGACACTATCCTGGTGATCAGTCCATCTTGAAGAATTACTTTTGAACCATCAGATGCTGTGACTGACCTCGCCTCGCATCCCGGCTACTACGAGAACCTGGTGGAGGAGTCCATGGGCAGGTGCTGCCTAGTGACAGAGGAGATCGAGCGAGACCTGCACCGCTCCCTCCCTGAGCACCCTGCCTTCCAAAACGAGACGGGGATTGCTGCTTTAAGGAGAGTCCTCACAGCCTATGCCCACCGGAATCCCAAAATCGGATATTGCCAGGTGAGGTGTGCGATGAGGAGCAGAAGTTCTAAGCATGTGGTGCTGAGCATTCAGACTGCAGGTTCCCATATGTTCTCAGCTTGCCAGTGCTGAGATGTGCCTGCACAGAGCTCTTTGTGCTTGGTTCCATCCGCTAAAGAAATAGCAGGTGAGGCCCAAAGAAACTGTATTATTGTATTTATTTTAGAGACAGGAATTGAGAGGGAAGGGGAAGGAGGTGGGGAGAGACCTGCATCATTGTTCCATTGTTCATGTATCTTCTCCCCTGAAGGTGGGGATCAGGGGGCTGGAAACCTGGTCCTTGCACATGGTAATACACGAGCTCAACCAGGTGCAAGGTTTGTGTGTTTTTAACGACACACTATTTGGTCTGGTCAATAACTGTCTCCTCTGTGAACCCCTGAGCAGTCCATGAACATCCTGACCTCTGTTTTGCTGCTGTATGCCAAAGAGGAAGAAGCCTTCTGGTTATTGGTTGCCGTGTGTGAGCGAATGCTGCCCGACTACTTCAATCACCGAGTGATCGGTAAGCTGCCGCCTGCCCTCCCCTGTACCTTGGGGACAGAGACAAAGTGGCGGTGGGAGGGGCAAAGACATTAATCACCAACCCTGCTTTTTTTCTTTTTTATTTATTTTTTTAATATTTATTTATTCCTTTTGTTGCCCTTGTTTTATTGTTGTAGTTATTATTGTTGTTGTTGTTGATGATGTTGTTGGATAAATCAAAGAAATGGAGAGAGGAGGGGGAGACGGGGGAGAGAAAGATAGACACCTGCAGACCTGCTTCACCACCAGTGAAGTGACTCCCCTGCAGGTGGGGAGCTGGGGGCTCGAACCGGGATCCTTATGCTGGTCCTTGCACTTTGTGCCACGTGCGCTTAACCCGCTGTGCTACCACCTTACTCCTACCAACCCTGCTTCTAACATCCCCCTTCCCATCCCCCCCCCCAGGTCTTCTCTGCACCAGTACTGTTTGACTCTTGAAGCTGCACACCTAACTGGTGCAGTTCTCTGCACAGTTTTGGCAGAGTGGTAGAGTAAGTAAGTTAACCTAAACATTCTTTTTTTTTTTTTCCTCCAGGGTTATTGCTGGGCTCGGTGCCTGCACCATGAATCCACCGCTCCTGGAGGCCATTTTTTCCCCCTTTTTGTTGCCCTAGTTGTTGCAGCCTCGTTGCGGTTATTATTGCCATTGTTGACGTTGCTTTGTTGTTGGATAGAACAGAGAGAAATGGAGAGAGGAGGGGAAGACAGAGAGAGAGGGGAGAGAAAGATAGACACCTGCAGACCTGCTTCACCGCCCGTGAAGCGACTCCCCTGCAGGTGGGGAGCCGGGGACTCGAACCGGGATCCCTACGCGGGTCCCTGCGCTTTGCGCCACGTGCGCTTAACGCACTGCGCCACCACCCGACTCCCTACCTAAACATTCTAAGAGCACCTGCAGACTTTGGATTTTTCAAAAGCACATTGTAGATTTCTTTCTTTTTTCTTTTTTTTTTTTTTAATTTATTTCTTTATTGGGGAATTAATGTTTTACATTCAACAGTAAATACAATAGTTTGTACATGCATAACATTCTCAACTTTCCCATTTAACAATACAACCCCCACTATGTCATTTATCATCTTTCATGGACCTGTATTCTCCCCACCCACCCACCCCAGAGTCTTTTACTTGGGTGCAATATGCCAATTCCATTTCAGGTTCGACTTCTGTTTTCTTTTCTGATCTTGTTTTTCAACTTCTGCCTGAGAGTAAGATCATCCCATATTCATCCTTCTGTTTCTGACTTATTTCACTCAACATGATTTTTTCAAGGTCCATCCAAGATTGGCTGAAAATGGTGAAGTCACCATTTTTTACATCTGAGTAGTATTCCATTGTGTATATATACCACCACTTGCTCAGCCACTCATCTGTTGTTGGATACCTGGGTTGCTTCCAGATTTTAGCTATTACAAATTGTGCTGCCAAGAACATATGTGTACACAGATCTTTTTGGATGGATGTGTTGGGTTCCTTAGGATATATCCCCATGAGAGGAATTGCAGGATCATAGGGTAGGTCCATTTCTAGCCTTCTGAGAGTTCTCCAGACTGTTCTCCACAGGGGTTGGACCAATTTTCATTCCCACCAGCAGTGCAGGAGGGTTCCTTTGACCCCACACCCTCTCCAGCATTTGCTGCTGTTACCTTTTCTGATGTATGACATTCTCACAGAAGTGAAGTGATATCTCATTGTTGTCTTGATTTGCATTTCTCTGACAGAGACTTGGAGCATTTTTTCATGTGTTTCTCAGCCTTTTGGATCTCTTCTGTGGTGAATATTCTGTCCAAGTCCTCTCCCCATTTTTGGATGGGATTATTTGTTGTTTTGTTGTTGAGTCTGGCAAGCTCTTTATATATGTTGGTTATTAAACTCTTATCTGATGTATGGCATGTAAAGATCTTCTCCCATTCTGTGAGGGGTCTCTTGGTTTGGGTAGTGGTTTCTTTTGCTGTGAAGAAGCTTTTTAATTCGATGTAGTCCCATAGGTTTATACTTGCCTTAGTCTTCTTTGTAATTGGATTCGTTTCATTGAAAATGTCTTTAAAATTTATGCGGAAAAAAGTTCTGCCAATATTTTCCTCTAAGTATCTGATAGTTTCTGGTGTAACATCCATGTCCTTGATCCACTTGGAATTGACTTTTGTATTTGGTGAAATACAGTGATTCAGTTTCATTCTTCAGAAGCATGTTTCAATCCATTGTTTCCAACACCATTTGTTGAAGAGACTCTGCTTTCCCCATGTAATAGTCTAGGCACCTTTGTCAAAGATTAGATGTCCATAGGTGTGGGGCCTCATTTCTGGGCTCTCAATTCTATTCCACTGGTCACTGTGTCTGTTCATGTTCCAGTACCAAGCAGTTTTGATGACAATGGCCCTATAATACAGTTTGAGATCTGGGAGTGTGATGCCTCCGGTTCTGTTCTTTTTTTCTCAAGATTGTTTTGGCAATTCTAGGTCTTTTCTGGTTCCAGATAAACATTTGTAGCATTTGTTCTATTCTCCTAAAAAATGTGCTTGGGATCTTGATGGGGATAGCATTAAATTTGTAGATGGCTCTGGGTAATATATTCATTTTGATGATGTTAATTCTTCCAACCCATGAACATGGAATATCTTTCCACTTCTTTGTGTCTTTTTCAATTTCTTTGAGTAGTGACTCATAATTTTCATTATACAAGTCTTTGACTTCCTTGGTTAGATTTACTCCTAGATATTTTATTGTTTTTGTTGCTATAGTAAAAGGAATTGATTTCTGGATTTCAATTTCTTCTTAGTGTTTGCATAGAGGAATGCCACTGACTTTTGAATGTTAATTTTATAGCCTGACAGCTTATTGTATTGCCTGATGATTTCCAAAAGCTTCTTGGTGGATTATTTAGGTTTTTCTATGTATACTATCATGTCATCTGCAAATAAGGAGAATTTGACTTCTTCTCTTCCAATATGTATGCCTTTAATTCCTTGCTCCTGCCTGATTGCTATGGCAAGAACTTCCAACACTATGTTGAATAGTAATGGTGATAGTGGGTATCCCTGTCTAGTACCTGATCTGAGGGGAAATGCTTCCAGTTTTTCACCATTGAGTATGATGTTGGCTGTAGGTTTGCTATATGTAGACTCCACTATTTTCAGGAATTTCCATCTATTCCCATTTTTTGTAGTGTTTTGATCATAAAGGGATGTTGTATTTTGTCAAAGGCTTTCTCTGCATCTATTGATATGACCATGTGGTTTTTGGTCTTGCTTTTGTTGATGTGGTGGATCACATTGATTGATTTACATATATTAAACCAACTTTGCATGCCTGGGATAAACCCCACTTGGTCATGATGAACAATCTTTTTGATATACTGCTGTATCCGGTTGGCTAGAATTTTGTTCAATATTTTGGCATCTGTGTTCATCAGAGATATTGGTCTGTAGTTTTCTCTTTTGGTTGTGTCCCTGTCTGCTTTTGGTATCAGGGCGATGTTGGCTTCATAGAAGCTGGCAGGGAGTATTCCAGTGTCTTCAATCTTCTGGAAGACTTTTAAAAGTAGAGGTATTAGTTCTTCTTTGAAAGTTTTGTAGAATTCATTTGTAAAACCATCTGGTCTAGGACTTTTATTTTTGGGAAGATTTTTGAAAACTGTTTCAATTTCATTAGCTGTGATGGGCCTGTTCATGTTATCCACTTCCTCTTTACTTAGTTTTGGAAGTTGGTAGGTATCTAGGAAATCATTCATTTCTTTCAGGTTCTCTAGCTTGGTGGCATATAGTTGTTCATAGAAGCCTCGCATGATATGTTGAATTTCTGCGGTGTCTGTTGTGATATCTCCTCTTTCATTTACTATCTGATTTATTTGGATTCTCCCTTTTTTGTTTTGTGAGTCTGGCTAAAGGTTTGTCGATTTTGTTCACTCTTTCGAAGAACCAACATTTACTTTCGTTGATCTTTTGTATGGTTTTCCTATTCTCAATGTTATTTATTTCTGCCCTAACTTTAGTGATTTCTGTCCTTCTGGTTGCTTTAGGGTTCCTTTGTTGTTCTTCTTCTAGGTCTTTAAGATGTGCAATCAGGCTGTTTATTTGTGCCTTTTCTTGTTTCCTAATGTGTGCTTGTATAGCTATGAACTTCCCTCTTAGGACTGCTTTAGCTGTGTCCCAAATATTTTGATAGCTTGTGTCTTCATTTTCATTGAACTCTCGAAACATTTTGATTTCTTCCTTGATTTCCTCTTTGACCCAGAAGTTGTTAAGAAGTGTACTGTTGAGCTTCCACATTTTGGGACTGTTACTAATCTTTTGTTGATTGTTAAGTGTTAGTTTAATTCCACTGTGGTCTGAGAAGATGCTTGGGATGATTTCAGTGCTCTTGAATTGGCTGATGCTGTTTTTGTGGCCTAACATATGGTCTATCCTTGAGAATGATCCATGTGGATTTGAGTAAAATGTGTATTCCAGTTTCTTGGGATGAATGACTCTGAAAATGTCCAGTAGTTCTAGTTTATCTATCTTTTCATTTAGCTCTCTTATGTCTTTATTCATTTTCTGCCTGGATGATCTGTCAAGTTGAGATAGTGGGGTGTTGAAGTCCCCTACTATGATTGTGTTACTGTTAATATATTGCTGTAGCTCTTTCAGTAGAAGTTTGATATATTTAGATGGCTTCTCATTGGGTGCATAGATGTTAATAATTGTTAAGTCCTCTTGATTGACTGATCCTCTGAGCATTAAGTACTGTCCATTCCTATCTTTTTTAATCTTATCTATTTTAAAGTCTATCATGTCAGATATGAGAATAGCTGTTCCTGCCCTTTTTTGTGGGCCATTGGCTTGTATGATAGTTTTCCATCCTTTCACTTTAAGTCTGTGTTTGTCTTGTTGAGTTATGTGGGTTTCCTGTAGACAGCATATTGTTGGGTTGTGTTTTCTGATCCATCTTCCTACTCTGTGTCTTTTAATAGGTGAATTCAGGCCATTGACATTTATTGATATCAAAGATTGAAGACATTTTAACGCCATTCTTGTAGAGTTTTAGAGTGTTTTGATATATGTCCTATTTGTGGTGCTCTGATTGTTTATAGGAGACCTTTCAGAACTTCTTTCAGGGCAGGCTTGGTGATAGTTGATTCCTTCAACTGTTGCTTGTCTGAGAAGGTTTTGAAGCCTCCATCTAGTCTGAATGACAGTCTAGCAGGATATAGTATTCTTGGTTGAAAGCCTTTCTCATTGAGTACTTGATAGATATCTTGCCATTCTCTTCTGGCCTGTAGTGTTTTTGTGGAGAAGTCTGCTGCTAATCTTATGGGTTTTCCTTTGTAGGTGACTCTTTGTTTTTTCTCTTGCAGCCTTGAGGATCCTTTCTTTATCCTTATTCCTTTCCATTCTAAGTATGATATGTCTTGGTGTCTTTAGGTCTGGGTTAATTCTGTTTAGGACCCTCTGGGCTTCTTGAATCTTTATGTTTTTGATGTTGTCTAGACTAGAGAAATTTTCAGCTATTATGGCCTGGAGAATGCTTTCTTCCTCTCCTTCTCTTTCTTCCTCTGGTATGTCAATAATGCATATATTGTTTCTTTTGAAGTCATCCCATAGGACTCTGTTGTTGTTTTCAGCATCTCTTAATCTCTTTTTGAGATCTCTTACTTCTTTTTTAGTTGTCTCTAATTCATCCTCAATCTTGCTAATTCTGTCTTCAGCCTCATAGATTCTATTCTCTTTGCCCTCTACTGCTTTCTGGAGTTCATCTATTTTGTTGCCCTGCTCTGAAACTGTTTTAGCTTGTTCAGCTAGTTGCATTCTTAGCTCAGCGATTTCAACTTTCAGCTCTCTAATAACCATGAGATAATTAGTATTTTCTTGCATAATCTCATTTGTTGTTCCTGTATTTCTGATTATAATTTTTTCAAATTCTTTACTCACTCCTGTTATTATTTCCTTAGCTAATGTTTGGATGTTGAACTCATTATTTTGTGCTTCACCCTCCAGAGGACTTTTAGCTGGGCTCTTGTCCTGGTTCGAGTCTCCAATATTTCTTCTTCTTGTTTTAACCATTTTATATATTATGTTATGAGTTCCCTTTATCAGTACTTTTCAAATTATTGATCACTATTGCCTGGATTGAGTTGCGTCTAAGTAAGTTAATTAAAGGGTTCACAGTGGTGGAAGTTAACAGTTGTTTCAATAGTATTTAAATCTCTGAGTTGGAGCTCAGTGGTTTAAAAGCCTTTTTTTTTTCTTCCCTGTAGGCTATGGGAGCCTGAGGGCTTTTAAACTAACAATCGGCTTCAGCTTAATCACTGACTCCTGACTAAGAGATAAAGCAGGGTGTGGCAGAGATAATCCAGTGGTTATGCAAAGAGACTTTCACAGCCCCTCAGCTATGCCACCGAGGTATAGGTCTTCTCCTGAGTTTCCTGGTTAGATCTCTGTCCCCTGGTGTCCCTCCTTGTCGCTACTCCAGATTCGGTGATTTACTGGGTTCCTGTGGTCATTCTAGTCCAGTCTTGTTTTGGTCCCGGGTGGTCTCCTTTGGTATTCCTAGTTGATCCGGGAGAGGAGAGGAGAGGCGAGAAAGCGATCTGCTGCTCGTAGCTCCGCCTCCGGAAGTTGAATCTGTAGATTTCTTTCTTTATTTTTACCAGGACACTACATATCTCTGGCCTCTGGTGGCACTTGGGATTGTTAGGTGGATTTCTTTTTTTTTTTTAATTTATTTTTATTTATTCCCTTTTGTTGCCCTTATTGTTTCATTGTTGTAGTTATTATTGTTGTTGTCGTTGTTGGATAGGACAGAGAGAAATGGAGAGATGGAGGGGAAGACAGAGAGGAGGAGAGAAAGATAGACACCTGCAGACCTGCTTCGCCGCCTGTGAAGCGACTCCCCTGCAGGTGGGGAGCCGGGGTTCGAACCGGGATCCTTATGCTGGTCCTTGTGCTTTGCGCCACCTGCGCTTAACCCGCTGCGCTACAGCCCGTCTCCCTAGGTGGATTTCTAAATGCACAAGCAGGAAAGAAGAATCACTAGGTCTATGAAACAAGTTGAAATGTGAAAGCCAGAGTGGCTTTTCTCTAATGGCGGGGCTGAGAAAGGCAGGGAGCTTCTTGGAGCCTGAGGACCTTATACAGACAGATCCTCCCTTTCCCCATCTTTCCCTCCATGAGAGGGGGAGGTGTGAGTCCAACAGCACTGGAGGCCCAGACCAAAAGGGCAGCCTTGGGACACTGCTCCAACTTGTAGAAGGAGATAGATCGGAGGGAAGCTCCTTTGTTGCGACAGTTCAGATCTGAATGTGTACTGTGTTTTTGGCCACTTCCTAGTCGAGGAGATAACATAAAAATTGCTTCCTCTTGGTGATAACCTTAGGGGTCCAGATGAGCACTAAAGATGACCTAAAATTATGGTGTAGCAGTGAGAGCAGGAACAAAAGAATCAATGTGAAACAGAATTTGACAAGGAACTGAGAGTAAAGGGGCCAGGCAGGAAGAAGATGCTTGGATACCAGAGTCCCAGGAAACAAGGGAGTGTGGTGCTCACTGGGAGAATAGAGAGCTGGGGCCGTTGTGGCCTCTTTGTGCCTTTCGGTAGCCTTTCAGTGTACCTTATCCCTGGCTTCCTGCATGGGCCTGAGAGGTTAGTTGGTTTAATTTCTTTTTCATTTGATATTTAAGAGGTACTGTCCTGAGTTGCAAAGAATAACCAGAACCTCAGGGGCACTGGAAGGCATGGTGTCAGAGCCACTGGTTCATGAGTATTGCTATAGGGCTGCTTCTCAGCAGTGGCCTCTGCATAGACCTCCACCACCACCCCAGTTCAGAATGGGACATTTCCTAACCCACAGAGAGCTCTTCCTTCCTCCAGGCAGCTCTTGGTACAGATTCTGTCACCAAAGATTAATTTAGTCTGTATTGATAAAGAATGTCCTCTTTTAAAAAATATTTATTTGTTTTTCCTTTTGTTGCCCTTATTGTTTAACATTGTTGTGGTTATTGATGTCGTTGTTTTTGGATAGGACAGAGAGCAGAGAGAAGTGGAGAGAGGAGGGGAAGACAGAGGGGGAGAGAAAGACAGACACCTGCAGACCTGCTTCCCCACCTGTGAAGTGACTCCCTGCAGGTGGGGGAGCCGGGGGCTCGAACCGGGATCCTTAGGCTGGTTCTTGCGCTTTCTCCACGTGTGTTTAACCCGCTACACCACTGCAGAAAAGAGGACTCCCAGAATGTCCTCTTTTATGTGTGACTTTCTTTACACAACAGTTTGTTGTTGGGGGCCGGTGAAATAGTTGATTTGGATAGTGTACTTCTTTGCCACTTTAGTCTTTAATTTTGACTAAATTTTCCCCCTGTTTTGTTTTTTTCTATATTGTCTTTGTGAAGTTTTATAGTAATTTTGATATATAGGTTTGTGATATATTTCAAATACTTTGGCTGTGTGGTGTAGAGATCACTATTTTCCTCCATACCCCTTCCCACACAGATATGCATTTGATCAAGCACTATTTTTTTTAAATACTGTCCTTCTTCACATTCAATTACTTTCAGTCAAAATGTCAAAAAAATTTTTTTGGGGGGGTCAAAAATCAATTTAAGTTTAAGTCCTTTTCCAGATTAAGTTCTGCTTCATTGTTCTGATTAGCTTAGAGTCCTTTTAATTTCAGTCTAACTTTAGAGAGTGTCAGTCCCTCCCCAACCACATGTCCATGGCCTGCTTATTCCAGGGGCCCAAGTGGACCAGTCTGTGTTTGAGGAGCTCATCAAAGAGCACCTCCCCGAGCTGGCGGAGCACATGACCGACCTCTCAGCCCTGGCATCCATCTCGCTTTCGTGGTTCCTGACTCTGTTCCTCAGCATTATGCCTCTGGAGAGTGCAGTGCATGTGGTCGATTGCTTCTTCTACGATGGGATAAAAGCCATTTTCCAGCTGGGACTGGCTGTGCTGGAGGCCAACGCTGAGGACCTGTGCAGCAGCAAGGATGATGGCCAGGCCTTGATGGTCCTCAGCAGGTGGGCCCAGGCTTGCTCTTGTGGCTGACTGGGGGCTTGTGGGCAGAACTCTGGAAGGCAGATGGCAGGCAGCCGCAGCCATGGCATTGCTGTGACAGTTTTCCTTCCACTCTGTCACCCGTCCCCCTGTGACTCTCAGAGCCAGTCCATCCTGCACACTACTGCGGGGTGTGGTAGAGTACCGTCTTCCCTCCCTCCTCCTAGCAGGTAAGAACCCAGGAGAATAAGAGCTAGCAGTGCCTCCCTGTGAGAAGATCAAGATGTCCTGAGTCTAAATGAGCCCTGGCCTTGACCACGGTCAACCCAAAATGCTGGTCTCAGGCCACTGACTGGACATTTCAGACATTTTATGTGCATGGGGCTGGTGTGTGCTGTGCAAGAAAAATCCTACTAGGCTGAGGACTAGAACCCGAGTTTACTGGAGATGATTGCAAGCTGGGCGGCAGAAAGAAAAGGTTCCCTTTCAGAATGTTAGGAGGGGCCAACGAGATGACTCCTTTGGTTAGTGCGTCTGTTTTGCCGTGTGCATGATCCAAGTTCCAGGCTGTTCCCCACCAAGCTGGAGGAAGCTCTGATGCTGTGGTGTCTCTTCCTCTCTGCTTCTCTGTGTCTGTCTGAAAAAGTCAGCTCAGAATGGTGAAGCTCCAGTGATGACAAAAAAATAAAACCAGAATGTTAGGAATGCTTAAAATCTCCCCTATTTATAGGAATTTATATGTACTTTACTGTAGAGTTACTCACTGATGCCTGGAAATCATGGAGCTAAGCCTTCAAAGTCCAGCTTGATGGGTTTTTTTGTTGTTGTTGTTGTGTTTTTTTGTCCTTTCCTCTCAAAGGAGCATGGTAGTTGCTACCATGCCTCCTCCCAGCACTTGGAGACAAAGGAACTGTTTGAAAGTGCTGAGGCCTGCCCAGTAGCTCCTGTGTGGTGCCTGAGTGAGCGAGGGGTCACTGTGCCATAATGATGCTTGCTGTGCTCAGGTTTCTAGATCACATTAAGAACGAAGACAGCCCGGGCCCCCCCATTGGCAGTCACCATGCCTTTTTCTCTGACGACCAGGAGCCCCTTCCTGTGACAGACATTGCTGACCTGATCCGGGACTCCTATGAGGTAATCAGACACTCCCTACATCCCCTCTGAAGCTCTTGACTTCAGGGAAGGCTGCTGGAGGCTGTTCCTTGCATTGGTATTCAGAAGAGATTTCTGTGAGTAGCTGACCCCTTGTTTTCCTGCAGAAATTTGGAGACCAGTCTGTGGAAGAGATTGAGCACCTGCGCTGTAAGCACAGGATCAGGGTCCTCCAAGGCCACGAAGATACCACGAAGCAGAATGTGGTGAGTAATCACCATTTGAGATAGTTCTAGCAGTCAGGTGCCCACTAGGAAGAATGTGGGTCACGTAACCTGAAAATGAATAGCAGCTGTTACTTTTTTTTTTTCCCCTCTGAATTACCGACATACTAGGGAAGACCTCACTAGAAGAGTCAGACACACCTTGAACAAATTAACTGTGGTGAACTTCCCCTTTTAGAAAATATGGAAATAAGGGTAGTAATACCCACTTTACAGCCTTAAAGGAGATACGAATGTAAAATACCATGTACAGATGAGGTTTAGTGGTTATCCAGTTGCTGTCCAAACTTTCTCCTTGCTAGCTTTTAATTCCATTAGAACTTGTATAATTTGTCCTGAGACGCTAATGTGTGAAAGAGAATGAGGATAAAATCCCTGAGAACGATACTGCAAAGTGATTCTCATGATAGAAAGGCAAAGATCTCTTTATGGGGGAAGCTGGCTCAGGGAGGCTGAGGCCTCAAATGAGTGAAGAAGAGCCCTTTCCTCTCACAGGTTCCCCCAGCTCCAGGCAGGAAATTGACTTGTTGCTTCTAATTCTTTCCTCAAGCTTCGTGTTGTGACCCCAGAAGTCTCAATTTCTCCTGAAGACCTAGAGGAACTGTATGATTTATTCAAGGTATGAAAATGTGGGAGGATGAGGGATAATAGACTTTGAGCCATGCCCAAGCAGAGGGCACCAGCTGGCCCAGGATGAGCCAGTGAGTGTACACTGGTCCTCTGGCTTCTACTGAGAAATTATATACCTTCACCTCTTCGTCAATAGCTGTTTCCAAGGAAACATTCTTAAGCAGGTCCCCCCCCCTCCAGATTTATTTATTTACTGATTTATGAGAGAATCAGAGCATCACTCAGACACAGTCAATGCCAGGGATTGTACCCAGGACTTAATGCACACAAGTCCACTGCTTTATTCACTGTACCATCTCCAGAGTCATTTCTTAGACATCTTCCCTGGAGCCAGACCACTGACAACCATCTGAGAGGAAGGAATGCAGGTGCTTCTCAGGATCTCCCAGCAGGCCTTGCACAGCCCATGTTTAAAGTATCCGCACTCTGCTCAGAGGTCTGTCCTTTGATGTCTGTGCTGTTCCCATTTCACACTAGATGGCACAGTGACCCCACTAAAATGATCACCTACATACTTTGTAGTTACTCACAGTCCCTCCTGTAACACATGTATACAGTTTCATATTTCTGGAACTCTAGTCTGTCTTCCCTTGTTACAATTCTTAACACTTTTCCATGTTGCTGTGTGGTCTTACTCATTTTGACTGGGGTGGTTTGCCAGGAATTGAACCCAGGACCTCATACCTGCAAATTATGTGCTCTACCACTGAACTACATGTCCAGCCCCATTCTTACTCATTTTTAAGTAGCTTTAGAATCAGGCAGGGAAGATAGAATAGTGGTTATGCAAAAAGACTCTCATTCCTAAGACTCTGAGGTCCCAAGTTTCAATCCACCATGCCATTATGAACCAGTGCTGACCAGTGCTCTGGTAAAATAATAATAATAGTAATAATAATAATAATAATAATACAATGAAATAGAATAACTTTATAATCTTATCAATTGGCAGTGGTTAACTTATTAAATCATGTGGTCTGGGAGGTGGCGCAGTGGATAAAGCATTGAATTCTCAACCATGGGATCCCAAGTTCAATCTCCAGCAGCACATGTACCAGAATGATGTCTGGTTCTTTCTCTCTCTCCTCCTATCTTTCTCATGAATGAATAAACTCTATGAACAAAAAAAAACTTACTAAATCGTACTTTTGGGGGCCAGGTGGTGGTGCACCTGGTTAAGCATTACAGTGTACAAGGACCCGGGTTCAAGCACCTGGTCCCCACGTGCAGGAGGAAAGCTTCACAAGTGGTGAAGCAGAGCTGTAGGTGTCTCTCTGTTTCTCTCCTTCTCTACCTCCTCCTCCCCCTCTCAATTTCTATCTCTATCCAATAATAAATAAAATTAAAATATTTTTAAAAAATTTTAAAAAGTCATGACATTTAAAAAAATTATACTTGGCAGTCGAGCGGGAGCGCAGCAGGTTAAGCACAGGTGGCGCAAAGCACAAGGACCGGCGTAAGGATCCCAGTTCGAGCCCCCAGCTCCCCACCTGCAGGGGAGTTGCTTCACAGGCAGTGAAGCAGGTCTGCAGGTGTCTATCTTTCTCTCCTCCTCTCTGTCTTCCCCCCCTCCATTTCTCTCTGTCCTATCCAACAATAACAACAACAATAATAACTACAACAGTAAAACAACAAAGGCAAAAAAAGGGAATAAATAAATAGATAAATATTTTTTTTAAAAAATCATACTTCAAGTGCAACAAAAGGGAATAAATAATAAATAAATAGTTTTAAAATCATACTTCTGATATTTGTGTAGATGGACTGTCAAGTTTTGATACTTAAATCTTCCTGAAAAGAGTATTTTCAGGTATCTTTCTAGAAAGTCTCTTATTTGAAACAGTTAATAAAAATGGGAAAGAGGGTGGGGTAGATAGCATAGCGGTTATGCAAAGAGACTGTCATGCCTGAGGCTCTAAAGCCCCAGGTTCAATCCCCTGCACCACCATAAGCCAGAGCTGAGCAGTGCTCTGGTGTTTGTGTCTTTCTCTCTGAATCTCTCTCAAAAATAACATAAATAAAATACAAAAAAAAAAATGGGAGAGGGGATTCAACTTCTGGAGGCGGAGCTACGAGCAGCAGATCGCTTTCTCTCCTCTCCTCTCCGGGATCAACTAGGAATACCAAAGGAGACCACCCGGACCGAAACAAGACAGGACTAGAATGACCACAGGAACCCAGTAAATCACCCGTGAGTACAAACATGCGTGGCTGGTGACAGAGAGGAGAGAGGGGCCTAAGGAGAGATTAAGTGACTGCTAACAGTTCAACAGTTTATCAGTGGAGACACCACCTCCAGTCTGCTCCACAACAAGGGGACAGCTGAAGGGAGGAAAGGACTCCCCAGAGACTCACCAAGTGCAACTCTGAGTCTCCATTGCTACTACCCTCAGAATCTGGAGCAGCAACAGGGAGGGACACCAGGGGACAGAGATCTAACCTGGAAACTCAGGAGAAGACCTATACCTCGGTGGCATAGCTGAGGTGCTGTGAAAGTCTCTTTGCATAACCACTGGATTATCTCTGCCACACCCTGCTTTATCTCTTGGTCAGGAGTCAGTGATTAAGCTAAGAAGCCTATTGATAGTTTAAAAGCCCTCAGGCCCCCATAGCCTACAGGGAAGAAAAAAAAAGAGGCTTTTAAACCACTGAGCTCCAACTCAGGGATTGAGACAACTGTTAACTTCCACCACGGTAAACCCTTTAATTAAATTACTTAGACACAAGTCAATCCAGGCAATAGTGATCAATAATTTGAAAAGTACTGATAAAGGGAACTCATAACAAAATATATAAAATGGTTAAAACAACAAGAAAAAATATTGGAGACTCGAAAAAGGACAAGAGTCCAGCTAAAAGTCCATCAGAGGGTGAAGCACAAAACAACGAGTTCAACATCCAAACATTAGCTAAGGAAATAATAACAGGAGTGAGTAAAGAATTTGAAAAAATTGTAATCAGAAATGCAGGAACAACAAATGAGAATATGGAAGAAAATTCTAATAATCTCATGGTTATTAGAGAGCTGAAAGCTGAAATCGCTGAGCTAAGAAGGCAACTAGCTGAACAAGCTAAAACAGTATCAGAGCAGGGCAACAAAATAGATGAACTCCAGAAAACAGTAGATGGCAAAGAGAATAGAATCTATGAGGCTGAAGACAGAATTAGCAAGATTGAGGATGAATTAGAGACAACTAAAGAAGAAGTAAGAGATCTCAAAAAGAGATTAAGAGATGCTGAAAACAACAACAGAGTCCTATGGGATGACTTCAAAAGAAACAATATACGCATTATAGGTATACCAGAGGAAGAAAGAGAAGGAGAGGAAGAAAGCATTCTCCAGGCCATAATAGCTGAAAATTTCTCTAGTCTAGACAACACCAAAGACATAAAGATTCAAGAAGCCCAGAGAGTCCCAAACAGAATTAACCCAGACCTAAAGACACCAAAACATGTCATACTTAGAATGGAAAGGAATAAGGATAAAGAAAGGATCCTGAAGGCTTCAAGAGAAAAACAAAGAGTCACCTACAAAGGAAAACCCATAAGATTAGCATACAAACACTACAGGCCAGAAGAGAATGGCAAGATATCTATCAAGTACTCAATGAGAAAGGCTTTCAGCCAAGAATACTATATCCTGCTAGACTGTCATTCAGACTAGATGGAAGCATCAAAACCTTCTCAGACAAGCAACAGTTGAAGGAAGCAAGCCTGCCCTGAAAGAAGTTCTGAAAGGTCTCCTATAAACAACCAGACCACGACAAATAGGACATATATCAAAACACTCTAAAACTCTACAAGAATGGCGTTAAAATATCTTCAATCTTTGATATCAATAAATGTCAATGGCCTGAATTCACCTATTAAAAGACACAGAGTAGGAAGATGGATCAGAAAACACAACCCAACAATATGTTGTCTACAGGAAACTCACCAACTCAACAAGACAAACACAGACTTAAAGTGAAAGGATGGAAAACTATCATACAAGCCAATAGCCCACAAAAAAGGGCAGGAACAGCTATTCTCATATCTGACATGATAGACTTTAAAATAGATAAGATTAAAAAAGATAGGAATGGACAGTACTTAATGCTCAGAGGATCAGTCAATCAAGAGGACTTAACAATTATTAACATTGATGCACCCAATGAGAAGCCATCTAAATACATCAAACTTCTACTGAAAGAGCTACAGCAATATATTAACAGTAACACAATCATAGTATGGGACTTCAACACCCCACTATCTCAATTTGACAGATCATCCAGGCAGAAAATCAATAAAGACATCAGGGAGCTAAATGAAGAGATAGATAAACTAGAACTATTGGACATTTTCAGAGTCATTCATCCCAAGAAACTGGAATACACATTTTACTCAAATCCACATGGATCATTCTCAAGGATAGACCATATATTAGGCCACAAAGACAGCATCAGCCAATTCAAGAGCACTGAAATCATCCCAAGCATCTTCTCAGACCACAGTGGAATTAAACTAACACTTAACAATCAACAAAAGATTAGTAACAGTCCCAAAATGTGGAAGCTCAACAGTACACTTCTTAACAACTTCTGGGTCAAAGAGGAAATCAAGGAAGAAATCAAAATGTTTCGAGAGTTCAATGAAAATGAAGACACAAGCTATCAAAATATTTGGGACACAGCTAAAGCAGTCCTAAGAGGGAAGTTCATAGCTATACAAGCACACATTAGGAAACAAGAAAAGGCACAAATAAACAGCCTGATTGCACATCTTAAAGACCTAGAAGAAGAACAACAAAGGAACCCTAAAGCAACCAGAAGGACAGAAATCACTAAAGTTAGGGCAGAAATAAATAACATTGAGAATAGGAAAACCATACAAAAGATCAACGAAAGTAAATGTTGGTTCTTCGAAAGAGTGAACAAAATCGACAAACCTTTAGCCAGACTCACAAAACAAAAAAGGGAGAATCCAAATAAATCAGATAGTAAATGAAAGAGGAGATATCACAACAGACACTGCAGAAATTCAACATATCATGCGAGGCTTCTATGAACAACTATATGCCACCAAGCTAGAGAACCTGGAAGAAATGAATGATTTCCTAGATACCTACCAACTTCCAAAACTAAGTAAAGAGGAAGTGGATAACATGAACAGGCCCATCACAGCTAATGAAATTGAAACAGTTTTCAAAAATCTTCCCAAAAATAAAAGTCCTAGACCAGATGGTTTTACAAATGAATTCTACAAAACTTTCAAAGAAGAACTAATACCTCTACTTTTAAAAGTCTTCCAGAAGATTGAAGACACTGGAATACTCCCTGCCAGCTTCTATGAAGCCAACATCACCCTGATACCAAAAGCAGACAGGGACACAACCAAAAGAGAAAACTACAGACCAATATCTCTGATGAACATAGATGCCAAAATATTGAACAAAATTCTAGCCAACCGGATACAGCAGTATATCAAAAAGATTGTTCATCATGACCAAGTGGGGTTTATCCCAGGCATGCAAGGTTGGTTTAATATATGTAAATCAATCAATGTGATCCACCACATCAACAAAAGCAAGATCAAAAACCACATGGTCATATCAATAGATGCAGAGAAAGCCTTTGACAAAATACAACATCCCTTTATGATCAAAACACTACAAAAAATGGGAATAGATGGAAATTCCTGAAGATAGTGGAGTCTATATATAGCAAACCTACAGCCAACATCATACTCAATGGTGAAAAACTGGAAGCATTTCCCCTCAGATCAGGTACTAGACAGGCCTGCCCACTATCACCATTACTATTCAACATAGTGTTGGAAGTTCTTGCCATAGCAATCAGGCAGGAGCAAGGAATTCAAGGGATACAGATTGGAAGAGAAGAAGTCAAATTCTCCTTATTTGCAGATGACATGATAGTATACATGGAAAAACCTAAGGAATCCAGCAAGAAGCTTTTGGAAATCATCAGGCAATACAGTAATGTGTCAGGCTATAAAATTAACATTCAAAAGTCAGTGGCATTCCTCTATGCAATCACTAAGTTAGAAGAAATTGAAATCCAGAAATCAGTTCCTTTTTCTATAGCAACAAAAACAATAAAATATCTAGGAGTAAACCTAACCAAGGAAGTCAAAGACTTGTATAATGAAAATTATGAGTCACTACTCAAAGAAATTGAAAAAGACACAAAGAAGTGGAAAGATATTCCATGTTCATGGGTTGGAAGAATTAACATCATCAAAATGAATATATTACCCAGAGCCATCTACAAATTTAATGCTATCCCCATCAAGATCCCAAGCACATTTTTTAGGAGAATAGAACAAATGCTACAAATGTTTATCTGGAACCAGAAAAGACCTAGAATTGCCAAAACAATCTTGAGAAAAAAGAACAGAACCGGAGGCATCACACTCCCAGATCTCAAACTGTATTATAGGGCCATTGTCATCAAAACTGCTTGGTACTGGAACATGAACAGACACAGTGACCAGTGGAATAGAATTGAGAGCCCAGAAATGAGGCCCCACACCTATGGACATCTAATCTTTGACAAAGGTGCCTAGACTATTACATGGGGAAAGCAGAGTCTCTTCAACAAATGGTGTTGGAAACAATGGGTTGAAACATGCTTCTGAAGAATGAAACTGAATCACTGTATTTCACCAAATACAAAAGTCAATTCCAAGTGGATCAAGGACATGGATGTTACACCAGAAACTATCAGATACTTAGAGGAAAATATTGGCAGAACTTTTTTCCGCATAAATTTTAAAGACATTTTCAATGAAACGAATCCAATTACAAGGAAGACTAAGGCAAGTATAAACCTATGGGACTACATCAAATTAAAAAGCTTCTTCACAGCAAAAGAAACCACTACCCAAACCAAGAGACCCCTCACAGAATGGGAGAAGATCTTTACATGCCATACATCAGATAAGAGTTTAATAATCAACATATATAAAGAGCTTGCCAGACTCAACAACAAGACAACAAATAACCCCATCCAAAAATGGGGGGAGGACTTGGACAGAATATTCACCACAGAAGAGATCCAAAAGGCTGAGAAACACATGAAAAAAATGCTCCAAGTCTCTGATTGTCAGAGAAATGCAAATCAAGACAACAATGAGATATCACTTCACTCCTGTGAGGATGTCATACATCAGAAAAGGTAACAACAGCAAATGCTGGAAAGGGTGTGGGGTCAAAGGAACCCTCCTGCACTGCTAGTGGGAATGTCAATTGGTCCAACCTCTCTCTGTGGAGAACAGTCTGGAGAACTCTCACAAGGCTAGAAATGGACCTACCCTATGACCCTGCAAGTCCCCTCCTGGGGATATATCCTAAGGAACCCAACACATCCATCCAAAAAGATCTGTGTACACATATGTTCTTGGCAGCACAATTTTTAATAGCCAAAACCTGGAAGCAACCCAGGTGTCCAAGAACAGATGAGTGGCTGAGCTAGTTGTGGTATATATACACAGTGGAATACTACTCAGCTGTAAAAAATGGTGACTTCACCGTTTTCAGCCGATCTTGGATGGACCTTGAAAAAATCATGTTGAGTGAAATAAGTCAGAAACAGAAGGATGAATATGGGATGATCTCACTCTTAGGCCGAAGTTGAAAAACAAGATTAGAAAAGAAAACACAAGTAGAACCTGAAATGGAATTGGAGTATTACACCAAAGTAAAAGACTCTGGGGTGGGGGTGGGTGGGTGGGGAAAATACAGGTCCATGAAAGAATGACATGTGGGGGTTGTATTGTTAAATGGGAATCTGGGGAATGTTATGCATGTACAAACTATTGTATTTACTGTTGAATGTAAAACATTAATTCCCCAATAAAGAAATAAATTATTAAAAAAAAATGGGAAAGAGAAGCACCTGATTGTTTGCTTCACCACCACCACCACCATCATCATCATCATCATCATGGTTAGAGCACTGCTCAGCTCTATTAGTGGTGCCCACCCTCAAACCTGGGACCTGCCACATACTGCCACTGCTCTATCTTCCTGGTCTAGAGCTGACATTTTGGTCCATTTCCACTACCCTTGCAGTAAAAGTGAGAAGTGAGCAACTGCAGGAAGCAAGTCGACTGTGGGAGAGGCCCTGCTTTTCAGAGCTTTCCCTGGTAGAAGCTACTGAATCACCATCACTCTTGAGCTCAGATTGCCAAAGTCATTGACATTCTCATGAGCAGTAGTAGGTACTTCTAAGCAGAGCTGCAGAAGCTCTCTGAGCCCTTGCTGCGTGTGATGACGCATCACTGGAATATCTGTTGGGTTAATGAGTTCCTGGCACACCACCATCATGATAAGCAGGAAGTGTCGTGAGACCTGCTCTGGCACATGTCTTCTGTAAACATCACCTGCTTTATAGCTTCCTTTGTTTCATAAAGAGAAAATATAAACTCAAAGTTTACTTGGTGTCAAGCCTGGCAAAACCTCTCTTTGATGACCTAGGAGGAAAAGTTGGAAAAAGAAGCATAAAAGCAGGCAGACAAATGTCACATTTACCATAAGAAATCTTTTATTTGGGATTGACCTCGATTTGAAAGACACTCTGAATATCTGAACTTAAATAAATTTAAACCTTGCTTTTTAAAAAAGATCTTATTTATTTATTAATGAGAAACCAAAGAGGGGAGAGAAAGAGCCAGACATCACTCTGGTACATGTGCTGCTAGGGATTGAACTCAGGACCTCATGCTTGAGAGTCCTATGCTTTATCCACTGCACCACCTCCCGGACCACTCAGGCTTGCTTTAAATGAAGAATAAAAGTCATTAAGTACTGACTGCACTGCTCAGCTTTAATACAAAGACTATTCAAAAGAGGGTCAGAGCTGACAATTCTTTGACTCCTATTTCTCTTTCCTATTTAAAAGACTAATAGAGCTGGAGAGATGATTCTTTTAAAAAAAAAATTTTTATATTTATTTATTTTCCCTTTTGTTGCCCTTGTTGCTTTTTATTGTTGCTGTAGTAACTGTTGTTGTTATTGATGTTGTTGTTGTTAGATAGAGAAAAATAGAGAGGAGGGGAAGACAAAGATAGACACCTGCAGACCTGCTTCACTGCCTGTGAAGCACCTCCCCCCCCCCCCCCCCCCCGCAGGTGGGGCTCTGGGGACTTCAACCAGGATCCTTAGGCAGGTCCTTGTGCTTTGCGCCATGTGTGTTTAACCCATTGCTCTACTCACCCCGAGAGGTGTTTCTGATAGAAAAATCTGTTAATTATTGATGGCTTTACTTTTCTGGCTCCTTGGTACTTTTTGCAATTCTGCAAAAGCTACTTAAGGAACATGGATGTAGCAAATGTGACATTAAGGTTACAGATGGCATTTTTGCTTTACCCAAGTGCAATTATGCCTTGCAGTATCTCTACTTGTTTCTGTGTCGTTCTTATGGTAATCATGACAAACACTGTAGCCACTGGGAACCATTTCAGTGAGTTGAGGTGGGTTAGTACAGGTGTAAAGAATGCACCCTGGGGGAAGTGGGGTAGATAGCATAATGGTTATGCAAACAGACTCTCATGCCTGAGGCTACAAGATCCCAGATTCAATCTCCCATACCATCATAAACCAGAGCTGAGCAGTGCTCTGGTTAAAAAAAAAAAAAAAAAAAAAATCCTGGGGCCAGGCAGTGGCACACCTGGTTAAGCACACATATTATTGTGCTCAAGGACCCAGGTTCAAGCCCCTGGTCCCAACCTGCAGGGGGACAGCTTCAGGAGTTGGTGAAGCAGGACTGCAGATCTCTCTCTGTTTTCTCAATTTCTATCTCTATCCAATAATAAATTAATAATATACATATATTTTTAAAAAGCATGCATCCTGAGAGCTGGCAGTGACACACTCAGTTAAGTGCACACAGTACTAAACGCAAGGATGTGGGTTTGAGCCCCCCTCCCCCCCACACTCCCAACCTGCTGGGGGGTCGCTTCACAAGCAACAAAACAGGTCTGCAGGTGTCTTATCTTTCTCTGTCTCCCCTCTTGTCTCAGTTTCTCTCTGTCCTGTCCAATAAAATGGAGAAAAGGGGCCACAGGGAGCAGTGGATTTGTAGTACCAGCACCGAGCCCCAGTGATAACTGTGGAGGCAAAAACAAAAACAAAAAAAAAAGGAATGCAACCTGTGGGTTCAAGTCCCAGCCCCTACCTGCAGGGGGAGACCTTCATGAGTGGTGAAGCAGTGTTGCTGGTGTCTCTTTCTCTCTCCCTTTCTCTCTTCCCCTGCCCTCTCAGTATCTCTGTCTTAAATAAATAAACAATAGAAATTAAATAAACAAACAAACAAAAATGCATCCAGAAGAGGCCAACCAAGTTCCAAGTGACAGGATCCTTTTTGATTTGTTTTGGGTCTATTCCCAAGACTTCAGTTCATCATTTCTTTAACTTTTAAATTGATGAATTCCTAATGTATTCATGTGGCTCAAAATTCAGAACATATGGAAAAGTATGCAGTAGAGAGCCTTTCTTTCACATCTGGATCTCTGTCCCCCCACTAGATAATCAGTGTTACTCTTTCTTCTGGGTCCCATATATAAGTTTTGTCTAGTAACATATCATTGTCAGATAACTTGTTTTTATGTGAAAATATTAGATAACAGATTGTATATTTTATATGATTGAAACTATGACAACTACATAAAAATGGTTAAATGGGGGGCAGGTGGTGATGTATGTGGTTAAGTGCATGAGTCACTGTTCAGGGCTGGGAGTGGGCTTCACTAGTAGTGAAGCTATTATTCGGGTGTCTTTCTCCCTTCCTATCCCCTTTCCCTCACAATTTCTCTGTGTCCTATCAAAGTAAATAAGTAACTTATTTTTTTAATTGTAATTTTTTATGTTAATTTTTTTTACTAGAGCACTACTCAACTCCGGCTTATGGTGGTGCGGGGGATTGAACATGGAACTTCGGAGCCTCAGGCATGAGAATCTGTTTTGCATAACCGTTCTGCTAGCTCCCCTGCCCTAAATTGTGTTATATATAGTTCGCTACAATAAAAAGAGCTTTAAGGGAGTTGGTCGGTAGTGCAGCGGGTTAAGTGCAGGTGGCACAAAGTGCAAGGACCGGCAGGAAGATCCCAGTTCAAGCCCCCGGCTACCCACCTGCAGGGGAGTCACTTCACAAGTGGTGAAGCAGGTCTGCAGGTGTCTGTCTTTATCTCCCCCTCTCTGTCTTCCCCTCCTCTCTCCATTTCTCTATGTCCTATCTAACAATGACAACACCAATAACTACAACAATAAAACAACAAGGGCAAAAAAAGAGAATAAATAAATATTTTCTTAAAACTTAAATTATGCCGGCCAGACTTCCCTGGATTGAAGACCCCACCAATATGTCCTGGAGCTCAGCTTCCCCAGAGACCCACCCTACTAGGGAAAGAGAGAAGCAGACTGGGAGTATGGACCGACCAGTCAACGCCCATGTTCAGCGGGGAAGCAATTACAGAAGCCAGACCTTCTACCTTCTGCAACCCACAATGACCCTGGGTCCATGCTCCCAGAGGGTTAGAGAATGGGAAAGCTATCGGGGGAGGGGGTGGGATATGGAGATTGGGCGGTGGGGAAAAAAAAAAAACACTTAAATTAAAAAAAAAAAAATTTAACAGAGGCCTGAGAGGTGGATGACCTGGTAGAGTGCATATTTCACCATATTAAGGACTGAGTTCCAGACCCCCAGCCACCATATGGGGACACCTCACAAATGGGAAGCCTCACAAATGGTGGGGTGGTGCTGAGGTATCTCTCGTTCTTCTTTGGTTTCTCCCTGGCTCTCCTCCTCTATTTTGGAAATGAAAAAGTCTTCTGGGTATGGTGGACTGGCATACGCACAAAATCCTGGTCGGGTGTCGGGCTGAGCTTCACTGACGGGAGACAGACGACCCAGGGACTCATGGTTGAGCTGTATGCAGTATCTCTTTATTCATGTGGAACGCAGCGCAATCTAAGCCGAGCTAAACTAAACTAAAAACTAAACTAAAACGAACAATTCTGTCCTTATATATACTTTCCAAGTAGGGTGTGAACAGGATGTGACGTAGAGAGGGTGGAGAGAAAAGTGACTGGTGAAAATCAGGGTATGACAAGGAGAGGGGACGGAGCAGGCAAGAATTCTACCACTGAACCACCAATGCCCTGGAGGGAGGGTGGTGCTTGTCAACAGTGGTTATGTAAATAGAATACAGTGTTAAGCAGGGGGGATTAAACCAAATGAAACAGAAGGGGTTTTCAGAAGCAGAATTAGAAGCATACCAACAGTCGGGGCAATGAAAAAGCTTTAGAGTAGGGGCCAGCCTGTGTGCACCCAGTTAAGTGCAAGTACTACCATGAGCAAGGGCCCTGGTTCGATTTTTCTCCCCCCCCCACCCTGCCCACCTGCAGGGGAGAAGCTTCACAAGAGGCAAATCTCCAAGTACCTATCTTTCTCTCTCTGTCTTCCTCTCCCCTCTCAATTTCTCTCTGTTCTGTCAAATAAAAAACAGAAGGAAAAAAAAAAGAACAAACAGAAAAAAATGGTTGCCAGGAGTGATAGATTCATAGTGCCAGCACTGAGCCCCACCGATAACCCTGGAGGGGGGAAAGAAAAAAAAAAGCTTTAGAGCCAGAGGGATTAATTCATCTAGGAGGGTGACTGCTTAGTCATGCTTATAATTCAGGTTCAGGCTCTCACTTGAATGGGAACTTACATGCTTTCTTGTTTTTAGAATTTATTTATTTACAGAAACATAGGAAAAGAGAGAGAGAGAGAGAGAAAGAAAGAAAGAAAGAACCAGACATCACTCTGGTACATGGCTGCTGGGGATTGAACTCAGGACCTCATGCTTGAGAATCCAGTGCTTTATCCACTGCACCACCTCCTGGACTGTAGATGTTTTGGTTTCTTTTCCTCTGTCTGAAAAAGTCAGCCCAGACCAGAGAAGCCCCAAAGAAAACAGAAAGAAAGAAAGAGAAAAAAGAAAAAAAAAGAAAGGAAGGAATGAAGAGAGAAAGAAAGGAAGAAAAAGAGAGAGAAAGGAGAGAGTTTCAAATTAAAAAAAAAGGTCAGAATTACATAATCATGTGAGTCCAGACTAAAGAATGAAAAGAAATACTTTTATATGTCAGATCAGAGTGGTGGGATTGTAATTCTTTTTTTTTTTTTAATTAATTTTTCTTCATTATAACATTGTTTATTTTAAAAGTAATTTCACAAGGTAAAGCAAGTCATGCGAATCCAGGATGGCCCTGGCCTTTAAGTATGCAGCCTCCCCTAGGCGCCGCCATCCCTCACGCTTCCTCTCTCCCTCTTGTCTGAAGAGAGAACACATGATGAGGTGTTACTGGGAGCAGCCCCAGCCTGCGACTCCACGCCATGACCCCAGCAGGCCCTACGCAGAGCAGTACCGCATAGACACCCAGCAGTTTGCACACCTGTTTCAGCTTGTCTCTCCATGGACCTGTGGCACTCATACAGAGATCCTGGCTGAAAGGACCTTCAGGCTCCTGGATGACAACATGGACCATCTTATCGAATTCAAAGCACTTGTGAGCTGTCTCGGTATGTCTCTGGGTGTTAGCTGCTATGAGCTGAGTTGGCATATGAGTCTGTGAACACGAGACAAGATGAATGTAGAACAGGCGGATCTGCATAATGAGCTGTGAATTCTCATTCACACAGGGAAACATGACTTTGTGATCTGAGAAAAAAATCACTCTGCAGGCTCCCCTTGTGATGGTAGTTTGTTTCCTCAAGGGTGGTAGGGGAGGGGCCCAGACTACCATATTGTCACTGACCTTTTTGACCCCAAGGACTCCAATGAAAACTTGGTAAGAGCCATACTTCTGGATCTGAAAGACCCATTGTGTCAGAGCACAGGGCTCACAGGCCTGAGTCCCACGCCTGCCTCTGACACAGCTGAGCAGAGCTCTGGCCTCTTTCTGTGGCATAGGATAAGTAAATGTATCTTTAAAATGACATGTGTTCCTAGCCCTTGTGCATGAAATCAGGATCTTTCACAAGGTGGTGGCCAGACATAGTTCTTGTGGCAGTCAGTTACCAATCATCACCTTTTTATTCCTCATATAGTGGGGTGCCTGGGGTTAGGGACACAGGGAACACAGGCTCCACAAACAAGTACTGAGCTTACTTTCCACAGTGAGTTTGTGTCATGACAGATATACTTTAACTATTTGTAGTTACTCATTCTCTCTCTCTTTTTTTTTTTCAGATATTATGTATAATGGAGAAATGAATGAGAAAATCAAGCTGTTATATAGACTTCATATCCCTCCAGGTAAGAAATTCCGAGTAGAAATATTCAGCCCTGCTCTGAATTGGCACACTTCAGTTTTATGCATGACGCTAAAGGTCTCTGTTAAAATTTCATTACACTTAAGGCAACAGACATTTCTAGTTTGGGGTTATGAGACACTTATTTATTTATTTACCACCAGGTTTACTGCTGGGGTTGGTGCTGGCACTTCGAACCTATTGCTCTTGGCAGCCATATTTTCTTCCTTTCTTTTTCCTTTTTTAGTTTTTTAAAGATTTTTATTTATTTATTTATTAGAAAGGTAGGAGGAGAGAGAGAAAGAACCAGACATCAGTCTGGTACATGTGCTGCCAGGGATCGAACTCAGGACCTCATGCTTGAGAGTTCAATGCTTTACCTATGGTGCCACCTCTCAGACCACACCTTATTTTCCTTCCTTCCCCCACCCCCACTTTCTATTTTTTATAGGACAGAGAGAAATTGAGGGGAAGAGGGCATAGAAGGAGAGAGAAAGATAGACACCTGCAGATCTGCTTCCATCGCTTAGAAGTGTACTCCTTGCAGGTCAGGGGCTTGAATTCTGGTCCTTGATATGGCAATGTGCTGAGCTGAGCAGAGTTCTGGTTAAAATCATTGTTGTCGTGGTCATAACCATCATCATCTTCATCATCAGAAGCAGCAGCAGCAGCATAGAGGGCTTCTAAAAACGCAGGCTCCTGCCACAGAGTTTCTGATTCATGGAGTCTATGGACCACACTTGGAAAAATGCTGGTTTATGAAACAAAGGGAGACCCTGGTTGTCTTAATGCATAATTGTCCTCCTCCTCCTCCACTTCCTCTTCCTCCTTCTTCTCTCTCTCTCTCTTTTTTTTTTTTTTATCTTGGATAGAGACAGAAATTGTGCTTCACCACTTGTAAAGCTTTCCTCCCGCAGCTGGGGACCAGGGGCTTGAACCCCAGTCCTTGTGCATTGTAACATGTGCGCTCAACCATGTATGTCACCACCTGACTCCAATATATGATTATCTTAGCCTGTTCTTTTGAAGGATTGCATCCCTATCTATCTATCTATCTATCTATCTATCTATCTATCTATCTATCTAATCTCTTTCCCTTCTCTCCCTTCCTTTATTTTTTCCCTTTTCCCAGCATGGAAGACCGTGCTGCCTTCATATTTAAAAAAAATTATCTATTTATTTATTGGATAGAGACAGCCAGAAATTGAGAGGGAAGGGGGTGAGAGGAAGGGAGAGAGAGAGACACCTGCAATCCTGCCTTACCACTCGCAAAGCTTTCCCTCTGCAGGTGGGGACTGGGGGATCAAACCTGAGTCCTTGCACCACCACTGAGCCCTGCTGCCTTCTAGTTTAAGGGGTAGTAATCAGGAAGCAGTTTTTGAAACCTATGAGCATAGATTGGCATGCTGGAGAAATAGTGAGCATAGTGGTTAGGCAAAAGACCCTCATGTCTGAGACTGTGAGGTCCCAGGTTCAATCCCCAGCATCACCATAAGCCAGAGCTGACCAGTGCCCTGGTAAAAACAAAAACAAAAACATACATATATGATGGAGAATGGTGGTATTTGATGACTTTACGTAGCGTCTTTGCTACAGCTCGAGGTCAAATTGCATTGAAAGCAGTATTTGTTGGGCATAATACATTTTCAGTGGAAAGAACATTTTCCCTCCACAGCATCCCATCTCAAATATGTGATGAAGATAGCAGTGGCAGTGCTAATGATGTAGAAAAAGATGAATGTGCACACTGACTTGTGAAACTTCCATAAAGAAAAGACTTTTTGCTGGTGCTGTGTATTGAAGCAACGGAGTTATCTGAAAGTCTGAGACAGAAAATTGTTGATAATCAAATGTAAATAAATCCTTTATAGGATTCCCCTCCCCATGCCAGAATACTGTACATTTGGCTTATGGTGGTGGTGGGGATTGACCTAGGACCTCAGAGTATCAGACCTGAGAGTCTGTTTGCATAACCATTATGCTGTCTCTACCACCCCTAGTATTGGAAGTGAGCACAATGAAAACTCTAATAGTCTTATAAGCCATTTACAATAGAAATGTAGATCAAAACTTTGAGCTTTTTTTGTTGTTGCTGTTGTTAATGTTTATTTATTTTGGATAGAGTCAGAGAAATTGAGGGGGGCAGACAGACAGACAGACTGAGAGTCATCTGAAGCATTACTTCACTGCCTGTGAAGTTTCCCCCCTTGCAGGTGGGGACCAGGGGCTTGAACTAGGGTCCTTGAGCATTGTTACATGTATGCTTAACTGGTTGCACCAGTTCAGCCCCTTCAACTTTGAACTTTATAAAAGCTTAAATCTCTTATTTAAAATAGTTGGGTGTTAGTGGTCCGGGAGGTGGCGCAGTGGCTAAGGCACTAGACTCTCAAGCATGAGGTCCTGAGTTCGATCCCCAGCAGCACATGTACCAGAGTGATGACTGGTTCTCTCCTCCTATCTTTCTCATGAATAAATAAATGGATTCTTTACAAAATAAAATAAAATAGTTGGGTGTCCATCTAAAGATGGTGTATAAACCCATGTTTGCTGTTTTTCCTAGTAGTAGACTGTATGCTGTATTTCTGATCAGAAATATATAACCACTTTTCCCCCAGCTCCATTGAGTTCCAAACCTCCTTCAGCACCCCCTAGTGTCCAGCATGGGTAGTGATCTCTTTGTAAGGCAGAATGGGAAATGCTGCGCTGCAGGTTGGTTGGCCTTTCTTGCTAGTCACTAAATGACCCTTTACTCGCCTTCTTTCTGGGGTTTGCCCACCCCTTGTGTTAACTGCTCCTCTCTGTGCTCTCATGGTACTAGTATGTACTGGTTCTTCTGTTAGATCCGTTTAAGAAGATTCATGTGTTTCTTTTCTTTTTCTTTTTTAGTTCTCATTAACAAATACTTATTGTTACTATTTGTATCCTGTGTTTCTTAATGAGAGAGGGGATGGGGATGAGAACCAAAGCGTCACTCTGGCGTGTGCATTGCCAGGGGTTGAATCAGAACCCCACGTTTACGACTCCACAGCCAGTGGCACATCGTTTATTAGAGTGACTTGTGTACGTTTCTCCTGTTTGCCACACCAAGCTCTTCGATAGTAGCTACCTGGTATCTATCCTCTTGGTATCCTAGTGGCTATGACTAAGAAATCCTTTTCCATCATACTATTCCAAGTACCTATATTCAGGATTTGCAATTTTCCCAGTCTCTTGAGTATATTCTCACACATGCCACTGTGTAGAATTTTGAGAAAACTTTTTTTTTAGGGGTGAGGGACTAAAAGCTTTCATAATGGAGGGGGGAAACAAAATCCCTTCAGACGCCTCCCCCCCCCATCCTGCCCACAAACTGAAAAACCACCTCCCAAGCAATAATGAGGTTTGTTCACTAAGATTTGGTGCCATCTTGTGGTTATTTATTGTATCGCAACTGAATTTTGCTTCCCGTTTACTCTGGGTGAAAAACTGAAAAACTTTCATTTATTTATTAGAATTTGAGAATCCTCCAGTTATATGCCCTTTTTGTGGGAGATTTGTTGATCCATAATTCAGTTACTGTATAAATCATCCTCTTAAGGGGCTGGGAGAGAGCTCACATCTAAGCAAAGTGGAGACCCGGGTTTGAGCCCCTGGTGAGCACGCTTACAGAGTGGAGCAGGACTGTGGCATCTCTACTCTCTGTCTTACCATCTTTCTCTCATCATCTATATTTTTAAAATTTTTTTAAAAATATTTATTTATTCCCTTTTGTTGCCCTTGTTTTATTGTTGTAGTCATTATTATTATTGATGTCGTCGTTGTTGTTGGATAGGACAGAGAGAAATGGAGAGAGATGGGGAAGACAGAGAGGGGGAGAGAAAGATAGACACCTGCAGATCTGCTTCTCTGCTCCCTTGCAGGTAGGGAGCCAGGGGCTCTAACCGGAATCCTTACACTGATCCTTGCGCTTCACGCCTTTAACCCGCGTTTAACCCGCTGCGTTACCGCCCGACCCCTCCCCCCTTTTTTTAAAGGCATGGAGCCCCAGTGATAACCTTAGTGGATAAAATTTCTTTATTCACTTAAAGCACACCATGCAATTAAGCATGTTCTCAAGTTATGCAGCCACCATCACAGTTAATTTTGGAACATTTTCATCACCCTAAAAACAATGCCTATCCTTCCAATAGTTACCTCAGTTCATCCATTTACCTTCTGATATCAGTATTTATACACCTGTCTAATCCGGAGATTTCATGTATCAATACATAGAATTACAGGTGTCATTCTGTGTCTGACTGCTTTTACTTAGTATATTTTCAAAGCTATATTGTATTACCTACATTGTAACTGCTTCACTCTTCCTAAAATAATAATAATACTCCATTTGATGAGTAAGTGACAGTTTGTTAATGCAATTATTTTATTATTTATTTAATTTTTTACCAGAGCATACTCAGCTCTTGCTTATGGTGGTGCAGGAGACTGAACCTGGGACCTTGGAGCTTCAGGCATGAAAGTCTCTTTGCCCATGAAGGGATGATAAATGACATAGTGGGGGTTGTATTGTTAAATGGGAAACTGGGGAATGTTATGCATGTACAAACTATTGTATTTACTGTTGAGTGTAAAACATTAATTCCCCAATAAAGAAATAAATTTTTTAAAAAGTCTCTTTGCATAACCATTATGCTACCTACTCTCTTAATGCAATTATCTCTTGATATTTAGGTTGCTTTTACTTTTACAATGCTGCTATAACATTCTTGCACAAGTCCTTGAGTAGATAGATATTTTCATTTCTCTTTATTATATGGAGTAATATAGATCTACTTCCCTTTTTGAGAAACTGAGTTTTCCAATGTGGTTTTTACCATCTTACATTTACAACAGCAATATAAGGGTTCTGATATAATTGCATTTTTAGTACATTTCAAGAAAAGCTAAATGTTAAAGTACTGCTTTGACTTTAGTAAAGCTTATTTTTCCTTTTTTGGTTAGCAATTATGTAATTATGGGAGTATTTGATGATTATAAAGAAATAATATCATGGGCCAGGATGCAGAGCAATGGATAATTCTTTGGACTTTCTCAATTGTAAGGTCCTGAGTTTAATTCAAGGCACTGGGGGAGTCAGGCAGTAGCACAGCGGCTTAAGTGCATGTGGTGCAATGTGCAAGGACCGGCATAAGGATCCTGGTTCGAGGCCCCAGCTCACCACCTGCAGGGGAGTCGCTTCACAGGTAGTGAAGCAGGTTTGCAGGTGTCTCTCTTCCTCTCCTCCTCTCTGTTTTCCCCTCCTCTCTCCATTTCTCTCTGTCCTAGCTAACAACAATGACATCAATAACAACAACAGTAATGACTACAACAACAATAAAAAGACAAGAGCAACAACAGGGAAAATAAATAAATAAAATTTTTAAAAAATAATTCAAGGCATTGGATGTGCCAGAGTGCTGCTCTGGTTCTCTCTCATTAATAGTAAATAAATATTGGGGAGTTGGGCAGTAGCACAGAGGTTAAGCACACGTGGCACAAAGCACAAGGACCAGCGTAAGGATCCTGGTTCGAGCCCCCGGCTCCCCAGCAGCAAGGGTCGCTTCACAAGCAGTGAAGCAGGTCTGCAGATGCCTGTCTATCTTTCCCCCCTCTGTCTTCCCCTCCTCTCTCCATTTCTCTATCCTAACAACAACAACAACAATAATAACTACAACAATAAAAAAACAAGGGCAACAAAAGGAAAAGTAAATATTTTTAAAAATAGTAAATAAATCTTAAAATAAATAATTCCAAATAAATCTTAGTTATCATCCTTTCACCCAGAGACTTTATTTCTAGAATTTCTTCTTTTTTTAAAAAAAATTACTACATATGAGAGATAAAGAGTTTCCCATGACACACACAGAGAGAAACCAGAGCATTACTCTGGTACAAAGGTGCTGGGGAGCCAACCAGCAACAGAAACAGACGTGCAAAGCCAGTGTTATAATCGATGAGCTATTTCACCAGCCCCACGAGTTTCATACATGTGAATATATATCTACAGATGTTGTAGTTTCTGAGCCCCCACACCTATGGACATCTAATCTTTGACAAAGGGGCCCAGACTATTACATGGGGAAAGCAGAGTCTCTTCAACAAATGGTGTTGGAAACAATGGCTTGAAACATGCAGAAGAATGAAACCGAACCACTATATTTCACCAAATACTAAAGTAAATTCCAAGTGGATCAAGGACTTGGATGTTAGACCACAAACTATCAGATACTTAGAAGAAAATATTGGCAGAACTCTTTTCCGCATACATTTTAAAGACATCTTCAATGAAACAAATCCAATTACAAAGAAGACTAAGGCAAGTATAAACCTATGGGACTACATCAAATTAAAAAGCTTCTTCACAGCAAAAGAAAACACTACCCAAACCAAGAGACCCCTCACAGAATGGGAGAAGATCTTTACATGCCATACATCAGACAAGAGTTTAATAACCAACATATATAAAGAGCTTGCCAAACTCAACAATAAGAAAACAAATAACCCCATCCAAAAATGGGGAGAGGACTTGGACAGAATATTCACCACAGAAGAGATCCAAAAGACCGAGAAACACATGAAAAAATGCTCCAAGTCTCTGATTGTCAGAGAAATGCAAATCAAGACAACAATGAGATACCACATCACTCTTGTGAGAATGTCATACATCAAAAGGTAACAGCAGCAAATGCTGGAAAGGGTGTGGGGTCAAAGGAACCCTCCTACACTGCTGGTGGGAATCAATTGGTCCAACCTCTGTGGAGAACAGTCTGGAGAACTCTCAGAAGGCTAGAAATGGACCTACCCTATGATCCTGCAATTCCTCTCCTGGGCATATATCCTAAGGAACCCAACACATCCATACAAAAAGATCTGTGTACACATTATGTTCTTGGCAGCACAATTGTAATAGCCAAAACCTGGAAGCAACCCAGGTGTCCAACAACAGGTGAGTGGCTGAGCAAGTTGTAGTATATATACACAATGGAATACTACTCTGCTGTAAAAAATGGTGACTTTACCGTTTTCAGCCGATCTTGGATGGACCTTGAAAAATTCATGTTAAGTGAAATAAGTCAGAAACAGAAGGATGAATATGAGATGATCTCACTCTCAGGCAGAAGTTGAAAAACAAGATCAGAAGGAAAAAAAAAAAAAAAACACACACACACAAGTAGAACCTGAACTGGAATTGGCGTATTGCACCAAAGTAAAAGACTCTGGGGTGGGGGTGGGAGGGTGGGGAGAATACAGGTCCAAGAAGGATGACAGAGGACCTAGTGGGGGTTGTATTGTTACATGGGAAACTGGGGAATGTTATGCATGTACAAACTATTGTATTTACTGTTGAATATAAAGCATTAATTCCCCAATAAAGAAATAAAAAAATTAAAAGATGTAGTTTTACAAAAAAGATCAGCACTTGTTCTCTCAACTATTCTGTTATTTAATTACAGCAGAATCTACATACAGCCAGAAAAAGGCATTTAGCAGATGTCTGGGATACCTTCTTTACAGAGGGTCCAGAGAAACAGCTCACGTGGGCAGTGCGCTGTTTTACCATGTGCACCACCCAGGTTGAGCCCAGCACCCACCACATTAAAGGAAGTTTTGGTGCTGTCATCCCTTTTTTTTTTTTTTTTGCCTCCAGGGTTATTGCCGGGGCTTGGTGCCTGCACCACGAATCCACTGCTCCTGGAGCCCATTTTTTCCCCTTTTGTTGCCCTTGTTGTTTTATCACTGTTGTGGTTATTATTATTGTTGTTGTTGTTGCTTTCGTTGGATAGGACAGAGAGAAATGGAGAGAGGAGGGGAAGACAGAGAAGGGGAGAGAAAGAGACACCTGCAGATCTGCTTCACCACCTGTGAAGCGACTCCCCTGCAGGTGGTGAGCAGGGGGCTCGAACCGGGATCCTTAAGCTGATCCTTGCACTTCGCGCCACGTGCTTAACCCTCTGCGCTACCACCTGACTCCCACCATCATCTCTTTTAAGAGTAAAAGAAACTCTTTTTAAGAGAGTCTCTTTAAAATATTTTTATTTATTTACTATCAGATAGAGACAGAGAGAAGTTGAGAGGGAGAGAGACAGAGAGACACCTGCAACACTGCTTCACCACTTGTGAAACTTTCCTCCTGCAGGTGGAGACTGGGGGCTTGAACCCTGGGCCCTTGCGTACTTTAATATGAGCACTTAGCTAGGTGCTGCGCCACCTCCTGGCCCCCCTCTTTTACTCTCCACCACTCTATTGCTTTGTTTTGACCTAAGTTGCGGGGGGGTGGGGGGGGGAGTAGACACTGATTGGTCTAAGTCCATGGATCCTGTGACTCTGCAGCTCTAACTCTTCACCCTTCTCCTCCTCCTCTCTGTTTTCCTCCTCCTCCTGCGCTCTCTCTCTCTCCCCGCCCCCCCCACCAGGGTTATTGCTGGGGCTTGCAGCTGGCACTACAAATCCAGTCCTCCCAAGGGTTTTTTTTTTTTTCTTCTTCTCAATTAGATAGGACAGAGAGAAATTGAGAAGGGAAGGGGAGTTAGAGAAGAAGAGAGACAACTGGCCTACAGACTGGCTTCACCCTGACCTGCAGACTGGCTGCCCTCCCCTCCAGCAGGTGGGGAGCAGGGACTTGAACACAGGTCCTGGAGTATGGTAATGCACGGGTGCACCACTGCCTGGCCAGCCCCCTCCTTTACTTGTTTCTTAATAAAAAGGTAAATTGTTTTGGATAAGACATAATAATATGAAGAGGGAAATAATAATGTGTTCTTTTTTTTTTTCTTTTTTCTTTTTTAAAGCACTCACTGAAAATGACCGAGACAGCCAGTCACCATTAAAGAATCCTCTGCTGTCTACATCAAGACCCCTGGTTTTGGGGAAGTCAAATGGCAAGTACCTCTTTCTCTCTCTCTCTCTCCATATATTATTTTGGGTAGAGACTGAGAATTAAGAGGAGAAGGAGAGACAGACACCTGCAGCACTGCTTCACCACTCATGAAGCTTTCCCCTTGCAGGTGGGAATCAAGTCCTTGAGCATTATACCGTGCTCTCTACCAGGTGTGCCACTAGCTGGCTTGCCTGCTTGTACCTCCTGTGTCTTTCACATCAGGCCCATCACTACAATTGGTGGGAGCCGTCAGTTTCACTGCTCTTCTCAAAGGCAAACTTGTCTGTTTCTTCCCTCTTGTCTACTAGAAGTTCACATTCCACGCACGGTCTTTGGTAAAGCAAACTATATGAGACTTTCTGCTTCTCAGTTGGCACATGTAATTTGCTTAGTGGACTTTGCATCTGTTCATCGCTGTCTTCCACACATTTTCCTTTCTGCTCTCACTGAATTTATTTAAACTGCATGTTTTTGTTTCAAGGTGATGCAACTGATTATCAGAAGCAGCTGAAACAGATGATTAAGGATTTAGCCAAAGAAAAAGATAAAACTGAGAAAGAGTTGCCCAAAATGAGCCAGGTATGGACTTTATTTTATACAGAGAATTGAGTGTTCTGTTGATTGATTTATTTTATATTTATTAATTTATTTTACCACAGCAACTATCAGCTCTGGTTTATGGTGGTGCAGGGATTAAATTTGGGACTTCAGAGCCTCCGGCACGACAGTCTTGTTTGCATAACCATTATGCTGTCTACTCCCACCCTTGAATGGTTTATTTAGAGCTAAGTGTAATAACTGAGCAAGAGCCTCTTTACTTCCAAAGCCATAATCAAAGAATCTTATAATTTCTGGGACTGAGGAGATAGCATAAGAGTTATGCAAAAAAAACTATTATGACTGAGGCTCCAAAGGTGCCAGGTTTGATTTACAGCATCACCATAATCCAGAGCTGAGCAGTGCTCTGGTTGGGAGGAGGAGGGATTTTTTTTTTTTTTCTTTTCTTTTAACCAGAGCACTGTTCAGCTCTGGCTTATGGAGGAGGAGGGAATTTTATAATTTCTGGAAGTTGAGCATTGTGCTGATTACTTGGGCAATGTTTATATAGTGGTTTAGTTGGATATTTCAGTTACTCAAAGTTCTTCAAAACAGGAGGCTGTTACACACTTCTTGTCCATATAGAGTTTTTACATCAGACTCATTTACTTATGTTAATTACTCCCTAGAATCCATTTGGGGGTACTGTGGATACAGTATTCTTCCCTTTAAAAGTACTAGTATAGTGGCCCAGAAGCTGAATAGTGAAGTGTTATACTTGTGAACATTTGGTCCTAAATTCAACTCCTGGCATTGCATGTAATGCTGTGGTTCTTCCTCCCTCTCCCTGCCTATCATTAATACTAAGAACATCTAGATAATCATCAGTTACATTATATGCATTTGGCAGAACGCCTGAGCATTTTTCAGTAAAAGATCCTGTGCTATAACTGCCATATATGGTGGGGTTTTTTTTTCCAATTTCTTGTTACATTTTATTATTCCTCCTACTTTTATTCTCTGTGATTAACAGTAGGTTACAGGATTGTAAGATTACATTGAATAGATCCACATCACACATACTACCAGAGTTCTGTATCCCCACCCTCCCATGTCCCTACTAATTTTTTTACTTGAAAAAAAATTTCTTCCAAAATTTGGGGAATTTTTTGACCAAATAACATTTTGTGGGATTTTGTCTTTCCTGGCGTATTTCAGAAATGTTGCTCTTAAGTTGAAGATCAGTTGGGCTGAATTCATCTATAATGTTCATTCAGTAGTTCAGGCATACTAAATACATTATTAGTAGTAGTAGTATTTTTTCCAGAGCACTGCTCAGCTCTGGTTGTAGCTCTGGTGCTGGGGTTTAAACCTGAGACCTTTGGTGCCTCAGACTTAAAACCTTTTTTCTTTTTAAATTTTATTTTTGAGACAGTTGCCGAGGGAGAGCGAGAGAGACAGAGACAGAGAGACACAGAGAAACACCAGAGCACTGCTCAGCTCTGGCTTTTGGTGGTACAGGGATTGAACCTGGGACTTAGGAGCCTCAGGCATGAGAACTGTTTGCATAACCATTATGCTATCTACCCCGCCTGAAATTTTTTTTTTACTAGAGCACTGAGCAGCTTTGGGTTGTCTGTGTGTCCTAGCATATAATCAGTATTCGAGAATTTCCCATGTGCACTTGAGAAGAATGTGATCTGTTTCTTTTGGGATGCAACATTCTATATAAAACTGTTAAATCTATTTAATCTGTAATCTTTATTGATTTCTTAAAATATTTTTTATTAATGAGAGGGATAGGAGGAATGAGAGGAAGAGAACCAGATATCACTCTGGTACATGTGCTGCTGGGGACGAACTCAGGATCTCATGCTTGAGAGATCTCACTGCTCTACCTCCCAGACCACACTTTTTTTTAAATTTCTTTATTGGGGGATTTACAGTTGACAGCAAAATATGTTAGTACATGTGTAACATTTCCCAGTTTTCCACATTAACAATTCAACCCCCACCAGGTCCTCCTCTGCCATCATATTCCAGGACCTGAGCCCTCCCCCACACCCCCGGGTCTTTTACTTTAGTGTAATACACCAACTCCAGTCCAAGTTCTGCTTAGTGTTTTCCTTCTAATCTTGTGCAGCTCTGGTTTTTATGGTGGTACAGGGGGTTGAATCTGGGACTTTTGTGGAGCCTGAGGCTCTATGCATAACCTTTATGCTATCTACCCTGGCCCTCAGGCCTGAAACCTTGATGCTATCTCCCCAGCCCTACATTAACTTTTTTAAAATTGCTATCTATCTATCTATCTCTGAGATACAAAGAAAAATTGAGAAAGGGGGAGATGGAGAGAGACATCTGCAGCTCTGCTTCACTGGGTGAACCTAACAAACCCCTGCAGGTGGGGACTGGGGGCTTGAACCTAGGTCCTTATGCATTTTGACAGGCAGTCAACTGGGTGTGCTATCACCAGCCCCTCTCCACATTAACTTTTGATAGGTTTATCAGATGTAACCCCATTTAAGTGACAGTTATCTTTACTAACATTCTGATACATAGAACATCAACTTTTTTTTTTTCCTTTTTGCCTCTAGGGTTTATCACTGGGGCTTGGTACCTGCACTAGGACTTCACTGCTGCTGTTGGCCATTTTTTCCATTTTGTTGTTGGACAGGACAGAAAAGTTGAGAGAGGAGGGGAAGACAGAGAGGGGGAGAGAATGATAGACACCTACAGACCTGCTCCAAGACTTGTGAAGTGAGCCCCTGTAGGTGGGGAGCCAGGGGCTCAACCCAGGATCCTGCGTGGGTCCCTGCACTTTATACTATGTGCGCTTAACTAAATGCACTACCACCTGTCTCCCAGAATATCTTCTTTAAACACAAAAATAGGTCACCAATATTCTTTTTTTTCTTTTTAATGTTTTATTAATGAGAAAAACAGGAAGAGAAAGAACCAGACATCACTCTGGTACATGTGCTGCCAGTGATTGAATGCAGGACCTCATGTTCGAGAGCCAATGTCTTACCCACTGTGCCACCTCTCAGACCACACCAATACTCTTGAAAATAACCACATACTGCCACAAAACAGTTCTGAATTGGCCATGTTTGTATGTAATTTGATAAAGTATCAAGCCCCTACTATTTCATTTTTACAGGCCTCTAGTTGCTGTATTTTCCCAACAGATGAACAAGTCACACTGTTAAACTGCTTAAAAAAAGATACTTATTCGATAGAGAGAAATCAAGAAGGGGAGGTAGAGAGGAAGACAAACACCTGCAATACTGTTTCAACACTCTGGAAACTTCACCTTGCAGATGGGGACCAGGGGGTTTGAACCTGGGTCCTTGCTCACTGTAACGTGAATTCTGAGTGTGCTACCACCCGGCCCCCAAAACTACTTAAACTTTGCACTCTATCCAACACATTTTTCTAATGCAGCACTGAGAAATGAATTCCTGGGCTCAGGAATTCAGATTCAGAGAGGAGACCACCTAGTTCTGTGTTCGCTGTCATCCATGGTGCTTCCGTGTAATCCTAGAGCTCAAGTCCAAGGCCTTGAGCATGGTGAGGTACAGTTGCTGGACAAGTTCTTTGCTGATTCGTAGCTTACATCCTTTTAAAATCTGTGAATGGTCCCGGGGGTAGCGCTGTGGGTTAAGTGCACATGGCATGAAGCACAGGACCAGCATGAGGGTCCTGGTTCAAGCCTCTGGATCCCCACCTGCATGTCACTTCACAAGCAGTGAAACATCTGCAGGTGTCTCTCTCTCCCGTCTTCCCCTCCTCTTCTCAGTATCTCATATCTCCCTGTACTACCCAACAATAAAAAGCAATTAACAAGGGCAACAAAATGGAAAAAAATGGCCTCCAGGAGCAGTGGATTCGTAGTGCAGGCACCAAGCCCCAGCAATAACCATGGAGGCAAAAAAAAAAAAAAAAAAATCTGTGAATGAAAGCTAGGCAGCAATAGGCAGCAAGTGTCTCACTAGGAATAGCACATACCTTACCATGAACCAGGCCTTGGTTTCTATCACTGGCATCACATGAGGACACAAAGGACAGTATCAATCCATCAATGGTAGACTGGTGCTTTGCTGTCTGCATCTCTTCAGCATACTTCCGAGTGTGCAGTCACTGGTAGCAGTCTTTGACAGGACATAAACTACCTTAATACGATGCAGATTTCTCAATCTTTTTATTTTATTCCCTCTTGTTGCCTTTTTTTAAAAAAAAATTTTTACGTGCAGCTAGGTGTTGGCACACCTGATTAAGCGCATTAAAGTGCACAAATACCTAGGTTCAAGCTCCTGGTCCCCTCCCGCAGGGGGAAACTTCAGAAGTGAAGCAGTGCTGCAGATGTCTCTCCTGTTTGTCTGCAGAAATGTTACACCTACACTTAAATACAGTATGTAGAGTTGAGTGGTGGTGCAGTGGGTTAAGCACACGTGGCACAAAGCACAAGGACTGGTGTAAAGATCCCAGTTTGAGCCCCTGGAGTCACTTCACAGGCGGTGAAGTGTTGGTATGCTTCTACAGCAGGTCTGCATGTGTCTTATCTTTCTCTCCCTGTCCTCCCTTCACTTCTGTCCTATACACCAACGACATCAATAACAACAGTATTAAACAAGGGCAACAAAAGGGAAAAAATATATATACAGTATGTAACCAGAATGCTTTATTAGAAGCCCACCCCCTTTGGATATCAAAGGATGACTTTTCCCATTGTAGACAGGCTTTAATATTCACTTTTTTAATTGCAGAGAGAATTTATCCAGTTCTGTAAAACTTTATATAGTATGTTCCATGAAGATCCAGAAGAAAATGATTTGTATCAAGCCATTGCCACAGTAACCACTCTGCTGCTCCAGATTGGGGAAGTGGGACAGAGGAGCAGCAGCTCAGGAAGCTGTTCCCAGGAATATTCAGAGGAGCTGCAGGCATCAGCACCTTCTCCTGACCGGGATGTGGTTTTTGCCGACAATGTGAAGGGCCCCCAAGACACCCAAGTCTTTCCAGAAGAGGCAGAAGGGGATTGGACTGTATCCCTTGAACATATTTTAGCATCACTTCTGACTGAACAATCATTAGTCAACTTTTTTGAAAAGCCATTGGACATTAAGTCCAAACTTGAAAATGCCAAGATCAATCAGTATATCAAAAGTTTTGAAATGAGTCACCAATCACAGTCTGAACTCAAACTGAACAACCTGTAGCAAGAAGATACTAACTAGTCTGCATACCAAAGTGTGGTCACACTTCATGAGTCATCAGCCCATAAATTCTGATTTGTAATTCCCTTTGAACATACTGTATAACATGGGTGACTACAGAAGCAATCTGATAGCCATACAACTGTGGCCAGGACATCTGATGCACCCTCAACTATTTCTATTTATTCTTTGAGAATTCTGTTGGATACTGTCAGCCTGCAGGGAATTAGCATACCCATTCTCATGATGCCATACTGGACATTATCTGGGGTGCTAGTCTGATTTCTCATCTATCAAAATAATCGAGACAAATGGCAGAACTTCTTCAGTTGGAATGATAATGGGAAATAAAGAATCAAGTTCACTTTCAAGATTGAAGAGCCACTATCTGTGCAATTGTATTTTGGCTTTCTTGCACTAATTTTGTTTCAATGCTGGTAATTGAAACCATTTTAATGTATTTCGTTACGTCCATGTTGTGTTCAAAACTGTGTACAAACCATGCTTTCAATGTTGGCTTCCCAGGTTTTTTAATAAGACTTTTTACACTGACTTGCTCATTTTTCTTAAGACTTATTTCATTCTCTAAGGTCAGAAGCGGTCTAGTGAATGGAATAGAGTAAGCTGGAGTTGTCTCTATGTCCCCATTCACCGAAAGCAGTGCAAAGCATATGGTACTCGGCCCTACACTTTGCATACCAAATACAAACTTCACGGGCAAGTCAAAATTGGGTTACCTCATCACTTTAGGGCATCATCCATTAGGTTGACAAATATACTCACATACAGGATACCAAATGCATGTAACGAAGATGCTACTTGGTTTCACTTTAGAATTAAAACTTAGTGGCCATTTTTGGAGAAATTTATCTTAAGATGAATAAAATAGGGTGACGGCACACTCAATGCAGAAGAACCTAGCTATTCAAGCTTTTCCCCCCACCTGCAAGTGGGAAACTTCAAGAGTGAAGTAGCTATTTTCCCTTTTGTTTCTATAAGTAGAGCATTTTAAATGAATAAAATCCACACATAGGGGAATCAACATTTAACATCTCAACTACATAAGGAATGACTCTAAAGTCAGGCCAAGGTTTTCTTTGAGGACAGGAGTAGGGAATGTCCAGCCTGTGGGGCATAAAATTGGTTGTCCTGCCAAAGCAACTATTGGCGGGAATAGAAAATTCCAAATAGGGGCTGGGTGGTGGCAAACCTGGTTAAGCATGGCTGCAAGTTGTCTCCCTCTATCCAACAGAGATAAAAATTCCACAAATAGGGAGGGAAGACAGCTTAATGGTTCTGCAAGAGATCCATTCCTGAGAGCTCTAGAGTCCCCTGTACCACTTTTAAGAGTTGAGCAGTGCTCTGGTTAAAAAAAAAAAACCATAAATATCTTGGAGGTCCTCCCCACCCCATAAAACTTAAGTGCTAACTCTGTATGACCTGAGAATATACAACCCCTGACAGAAAAATGGTTCACCACCCATCCCTACTCTAGGTGAAACAAAGCCCAAAAACCATCTTGGTCACACTACACACAATATTCAGAAAATCCAGAGCCTGGGGCCATAGGCTTAGCACTGGAGAGAAGTTATACTAGGCAAAGGAAAGCCAAAGCACAAAGGTGGTTTTGTAACTTTATTTGACAATTAGTATTTAGTTCTCATCCACATTGACTGTCTGTAGATCTGTAAAAAGAAAAAAAGCCAATCAATATCTACATGCATACAGTCAATCCTTTCTTGAAAGGATTAAGCGAATGGTATTCCACAGGACCTTTTAACAACTCAGGTTATTAGCTGTTTTGTTAACATCTCTGCAATCCCTCACAACACACTACAAAGAGTATACTATGCTTGTTGACTTCTGATTGAATTGTCAGGCATATTAGTATACAGATGAATTCAAGAGCAAGACAATCTTCTAAACAGCTCTGTGCAAAGGGTGCAGTCAAACTTACTTTTGAAAGTGGTGACAGGTACATAGGTAACCAGTGTATACAGCTTGTTTGGTGAATCTTCATCCTCATTGCGTTTTCTGGACAACCGTACCCGGATGCGGTAGGGGACATTCCTAATCAATCAACATGCAGACATCAATGCCAGCAGCTATACTCATCCGATTCTGTCCTTATTTGTTTAGCATGTTTTTAGTACTGCCCTTGGCTCAAATCTGAATCCCAAACTAGATTTGTTTGTTGGTAGTAGATGCAAAGACCTAGCACATTCAGGACCTGTTTCTAGAGTAGTGCATGTGTAGACTGACTATCTGACCCAACTTACTGTGACAGGAATATATCCAAAGGTGGCTTACTATCTGGGTGTTTCTCAGAGAACTAAAATTTAACAGGTCCTGAATATGCTAGGTCTTTCACTCTACTACCAACAAACCTAGTTTGGGATTCAGACTTGTATTTATTAAATTTATTATTTTTTTAATAGAAATTGGGAGGGAGGGAGTGACAGACACACCTGCAGCTCAGTTTCACCATTCTTTTCAAGAGTGCTTTCCCTTTACAGGTGGGTACCAGGAGTCCTGGCATAGTGTAATGTGTGCATTGCCTGCCCCATAGACTTAAATTTGGAGAAATATAATCTTCTCACCCAACCACTTGGAAGCATTACTCTTTCTACCTTCTATTGTGATACAAGCATGTCATGAAATTTTCTAATACCTCTGCCTCCATATACCCAGGGAAACTAAGGTTTTTTCATATCAATGAACACCCAGCCCCCTCTGAGGCCTCATGTATAACCACACCAAGTGCACGCCAGCACCACTCCCTATCTGGTCCCTTATCTACTATTTTATAGTGATGCTCCATAACAAAACACCCTCCATATAAGCAGGATTTCTTGGCCTTGATATAGATACTGGTTGGATAGCTATGGGGGGCTGCTCTACTGTTTTATGTTAATGAGAATACTTGGTCTCCTATACCTCCTTCAGTAGGGAGTCAAACATGCTCCAAGGGTGGGTGAAATTGCCTATGGCTGAAAACCACTGCTCTAACATGTAAAATTCTTTGCTATGACCTACAAGATACCAAGCTGTTCCCTAACTATCCCCATTCACTGTTCAGATTACTCAATTCTGTCTTTATCAGCCTAGCTTTTTGCTAATGCTCTTCCCCAATCCCCACACTGCAGAACTCAAAGGTTTTTTTCCTCCCTAAAATACCCACAAAAAGTTCCCCTGAAGAGGCAGCCACTGAGTTAGACTGAAGTTACACTGCAGTGAGTCGTTTAAGGGCATGTACAAGACCACCACCAACAGAAGGAATCCAAATACCTTATTCCTTTGGCCCAGACAGCTTTGTTGAGCCTGGTGTCAATGCGCACATCTGGAGTGCCCATCTCCTTCATGGCAAATTTCCGGATCTCTTTGAGTGCCCGAGGAGCACGTTTCTTAAAGCCCCTGAGTCCAAAAGCATACATAAAACCAATTTAGTATAAGGCAGAAACCCCCCCCCCATAACCACCAGTGTGTACTGCCCTGCAACTAGTCTATTACTTTCCAATGAAATTAGAGGGATAGGGACATCTTTGTGAGGTGCCAATATACAAAAAAGAACTTTTCCTGTTAAGACATTCCTGCTGCACTGTAGCACTGCCAATATAATCACTCAAAATTTCATGTTTCAGCTTATAAATGAAAAGGGGAGATCAGCACAAGTTAAAAAACTTGTCTCACCAAGGCTGGAGACACAGCACAGTAACCATGCAATAGACAGACTATCATGTCCAAGGTCCTAGGTTCAACCCCCAGCATCACCATAAGCCAGAGCTGAGCAGTAGCATAGTAAAAAGTGCCAAGGATCCCAGTTCGAGTCCCTGCTCCCCACCTGCTTCAATGAAGCAGGTCTGTAGGTGTCTTTCTCTCCCCCTCCCTGTCCTATCCTATAAAATGGAAATAATGGCCTCCAGGAGCAGTGGATTCTATGCAGGACCTGGAGGCAAGAAAAAAAAAATCTCACCAACCCCAAACTGTGAGAAAGGATACCGCCACACACTGTAACCCAGCCCACTAGATGTTCTTACTGCTCGTGTTAAATGAAGCAAAACTCAGGGACCCCAATCAAACCAACACAGGCAGCAAGCCAATTTCTCCACTCAGACCTCACTCCCCCTTAACCACATTTTCCCTCCTGCTATTTCTGGAACACACCATGGAAGCTCACTCATCAGGACACTTTAAAATTGTTATAGAAAAGAGAATAGGTTTGAAAAAATTTTCATTTACTTTATTTTAATGAGAAAGAGTAGATACAGAGGGAAAGATCCTGAGAGAAAGAGTTCAGAACACTGCTCAATTCTGACTTATTTTTATGGTGGTGCTGGGGATGGAACCTAAGGTCTCAGAGCCTCAGAATTTTAAGGCTATCTCCCCAGCCCAGATTGGGTTTTTTTTTTCCCCCAACAGATTAAAATCCCATTTCGTCGCCGTCCTTGCGCGGGTGACACTGAGCACACCCCGGGTTTCCTCGCAGTTCTCATGACATTACCATCTGTTTTCGTGCACACCCACTGACGGTGGAGAACTGAGAATAATTCCAGCCCAAGTACTCAGGTGCCGGGCTGGACAAGTAAGCATAATGGTTATGCAAAGAGACTCTCATGCCTGAGGCTCCAGAGTCCCAGGTTCAATCCCCCGGCACCACCATCAGCCAGAGCTGAGCAGTGCTCTAGTAAAAAAGAAAAAAAACAGCTAACCCGACTGGGACTTGGAGGATCCACTGCCCACCTTTGACTGACACCTCTGCCAAGCCCCCACCGCGATTACTCGGGCACCGTAAATAAATGCCCGCCACCCCATCCCCCAACGAAGGTCTCGCCTCCGAAGCATTTCCCGTTCTGACACCTTCAATCTGACTAGGGTCCACACGGCCGTCTCCTCACACCACCGAGGCTCGGGGCGGCGGCCGGGGATACTCACACGCCGTGGATGCGCTTGTGGATGTTGATGGTGTACTCCCGCGTCACCACCTCGTTGATGGCAGAGCGGCCCTTCTTCTTCTCGCCGCCCTTCTTTGCGGGAGCCATCTAAACCCGGCAAAAAGGCGATTCAAAAACACAAGTGTAAGGCGAAAGCTGCCTCCTGCTGCACAGCGTTGGCCCAGACCCCCTAAAGTCCTAAACCCGGGCGAGTCCCGGCGCCCCAAGTACCCGCGCCTGTCAGAGCACCCAAGTCCTGAGACCCTTGGCGGTCCCGGCTACCACCCCGCCCAGACCAGGCAATCTCTTCAAAACGCCGCGCGGACTCCCATCTGCTGGGACCGCGGAGACCTGGGAAAGCTCCGAAAAGAGCCACTGTGCCAGTCGACATAGTCCTAGAAAAGGATGGAGCCAGATTCCAGAGGCTGGAACTTAACACCATACTTACTCTGCTGGGCCTAGACAGGAAAGGAAGAGCGCGAGGTATTGTGGGAAAGGGAAAGCAGGGTTGCAGGTATAACTTCCGGGTCACGTGGAGGCGGGCGGAGGGGGAGAGGCCAGGGAAGCTGTGACGTATTGCGTGTGCCGGGGGAGGAGCTAGCTGGGCTGGGGGCGTGTCTGAGTGGGTGGCGGCCCGGCGCCTGGGGCGGTGCTTTGGTCTCGGAGCCCTTTGAAAGCTCCAGGTGGTTTGGGTTCTAGTTGAATTCTTCAGATGTCCTGTAGATGCAAGGAGCAGGGGGAAGAGAAAACGCTTATTTGTTTTTCCATGCAGTTTTGTTTATTTTATTTTATTAGTGGTTTACAACTTTATAAAACAGTAGGGACGTGGTCTGGGAGGTGGTGCAGTGGATAATGCCTTGGACTCCGAAGCATGAGGTCCTGATTTGAATTCCCAGCAGCACATGTACCAGAGTGATGTCTGCTTTCTCTCTCTCCTATCTTTCTCATGAATAACACACACACACACACACACACACACACACACACACACACACACACACACACACACACACACACACACACACACACTACGGGTATATTCCACTCCACTCCCACCACCAAAATCCTGTGTCCCAAATCCCATCCAGCGGTAACCTGAAAAAATACATGTAACATACATAGTGCGATAATATTATTAAAATAATAATTACTATTTTATTGTAATTATTATTATTAGCCAATTTTTATTCACTTCTAAGCCATGTTGATTTGACCGACGTTTGCAGAGCCTACTCTCATCCAGTTACCACTACCTTATCCTCTTCCTCTGGCTCTGCTTCCTGATACCTGTCTCAGGTCATACACACCTTTAATATTCTAAACCAGCATATTCTAGAGTTCACACTTTACTCACTTTTCATGATCGAAGGCTTTAGATTTCCAAACAGAAAGGGCATAAGTTTTTCTGGAAGCAGGACAGGGTTGCAAAGCAGTTTTATCTAGTGAACAGCAGCAACAACAACAAAAAACCACTAACCTTCCCCTGATGTTTTGTGGATTTAAAGAAATATTATACAATAGTAGTTTTCTGAGTGTATCCAGATTTGGAACGTGTAACAGTTTAATAGTGCTAATTTAAATTGATAGCATGGCACATTCCACCCTATTCTAATAATTCCCAGCTGGAAAATCCTGGGATAATGACTATACTGTTTCCACTTAAAGTCTCCTACTTAGAAGAAGGATTATAACATTTTTAAAAAAATATATTTTATTTATTTATTAGTGAGAAAGATAGGGGAGAGAGAGAGAAAGAATCAGACATCACTCTGGTACATGTGCTGCCAAGGATTGAACTCAGGAAGGACCTCATGCTTGAGAGTCTAGTGCCTTAGCCAGTGCGCCACCTCCTGGACCACGGATTATAACATTTAATTAAAATACAAATTCTTGAGGACTGGTGGTGGTGGTGCAACTGGTAAAATGCACCCAGGGTAAGAGCCCCCTCTCCCCACCTGTGAAGGGGAGCTTCAATAGTGGTGAATTAGGCTACAGGCTGTTTTCTCTATGTCTTTATCATAATTCAATAAGCAAAACAAACATGATTCAATAAAATAAAAATTATTTCACAGAAAAAAATCAGATCTATAATTTGGCATTTATGGAACAATTAAATTATAAATTTAATTCAATTGCACACAGATTATATATATATATTTAAATATTTTGTTTATTTTATTCTTGAGAGAGATACAGAGAGACAGACACAGAGAGGAACACCAGAGCACTGCACAGCTCTGGCTTATTGTAGTGCAGGGGATTGAACCAGGAACTTTGGAACCTCAGGCATGAGAGTCTCTTTGCATAACCACTATGCTATCTACCCCCTGCCCAATTTTATTTATATATTTATTTTTAACTACTGCACTGCTCAGTTCTGGCTTATGGTGGTTCAGGGGATTGAACTAGGGACTTTGGAACCTCAGGCATGAGAGTCTCTTTGTATAACTATTGTGTTGTTTACCCCTGCCCCAGATTGCTTTCTTTTAATTTTTAAAAAAATTATCTTTATGTATTGGGTAAAGACACCCAGAAATTGAGTGTGAAAAGAGAGATAAAGAGAAACAGAGAGACACCTGTAGCACTGCTTCACCACTTACATAGCTTTCCCCCTGCAGGTGGGACCACGGGGGTTGAACCCAGATCCTTGTGTATTATAATATGTGTGCTCAACCAGGTGTACTACCACCTGACTCCCCACTCTCCTACCCTGGATTGTTCTTAAAAAGAGCTAATTTCTGGCTTCTGTAGTTTAAAATATTCTTAGTGCATACAAAATATTTAGACTTACTTTATTTTATTATTCTTTATTATTTTTTTTGCCATGCCATCAGCCCCCAGCTTACCTGCAGCAATTGTGTGGATAACAAAACTGTGCATGTTTCCTGCTACTTGAGCATTCCTTTGAAAAATGTTTTAAGTTGAAATGGTGTAAAGTGAAGAAGCAATGGCCAATAACTCATATGGAAAAAATGTTGTGTTCCCTGACCCAAAAAAATGACCTGCCAGATAGATCTACTCCACAGCAGATAAAACTTAAAAATAACACTAGCATCTAGTAAAAGTCAGGAATGGTGTATATATATATATATACACCAGTACAAAACAGTTCTAGGGAAAAGAGGTTGGCAGTGATAATTTTCTGTTTGTAGCATGCATTGCCTTTTTAACAGCTGCTGCAAAACAAGAACCTGAGTGCTATTTCCCCCTTACCTTTAGTTTTTTGGGTTTTTTTTTTTTTTTGTCTCCATGGTTATCATTGGGGCTCGGTGCCTGCACTACGAATTCACTGCTCATGGAAGTCATTTTTTCCATTTTATTGCCCTTGCTGTTTTTTGTTGTTATTATTGTTGTTATCGCTGTTGTTGTTGTTGTTGGATAGGACAGAGAGAAATCGAGAGTGGAGGGGAAGACAGAGAGGAAGAGAGAAAGGCAGACACCTGCAGACCTGCTTCACTGCTTGTGAAGTGACCCCCCTCCTGCAGGTGGGCGGGGGGGGGGGGTCTTCCGGGATCTTTACGCTGATCCTTGCACTTTGCGCCATGAGCGCTTAACCGGCTATGCCACCCCCCCCCCCCTTACCTTTAGTTTTAAAAGTGAAAATCCTCTTTGGATTTCATCTGATTACTGAAAAACAGGAACTGATTATAGTTCTTCTATGATATCTAAGAGGTATGACATAGACTTTTGAAAAGTATCTGGTAGGATACATAGCATAAAGGCTCTCATGCCTGAGGCTCTCAGGTCCCAGGTACAGTACTCTACACCAAAAAAAGTAAAGAAAGAAAGAAAGAAAGAAAGAAAGAAAGAAAGAAAGAAAGAAAGAAAGAAAGAAAGAAAGAAAGATCTGTCTGTGATTGCATGTCTGATCTTTCTCATTAAACTTAAGAGGAATTATCTCAATTTTACAGAGGAGGAAATAGGAGCAAAAATAGGAATTAGTTTTCTAGGTCCACAATTTTAGAGAGGTCTGTGCTGAGCACTGCCTTCTCCAAAATTCTCAATCACTGAACTTGGACACACTCATGTAAGCATGATAATGCCTCATGGGTGCTGGACAGTACTTCAGCTGGTAAGTTACAAGTTACCATGCTCCAGGAATAGGGTTTGAGCTCCTGGAACCTCCTGCAGGGAGGAAGCTTCAGGAGTGGTAGAGCAGGGCTGCAGGTGTCACTCGTTCTCTCTCCTCTTCTCTCTCTCTATTTCTGTCTCTATCATAATGGGGGGGGAGACAAAAGGAAAAAACATGGATGCCAGGAGCAGTAGAATTGTTGTGGTAGGCACTGAGCCCCAGTGATGGCCTTGGTGGCAAAAATAAATAAATAAATAAATAAATAAATAAATATTAAAAAGAAAATGCCTCCTGGGGGAGGGAAATGTCTGCAGTTGGCAGAAGTCTCTTAGATTCCTAGATGCTGCTGCTGTTGCTCCCCTCAACATGACACTCCCTCACAGAGACCCCAAACCTCTGCACACATCTCACACACAGAGACCCACAAGCCTGTGTACCTCACAGACATCAAGGTTTGGTAGTCAAACTCCAGCCCCGGTGAACTTAGTCAGGGGCTATAAATCTTTGGTGGAGAATATCTAAGTTGTCTCCATGTGTCTATAAGGTTGAAATGTCCATGGAACTTTTGAATTATTTATTTATTTATTTATTTATTTATTTATTTATTTATTATTTTTACCAGAGCACTGTTCAACTCTGGCTTATGGTGGTGCGGGGGGATTGAACCTGGGACTTTGGAGCCTCAGGCATAAGAGTCTGTTTTCATAACCATTATGCTATCTACCCTCTGCCCTTATTTTTGTTCCATCGTTTCAACAGTGAACAACAGCTTTTTCTGGCAGGACTTTTAATGTAAAAATCAAGAACCTGATATACTGATGCACATATTAAAACTCAAACTATCTACTGCCATTTTCCTGGCATATTTGTTGCTTGCTTCTACCTTTTTCATAGCTTTGATTATCTCTAGAAACGTCTTAAGAAAAAAGCTCACTGCTGGGATGTACACACAGTTGTATAACAAGGGACAAAAAAGTATCTCCAGAAGAAAGTGTAACAAATTTGTTAATTTATTATAAAATGTTCACTCACAGAAAAACACAAGAAAGCTTTTATACTTTTATATTTGGGAAAGGAACCGGTATCTCAGATACAAAATAATTTACACATAATCCGTACAATTTTATTTTATATAGAAATAGGTCATTATTACAACAGCTGTACAATTCACTGCACTTCATCTTATAATTACATAAAATCTTTTCTCTAGAAACATCTCGACATAACAAAACATACAAAAAAAAAAAAAAAAGCAAAGTGCATTTTGAAAAGGAAAATCCAATCCTCGATCTTATCGTGAAAGATAGAAAGATGCAGCATTCTCACTCAAAGGGCCAGCACGTGGTGGGGTTTCCTTAGGGTCCTGGAGTACCACAGGCCTACCTGGCTTGTGAAACCTCTCTCTCTTCAGTTTTATAGAGTTCTCAACTGAATTCCACAACAACAGCTGCATGATTGTGCTTTGCTTTGAGCCTGCCTTTGTAGTTGTAATCAATGAAGTAAACAGGAAACAGTCCAGTGTTACATTTAGAGGAAACAAAATAATCACCAGGACAGTGTGATGTGAAGAGCCTCAGTCCATTAGGGGTTGGGCCAGAGGGTGTGGGTCTGAGCCTGGTTCATAATAACTTTGCTATCTAATTGGTGAGCTCCAAATGAAGTTATGAGACCTTATTATTTTTTAAAACTGAAAGTGCCTAAGCTCTTGCCTCTGCGCAGTTGTGCAAAGTGCAATAAAGGTAACCACTTTCAAATAGTGGGACATAATCTCTTTATTTATTCTCCCTCTTGTGAAATCTCTGACCCAGTGCTTCTAGAGTGCAAAGGAAAGAGGATCTGAGAGTGAAGGCCAACCTGCATATGTGGATGGGCCAGCTGGCTGGAGTAGCCAGTGTACTCTTGGGAGGATACGGCGGGGTGTGCCTTCTGCTAAGGTAAACTGTGTAAAGATGCTTATGTGGCCACTTAATTCCAATCTGAATATGGCTGTAGAGTGTGCCAGAGAGGCACGGTGGTGAGGGAAGAGTAGCCACACTGATCATTCTCCACATATCTGCATTGCACTCTGGGAGACTGTTACCATCCGGGAGTCCTGAAGCATTTGCAGTGTGCACAGAAGCCAAGTGTTCAGTTCAAACTCCTCTTCCCAGCTCCCATGACCGCTTGCTTGTGCATTGGTTAAAGCTGACTGTGACCCAACTGAGGTGTAGGGACACTACCGGGGTGACTGCTGGAGGCCTGCAGACTCAGACAGGCTGCTGACCCTTCGGGAAGGGCGTGAGGACGGGGGCTGAGGTGCAGGGTAGCCCAGGGTGCCTGGCTGCTGGGTGTAGGCGGAGAGAAGTAGGGAGTCCTGCTGCTCACTGTGCAAGGAGGTTGGCACCTGTACCTGGAAAGAAAAGTCAGAGGGCTCTAGAGCTGATTTTGTGATCTAGTGGCCCCTGCTAGGGTGGGCTGTGAGGCAGTTGTGGTAAGACCACCAACCTCTCCTGTGGGGCCTCTGGTGAAGGCTTGGGGGTAAGGGTGTAGGGTCTTCAAGGGTGATAGATGCTGTGCCCAATGGGTGTGAATTCTGCCAACACCAGGAGTACTTTATGGGTTTGGAATGGGGTTTTGGAGCATATCACAGCATCTCCATGGGGTCTGGCTCGTTTTGGGATGCTCTGAGACCACATGCAGGCCGTACAAGCACATAGTCTATACTTTCTCCACAACTACCTAATTCCACAACTGCTTTCAAATACTGCAATTCACCAGCAACTACAAGGAAACATCCTAACTTGAAGCTCAGAAATATCAGCTGGTCCAACCCTCTTTAGGGTTTAGTCATAGTTCCCTCTATTTCTGTCTATGGATATGCTCATCTAGCCTGGCTTTGAAGCTACCCAGAGACACCTCTCTCTCACTTCTGCTCAGGCTGCCTGTCTTGCCCATTCTCCTCCTCTCATTCACCTATCTTAGGGTGCTTCCATGAGAACCCACACCCAAACCTTTCTCCCATCCCCTTTCTCCAGGAAGGTCTCCTGAGCCGAGGTGTTGCTCTCACCACACTGGGAGATTTGTTTGAAGTCTATACCACAGAGGGTTAACACACATTTTAGACTTCTAAAGTTGACTCTTTGCCTCTCTATCCCACTGTTCTCAAAATGTTTCAGCCACTGCAGACCCAGCTGTGACTGTGATGGTGCCCAAGGGGAGCAGGCAGGGCCACGGGAAGACCGTGTCATACTCTGTGCATGTGGATGGGTGTGTGTCTCTGTGCCTGGAGGTGGGTGGATGGCAAGGACAAGGTAAGGTGAGGGACAGGATAGGACATCTAGTCATATGTAGGAGGAGAGATTAGAACCCAAGGAGATGTCATTCTCTCATCAGAATCCTAATTTCTGACTTCCACCTTCCCTCTGTCCAGTGATTTAGCACTTGCTTTAAGTAAATAGTGTTCACATGTAGACATATTCCACACTTTCCTGGAAAACTCCATTTCTTTGAGAGAGACTTCTTTAGTGATCACAATAAGGAGAAAAGCGAACCATTAACCTGGCATGTTTGACGCTGGAAGTTGAACTCAGGACTTTATGCCTGTAAATCAGGCACTTGACCTGCTGGGGTTTCTTTTTTTTTTTTTTGGGGGGGGGTTTATTTCTATACCAGGGTTTAGAACAATCTTGAAAGCAAGGTAGAAAGGACTTATCAAGCCTAGGCTGTAAAACCAATCCTATCTGCCATGGGCCCTAGTGGTTCCTGCAGGAAGTGTCTGTTTGCAGGAAGTGCTCTCCCCCAGGAAGTGCCCACCTGTAAGAAGTGCTGTGTTTGTTGTTGCTGGGCCTGTGTAGGCTGCAGGGGTGACTGCTGGGAGGTGGGGAAGCTGGGGTGAAGCACTGCCTGCCCCATCAGCAGGACAGGGGTTGAGGTGCTGCTGCTGGTGGTGTGCACATCTGGATTTTGAAACACAGCCTGGCTCTGTGGATACCTGTTTGATTTCACATGAGAAGGAGAAAAACAGATCAGTTAAAGATGTGGCTATGACATTGATAACATGGACAACGAAAGGAAAAACAGATAAGCTGGATTTAGTCAAAACTAAAAATCTTAGAACAACTAATGAAAAATATTTGCAAGTCATCTATCTAGTAAAGATTGAGACCCAGGATATAAAAATAATTCAAACAGCAATAACACAAAAGCACAGACGAACAACTTGTTAACTGGAAAGCAGATTTGGGGTTTGAATAGACATTTCTCTAAAGAAAAGATATTAATGGTTAATGAAGACATGAAAAATGTCCTACATCATTAGTTATTAAGGTGAGATCAAAATCAAAATGAGATATAACTGCACATCATTATATCAACAATTATGGGGAATAACAAAAACAGAAAAGAACAGTTGGAAACTCCTGAACACTGTTAATAGGAGTGTAAAATGGTATAGTGAGAGCAATAGAGTGATTCCTCAGAAACTGAGCGGCTGGGTTGTAGCACACCTGGCTAAGTGGGTTCAAGCCCCTGCTCCCCATCTGCAGGGATAGAGGGATCTTCATGAGTAGCAGGGCAGTGTTGCAGGTATCTCTGTCTATGTCTCTCCATAGCTCCCCCTCTACTCTCAATTTCTCTGTCTATGTCTAAAATAATAAATAAATTTAATGTTTAAAAAATTGAACATGGAATTACATATGATCTAGCAATCCCACTCTGGGTATATTATACACCGAATGTTTGAAAGTAAAGTAAAGGCCCAAAAAGAATCCCTCTGTTGGGAGTTGGGCTGTAGCGCAGCGGGTTAAGTGCAGGTGGCGCAAAGCACAAGGACCGGCATAAGGATCCCGGTTCGAACCCCGGCTCCCCACCTGCAGGGGAGTCGCTTCACAGGCGGTGAAGCAGGTCTGCAGGTGTCTATCTTTCTCTCCCCCTCTCTGTCTTCCCCTCCTCTCTCTGTCCTATCCAACAATGACAATAATAATAATAACTACAACAATAAAACAACAAGGGCAACAAAAGGGAATAAATAAATAAAATAAATATTAAAAAAAAAGAATCCCTCTGTGAAGTGAAGTGGCGTCAATGCAAGTATCCACTTTTTTTTTTTTTTTCAGAGTACTGCTCTGCTCTTATTTATGGTAGTGCTGGGAATTGAACCTGGGACCTCAGAGCCTCAGGCATGAGAGTCTCTTTACAGAACCATTATGTTCTCTCACCAGTCTGAACTTTGATAAACAAATACATATATACATGTGTAGTAGAATACTATTTAGCTTTTAACATTTTTATTTTTTTAAGGGTTTATTTATTTATTTATTTTTCCTTTTTACCAGCGCACTGCTCAGCTTTCGTTTATGGTAGTGCTAGAGATTGAACTGGAAACTTCTGGAGCCTCAGGTATGAGAGTCTCTTTGCATAGCCATTGTGCTATCTCCCCAGCCCACTACATAGCTTTTAAAAGTAAGGAAATTCTGATATAAACTATAACTTGGATGAAGCTTGAGGACATTGTGATGAATTCAGTTACAAAAGGACAAATATTGTATGATTCTATTTATATTTTTAAGAAACCGTGATCTCAGTTTTTTAATTTTATTTTTAATTAATTAGATAAAGAGAGAAATTAAGAGGGTAAGGGGGGATAGATAGAGACAGAGACACCTGCAGCCCTCATTCACCACTTATGAAGCTTTTCCCCCTGAAGGTGGGGACCAGGGGCTTGAACCCAGGTCCTTGTGCACTATAATGTGTGCACTTAACGAGGTGTGCCACCCCCTGGCCCCTTGTATAATTCTGTTTATATGAAGAACCTAGAATAGTCAAACTCAAAGAGACAGAAAGTACAGTGGTGCATGTCAGATACTGAGGTGAGGGTAGAGAATGACTGCTTGATGGGTGCAGACTTTCAGACTGAGGACACAAAAGCACTGGTACTGGATGGTACTGGCTAGTGTAGGATGACATGAATGGATTTACTGTCACTTAGCTGTATGCTGAAAATAGTTTAAATGGTCAATTTAAAATCATGCAGATGAAAAAAAAAAAGAGAAAAAAAAAAGAAAGTAAAATCATGCAGATGGATAATTAAAAATATAAAATGCAGTCAACAATATTTATACCCCTTTCCCATATTCCCACCACCACTGTTCTCTGATCCCAGCTTTCTGGTCCTTTTCCCATCATATCCCCAGACAATAACTTGGATCCACCTGCATATCAGATTTCAGGCTCAGGCAAAACAGACAAACAAACAAAAACACTAGTATAGCTACAGGCCATTTGAAATATAACTAAAATGTGCCTACTAGCTATCTACAACATGGAGGACCCCTCAACACTTCATCTGCACTATTCCAGCCTTTAGGTCCATGATTGCTCAACAATTTGTTTGGCTTTGTATGTTAACTCTCTTTTCAGCCACCAGGTTCCAGATGCTAACATGATGCGACCAGACTTCCCTGGACAGACAAACCTACCAATGCGCCTTGAAGCTCCGCTTCCCCAGAGCCCTTCCCCACTAGGAAAGAGAGAGACAGGCTGGGAGTATGGATTGACCTGTCAATGCCCATGTTCAGCGGGGAAGCAATTACAGAAGTCAGACCTTCCATACTCCCAGGGGGATAAAGACTAGGAAAGCTACCAGGGGAAGGGATGGGATACGTAGTTCTGGTGGTGGGAATTGTGCAGAGTTGTACCCCTCTTATCCTATGGTTTAGTCAATGTTTCCTTTTTATAAATAAAAAATAAAATAAATAAAATGAAGTGCTGATGAAAACAGTCCATTTTCACAGAGAAAAGACATTAAACAAACAAGCTCCAGAGAAGCATAAACAAAGAACTGATGTTTAAATACACCATTAAGAAGTCCGTTTTTGCATTACTTTTAAGAAGTATTATTTCTCCATTTAGGAGAGGCACTGAAAGGGGCTCTGTGTCTTTGAGGCTGACTGTGACACCACCTAGAAAATGGAGTGTCGGGGTCATGTCTGGGAGAAACAGCAGGAGGGATGGGGAGGGCACGAATTATGAGGTTGACCAAAAATGGCAGTTAGAGTTCCCAGAGGAAAGAATGTACATTTTTTTGCCTAGCTCACTGTAATTTAAGCATCTCTGGAAAGTCATGTCCCAGGATTCTTTGCTTCCAGTTAGAACAGGCAAAATCCCAAACCCAAATCCAATGCATCTGTTCCTGAAATTAAGGATATCACCAGAAAATTTAAAGGTGATTTCCCACGATCCACATTCTCCAGTTCATCATCAAAGGCTTTTTATAGGGCCAGAGGCAATGGTGCAGGTATGGCCTCAGGCACTCAGGATGCTCAGTAAGCATCCACTGTACCTGGTTTCTGGATGAAGGAGGCTGAATATTGCCAAAGTTACCTGATTCTCAAAGTTACCTGATGTAGGTAAGGTCCATGTTACTCAAGATACTCAAGCATTAAAAAAAAATTTTTTTTATTGTCTTTATTTATCTATTGGATAGAAACTGCCAGGAATCAAGAGGGAAGAGGGTGACAGAGCAGAAGAGAGACAGAGATACACCTGCAACACTGCTTACAACTTGCAAAGCTTTTCCCCCCTCAGGTAAGGAGTTGGGGCTCGAACCCAGGTCCCTGCATGTTGTAACGTGCGCTCAGCCAGGTGCACCACCACCTGGCCCCTCAATAAACATATTTATTTATTTATTTTATACCCAAGCACTGCTCAACTTTTATGGGTGGGCTTATGGTGGTGTTGGGAATTGAACCTGGGACATTGGAGCTTTCGCATGAGAGCCTTTTGTATAATCATGATGCTATCTCCCCAGTGCTGATAAACACCCGCTGGTTTCTAGGTGAAGGAGGACAGAGGAGGAAGGCTTTCTAGGAGCTGGCTCTCTGGGGGTGGCAGTAAGGCCAGCACTTCTGACACAAATGACACAAGAATGATGCCTGTGTAAACACTGCCACAATTCTAGCCAGTGTTTACACAGGAGAGGACATTTGTGAGATAGCTCTATTTCTGCCCCATGTCAAAGGGCAGAAACTGATTTTTCTAGGAAATTTTCAAGTGTTCACTCCTCTGGTTCCAATAGCCTTTGTTGTGAGTAATTAAATGGCCAAGCAAAGCTGCTTCTGGTCCTGGGGGTGACATGTGGAGAAGAGACAAGAAAGAGGAAGTGGAGGCTGCAAGTCAGAGGGAGAGAAGAACCCCACATCTGCAGGGTTTCATTGTCTTGTGGTGCAGAGCTGCAGTCTGAGAGCAGAGGGGCAGTGCAGAGACCACAGGATGGGCTCAAGAAGAGGAAAGGGCTACTGGGACACTACCAAGGGAGAAGAAGTCTGTTATCCCTGCAGTAAAGACCAAGGGTGATGATACGGGGATATAATTATTTCATTCAGGCCCTGTGCCACGTAGGAAACACTGACACCAAGTTTTATCTATTAAAGTGAAAAATGGCGAAGAAGCAGCTCAGGTGAGGGTCCTTTCACAAAAGGTGCACACACTTTGCCCCTGCAGGTGTGGTCAGAGAGAAACTGCTCATTGTAGCCCTCTGCTGCCTCCCCCACTCCTTCCCTCCACCCAGGCACCTACTTGACTTGCCGTCCAGTCCTGCTGACCTCTGAGGACTGCCTTGCGTCACAGGACCCAGGCATCATGGGCTGGATGGGCTGGCTCAGCAGCAGCCTTGGGGCAGAAGGAGAGAGAAATGGGAAACTGGCCAGCTCCCAAGCTGTGGGCCTACTGTGGCTGATGGCAGCACCACTGGGACAGCCCGCCCCCTTCTGGCTGACGCTTATCCCCACTTGGCCCACTCCATTCTTAGAGGAACCTGAACACAGCAGGCACTTTCTCTGTCTCTAGCTTGCAAGGCTTTCTTTCTCTTGCTGAGCCTTAGAGGAGACTGACTGTAGAGGTTTTCAACTCTACAACAGAATGGGGACCTAGAGGAAATACTATTGCAGTTAACCTGGCTTCTTTGCATTTTTAAAATTTTGGATAGAAACAGAGATAAATTAAGGGGGGGGAGACAGAGAGGGAGAGAGTCAGGGAGGCACCTGCAGACCTGCTTCATCACTCATGAAGCTTTCCTCCTGCAGGTGGGGGCCAGAAGCTTGAACTCAGGTCCTTGTGCACTATAACATGTACACTTACCAGCTACACTACCACCTGGCCCCTTTGCAATTTATTTTTTGAAATACATTAATTTTTATGAGAGAGAGACACACAGAGATAGATCAGTTGACTGCTCAGCTCTGGCATAGGATGGTGCCAGGGACTGAACCTGGGGCTTCTGTGACTTTGGGCATTCAAGTTCTCTACTCTAATACTGAGATATCTCCTTAGTTTTTATTTACAGCTTGAACTATGACTATGTTTAAACAGTTGGGGGTGGATATCGACTGCTTTGAAACTGACCCATCACCACTTCCTCCTCCCGAGTGGACACAGCAAGGCTGGCACAGTGGCTTCCTGCAACACCACTGGTGTACATGTTTGTGTGACTGACTGCTGTGTTAAAGAGGCAACAGGACATACATTTTCTCAAGGAACAACGTAAGTCTGAGTTATTTATTTATTTATTTATTGTGGGGTTGATGTTTTACAGTCGACAGTAAATACAATACTAAGCCTGAGTTTTAAGGCAGCTGGTACTAACACTGCACTCAGGCTTAGCTTCATGCTGGTTTCTGAAATAGGTCAGGGAGTACTTCAAAACAAACCATGGGAGAAGAGATAGGGAACCAGCATTATCTGATTAAAAAAATAATAATGTGTTGAAATATTTTCCCTTTTACACAAACACACAAGAAAATACTTGAACATTTGGCAGAACAAAGCCCTCATCCCACCCATTTCTGCCCCATCTTTCTTTCTTTTTAGATAGGTAGACAGACAGACAGACAGACAGTGAGAGATAGAGAGATCATAGTAGCAAAGCTTCCTTCTGTGCAGTGAGGGCCAGAATCATACCTGGGTCACTCATATAGCAAAATTATGTACTGTCCACATGAGTTACTTCACCATCCCTCAGCCTGTTTCTTAAAAAAAAAAAAAAAAAGTTCAAATTTCCGATGAATAATGGTGACTTCAAGTAAAATTCTAGCACCAGCACTGCCGGCTGACACTGACAGGGCACCAGTGCACAAGTCACCAAAGGCAACTGACACTGGGGGATACCTATCACGTCACTCATTGCAGAAGTATCCTGTGGCCCCATGTTACCATTTGCCGCGGCAAATGCTAGAAGAAGAAGAACCATTTGCCGCACTTTAAACTGTTTAGCTAGATCTTTGGCTGGGAAGCCAGACACCTCTATCGACGTGTTAGAAAAGAACACATGTGATCCCAACATAAAGGTGATAACAGCAAGACCTGGGCAGGATCCTCAAATATGGCACCCGTGCACTCAGGAAGAGAGACGACAGTGTGCCCCTGCCCCCATAAACATACACAGTGGGTGAGAGCATGCAGATGCTCTCCTAGTGACACTGGCCTTCTGACTTGCTCAATTCGCTAAAATATCGATGATCAGTCAAATAGAAAGCATCCAGGAAACGACCTGCAAGTTCGACACTAGGCAGACTAGACAATAGGAATGTTTTTTATTATATTTATTTTCCCTTTTGTTGCCCTTGTTGTTTTTATTGTTGCTGTTGTTATTGATGTTGTCGTTGTTGGATAGGACAGAGAGAAATGGAGAGAGGAGGGGAAGACAGAGAGGAGGAGAGAAAGACAGACACCTTGCAGACCTGCTTCACCGCCTGTGAAGCGACTCCCCTGCAGGTGGGGAGCCGGGGCTCGAACCAGGATCTTTACGCCGGTCCTTGTGCTTTGTGCTACCTGCTGCACTACCGCCCAATTCCCCAATAGGAATGTTTTAGATGCAAAAAAGCTTTGCTGTGATAGCTAGCTACTGGATTGTTCTTGATACCAAACTTCCTTCCTTCCTTCCTCCCACCCTCTTTCTTTCTTTCTTTCTTTCTTTCTTTCTTTCTTTCTTTCTTTCTTTCTTTAAAAAATTTTTTAAATAAAAACAATTTTCTTTTTGTTAATATTTATTTATTCCCTTTTGTTGCCCTTGTTAAAATTTTTTATATTTATTTATTTTCCCTTTTGTTGCCCTTTCTTTTTTTTCTTTTTTTTTTAAATTGTTGTTGTAGTTATTATTGTTGTTGATGTAGTCATTGTTAGGACAGAGAGAAATGGTGAGAGGAGGGGAAGACAGAGATGGGGAGAGAAAGACAGATACCTGCAGACCTGCTTCACCTCCTGTGAAGCGGCTTCCCTGTAGGTGGGGAGCCGGGGACTCGAACCGGGATTCTTTTCTTTTTTTTTTTTTACAAAAGGGGGGGAAGAGTACCACTTTATTTATTTATTTATTTATTTTATTTAAGAAAGGATTAATTAACAAAACCATAGGGTAGGAGGGGTACAACTCCACACAATTCCCACCGCCCAATCTCCATATCCCACCCCCTCCCCCGATAGCTTTCCCATTCTCTATCCCTCTGGGAGCATGGACCCAGGGTCATTGAGGGTTGCAGAAGGTAGAAGGTCTGGCTTCTGTAATTGCTTCCTCGCTGAACATGGGTGTTGACTGGTCGGTCCATACTCCCAGTCTGCCTCTCTCTTTCCCTAGTAGGATGGGTCTCTGGGGAAGCTGAGCTCCAGGACACATTGGTGAACCGGGATTCTTATGCTGGTCCTTGTGCTTCACGCCATGTGCGTTTAACCCGCTGTGCTACCACCTGACTCCTGATGACATTTTTTTTTTTTTTTTAAGATTTATTTCTTCTGTTGACAGGGTATATGCTTGTTTGTTTGTTTACCAGAGCACTGCTCAGCTCTGGCTTTATGGTGGTGCAGGGAATTGAACCTGGGACACTGAAGCCTCAGGCATAAAAGTCTATTTGCATAATTGTTATGCCATCTACCCCCACCCATGATGACATGATTCTAAACAGTTGTGTCTGGCATCATACCAAGAAGATGAAGAGTCATAGCAGTCTTTTCTAGTGAGACTAAACAAACAGGTTTGATAACTTCTAAAAATGAATGCATATGGTGGCAACTGCATTGGCCCTCAGGGCCCAAAGGTCTTGCAGAAGGCAGCCTCCACTTGGTTTCAAGACTCCCAACGCTGACAAGCATAGATGGGTCATCCCTTTAAAAGGAGATGTCTCCTTACCTGAGCTGCCGGTCATGGCTGAAGTCTGGGCTGGGCTGGCACTGGCTGGCATCCTGTGAGGTGGAAGCAGGTGTGGTCAGGCTCAGAGTGGGGAGAACAGCGGTCGTGCTGCTAAACGGAGGTGTCAGTTGTCCACTCCCCTGTATCAGCTGTGAACTTCTCATCGGCTTTGGACCCTAGAGCATCATTCCAATGAGAAAAGTGTAACAGACTCAACTCAGGTGTCACACTCTCCCTCAGGCACCTTTGCAGCATGTATTCATTCATTCTCTCTCTCCTTCTCTCTCCCTTCCTTTCTCTCTCTCCCTCTCTCTCTGTCTTCTACATTAGCCTCCCCCCGAGTCTCATTTTTAATTCAGTCGATATGGTAGGGTGATTTTTACATGAGACACGGAGAAGCAGACTACCACTTTGGTATATGCAGTGCCTGGGACTGACCTGGGAACCTCAGGCATGTGAGTCTGATGCTCTTCCTTTTAACTAGGATCTACTTATTTACTTATTTTGATTTTATGACTGCTTTCTCCATTGAATTATAAGCACCTCAAGGACTGGAGGGGTGTGTGTCAAGAATTCTTTGAACCTCTAGAACCTAGAACAGGGACATACTCTCAGCAGGTAAGTCCCACATGTGAGTAGACTGGAGCCATCACAAATATAGATATATGGAAATACATATATATTTCTGGTTAGAGTCTAACCAGAAAGTGCATTGTATATATACTCCCAGAAAATGTGTGTTGCTTAGTCTGAGTCTCGGGTGTTTGCTGAGTGCTGAAGCACAGCTCACCATACACAGCTCATGCCATATGTGCTCTAAACCAGGCAGGTTATAGTAGGGAGCTGGGCTGCATTCGGTGCTAACCCTCAAACCAGGCACGTACTGAGTGGCTACTGAATCTGAGATGATGAGTGCTCAGAAAATTCCTTTGACCTGACATAGAGGGGTCAAGGATGGCTCACCCAGTGGAGTGTGCACATTGGCCATGTGTGGGGACCCAGGTTCAAACCCCCAGCACTACATGGAATCAGTGTGTACAGCAGGTGCTGTGGTGTCTCTCTTTACTGCTTCCCACCCCTCCACCCCCCCTTTATTTATTTATTTTCCAGAGCACTGCTCAGCTCTGGCTTATGATGGTGCAGGGTATTGGAGGTGGGGCTTCAGAGCCTCAGGCATGAGAGTCTCTTTGCATAACTATTATGCTATCTACTCCTGCCCTCCCTCTTTACTCCTTTCTTCCTTCCTTTCTCCCTTTCTTTCTTTCTTTCTTTCTTTCTTTCTTTCTTTCTTTCTTTCTTTCTTTTTTCCTCCCGGGTTATTGCTGGGCTCCGTGCCTGCAACATGAATCCACTACTCCTGGAGGCCATTTTTTCCCCCTTTTATTGCCCTTGTTGTTGTAGCCTCGCTGTGGTTATTATTATTGCCATTGTTGATGTTGTTCGTGTTGGACAGGACAGAGAGAAATGGAGAGAGGAGGGGCAGACAGAGAGGGGGAGAGAAAGATAGACACCTGCAGACTGCTTCACCGCCTGTGAAGCAACTCCCCTGCAGGTGGGGAGCCGGGGACTTGAACCGGGATCCTTACACCAGTCCTTGCGTTTTGCGTCATATGCGTTTAACCCACTGCGCCACCGCCTGACCCCCTACTTATTTCTATTTTGTACTTCACATAAGCATGGAACCCATTGTGCTAAAAAAAAAATAAAATAAATAGTAACAAAGTGAGTTTTGGGGCCAGCTGAGCACACATGCTACCATGTTCATGCAGCGGGTCAGGCAGGGCCCTGGTCCCCACTTTGGGAGGGAGGCTTTACTAGCAGTCAGGTAGTGCTGCAGGTGTCTTTCTTTCTATCTCCTTCTCCTCTAAATCTCTCCCTACCCTAGCAAATGAAAACAAGTTTACAAAACAGAAAGAAGGCAACCTTAAAAAACAAACAGGAGCCTTTGGGGGTGTGTGTGTGTGGGGGTGACTGAAAATTAGAGAGATCAGTGGTGGGGTGGAAAGGGCATTACGTGCGACCTTGAGCCTCTGGGAGGAGGCTCAGCCCCACCTGTGAGCCCGAGCTTGAACTAACAGATCTCCTCCACATGTGGGCCTGGGCTTCAAAGTGGCCTAAAATGTAGAGACCACCCCCCATCACCACAATCCAGCCCTGATCATGCAGGAACAGCTCAGTAGGTTTCCAACTCATGATGACCCAGAACCAGGTCCCCCTTGCTCTCCTTGGTGTTGAGGACAGGTCTGGAGATACACACTTACCAGGGCAGATAGCACACTCGACTCTCTGAGCAGGTTTGTCACCTGGGCTGGGGAGATCTGTGCTAGAAGTGGAGGGCTGGCTGTGAGTTGTGGCTGGGTTGCTGGAGCTGACCTCTGTGGGAGTTGCTGCTGAGCCTCAGGACGCTGTGTGCTGCTGAAGCTCAGGGACACTGCTGGCTGCTGGAAAAACATCTGGAAACAGAACAGGGGTGCTTCTAAGAGTGTGGTCACCTACCTTCCAGGTCAGTACCTTCTTTGTTGTGTGTCCAAGATGGGGTCAGATTTCTTGCTCTCTCTTGCCTGCCAGGGAATAGCTCTTTAATCTTTTCATTTTGCTTACTTATTATTCGATAGAGCCAGAGAGAAATTTAGAGGGTGAGGGAGGAAATAGAGAGGGAGAGAGACAGAGAGATATCTGTAGCCCTGCTTCACCACTTGTGAAGCTTTCCCCCTGCAGATGGGGACCAGGGACTTGAATCTGGGCCCTTGTGTGCGTTTAACCAGGTATGCCAAACCACCTGGCCCTGGGGAATAGCTCTTTAACTCAGCATGGAAATTTCAATGTCAGCAATGCTACAAGAACAGTTGAAGGCGATGGGGTCAGAGAGACATGGGCCCTTCATTCAAAATAACAGTCTAACAACTGAGGCTTACTACTGTGAAAGACACTTAGACCCAGATGGTTTATAATAACTTGATGTACAGAGTGTAGGGTGGCTTGTCTAAAGAAAGAAGTATCTCATGACTGGACAGAATGGTGCAGTAACAGGGGAGAGAATTGGATAACCTAAGGCATGTGTTACACCCTCTGGCAGTAGGACTATAGGACCAACCAAGTTTTGAACTCTGACCATTGACCAGGGTCTATCTTCATACTGAGGTTGGACATTATCAACCCACTGCTCCCAGATGAGAGGGCATATCTGCTCCCACTAGTGAGGTAACTTAGCATTCCCAGGTAGGCTAATGAGAATAGAGGTGATGGCATACTACTGTACATACTACTTTAAGGAAGTGTTTCAGAATAAGTTTTATAGTCATCAGACTAATTTTTATTCATTTTACTACCTATGAAGCATTGGGACCATTAAGAGGCTATGATACACTAGCCTGATGATTTTTATTTGAAAGACTTTGGAGAACTGGATCAATTTTGAAAGGGGGAATTAAGTATTTATGAGACCTCTGACTTGCTTCATTTGTAAGTTTGGCATACTTTATTTAAAAGAGCTGCTTAAATTCTTAGACAAATGTTACTTCCAAGTCTGATCTGCTAGACACATGAAATTCTTGAAAGATTTAGATACTTTAAATCTGTAAATTAATGGTTTTGATAATGCTGATTATTTATAGTGTGTCAAACTTACAAATTGAACAAGTAAAAACATTGCTATTTTTAGATGAAATTCATATAATAATCATCTATAAGTTCACTCTAAAGACATAAGAGAAGCAACTGTAGTAGTTTCAATAAAAATTAGGAGCCAGGAGAGGCATAGTGGGAAGAATGCATGCGTCATCACGCATGAGACATTGACTGTTCCCGGGTGTAATCTGGGAGCACCATGGACAGCACCAAAGGAGAGTCCAAGGGTAATAAAAGCAGTTCTTTGGTATGTCCACCCCTCTCTAATTTTCCCCTCCCTCTCTCCTCTCTAACTAAGTATACAGAATTTAAAAAATGGGTTGGGGCTGGGTGGTTGTCCATCTGGTTGAGTGCACATGCTATAATATGCAAGGACCTGGGTTCAAGTCCCCAGCGGGAAAACTTCACTAGCAGTGAAGCAGTGATGCAGGTGTCTCTCATTCTCCCTTTCCCCTCTCACCTTCTCCCTGTCTTAGCAAAGGAATAAATAAATAGATCAATATAAAAATGTAAAAAACTGACCATGGGATGCCACGTGGTTCATTCCTTGATGTTATATAAAAAATGAAGAGTTAGACTTTAGGTCTGTTCCCTAAATATTCTTCTTTTTTTAATGTTGAGTGTCAGACTATCAATCACCCATTTGCTCAGAGGTCAGAGCACTGGATGTAGACAAGCCTCTCTTCTCTCTGCCACCAATGACACACATGTGACACAGCAGTCACATCAGTAATGCCCTTAGGGGCACCTAAATATTCCTTTTTTTCCCCTTGTAGTTATTTATTTATTATTATTATTTAATTTTTTTATTTATAAAAAGGAAATACTTCCCTGGACTGACGACCCCACCAATGTGTCCTGGAGCTCCGCTTCCCCAGAGCCCCACCCTACTAGGGAAAGAGAGAGGCAGACTGGGAGTATGAATTGACCACTCAACGCCCATGTTCAGCGGGGAAGCAATTACAGAAGCCAGACCTTCTACCTTCTACCTTCTACCTTCTACCTTCTACCTTCTACCTTCTACCTTCTACCTTCTACCTTCTACCTTCTACCTGCAACCCACAATGACCCTGGGTCCATACTCCCAGAGGGATAGAGAATGGGAAAGCTATCAGGGGAGGGGATGGGACATGGAGACCGGGTGGTAGGAATTGTGTGGAGTTGTACCCCTCCTATCCTACGGTTTTGTTAATGTCTCCTTTCTTAAATAAATTTTTTAAAAAAGGAAATACTGACAAAAACCATAGGATAAGAGGGGTACAACTCCACATAATTCCCACCACCAGAACTCTGTATCCCATCCCCTCCCTTGATAGCTTTCCTATTCTTTAACCCTCTGGGAGTATGGACCCAGGGTCATTATGGGGTGCAGAAGGTAGAAGGTCTGGCTTCTGTAATTGTTTCCCTGCTGAACATGGGCGTTGACAGGTGGATCCATATTTCCAGCCTGTCTCTCTTTCCCTAGTTGGGTAGTTTTTAACCAGAGCACTGCTCATTTCTGGCTTATGGTTGTGCAGGGTATTGAACCTGGGACTTTGGAGCCTCAGGCATGAGAGTTTCTTTGCATAACCATTATGTTATCTACCCAGCCCAGCACCTAAATATTCTTGACAAGTAGCATTCCATTTAATTTTAGGCAGTTAGCTTTCGGTTCTTCAGGAAGAAGGGTCTCTTTCTCAGAGTGCTCAGTCTTAACCCTTATTCCTGTACTCACTGCAGGAAATCTCATAAGCCAGCACAGAACTGACATGCCAACATTTGCTGAGCAACACTGGCTTCGTTCAGAAAAGTGGACTGAACCATGCCAGGCCCATATGTGGAGGAGCACTTAAAGATAAGTTAGTTCAAGCTCTGGTTCACAGGTGGGGCTGAGCCATCTCCCAGAAGTTCAAGGTCACATGTAGTGCCCTTTCCACCCCACCACTGATCTTCTAGCTTTCCTCCCCAAGCCTACAGTCTTGAATGAAAGCTCTTTGCTATTATTATTTGGCTTCATATCCATGTGAGTTCATTGTCCTTGGTGGACATCCTTTATTTTAGTTCAAGACACAGAAAGGGGGTGGAGAGAGAGCATAATGATTATGCAAAAAGGCTTTCATAAAGGTCCCAGGTTCAATTCCCAGTACCATCATAAGTAAGAGTTGAGCAGTGCTCTGGTTAAAAAAATGAAAATGAAGACAGAGAGATATAGAAGGATAAAGAAAAACAGAGAGTACCTGCTGTACTCTCTGTACATGTAGTGCTGGGGGTTTGAACCTGGGTCCCCACACATGGCCAATGTGCACACTCCACTGGGTGAGCCATCCTTGACCCCTCTATGTCAGGTCAAAGGAATTTTCTGAGCACTCATCATCTCAGATTCAGTAGCCACTCAGTACGTGCTTGGTTTGAGGGTTAGCACTGAATGCAGCCCAGCTCCCTACTATAACCTGCCTGGTTTAGAGCACATATGGCATGAGCTGTGTATGGTGAGCTGTGCTTCAGCACTCAGCAAACACCCGAGACTCAGACTAAGCAACACACATTTTCTGGGAGTATATATACAATGCACTTTCTGGTTAGAGTCTAAATAAGTGCAACCTTTACTTATTTATGGTAGGCAGTATAAAGTAGCTTCAGTCAGACATATTTCAGATGAAGGGCAGTTCTTATAACTTTTGAAAGTTTTTATTTCCTTCTAAGTAAAACAATGACACACATACAGCACATACCTCATAAAAAGGAAAAGGTGAGATGTATGCAGTCATATAGTAAATGCTCAATAAATGTTAACTAATAAGAATAACAACATTTAAAGAGAAAGAAAACTTTCTGCCCCTTTAGGCATTAGAGAACTAAGAAATCAATGAATGGAATAAATGATGAGTGAGTAAGCGAATTAACGAAGCTTTTCTTAAAGAAGAGCAAACAAAAGAGAGAGAGAGAGGGAGGGAGAATATGAAGAGACTATAGCACTAACGTTTCCTTCAGTGCAGTGGGGCCAGGTTTGAACCTGAGTTATACACATGGCAAAGCAACATGCTATCCAAGTGAACTATTATTGTACAGGCCCTAGACACTTCTTGAACTCTTCCGCTATCCCACTGATGAAATGCTCTTTGATGACAGAAGGCTTGTTGGCTGCCTTTCTCCTTCCCTTCCTTCTGAGAGCAGAGCACCACTGCGTCATGTGTGTGTCCAGAATCAAAACCAAGGCCTCACACTGAGTCTGTTGGCATAACCATTATGTTATGCCCTCCATCCCCTCCTGTTTATTTCCGTATCTTCACAGTACTTAATCCATATTCTGGTATATACTGGATGTCTGCTGGATGGAAGTATTGGTGGGAAGATGGAGGGAAGGAAAGAAGGAAGAATGGATGAAAAGACTGGCGGGTGGTTTACTGGGAGGAAAGGAGGATAAGTGGATGAAAGAAGCATGCCACTCACTTGGACTACCAGACACTTTAAAATATAGCCAGCAGAGGGCGTGCGTGCTCACAGAAAGATGTAGAGGCAGATTTCCCAAGACTGCAGGAAGTGGCAGTATTTTAGCTCTCCCTAATGCAGTGTCCTTTCTAGATGCAAACAACACCCTAGAGGTCCTCTTTCCTAATACCCCAATATTTAAAAATATTTTCATATTCATAATTATCAAGTATTACTGGCACTCAGAGGCTCAGTGAGAACTCTACAGTTTCTAAAAAAAATTTATATTTATTTATTTATATTTTCTTTTTTGTTGCCCTTGTTTAACATTGTTGTGGTTATTGATGTTGTTCTTGGATAGGACAGAGAGAAATGGACAGAGGAGGGGAAGACAGAGAGGGAGAGAGAAAGATAGACACCTGCAAAACTGCTTCACCACTTGTGAAGTGACTCCCCTGCAGGTGGGGAGCCGGGGGCTCGAACCAAGATCTTTACACTGGTCCTTGTGCTTTGCGCCATGTGCACTTAACCCGCTGTGCTACCGCCTGACTCCCAACTCTACACAATTGAAGCAGGAGAGTTCACTGAGTAAATTAAGAACTTTGTGGGACCAGGTGGTGAAGCAGTGCTTCAGGTTTCTCTCTCTCTCTCTCTCTCTCTCTCTCTCTCTCTCTCAGAAAAAGAAAGGATCTTGTGTCCTGTGATCTTGGTTTGCTGATGTGCACATTCACACGAGTTTTCTGACAACTATTTGAATTTATAGCTTAAGAAGATGATTTCACCACCCAAGGAAGATGAGTCCTGAAATTAGTGCAGCCTGATATGTTCCTAGCCATGACCACAAAATTTGAGCTCAGATCTACAGGGATGCAGAGGTTACATAGGTTCCTGTGCTGACTATGGGCCCCAGATAAAATTGATGGGGTTTACAGTTAACATTATTTATATACCTTTTCCATATTTGGGAGTTACTCTCTTCCCTGATACAGCTTTCTAGTCCTTTTTCCAACTATGACACCATCTCCCCAGACAATAATATGGGTCCACCTGCATACTAGATGTCAGGTACAGGCAAAAACTAGTAAAGTCATGGGCCCTCTGGAATATACCTAAAATAGACCTACTAGCTTTTTCCCAAATGGAGACCCCAAACTTTCATCTGCAATATCCTAGCCTTTAGGTTCATGATTAGTCAACAGTTTGTTCTGCTTTATATCTTAACTCTTTTTCAGCCACCAGGTTCCAGATGCTACCATAATGCCAACCTGACTTCCTTGGGCAGACAGCCCCACCAATGTGTCCTGGAGTCCCTTCTCCCCAGATCCCTGCCCCACTAGGGAAAGAGAGAGACAGGCTGGGAGTATGGATCAACCTGCCAATGCCCATGTTCAGCAGGGAAGCAATTACAGAAGCCAGACCTTCCACCTTCTGTACCCCACAATGCTCTTGGGTCTATACTCCCAGAGGGATAAAGAATAGGGAAGCTATCAGCCACCATTCCCCCCTCCCCAGCTCCTCTGAACATGTTTGGGATGACAGGATATAGGAAGCCAGTTTCACAGTTACACCACAGCAGGGTATTCACACCCCCAGGATGTAGCTGGTCTTGGTGTAGGGGGACTAACCAGCAAACCCATGAATGAAAGTGCAGGGCCTGCAGCAGAAAAGTATGTGTCCAGGAGGGCTGGGTGCCAAGGATGCCCAGGAATGCCATATCTGGCTTGGAGTTGGGATACAGGAGTTTAGTAGAGCTCATCTTGTACTTTGTCCTAGGAGGTTTCACTGTCCTTAGTGAGCAGAGGGCTTTGGAGGAAGGGCTATCTATCCCGAGGGGGTGACAGGAACCTATGGGGGAAAGGATGGAGAGGATGCAGAGCCCTGACCTAGGAAGGGGTGTCACCTGGACGTTGGAGTCCTGGACCAGGCAGAGCTGCTCCTGGATCTTGTGAAGTTCTTCTTGCTGCCACCGGATGTTGGCCTGGAGAACCCTTGTCCGCTGCTCCAGCTGGTCTTTGATGGTCTGGAACATGTTGAACTGTGCGGAAAACTTCAAGGTGGAGCCAGGAAACATAACCAGATGAGTGTTATTTCAATGTCACAGACAGATGTCGCTGCTGTTCTGTGCAGCCCCACCCACTTTCATTTCCTGTCCCTTCTCCAGCCTCTTCAGCATCCCTACTGCTAGGGAGCTGGACAACATGCAGGGGTCATAGATCAGAACAAGACAGCCCACGGCACCCCGCATGAGCTTTCCTGGGCCCACTGGAATCTGCAGACCTGACTGCACTGTGGATTAGGAGGTCTTTGGGACCAGGGCAGGATTGCAGCCAACAGATGCACAAAAGCAGACAGAGCAGCAGACACTTCTGCTTCTGTTCCTTCCTCATGTGGGGCAGGACAGATGCTGTGCCGCTTCACAGATAATTTGGGGTATCATCAATATCATAAATTTGATCCTGGTGAACAGGAATCTCCTGGAAAAACTCAAGAATCCCATGCTACTGATACATTTCATTGGGGGTGCTTCATGTGAGCCAGATGGAGGGGGCACGGAGGCCTTCTTGCGCTCTCTCACTCCCTCATGCTCACTTTGCTGGTACGCACCTCTTAGAAGTCTGTACATAAAAGAACCTAGAAGAACAGTGCAATCAGCAAATGTTTACCTGGAGAGTAACTGGTAGAGGGGACCTTGGAGGAGGGACCCTGACGTCTGCTCTGCAATGTATCAGGTCACCCATTTCTAAGACCTCATCTCCCCTTCCTGGGGGTAAGGCTGGCTGTAGGACAACCTTTCCGGTAATCTCTACTTTGTGTCACTGCCTCTGTAAGAAATCTGACTCTTTGCTTTGGCAACTTCCAATTCTTGAGGAAGGTGAGTTGCTGTACATGGACAGATTCTGCTTTTTAAAAAATTCTTTTAAAAATATTTTAATTTATTTACTGTTGGACAGAGACAGAGAGAAATTTAGAGGGGAGGAGGAGGGGGTGATAAGAAGGAGAGAGGGTGGTCCGGGAGGTGGCACAGTGGATGAAGCATTGGACTCTCAAGCATGAGGTTCTGAGTTCGATCCCTGGCGGCAGCACAAGAGTGATGTCTGGTTCTTTCTCTCTCCTCCTCCTATATTTCTCATTAATAAATAAATAAAATCTTTTTTAAAAAGAGAGAGAAGGAGAGAGGCAGAGAGGCACCTGTAGCCCTACTTCACCACTTATGAAGCTTTCCTCCTGCAGATGGGGACCAGGGGCTTGAACCTGGGTCCTTGTGAACTTTAATGTGAGCATTTAACCAGGTGTGCCACTGCCTGGCCCCTTTAAAAAAGTCTTTTACAATTATTTTATTTTATTTATTTATTTTAATGAGAGAGATACAGAAAGAGAAAGAAACACACACACACAGAAAAGAGAGAGAGAGAGAGAGAGAGAGAGAGAGAGAGAGAGAGAGAGAGAGAGAGACCAGAGACTACTCAGCTCTGGTTTATGGTAGTGCTGTGGATTGAACTTGGGAGCTTGAAGCCTCAGGCATGAATTTTTTTTTTTTTTTTGCATAACCACTATTCTGTCTCCCCACTCCCTCTTCTCCTTTTTTAAATAACTTAGCCTCCATCCCCTCAATGTCTGTATCAACAATCTTACAAACAGCTTCAGGAACTGTCTCTTTTCCTCTGCCCTTTGACCTTCCACATATGCAAAGCAGCAAGACTAGAATTTAGAATGTATTTGAGTATATTGGGAGATTGAATAACTGACTGCAGCTTTTAGAGCTACAAAATAATAGTGAAAAGTACTAGTAAGAATGGCAATGGCAGGTCCTGCCCATGGTAGAGCCCTAAACTTTCTGGCTAATCCAGAAGAGCCAAGCTCAGGCACTCTCACCCTTCACCACACACCTTTGTCACTTAAGAGTCTGTGACTCAAGGTGACACACCAGATGGTGACAGGGCCAAAATGTATATCCACAATCTCAGGAGCTGGTGAGGCCAAGAAGTTGTTCTTTTTCTTTCTTTTTAAAAAATTTTTATTATTTTTATTTATTGGATAGAGACAGTCAGAAATTGAGAGGGCAGGAAGAGATAGAGGAGAGAGACAGAGAGACGCTTGCAGCCCTGCTTTTACCACTCGCAAAGCTTCCCCCCTGCAGTTGGGGACCAGGGTCTGGAACCTAGGTCCTTGCACATTATAACTGCACTCAACCAGGTGCACCTCCACCTGGTCCTGCCAAGAGGTTTTTCTTTTTCTTTTTCCTTCTCCTCTCCTCTCCTCTCCTCTCTTTTCCTCTCTTCTTCTCCCTCCTCTCCCCTCTTCTCTTCTCTCTCTCTCTTTTTTACCGGAGCACTGTTCAGCCAGGGAATGAACCTGGGACTTTGGAGCCTCAGGCATGAGTGTGTCTTTGCCCATTATGTTATTTACCCCTGCCCTTGCCAAGAGGCTTTTCTAGCAACCTTTCTCCAATCCTCTAAACCCACCTCAACAGGAGTACCTTTAACATTCAACTTCATTAAAAAAAAAAAAAAAGAAAGAAAGCTCTACTGCTAAAAATATATATATATATGCTATTCAGTGTAAAGCAGTGCCTAGATTTTGGGTTTTATTTTCCTCTGACTGATTAACAACTGTGAGGGGAAAGTAAGAAATCTTTGTTTCACTGAGATAGGTTTGATGAGACCTACCTGATTTGAGAGATCAATATTATTTAATAAGACCTTAAAGGATATAGTTATTATCAGGCATATTATGCCAAACAGACTAAGAACTGTTATCAGTAGTGAAAACGAGCTTCAAAAAATGACAAAGTTTGAATTCCCAAAGGGCCTTCATCACACCATGATGTGCTATAAAAACATAAAAATGTACTAGACAAGACCCAAAAATTTAAAGGAATTCTGATTTAATGGGGCTTTGAATTTAAAACAATAACAATAAAACACTCAAAGGACCTAGTAGGGGTTGTTGTATTGTTATGTGGAAAACTGAGAAATGTTATGCATCTACAGACTATTGTATTCACTGTCAAATGTAAAACATTAACCCCCCAATAAAGGAAAAATAAATAAATAAATTAATTAATAAAATATAAAAAAAACCTACTGACTTCATACCAAATGTGCCTTGGAAATTCAAAGACAAAAAATAAGTGTGCATGGTCTTGGAGGTGGCACAGTGGATAAAGTGTTAGAAGTTTAAGTGTGAGGGTTCTGAGTTTAATTCCCAGCATTGCATGTGCCACAGTGATGTCCCGGCATGTGTTCTCTCGTCTGTCTCTCTCCTCTTTGTTTTTTCCCATGAAATAAACAACTAAATCTTTTTAAAAACATATCTTTAAAAAAGATTTTATTTATTTATTAATGAGAAAGATAGGAGGAGAGAGAGAGAACCAGACATCACTCTGGTACATGTGCTGCCGGGGACTAAATTCAGGACTTCATGCTTGAAAGTCCAATGTTTTATCCACTGCACCACTTCCTGGACCACGAAAACATATTTTTTTTGTATTATCTTTATTTATTTGATAAAGACAGTCAGAAATTGAGGACAGGGGTGATACAGAGGGAGAGAGACAGAGAGACACCTGCAGCCCTGCTTTACCACTTGCAAGGCTTTCCCCCTGCAGGTGGGGACCGGGGGTCGAACCCAGGTCCTTGTACAATGAAACATGTGCACTCAACCAAGTTTGCCACCACCCAGCCCCAACAACTAAATCTTTTTTAAAAAAAGATTGTAAACAATGAGTGTTTTTTTAAAAACCTAATTAGAGTGAAGACAGATGATTTCAATTTGTTGACTCTGGATGGAAGTTTTTTACATCCTTAGAAGAGCCATGTGCCAGCAAGTGTTTTTCTTATTTTGAGACAATGCTTTTGATCACTTGTACAGGTTCTGAAAGAGTTCATATGGCTAAGAGATATACACCAAGACAGATGTCCACACTTTGGGAAGTTAGGGGTGAGTGGCCCATGTTGGTACACAGCCATCAGGGAGCCCCTTGAGTCTGAAGAATGGGGCAATTCTCCAGAAAGTAAGGGACCAGAGCTCAGGTCTCCAGTGAATCTGTGCCCATCAGCTCAATGCACTACAGGATCACATACGGAATGGCCATTACTTCCTTCAGCCTTTGACATCTCCCAAACTCCCTGCTGAATGTACTTCCTGCTGATAGTCTACCAACCTCCCCACCTGACAACCTCCTACCCGGCCTTCCATGCTTAGCTCAGGTGTCACCTCCTCTCGGAAACCATGTCAGGCTTCCCAGGGCAGAATATTTCCCACTTTATATGGTTCTATAAAGACATGTAATGTAAACAGTTTCTGTTTCTATTCGCACCTCATCTTGAACTCAGCACTGCATGCAAGGGCTGTGTTATAAGCTTCTTTTTGCATTCCTCACCCTTGTTCACTAACTGACCCAGAAGGAATTTGCTGAATGTTGATGGATCAAGGAATGGGTTATTTGGCAAAGTCATGATTCTTTTAATATATTTAAAAAACACATGGGGACCAGAGGAGATGGCATAGTGTTTATTCAAAAGTCTATCATGCCTAAGGCTTCTAGGTCCGATGTTTGATCCCGGCACCAATAAAAGGCAGCCAGAACTGAACAATGCTCTGGTTTAAAGAAAAAAAAAATTACAAAGCATGAGGTCCTGGCCTCCAGCATGTGCCAGTGACGCTTTGGTTCCCTCTCATGCTCATGAGTAAATAAAAAAAAAATTTTTTAAAGCAAGTATTTATTTATTCCCTTTTGTTGCCCTTGTTGTAGTTATTGTTGTTGTCGTTGTTGGATAGGACAGAGAGAAATGGAGAGAGGAGGGGAAGACAGAGAAAGAGAGACACCTGCAGACCTGCTTCAATGCCTGTGAAGCAACTCCCCTGCAGGTGGGGAGCCGGGGGCTTGAACCGGGATCCTCCTGTCGGTCCTTGCGCTTTGCCAAAAGTATGAAGAAACAGATAATGGAGTAAATAACTGGGAGCGTGAGTCTAGAGAAGATAAGAATGGTGGTGGTTCAAGTTCTAGATGCTACTAAGATCCCATCTTGATCTACCTGGACAGATGACTTTGCTAACGTGTCCCCTCACCTCCCCAGAGCCCTACCCCACCCGAGAAAGCTAGAAACAGGCTGGGAGTATGGATCCACCTGCCATGTCCATGTCCAGCAGAGAAGCAATTACAGAAGACAGGCCTTCCACCTTCTGTACCCCCAAAGGAATTTTAATCCATACTTCAGGGGGGGAGATAAGGGAAGATTACCAGAGGACTCTGGACCCCAATTCTACCAGGACACAAAACTTTTGTGACAAGGAATCTTTGTTTTTGGCTCATCACTGAGAGGGAACAGAATTTGGAGAACACCATAGGTATAGCAATGTTATGTTGTCTCTCCTTCCTTTTTTACCCTTGTCTCCCTCCCTCCTTCCCTATCTCTCATGCTCCATCTGAAGAAAAAGAAAAAAATATGCCTGGAGATGTGGAATCATGCAGGTGAGAAAACTTTGGAGAAAAAATAGAATGACAGGAGGGATTAGGTGGGCTGGTGGGGTGAAGTTCATGGTTCTACAAGCCAGCCAGCACCCCCGCCCACACACATACTCCATATTCCATCCCACTTGTAAATCTACTGTTGGGAGCAATGTTCCCCAGCTGGGGACTTTGGTTTGGAATTTTAAGTGCACGACAAAGTTGGCATCACTGCCCCCACCCAATCAAGAGGACCCTGCGCATTCTATCCCCAGGGGCCTGCCATTGCCCAGAGTCCCTTTCCAAGTCCTACACTCACCTGCGTCACAGGGGTGGGTGGGCTCTGTAAGATGGTTTGAGGCAGAAGTTGCTGTGTGAGGTCACAGGATGATACAACGGGCAGGGGCAGCTGGGGAAGAGAGTCTTTGTTAACAAGCACTGCTTCTGAGTTGCGGAAGAGTTGTTCAGGGGTGCTGGCTCCTGGTCAGTCATCCGGGTTTTCTGTTTTCATTTTTTAAAATATTTTATTTATGGGCAGGGGTAGATAGCTTAATGGTTATGCAAAGAGACTCTTATGCCTGAGGCTCCAAGGTCCCAGGTTCAATTCCCTACACCACCATAAGCCAGAGCTGAGCAGTGCTCCGGTAGAAAAAAAAAAAAAAAAGGATAGGAGGCGAGTGCAAGAAAGAACCAGACATCACTCTGGTTCATGTACTACTGGGGATCAAATTCAGGACCTCATGCTTGAGATTCCAATGCTTTATCCACTGTGCCTTCTCCCAGGCCTTGGGTTTTCTGGTTTCAAGGCAGTGTTTTGGCAGGGAAATTGCTCAGCCCGTGGAGTGCAGGACTTGCATGCCTGCAACTCCCAAGCTGGCTCCTGGAATCTTCTATACTATTGGTACTGTGGCTCTTCTATTCTCTTTATGATACGGAAATATAAAATGTTTAAGAGGGAGTCTTTCTGCACAAGAGTGAAGAACAGACTTCTGGATAGCAAATGGGCCCTGGGAAAAGGTAGGGTCTGGCTGTGCTGCTGTCCATGCAGGGCACAGAGTCAGGGCTGACTGTTGGCTGGTACAAGGTGCCCTGGAACAAGGCCTGCAGTCACTGCGGACTCATGATGTCTTCCCACCACATGTGCTCTGCAAAAACACTCCCTGTCTGAGCATGACAGCCCTGTACCACTTCCCCTCCTGCTCTTCCTATTCCAGACTCCACTGTTGGTGAGCCTTTTTCCAATCTGGGTGAGTTCTTAGCAAACTGAAGGGTATTGGATACCTAAAGCTAGCCAGTGCTAGCTTTGCATGTCTGGACACTTTCCACCCACTATTGATGCAGACGAACAGATATGTCAGGAGTGTCTATATCCATGGGCTCACCCAGGCATTGACTGGTGCTGCAAGCTCACCAGACTGCCTAGAATCTGCTAGAGATTCCTGGGAAGTCAGCTGATCCACAGGCCTTATTTTCTGATCATTAGGGAGATGTGGGGGTGAGGTGGCAGGATGTTGAAAAGAGATGTAATGGTTTTCCCTGGTCAATTAGAAACATCAAAGGGGTCAATTAGAAATATCAAAGGAGATCACCTGAGACTGCAACAAGACAGGACTAGAACTACTTTGGGAACCCACCAAGTCATTGGTGAGTGAAAACACATGTGGCTCGTGGACAGAGAGGAGTCTAAGGAGAGATTCCTGGGGCTAAAGCCCGTATCTACTCCTGAGCAGCTGGTAAAAGTCTGCCAGTTTGCCAGTTAAGAAGCCACCTCCAGTCTGTTTTACCAACAAAAAGACTGCTGAAGGGAGGAGAGGATCACTAAGGCTCACCAAATACAACTGTGAGTCTCCACTGCTACTGCCCCTTGGATGCTGAAGCAGCTGCTGGGAGGCCCCATGCTCACATGGGGGGTGGGGGTGGGGGGACAGAGAACTGGCCAAGAAACTCAGGAGAAGATCTACACCCCGGTGAGCTAGAGGTAGGGCTGTTTAGTGGGAACCTTTCCACAATGTTCTCCTCATGAATTGGGAGACATGGTGAACAACTGCTGTAGGATTCACAGAGTATAAGCAAGATTTGTTTGGAAACTCACAGGGCTAAGTAGTACTGCCAGCTTAGCTCTGACTGCTGGCAGAGAAGTTGAATTGGGCCTGGGGCTTTGCATCTTTGGGATGTGGGAGTCTCTGTGTGTAACCACTATGATATCTTCTCCCTACCTTGATTTATCTCTTGGTCAGGAGTGAATGATTAAGCTAGAAAGCTTACTTATAGTTAAAAAGCCCTTAGGCTCCCATACCCTCCAGGGAAGAAAAAGAACAAAAGAGGCTTTAACAGCAACTGTGCTTCAACTCAGGGATTGAGATAACATTGAAACAACTGCTAATTTCCACAACTGTGAACTCTTTAAGTACCTTACTTAGACACAAGTAAGTCCAGGCAAGAATGATCAGTAGATTGAAAAGTACTGAAAGAGGGACCTTGTAACACACTATATACAATGGTTAAATCAAGAAGAAACATTGGAGAAATGAACCAGGATAAAAGCTCCCCACATTTTTTAGGAGAATAGAACAAAAGCTACAAATGTTTATCTGGAACCAGAAAAGACCTAGAATTGCCAAAACAATCCTGAGAAGAAAGAACAGAACTGGAGTCATCACACTCCCAGATATCAAATTGTATTATAGGGCCACTGTAATCAAAACTGCTTGGTACTGGAACATAAATAGATACACTGACTGGTGGAATAGAACTGAGAGCCCAGAAGTAAGCCCCCACACCTATAGACATCTAATCTTTGACAAAGGTGCCCATACTATTAAATGGGGGAAAGGAGAATCTTTTCAACAAATGGTGTTGGAAAAATTGGGTTGAAACATGCAGAAGAATGAAACTGAACCACTATATTTCATCAAACACAAAAGTAATTTCCAAGTGGATCAAGGACCTGGATGTTAGACCAGAAACTATCAGATATTTAGAGGAAAATATTGGCAGAACTCTTTTCTGCATACATTTTAAAGACATCTTCAATGAAATCAATTACAAAGAAGACTAAGGCAAGCATAAACCTACAGGACTATATCAAATTAAAATTTCTGCACAGCAAAAGAAACCAATACCTAAAGATACCCCTCACAGAATAAGAGAAGATCTTTACATGCCATACATCAGACAAGAGTTTCATAACCAAAATATATAAAGAGCTGGCCAAAGTCAACAAGAAAACAAATGACCCCATCCAAAAAATGGGGAGAGGACATGGACAGCATATTCACCACAGAGGAGATCCAAAAGGCAGAGAAACACATGAAAAAATGCTCCAAGTCATTGACTATCAGAGAAATGCAAATAAAGACAACAATGAGACACCACTTCACTCCTGTGAGAATGTCATACATTAGAAAAGATAGCAGCAGCAAATGCTGGAGAGGTTGTGGGGACCCTCCTGCACTGCTGGTGGGGTATAGCAATTACTCCAGCCTCTGTGGAGAACATTCTGGAGAACTCTCAGAAGGCTATAAATGGACCTACCCTATGACCCTGCAATTCTTCTCCTGGGGATATATCCTAAGGAACTAAACCCAGCCATCCAAAAAGATTTGTGTATACCTATGTTCATAGTAGCATAATTTGTAATAGCCAAAACCTGGAAGCAATCCAGGTGTCCAACAACAGATGAGTGGCTGAGCAAGTTTTGGTATATATACACAATGGGATACTAGTCATCTATTAAAAATTCTGATTTCTGGGCAGATGACCCCACCAATGTGTCCTGGAGCCCTACTTCTCCAGAGCTCTGCCACACTAGGGAAAAAGAGAAACAGGCTGGGAGTATGGATCAACATGTCAATGCTCATGTTCAGCAGGGAAGCAATTACAGAAGCCAGACCTGCCACTTTCTGCATCCCATAATAATCCTGGGTCCATACTCCCAGAGGGTTAAAGAACAGGAAAGTTATCAAGGGAGAGGAAGGGATATGGAATTCTGGTGGTAGGACTTGTGTGGAGTTGTACCCCTCTTATCCTATGGTCTTGTCAGTGTTTTCCATTTTGTAAATAAAATTTTTAAAGAATGCTGATTTTACCATTTTAAACCAATCTTGGATGGAGCTTGAAGAAATCATGTTAAGTGAAATAAGTCAGAAACAGAAGAATGAACATGATCTCACTCATAGGCAGAAGTTAAAGAAGATAAGAAGGGAAAACACTAAGCTGAACTTGGACTGGAGTTGGTGTACTGCACCAAAGTAAGACTCTGGGGTGGGTGGGTGGGGAGAATACAGGTCCAAAAAGGATGACGTAGGACCTAGTGGGAAATGTTATGCATGTACAAACTATTGTATTTACTGTCGAATGTAAAACATTAATTCCCCAATAAAAAGAAAAAAAAAAGACTGGGGTGGGTTGGGTGGGGGAGGGTTCAGGTCCTGGAACATGATGGCAGAGGACCTAGTGGAGCCTGTATTGTGTGGAAAACTGGGAAATATTATGCATGTACAAACTATTGTATTTACTGTCAAGTATAAAACATTAATCCCCTAATAATAAATAAATACATAGATAAAAATAAATAATGTATAGGCACAAGAAATTAAATCCTCCACTCTAGGGTTTTGTCTTTGGTCTTTAAAAGACAAAATAAAAAGCTTCTTCTATAATTGTTCTCAAACTTCCCCCAGTCCCTGGGAACAAGAGGGGAAATCAATCACTCACTCACTCACTCAATCAATCAAACAAACAAAAAACCTACTCCAAATCAGTGTCATCTAGGATAACAATGGGAGGACACGACAATAAAAGGCCAGTTTTGAGCAGCAAATTCCAGGCACATGGATAAAGGCTGGCTTAGTTTCTCCTGCTGTGTATCCCCTGCACAGCTGGGAAGAGGTGCCACCAACAGCTGAAGGAAGAGTAACACTGGACAACCAAGTCCCAGAAGAATGGCAGCCATGGCTTGGGAGCAACTAGAAAGTGTCTAAGAGAAAGAAAGTGACCGTTGTCATGTTCTACTTGGAGACTGCATATATTACCCAAGTTTTTAAATCAGGGTGTCTGTAACTTTCATGATGACAGCAAGCAGCAAGGTGACACATTCATTCCTATTTCCACAAATGTTTTCAAGAGGTGGGTGTGAGTCATTCTGCAACTCTCTGGACATGGCCCCTAAATTTCTTGGACACTTCTATCACGTAGAGGTACAGGTGTCTGTCCTTTGACTGGTGAGCTTATGAACAAAAGGTATGGCATAGGTGGCAATGTAGGATTGTCAAGGCTAGGTTTCAGGTAGCCATGCTGATTCTGCTTGGTTTTCACAGAAGGATCCCTCTCTAGATCTTTCTTCTCAGAATCTACTAGCCATGCTGGGAGACGGCTGGAACATAGAGTGGTTCATGCAGTCAATGGTGGAGCATCCCAGCTGGACTCAGGCTTTATCTTGGTCGGCCCAGGTGCCCCACATGTGAGTGTAGAAATATACAGGGTGTGGATCCCAGTCCAGAGGGTGAGAGCTCTGTCACTAGGAAGCAGAGAGACGTCTTCTTACTATGCTCTTTCTGAATCCCTGACTCAGAATCTTTAGGCCTCTTAAGTTTGGTGGTTTATGCCAAGCCAACAGACAACTGGAATACTGTCCCATACAGCAAGGGTGCCATTACCTAATGATCCGGAGAAGTCAAGTGCAGAGGTACTTACATATTTTTTATCTCTACTTTTTATTAGATAGACACAGCCAGAAATCAAGGGGTTAAAGGGAGCTAGAGAGGGAGAGAGAGAGAGAAAGAGAGAGACCTGCAGTACTGCTTCACCATTTTCAAAGATTTCCCCTTCCAGGTGGGGACCGGGGGCTCAAACCTGGGTCCTTGTGCATTGTAACATGTGTGCTCAACCAAGTGCGCCACCACCTGGCCCCTCAGAGGTACATTTTTATTGGTACCAAACTTCTCAAACACTTTGTGGGATGAAATGGAATCCAAAAAGGGGCAGGATCCTACTTATATACCTACTAGTGGTCCTGGGGTGACCTCAGGATTGAAGTTTTAAACTTTCTCTAAAACTCATTTGGCTTTTACATTTGGCTTTTATTTTTTTTTGATGGACATACATTCATGTGAGTACTATTATACATGACAAATTAATTGACAATTTAATGACTTACCTGGCCCATCTGCCCTCCTCACCCCATATTTCCTACCTCATCTGCTTGTCCCATACTCAACCTTTAAATAAAAGTTGTTCTCTGGGAAGAAGTAGCTTGTGTCCTGTGGCCTTCCATGTCTATCACACTGTAGCATACTCTGATTGGGAAGTTTGGGGATCACACACATACCGGTATCGTGGCAGCCTGACTGAGCCCTGACACGGGAAGTTCCTGGGGCAGGGTGGCTGATCTTGTCAAAGCCGTGGTGCTGGCTTCCGCCATCAGCTTGCTTGGAGTGGCTGTAACAAAGGCAACAAATAATTTTCCTGCCTGGCTACACTATTTAACTTTCTTATCAAAAGAGTGGAATAGTGACCATGACACGCATGGGGGCACAGATTCTGCTGGAATCTTGATAAAGCCCAGCAAAAGTGAACGTGGATTTGAGAGCCACACAAGTTCTACTAGCTTCCAACCCAGCCTGGGAGGAGGTAGAGAATGGCAGCATACCACCCCAACCTTCTTTTCTCAACTTATTTTATTGAGGAAATGTTGTTTTACAAGATTGCTGTTATCAAAGAGGAAGAGTTTCATATCTCCCCAAGATAGGCAAGCGTCAGCAAACCTCAACCTCCATCAAATTCCAACCTTAATTTCACATGTGATGCAACCACCTGTGTGGTCACACACCTCAGAGTTTTACTGAAACCTGGCCAAGTTCTAGGACCTTCCTCAAGTTACTGGCTTAAGGTCTGCTTTCTATGGCCTGGAGGAACCAGAGTGTAGAAAGGAGGGAGTCAGGAGGCCCATGGGAAAGCAGCAGGAGTGTGAGCTGAGCAGCGACTTCTGCACTGGCATAGAAAGCCTGACTTCTTCTCAGGCCTGGGGCACTTGGTGGGAATCTATTCCCTCTCTGCTCCAGTCCCATGGGGGGCCCACCCCACCACAAATCCCTCATCTTAGACTCACAGCTGGGCTCTGACATGGCTGTGTGTGAGGACTTATGGGAACTTCTTGAGGATTCTGATGGCGAGAGGCTGGTGGTGAGGCCAGAGGTGCCCATCTCAAGGGCATTAAAGTGCTGCTGGGAGTCCAGGCTTGAGCCCTTGTCCTGAAACACACACACAGAGTCCTCAGCTTAGCATCTAGATGGAGGGAATGAATCACACCACCTAACTCCCCATTTAAATATGTAGAACAACATCTTGGAGACTATTGAGAGAAATCCTGTATCTGTGTGGGGATAACTCCTTAATTCCTTTTAACCAGGCAGGATATTTACATATCACCTAGATGTTTTGAGAAGGCTTGCCATCTATAAACAGTATTTATCACATTTTCCTCACCTTGCATTTTCATGTTTTTTTGTTATTTATTTATTTATTTATTTATTACCAGAGCATTGCTCAGCTCTGGCTTATGGTGGTGCTGGGGATTGAACATGGGACCTTTGGTGTCTCAGGCATGAAAGGTGTTTTGCATAATCATTATGCTATCTCCCAAGCCCTACTCACCTTACATTTTCATTTTTCAGATTTTTACTATTTATTTATTGTTGCCCTTTTTTATTGTTGTTGCAGTTATTATTTTTGTTACTGATGTCGTCATTATTGGATAGGACAGAGAGAAATGGAGAGAGGAGAGGAAGACAGAGGGGGAGAGAAAGACAGACACCTGCAGGCCTGCTTCACCGCCTGTGAAGCGACTCCCTCAGGTGTGGAGCCAGAAGGTTGAACCGGGATTCTTTTTTTTTTTTTTTTAACTTTGACATTATTTTTTATTTTTTATTTAAGAAAGGATAAATTAACAAAACCATAGGGTAGGAGGGGTACAACTCCACACAGTTCCCACCACCCAGTCTCCATATCCCATCCCCTTCCCTGATAGCTTTCCCATTCTCTATCCCTCTGGGAGCATGGACCCAGGGTCATTGTGGGTTGCAGAGGGTGGAAGCTCTGGCTTCTGTAATTGCTTCCCCGCTGAACATGGACCAGGATTCTTATGCTGGTCCTTGTGCTTAGTGCCACGTGTGCTTAACCCGCTGCACTACCGCCTGACTCCCTATTTGTTTATTTTTTAATATGGTCCTGGGACCTTGTGTGTGTGTGTAAATACACTGCTCAGGAGCCTTCTCCAAGTCAATTTTCTCTTTCTTCTATAAAGCTCCCCTGGTAGTGTCCATGCTGCTCCCTGTGCTGCTGGAGTCTGAACCCAGAATCTTTACTAGAGGAGCTATCTGCTGGCTCCAGTTTTTCAGAATCTTTCCTTCCTTCCTTCCTTTCTTCCTTCCTTCCTTCCTTCCTTCCTTCCTTCCTTCCTTCCTTCCTTCCTTCCTCCTTCCTTTCTTTCTTTCCTCTTTAAATTATGGGGCCAGGTGGTGGCACACCTGGTTGACTATACATGTTACAGTGTGCAAGGACCTGGGTTTGAGGTCCCCCCCCATCCTCACCTGCAGGGGAAAAGCTTCACAAGTGGTGAAGCAGGGCTGTAGGTGTCTCTCTTTCTCTCCCTCTTTATCTCCCCCTCACCCCTCGATTTCTGGCTGTCTCTATCCAATAAATAAAGATTTAAAAAATAGTTAAAAATTTTAATGTTGAAAATTTTTATTAGTGATTTAATGTTGATTTACAAAATTCTAAGATAACAGGTATAATCCCATACCTTTCCCTCCACCAGAGTTCTGTGTCTCCATTCCCTCCACTGGAAACTGCAGCAGTTCTCCCAAGCTTTTCAGATGTTTACAACTGGCTCTGTATTTTATTCTTCCCCTTAAAACTGTCACTTCTTGATACATCCAGAGAGGGAAGGAGGAAGCAGGTTCTAGATATAAAGTTGCTGCTGATACTGGACTGTGATAAAATCAACCAAACAAATGCTTTTGACCCTTCCAGACACTTTTCATGGTTTTTTAATAGAACCTCAGGGCCCTGCAGTAGAGCATAAGCAATGGGAAAATGGCTTCTTATCTCCTGACCTCTGGATTCTAGTGGACCTTGGCTCCCAGGATGCCTCTGCCTATTATGTACAACAGCAACGAGAAAGCAACCATGCCCTTTTGACTCTTTCTATTTTACATGGCTCAAGCATCAGAAGTATAAGGAAACAGACTCTGTTACTCTCTTAGCTAAAGAAGAAATAAAATTATTACTCTCTGGAGCAATATTCCTGCCTAATATTAGAAGGATAGGGAAAGTACTGGCGTCCACTGGATGGCATGAAGAGGTTGGAGGTGAATCTACTTGGCTAACCAGCCTTTTGAGTTGTGGCTCTAGTGAGGGTGGACACTGGTATGTTGTACATACACGTGGTTAGGGTTGAAAAGTCTTTGCTTTTAAAAAAAAATATATTTATTCATTATTAGATAGAAACAGAGAGAAACTGGGGGGGGGGAAGGAGAGAGGCAGAGAGACACTTGCAGCCCTGCTTCATCACTCACGAAGGTTTCCCCCTGCAGGTGGGAACCAGGGGCTTTGAACCTGGGTATTTGCACAATGTAATGTGAGCATTTAACCAGGTGTGCCACTGCTTGGCCCCTAAGGGTTGGAAGGTCTTTGCAGAAAATGAAATGACAGGATGTACTGAATGTCAGTTTCAAGACTTAGCTCTCCTGAATACATCCCTGAGAGCAGGGCCCCTGAACCATAGCCATTCACCAGCTATGTGCTCCTGGCCAGCAGAGAAGTAAGTACAGGAAGTCTAAGTGAGCACAGAAAACTAAGCATCTGACATGCCTGTGCAGCTTATCCAACTTAGCAAATTTGCATTTGATAAAAACATTTTTTACTGACAGACTTGAGAAAAGGGAGAGAAAGGGAGAGAGAAACAGAAAGGGGGGGGGTGTTGGCACACCAGGTTAAGCGCACACAGTACAAAGCTTAAGGATCCGTGCAAGGATCTTGGTTTAAGCCCCAGGCTCCCCATCTGCGGGGGGGGGGGGGGGTCACTTCACAAGTGGTGAAGCAGGTCTGCAGGTTATCTGTCTGTCTCTTTCCCTCTCTATCTCCCCTAGCTTCCCCTCTCAATTTCTCTCTGTCCTATCCAATAAAAATAAAAAAATAGCCTCCAGGAGCTGTGGACTCATAGTACCAGAGCCCCAGCAATAACCCTGGAGGCAAAAAAAAAAAAAAAAAAAAAAAAGCAACTGATCCACTGTTACTGAGAGCTCCACAGAGAATCATCTGGCACCTATCCTGTGAAAGGAACTCGCTCATTTGGCAGTCTGAGGCTGCACTGGCATGTTTATGCACATGCGAATGTTTATGAGAAAGATGCTCTATCCAGCTTTGGGATCCCCAAAGGATCAAAAACCACAATAATACATTTCCCACCAGACAACACAGCTGTGATATATGGTGTGCCTAACACCTGCCTACTCTAACATCTTAATTCCATTCTTAGAATGATACATTATGTGACAGAGCTGGTGATCAACACCTCCATAAACAATGACAGGTATTGATGAATCACTGTAGACTGCACCACCGTGTCGCATGCTGGCAGAGCAGGTTCTGCAAAGATGCTGACTGTTCTCTGTTCTTTAACGGTGATTTCCCTCCCCACTAAGTCAGTCCTCCACGGCATAGAGATGCTTTTGCTGAACTATTGCTGCTGGATCAGCTTGTGTCCAAAGACTCTGGCGTCTAGGTCACTGGGAAGCCTGCAAGTTGAACTATATTCTAGCAATTCTAAGAGTCACTCTCCCCTCTTTGATGTTAAGAATTGGGACATGCCCTTCAAATGATGAAGAGAAATCTGTATCTCACAAGTTAATGGACAGCATTAATTTTTTTCTTTGGGGGGAGATAAAATGATAGTGATCTTATAATTGATAACTTTGATGAAATGCAACCTTGCCTCCCTTCCTTCTTTGTTTCTTTTCTCCTCTCCTTTTTCTCTAGATAGCTGTGTCTGTCTGAAGAGTGAAAGAGTAAAGAGTGAACTTTATTTATTTATTCCCTTTTGTTGCCCCTGTTGTTTTATTGTTGTAGTTATTGACGTCGTCATTGTTATTGGATAGGACAGAGATAAATGGAGAGAGGAGGGGAAGACAGAGAGGGGGAGAGAAAGATAGAGACCTGCAGACCTACTTCACTGCCTGTGAAGCGACTCCCTTGCAGGTGGGGAACTGGGGGCTTGAACCGGGATCCTTGCACCAGTCATTGCGCTTTGTGCCACGTGCGCTTAACCTGCTGTGCTACAGCCAGACTCCCCAAGAGTGAACTTTGAGGCATTTACTTAAAGAAGGTCTCTAGAGTTCTCTAGAGTTGTCTGATGCACAAGGAACAGAGAAAGGGGAAGTTGGGCCAGAAGGGTCTAGACAGTTAAGGCTGGGACAGGGAGGAGATCTGTCCTTTGTGACAGAAAATACCTTTGACTAGCAGAGCTCCCTGACGTGAAGTCACTCCAAGGACCACTAACTTTACTCCCCTGCCCCCCCCCCCCTTGCCCCAGACCCAGACAGAGAAAAATTCACCTTTGGGTGAGACTCTGGATTCAAGTTATAGCACCATGTTTTAAAAAAGGAAATGCATTTTTAGAGATGAAGGGTATGTAAGGGTCACTCTGCTGGTGGGAGACCTGAGTCTAGGGGACAGCAATTATTGTGACAGCAATTAAGCTAAGGGAAGGACAGGAAAAGGACACTAGAGTTATCTCACATCTCTCAGGAAGGCTGGAGTACCAGTGAACCATGTCCAGAGGTTGACTTTTACCTCAGTTCTGAGTCTGCCCACCCTTGGTGCCTTCAGGTACGTTAGCCAAATTCTGTTGGTGCTTCTGTATTTCATCAGAAGAGCAAGGATAGAACAGAAATATCATGGCAGATAAATAAGTGAACACCTCAGGATGATAGGGGATATGGCAAGAGCTCAGTACATGTGATCTTCTGTTTTTATGATTGCTATTTTTATCACAACAACTAATGGGAAATTCTCTTTAGGTAACCTTTATCCATCTGGCAGGGATCAACCTACCTTTAGTGCCGAAGGGTGGATGGCCTCTGACGGTGGGTCTTCCAAAGTCAGCTCCTGCCTCCTTTCCACTCGGACATCTGCATAACTGATCAGGAAATCAAGAGACCACAGCTAGAGGAGGGACATTTCAGGGTGACAACACCAAAGAGAGTTTTCTAAGGAATATCCATTCCCAGAATCTTCACCATGAAGAAAACTCACTCTGTTACTTGAGGAAGGAATTTCATTCTGTGTCTAAATGCTACTAGACTGATTTCTTTTTTTTTTTTTTTTCATATTTTATCTATTATTGGATAGATACAGAGAGAAATTAAAAGGGGCAGGGGAGATAGTGAAGATACAGAGAGACACCTGCAGCCCTGCTTCACCACTTGTGAAGCTTTCCCCCTGCAGGTGGGGACCAGGGGCTTGAATCTGGGTCCTTGTGCACTGTAATGTGAGTGCTTAACCAGGTACACCAGTGCCTGGCCCCTACTGGACTGATTTTTAATGCTACATTCAGAATATTTTCCTTTTTAGGATTCCCCTCCCCATTCTCCTTTACTTCTCTACCTTCTATCTGCTGTCCCAGACATAATAATCTTTGAGAACAAATTTTTATCCACAAGAGAAGTTTTAGCTTTTGAATAGAAGTCTTTCTTTAAACTTACTTATTTTGCACATGAAAAAGTGACATAAAATTTTTCTTTCATCATTGTTATCATTATTATTTTTTGTAATTAGATTCTTCAGAAGACTTTTTCCAAACTAACCTAGAACTAGCTATATCAGACTGATGACTGGCATATAGATCCAATTTGTTGGCGTGTAGGGATGTGGGTGGTCCAGGGTCAGAACCAAGGACCTTATACATGTGAAATCTATTCAGAGAGTTCTACCATCTCTTTTTTTTCTCCCCACTACCAGAGAAAAGCACCTTATTTGTTAACAACATGTATGTTTGTATATGTATCTGTAGTATCTATCTACCAATATCTATGATATACATTATATATGTGTATATATAAGTACATATATAGATTAGTGTGCAAATATATCATCTGTTATGTATATAAAATGCAGTACGCATATGAGTCTAAATGTGGATTTACTTACCTACTTACTATCAATCTGTCTAGCTGCCTATCAGTTTACGCATATAAATAAAATGCAGTCCTGGGGCTAGGTAGTTGTTGGGCATTATGCGCGAGCTCCCCCCTGCTCCATTGCTTGATGCTGTGGGCTATCTACATAATCATTATTTTGCCTGAGACCCGCCCTGCCTGCAGGGCATTGGTTTAATCCCCACTGGTTAGATGGAAGCTTGTTACCTTGGCGCTCTTTTATTTTCTCTTCACCCCCTCTCCTAGCCATTTCCTTTTCTGACCTGCCACTTCTGTCTCAGAAGATATAAAGGCAGTTTTTTTCTGATCAGTAAAGGCATTATTGCATTGTGTTCCCCCTCAGCCGCTCAGTTTCTGGTTCCTCTCCCGCGTCACTGAGTAAGCAGCAGCCCAGGTTGGTTCCGGTCGAGTTCTCTCCCCCGAGATGAAACCTGACAGGTAGTGACTCAGTGGTAGAGTGCATACATTATCATGCATGAGGACCTGGGTCTAGATCCTCAGATCCTCAGTCCTCACCTACAGGACGGAAGCTTTATGTGTAGGACAGTGTTGCACATGTCTTTCCTTCTCTATGTCTCTCCCTCTCTCTTTAAAAAAAAATTTTAAAATTATCTTTGTTTATTGGATAGAGACAGCCAGAAACCAAGAGGGTAGGGGAGATAGAGAGGGAGAGAGAAGGAGAGACATCTTCAGCACTGCTTTACCACTTGCAAAGCTTTCCCTCTGCAGGTGGGGACCAGGGGCTTGAACCTGGGTCCTTGAGCACTGTCACATGCGCTCAACCAGGTGTGCCACCACTCAGTTCCTCTCTCTCCCTCTCTCTGTCTCTCACCTTCTATAAAAAAGAGGGAAAATACAGAAAGAGAGAGAGAGACTATTTAAGGAATGGTGGTGTTGTGCAGGCACCAGGCCCTAAGTGATAACCTTGGTGCCAAAAATGCAGTCTTCACTGGAGCTTAGTGCCTGCACAATTCCATCACTCCTGGAGGTCCCTAAAAAAAAAAACAAGTTTTTTTTCTCAGATGGTGAAATACATAGAGAAAGAGAAGCACTCTCCCTCTCTATCTCCCCTCCCCTCTCAATTTCTCTCTGTCCTGTTGAATAAAATGGAAAAAAAAAGGGAGGGGGGTGCTGCCAGGAGAGGTAGATTCTTAGTACAGGTATGAGTCTCAGAGATAACCCTGGAGAAAAAGAGAGAGAGGAGAGATACCACAACGCAGCTCATGAAGCTTCCTCTTTGCATGGTGTTCCCATGTGGTGGCCAGGGGCCTCAAAGTCAGATCTTTGCGCATGGCAAAGTGTGTGCTCTGCGTGCTAAGCCATCTCCCTTTGCTTTTCTCAAATATCCTCTAGAGCAGTTTAGAACTGATTTATGTTCTTAACATAGCTGCAGTCAGGAGAAAAAGTGACACCTCTCTGGCTTTGGGAATCATGACCCAGCACAAGAGGAGTCTCCCTTGGTAGTCCTGCATCCCAGGGGGTGCTGAGAGCTCTGCCAGCCACCAGGACCCCCCCCCCACACACACACACACCCTGCCCCCGGCCACCCTTTCCCCTTGGCAGCTTGGCTCTTTCCATCTCCTGCCTCAGCTGCCAGCAGGGGTTTGGAAGCTATTAAAAATAAAGGGGAGTGTGTGTTTGAGTTATTTAGAGGCAAATTTTTAATTTTCTTCTCAAACATGACAAGGGAAGGCTAGGTGGGTGATGTACGGAAAGGCAGGAAAATATGTAAGTAGGTCAGGGCAGCAGTAACTTATTAAGTCAGATCCTGGCAGCCTGAAAGTGTTTAAGAGGATCTCACAGGGGCTGACTGAACACTGAAGCCAGAGCCTTGGGGGGACGAGCTGGGTGTACCTGGAGAGAGCTGAGCACTGGAGACTGTTTTGGGAACTGCAGGGAACAGCCATGCTCCTTAGAAACTGCAGCTGGCTGAGGTGGGGGGTTGGGGGGGTGGTCTAACCCAGCAGCCACAGGCCTCAGGCCTCACATACCTGACAACCGAGTGTGTGCACACAATGAACTCGGGCTTGGAGTTCCACTGGTGGTAGGTGATGTAGTAGTGGGTCTGTAACCAAATCCACTGCTGGCCTTTGGTCAGAAACCGGTAGCAACACGACTTCCCTTTGCCAAACTGCATCACTGTTAGTAGAAAATGCAATTCCTCATATAACAAAAGTTAGCACAAAAGTGATCCTTTTGTAAAAGTTTTCCTTAAAAAATGTATGCTTGGGAGTCTGGCAGTAGTGCAGCAGGTTAAGCGCACGTGGGGCAAAGCGCAAGGACCGGCGTGAAGATCCCGCTTAGAGCCCCCGGCTCCCCACCTGCAGGGGAGTCGCTTCACAGGTGGTGAAACAGGTCTGCAGGTGTCTATCTTTCTCTCCCCCTCTCTGTCTTCACCTCCCCTCTCCATTTCTCTGTCCTAGCCAACAACAACGACGTCAATAACAACAACAACAACAATAAAAAACAAGGGCAACAAAAGAGAAAATAAATAAATATAAAAAATTTTTTAAAAATAAAAAAAATGTATGCTTATAACTCTTGCAAATTTGAGGTCCTGGTTTCTAGCTGGTGCTCTGGTTCTCTCTTTTATAAATACATACACAACTCTTTAAGAAAACACACATTTCCTGTGGTTGGGGAGGTGGCTCTGGGGTAGAGAGCAGGACTTGTCTGTGTAAGGTCCTGAGTTCAATCCCTGGTGCTGACTACCCTGATTCTCTCAACTTCTCTATCTTGTTAATAAATAAATAATCTTAAGTCTTTTAAAAATTTAATTGTACCGAGGAAATGTTTTGCAAGACAGCAATTTTGGGGTGTAGTTTTATATCTTCCTAAGATATGTGCCAGCATATCTCAAATTATCTTTTTCTTTTTTAATCGCCTCTAGGGTGATTGCACTCCTGGTGTGCATATTTTCTTTTTCTATTTTATTTGACAGGACAGAGAGAAATTGAGAGGGGAGGAGGAAATACAGAGGGAGAAAGAAAGACACCTGCTCATCAAGCTTCCTTCCTGCAGGTGGGCAGCAGAGGCTCTAATGTGTGCACTCAGCCAGGAGCAACACCCAGCCTCCATCGCAAATTATTTTTAAAAATACACGTTCTCAAAAATACAAATTCTACCTGGTTTATTTTCCCCAGTTGGGCTGTATTTTAAGTGGCGAACAGGGTAGTGGCAAATGATAATGGGAGAAAATACCACATGCTTTCTTTCCCAAATGCACCCAAGCTTAAGAGATTCTCACATAAGGGTAGATGAAGAGTTTAATTAAGAAGAGGTCCAGGCTTTGCTGGTTTCCACATTGTAGGTGGAGCTGCCTTTGCAGAACTGTGGGAGCTGAATCCAGGAGAGAGAGTTCAAACACTGAGAGAACTGAATCCAAAATAGATCTGACAGCCAACAACCTCTGGACAGATTCTGCAGCTGTCACTCAGCAGTTCATCTTCAGTCTATACAGGTCTAAAATAGAGTCTGCTATAGATGTCTCCTGGCACAGGGCTGCACACAACCTGGCTCAGTCTATTGGTGGGCTTCGATGGGGCTGTCTGGAATGGGTGATATTGTTGGCACATTAGCCTGGGCAGGGCAGAAAGCTAGACCACGGGTCTTGGGAAGAAAATAATTTAGTTTTATTGTCTCAGTGCTTGAAAGTTAGAACCTCTTTATTCAAATAGGAAAGATGAGAACTTGGAGGATAAAGTGACCAACTTGGAGAATGTGACTTCTGAGGAGAGAAGCTCAGTCAGGAGTGGGCTGGGCCGAGTGAAAACATCTATATGAGTCACAGGGAAAAACCTATGGACAACCTGCAGACAACTATGGATCCTTCTTCCTTAGAGAAGTCAGAATCGGGGGTTGGGCAGTAGCACAGCGGGTTAAGCGCACATGGCGCAAAGCGCAAGGACTAGAGAGCCCTTGGCTTCCCACCTGCAGAGGGGGGTCACTTCACAGGCAGTGAAGCAGATCTGCAGGTGTCTATCTTTCTCTCCCCTTCTCTGTCTTCCCCTCCTCTCTTGATTTCTCTCTGTTCTATTTAGCAACAATGACACCAATAACAACAATAAAGATAAATAACAAGGACAAAAAAAGGGAAAAAATAGCCTCCAGGAGCAGCGGGTTTGTAGTACAGACACTGAGCCTCATCAATAACCCCGGAGGCAAAAAAAAAAAAAAGAAAGAAAGAAAGAAAGAAGCAGGGGTGCTGGGCGGTAGCGCAGCAGGTTAAGCACATGTGGCACAAGGCACAAGGACCGGCATATGGATCCTGGTTGAAGCCCCTGGCTCCCCACCTGCAGGGTAGTCGCTTCACAAGCAGTGAAGCAGGTCTGCAAGTGTCTATCTTTCTCTTCCCCTCTCTGTCTTCCCATCCTCTCTCCATTTCTCTCTGTCCTACAAAACAACAATAACAACAAGGGCAACAACAACAACAAAAATGGGAAAAAATGGCCTCCAGGAGCAGTGGATTTGTAGTGTAGGCATTGAGCCCCAGTGACAACCCTGGAGGCCAAATAAATGAATGAATAAATAAATGGAAAAAGAAAAGTCAGAAGCAGCCAGAATCCCGAAGCATATGTGCTCCTCACGTGTTCCTGTTCCTACAAATCAGTTAAGGATCACTTGTTCAGATGGATGTTCTAATTCTGTTGACCTGGAGAGGGAAATCTACATGTTTCACAAACTCCTTGTGATGCCAGTGCTTCTGTTTGAGGCCACACTAACAAGGTGTTAGTTTTAAAGATTAGTCTTAGCTTCTAATGGCAGAGCCTGATGGAATTCAAGTCTGCTTTTTCATCATAGGAACAAGAGAGTTACAATGGATAGTACTGACAAGGCTTCTATCCAGATGCAAAAAGCTGGTGGCCATTTCCTGTACCAAGACAGGTCACTAGGACTACAAATGTTCCTCATTAAAGTTAGGAATTGGCATCAAACATATGGCTTTGAATGTGGATTTTTAAGATGGTTTATTTATTTATTTAATGATTTTTATTTATAGAAGGAAACACTGACAAGACCATAGGATAAGAGGGGTACAATTCCACACAATTCCCATCATCGGAACTCCATATCCCATCCCCTCTTTTGATAGATTTCCTATTCTTTATCCCTCTGGGAGTATGGTCCCAGGAAAGAGAGAGACAGGCTGGGAGTATGGATCAACCTGTCAACACCCATGCTCAGTGGGGAAGCAATTACAGAAGCCAGGTCTATTTATTTTATGAGAAAGGAGAGACAAAGAGAGAGAGGGAGAGAAAGAGAGGGAGAGGGAGAGAGGGAGAGGGAGAGAGGGAGAGGGAGAGAAGGAGAGGGAGAGAGGGAGAGGGAGAGAAGGAGAAGGAGAGGGGGAGAGGAGAAGGGAGAGGGAGAGAGGGAGAGGGGGAGAGGGGAAGGGAGAAGGAGAGAGGGCGAGAGGGAAATGGAGAGGGAGAGAGGGAGAGAGGGCAAGAAGGAAATGGAGAGGGAGAGAGGGAGAGGGCTAGAGGGAAAGGGAGAGGGAGAGAGGGCTAGAGAGAAAGAGGGAGAGGGAGAGAGGGAGAGAAGGAGAGGGAGGGGGGAGGGAGAGGGAGAGAACAGAGCACCACTCTGCCATATGCAGTGTTGAGGATGTAACTCAAGACTTCATACATGCAAGTTCTTTCATCTACCCACTGGGCCAGATAATTCTTGACCACCACATATGTATAATAATCTCCTCTCCTGCCTCATATACCTTGAGTTCTCCTTCCCATACCCAGCATGCTCCCCTCTCTGCAGCACAGCCTTCCTTGATGGGCCTCCCCCAGATGGGTGAAGGACTCCTTTCTAATCACCCCCCTTCCTGTGCACATCCTTCAATGCATCAGCAATACCCTATACAGTCTCTTTCTACCTCTTTTTCATCTGGCCTCCTTACTCTGGACAGCATGGAGATTCAAATCTTCTTGATTTTTCCTACCTAGATTAAAAACCGGCATGCAGTTTGTGGCCAATGTGTCTTTGCTTCCTACAAGACAGTTATATGAACGTATCACCTTAGTCTCCAAGTCAGCAACAACTGGCTTGTCTGACAGCTTGATACCCTGGAGGGGCTGGGGCGGGACTAGGCAGATCAAAATCAATTCTAGGTATAAGCACAATACTGAGACAGATCACAAAATGGTTTCTGCTTCACTACCAGGTCATTTTAGAAAAACAAAACAAACAAACAAAAAAAAAACCCTCCACCTCAAAAAGACACCAACTATGCTGATTTCAAAGGCTCAAAAGTCTCACTATCAGGGCTCCATGGAGAGAGCTTGCAGCCCTCATGCTTGGGCTGCACTTGCAGTACTAGGTACTCACGGTGCTGATGACACCGGGCCAGGAGCTCCAGGTCGTCTATGTGGTAGTAGTCATAGCCTGAGGTACCCAAGACTTCAAAAGGCAGGTATCCTATGATTGGAGGGGCTCTGCCAAGGACAATGGAGATAGTTCACCAGAGAGGAAATGTATGGTAGGATTTACCTTATGGAGGGCCTAGTCTGAACCTCTAATGATCAAAATGAAGGTTATTTTTATTTTTTTTAGAGAGAAATAGAGAGAGGAGGGGAAGACAGAGAGGGGGAGAGAAAGATAGACACCTGAAGACCTGCTTCACTGCATGTGAAGTGACTCCCCTGCAGGTGGGGAGTCAGGGGCTCGAACTGGGATCCTTACACAGGTCCTTGTGCTTTGTGCCACGTGCACTTAACCCTCTGCGCTACAGCTGGACTCCTAGGTCATTTTTTTTTTTAAGGGCAGAGAAATCATTTTACATCAGATAAAACCTGAAAGGTTGTGTTTTATTTCTTTTCTTTTTTTTATTAGTGATTGCATATTGGTTTACAAGATTATAAGATAATAGGGGTATAATTCTACACTATCCCCACCACCAGAGTTCTTTTCTTTTCTTTTCTTTTCTTTTTATTTAAAAAATATTTTTTAAAAAATTTATTTCTTTATTGGGGAATTAATGTTTTACATTTAACAGTAAATACAATAGTTTGTTCATGCATAACATTCCCTAGTTTCCCATTTAACAATACAACCCCCACTATGTCATTTATCATCCTTCATGGACCTGTATTCTCTCCACCCACCCACCCCAGAGTCTTTTACTTTGGTGTGATATGCCAATTCCATTTCAGGTTCTACTTGTGTTTTCGTTTCTGATCTTGTTTTTCAACTTCTGCCTGAGAGACACCACCAGAGTTCTGTGTGCCCATCTTCTCCATAGGAAATTGTCGTAGTTCTCCCAAGGTCACAGATATGGGTTGACATTATATCTATATATTTTGTCTACTTTTACTATGGTCCTGCGACCTACACCTACTTTCACTTCCAAGTGTCCTTCTTTTCCCCATTTCTTTCAGATAAGGGAACCCATGAATTCATGGCTATGTTTTCCAGAGTGCTCAGTTTGGGGGCACTTAATCTAGTATCAATAATAAACCTTAGTACTACTGAACAATTAAAAATAGCTATAGGGTCTGGAAAGACAGCCTAATGGTTATACAAATGACTTTTTAAGCTCTAGGCTCTGAGGTCCCAGGTTCAAATCTCCAGCACCACCATAAACCAGAAGTGAGTAGTGCTCGTGTAAAGCAAACAAACAAACAAACTCGTTACAGACTGGGTCATCCTAGAGCCAAAGTGTAGTAAAAGTTATAAAGGATGGTGGTGGTGGTGGAGGCTTTTTAGTTCTTAAACTGAAAAATGACATAAAAGAAAGAGGACTGAGTTGCAGGAACAGAAATTTGTTGGAAGAAAGAAGTTCTTAGCACCTCTCTCTCTCTCTCTCTCTCTCTGACAGTGCAGCTCAGCTCTGACTATGGAGGTGCTGGAGATTGAACCTGGGGCATCAGAGCCTCAAGAATGAAATTTTTTTTTTTTTCATAACCATTGTGCTATGTTCCTGGCCCCAAGAAATTTTGCATGTCTGTGCCTGTCCTGGTAGAAAGAGGCTTCAGTGGTATGGGGTTGGGGCCTTCCAAAGAGATCAGTTCTCCCAGCTATGACATCTGGCTCTTTTGAGACCCAAACACAGACCATGTTCATGGACAGGGGCAAATGCAAGTGAAGGGAAGCTGCCTTCCCCTTGGCAGGGAACCACTCTCTTTACTGTCAGAAAGCCCTAAGTTTCCCCTTCCCTGCCCTCCCCCCCTCCCAAGGAGAGCAGGATTCATGCAACCAAACACTTAAAAAGCACTCAACCCCAACATGTTTTTCTTTCCACACACCTGTGATCCAGAAATAAAAATTTCCATTCCAAGCTATGCCTTGAAGTAAATTCTTCCAAAGGTTCGTCAACTATGCACATTTCCTGTATGAAAAGGGGAAAAATGTTCCTTGGAGTGCCAGCTACTCACCTAGGTTTACTCAAGAATGCATGGTGGGTGACAGAAGTTAAAATCATTTAGAGCAAGTCTCCCAACTATGTTGGACTGAAACACATCATTTGTAACTAATTTCAGTATTAGCTGATACTAAATTTATTTCACAAACTGTGGAAAAATACCTAGGAGCCAAAATGTCACACCACTCCCTTCTCATTATCTAGGAGTGTGGTAAACATGTGGAAAATGGCTTTTCATCTGAGTCTGAATGACTAATTTAACTCAGCATTCATGCCATAGATATTGAAGCAATCACAGATGAGAGAATAGAGGCAAACCCTCAATTTCGACACTCAATTCTCACCTCTGCCTGCCCTGAGTGGTATTAATGTTGGCGTGAGTGTAGGGAAATTTCCAGAGTCCTAGAGGAGCATCCCTGTAGGCTAAGCGGCAATTGATGCCGCCTTTTATCCAAATAGCTTGCAGGCAACCAGTGGCAGGGGAAGGACCTATGTGGCTGTCACTGGTTCAGAAGCCAGGCATTTAGAATTTTTCAAAGTCAGTGACAAGTTCATTGTGATTTTATTCTTTCCCACAAAGGCAGTTAATTAAATATCAAAAAGCTTGATTCACTGGCCTGTCATCCTTCCAAGTGATAAACTCTCCCCCAGGTTACTTGCCTTTAAGAATTGTGGTGTTGCCAGGCGAACAGTGGCAATGAAGCAGACCTCTTTTCCTAATGGTACTCGGCAAGGCCTTGAGAGGGTGCTGTCAAAGCCATTACAGGAGGGGCTAGGCACTGGAGGGGGAGAGATAGGTTAGTGTGGGCTGATCAGGAGCCAGCAGTGTCTTCAGAAGGGCTGTATACTCATGCACACTAACTCATTCACTCTTACAACAAGCCGTGAAGTAGTTGCTATTTATTTATTTATTTTTACCAGAGCACTACTCAGCTCTGGCTTATGGTGGTGTGGGGTATTGAACCTAGGACTTTGAAGCCTCAGGGATGACAGTCTCTTTATATAATTATTATGTTATCTACCCCCACCCAAAGTAGGTGCTATTATTATCCCCATTGCACAGACAAGAAACGGAGGCAGATTGGAGAAGTACCCTGCAGAAGGCCAAATAGCTGGGATTAAAGTCTATGTTTATAAGCAATCTGCTCCTCAGCCTCTCACTTCAACTACAGCCACTGAGATGACTGTGCTGGAAAAAGAATCTGCAAAATGAGAAGACAAGCTTCATTCTATGCTGAGGAAGTGAGTGTTCCCACCAGTCAGTGTTTTAAGGGTCACTTTCCTCATTGGCTGTTGTTTCTGGTACTAATGGACCCAGGGGAAGCAGTGAGGTCTTGGTGTATGTTTATTCTTGCTCCCTGGGAGGCAGTGGCATCTCTGGAATTTGGGGCTTCTTCTTCTTTTTAATTTATTTATTTTCCATTTTGTTGCTTTTTTTAAATTGTTGTTGTAGTTATTATTGATGTCGTCATCGTTGTTAGATAGGACAGAGAGAAATGGAGAGAGGAGGGGAAGACAGAGAGGGGGAGAGAAAGATAGACACCTGCAGACCTGCTTTACCGCCTGTGAAGCGACTCCCCTGAAGGTGGGGAGCCGGGTGCTTGAACCAAGATCCTTACTCCGGTCCCTGCAATTCGCGCCACATGTGCTTAACCCTTTGCGCTACCGCCCGACTCCTGATTTGGGGCTTCTATCAATAACTTACCCCCAGAATCCAAGCCCATGCAGGGGCTGGACTGAGCTACTGAGGACATGGCTTCTGCTCCCCAGAGGTACAAACTATCAGTAGTAAGAATTGATAGTTCTGTAGCGTGGCAAGGGTAACTAGAGCTGTTGTTCACTTATTCACTATTCACTGGGAATGCATGGCTTTCTTCATTCAGAGGAAGGAAACTGAGGCCCCAAAAGGGTTACAAATATTAACGAAGGTCATGCAGAGTTGAAATAAGGGAAGAGGGGCTCATCCCAGGTTTCAGACTCCATGTCCAGGTTCCTGACAGAACAAAGGGGGGGGTTATTTTAGACTTGCTTCCAGCTTGTTGCTTGAGATCAGGGCCCAAGATTTCCTTGGGAGGCACCACAGGAGGCTTTCTTGGGAATTGTAGACCTTTTCACAGGGTGACTGTGGAGAACTGCTGTATCTTTGAGGGGAGAAAGAATTCTGACTATTCTATGTGGAGTTTGATGGGTGTGAAGAAGAATTCTAAATCTGAACATGGGATTAGCCAGGTACATGATTTTTTTTTTTTTTTCTTTGCCTCCAGGTTTATCACTGGGGCTGGGTGCCTGCACTAGGAATCCACTGCTCCTGGAGGTCAGTTTTCCATTTTTATTGGATAGGACAGAAAGAAATGGAGAAAGGAGGGGGAGACAGAGAGGGGGAAAGAAAGATAGCTACCTGTAGACCTGCTTCACTGCTTGTGAAGCGACCCCCCTGCAGGTGGGGAGCCAGGGGCTCGAGCCAGGATCCTTGTGCTTCGTACTATGTGCGCTTAAGACCTGGTGTGCCACCGCCTGGCTCCCCACGAAATTCTTAAATGTGGCTATAGGTTAGATCCTCAGGGACCTTCTTCATGACTTTTCAGGTTCTATCCCTACCCCAGATGAATAATTTGATATTGTGGGGTGAAGTCAGGTACTGGCACTTTTAAAAGTGATTCGAATCATGGCTGGGGGAGATAGCTCTATTAATTAGAGCACAAAACTTGCATGCTTAAAGGCCCAGCTTTGATCCTTGGCACCTCCATAATACCAGAGCTCATTGGTACTTTGGTCTCACCTTCATAAAAATAAATAATAAAACTTATTTTATTTTAAATTCTCCAGATTCAGCAACGTGTAACAGGTTAACAATCACTAAGCTAGATAAAACTATACTCTTTCTTCTGTTTATTTTTTAAAAATAAAAGTATCTGATTATATCCTGTACATTTCTGAATTTGTATATTTAAACACATATATAGGCAAGCCATATCTTCCAATTAGAGAACACATAAAGCATTAAAAGGCTATTGCATTCTATAAATGAAATCTGTAAGACTTCAGATTTTTAACATTTGGGTGATTTTTTTTAAATGTCTGTAGGTTATTTTTTTTCCTTGGGATAGAGAGAGGGAGGGAGAGAGAGAGAGAGAGAAGGAGAAAGAGGGAGAGGAGGAGAGGGAAGAAGTGAGAGTGAGAGAGAGAGAGAGAGAGAAGAGGAGAGGGAGGGAGGGAGGGAGAGAGAGAGAGAGAGAGAGGAGAGCCATAGCACCTTCAGTGGAGTAGGGGCTGGGCTCAGATCTGAGTGGCACACATGGCAAAGCAGTGCACTATCTTATTGAGTTATTTCACTGGCTGTCTATAGGTTTTAAATTTGTATTTATTATTACAAAAATACTTTTTATTATCTTTCTTTCTTTCTTTCTTTCTTTCTTCCTTTCTTTCCTTCTTTCTTTCTTTTCCCCACAGCACTGCTCACTCTGGCTTATGGTGGTGCTGGAAATTGAACCTGGGATCTTGGACCCTCAGGCATGAGAGTCTTTTTATATAACCACTATGCTGACTCCCTAGCACCTCTGTCTACAGGTTTTTAATCTGTTTGATAATGTAGTCCTTTTATGTACTAATAAGAATAAATTCATTTTACCAAACACATTGTCTGAATATACTCACATAAGTACTAATTCTTTCCAAACATGAGTATAAAATGGGTAACATAAAAATAATCATGGTCTAGCAGGAGTAGATAGCATAATGGTTGGTTCTACAAAGAGACTCTCATGCCCAAGTCCCAGGTTCAGTACTTTCCACCACCATAAACCACAGCTGAGTAGTGCTCTGGTAAAAAAAAAACAAACAAAAAAAAAACCATGGGCTCTCTCTCTCTTTCTCGTGCTTATTTTATTTTGCCACCAGGGTTATTGCTGGGGCTCAGTGCCAGCACTATTAATCCACGGCTCCTGGTGGCCATTTTTTCATTTTTTTCCCTTTATTTTTATTCGACATGACAGAGAGAAATTGAGAGGAGGGGGGGAGAGAGAAAGAGAGACACCTGCAATTATAGGAAGCAGTTACAGAAGCCAGACCTTCCACTTTCTGCACCCCAAAATGTCCCTGGGTCCAAGCTCACCGAGGGTTAAAGAATAGGAAAGCTATCAGGGGAGGGGATAGGATATAGAGTTCTAGTGGCGGAACTTAAATAAAAACTTAAAAAAAAAAATCCCAGATGTGAAGTACTCTTTCTGCTTGAATGTAAGAGACAGCACTAACTAGAGAGCAATCTAGTAAAATTCTCCCTACTCTCTCAGAAAATCAAGACCTTCTAAGCATACTTCCAAGGATTTCCTAGGAATAGGAGAGAAACCTTGCACCTTGTTTGAGCAATACCTCCAGCTACTAATTTTACATGCATTGGTGATTTGCTATGGGGAGGATAGGGACAGATGAGTGTAAAATTGGAAACACCAGCCCCTAACAACTTCTTCAAGGGACATATTAGGACCACGGAAATTAAGTGGGTGTTTTGCAGCACTTACTGGGTACCTGACTGCCCCTCTAATTTTTTAAGAAAATTTTTATTACCTTTACTTATTTATTGGATAGAGGCAGCCAGAAATTGAGAGGGGATGATAGAGAGGGGGAGAGACAGAGAGACACCTGCAGCCCTGCTTTACCACTTACAAAGCTTTCCCCCTGCAGGTGGAGACCAGGGATTCAAACCCAGGTCCTTGCACATTCTAACATGTGCGCTCAGCCAGGTGCACCACCACCTGGGCCCCCTGACTGCCTCTCTACATACATTTATCAGTACGTTTTACCACTTCTAAGGTTTTTAAAAGGATGATGCACCCCACAAAGGGAAGTTTCATTGTTGCCGATAGCCTGCACTTGGTAGGTGAGAAATGAGCAGCCCAGAACCAAGTTAATTCTTCTAAACAAGCTTCTGCCCCCTCCTCCAAACTTCAGGCAGATGAGGTTAAATCAAGGGTGACAGCAAATCAAGGATGAAAGTTTTAATGGAACCAAGGGGGTGGGGGGGAACCAAAGGTTATACTTTCAATCTTTTGCCAACTGCATTTAAAAATGACTTTCTCACAGCATGAGCTTTCTTGCCTACTTTGGAGTCAACACTCCCAGGAACTTTGTAGTCATACTGGGCACGCAGAATAATTTCTGTGGCACTTCTTATCCCCAGGTAGTTTAAAAACAGTAATTAAGGATTTAATTAGTTGTTTCAATTTAAGTAATAGAAAAACATATATCTAATTAGGACGAGCTCCCCCCTCCCATCCAAAGGATTAATTGCTCAGGGTGTGGTAGCCATTTTATTAGATCTCCGATCTTTTCAGGTGGCTCCTTTGCACTGACATTCCTTTTTTTTTAATTTTTATTTATTTTCTTTATTGGGGAATTAATGTTTTACATTCAACAGTAAATACAATAGTTTGTACATGCATAACATTCTCCAGTTTCCCATATAACAATACAACCCCCACTAGGTCCTCTGTCATCCTTCTTGGACCTGTATTCTCCCCACCCCAGAGTCTTTTACTTTGGTGCGATACGCCAATTCCAGTTCAGGTTCTACTTGTTTTTTTTTTTTAATAATTTATTTTTTTATTGGGGAATTAATGCTTTACATTCAACAGTAAATACAATAGTTTGTACATGCATAACATTCCCCAGATTCCCATTTAACAATACAACCCCCACTATTTCATTCATCATTTTTCATGGACCTGTATTCTCCCCACCCACCCATCCCCACCCCAGAGTCTTTTACTTTGGTGTAATACTCCAATTCCATTTCAGGTTCGACTTGTGTTTTCTTTTCTAATCTTGTTTTTCAACTTCTGCCTGAGAGTGAGATCATCCCATATTCATCCTTCTGCTTCTGACTTATTTCACTTAACATGAATTTTTCAAGGTCCATCCAAGATTGGCTGAAAACGGTGAAGTCACCATTTTTTATAGCTGAGTAGTATTCCATTGTGTATATATACCACAACTTGCTCAGCCACTCACCTGTTGTTGGACACCTGGGTTGCTTCCAGGTTTTGGCTATTACAGATTGTGCTGTCAAGAACATATGTGTGCACAGATCTTTTTGGATGGATGTGTTGGGTTCCTTAGGATATATCCCCAGGAGAGGAATTGCAGGACCATAGGGTAGGTCCATTTCTAGCCTTCTGAGAGTTCTCCAGACTGTTCTCCACAGAGGTTGGACCAACTGACATTCCCACCAGCAGTGTAGGAGGGTTCCTTTGACCCCACACCCTTTCCAGCATTTGCTGCTGTTACCTTTTCTGATGTATGACATTCTCACAGGAGTGAAGTGGTATCTCATTGTTGTCTTGATTTGCATTTCTCTGACAATCAGAAACTTGGAGCATTTTTTCATGTGTTTCTCAGCCTTTTGGATCTCTTCTGTGGTGAATATTCTGTCCATGTCCTCCCCCCATTTTTGGATGGGGTTATTTGTTTTCTTGTTGTTGAGTTTGGCAAGCTCTTTATATATGTTGGTTATTAAACTCTTGTCTGATGTATGGCATGTAAAGATCTTCTCCCATTCTGTGAGGGGTCTCTTGGTTTGGGTAGTGGTTTCTTTTGCTGTGAAGAAGCTTTTTAATTTGATGTAGTCCCATAGGTTTATACTTGCCTTAGACTTCTTTGTAATTGGATTAGTTTCATTGAAGATGTCTTTAAAATGTATGCGGAAAAGAGTTCTGCCAATATTTTCCTCTAAGTATCTGATAGTTTGTGGTCTAACATCCAAGTCCTTGATCCACTTGGAATTGACTTTTGTATTTGGTGAAATACAGTGGTTCAGTTTCATTCTTCTGCATGTTTCAACCCATTTGTTGAAGAGACTCTGCTTTCCCCATTTAATAGGCTGGGCCCCTTTGTTAAAGATTAGATGTCCATAGGTGTGGGGGTTCACTGCACTGACATTTCAAAATACCTACCCACACATAACAATCACGAGATGGGCAAATGTGATTATTTTCTGCTCTATCCCCTTGTACCTTAGTCATCATATTCAGAATGACTCTTTCTCTGCCAAAAGCTAGAGGTCTCCTTCCCCACAGCCGTAGCTGAGTCTGACTCCATCTACAGGTCTGAGAAGATGCCCTGCATGCAGCAGGTGCTCAGCTCAGCTCAGTATCTACTGGAGGAGTCACTCATGAAATGACATTGTATCTCACATACAGACCACAGCTTAAGGCTCAGTCTGGAAGGATAACTTCTGATCATTGCCAGAATCTAGCACATATACTCTGAGACACCCCCCCAACCCCCAATATAGCTTTTCCCTTGCAGCTGCATGCTGCTGCTGGTGGCAGGATGCCAACGAAAGGTGCCCACAGAGCATGGTTCTAGTGCCACTGGCACTCAGATTGGCTCATGCCCTACTGATGCATTAACAATGCTTGACAGGACACCTGCAAAGGATGTGCTGCAAATCAGTACACAGTCACCACCACTGCATAGGAAAGCTCCAAAGTCCCACTGAGATGCAGGCAAGGGCTTTGCTTTTAGTCTATGGAAGAGCCCATGGGGTTATCACGTACCCTCGTTGCTCCTAAACCTTTTACCACAGCCTCTTTGAGAGGCCCTGAAAGAATCCTGCTTTGGCCTGACGTTTCTGGGATTGCAACTCAAGGCGGCTACAAGGTTGTCTTTGTAGAATAAATGTGTCTCACTTGACATTTGGGGATGCAGTCTAAGTCTGTCAGACGACAAAGGTGCACTCTCAAATAGTTATGACAAGGAGGCAGAGAAATTTCATGTGCAAAAAGTCTGCTTTCAAAGGCTTTGGGAAAAGAATAAGGAAGAAGTGGAGGTGGTGACAGTGAACAGGAGCCAACAGCTCCATTTGTGATCAATATTCAAAACATCTGGGTCAGAGTATTAGCATGCTGAGGGAAAAGGACATTTTTGTACATTCATAGAAGTCATCTCCCACTGGCTAAGCACTATTTTCAGATTTGTCTCTTTTTCTCTTTGAGGTGTGCTTTACCCAATACGCTCTGAAAAGCTAGGTTACTGGGTTCTTGGGAGAGCAGGAGCAAGATAATTCTGCCCAATTTTGCTGGGGTGATGTGTGGTTTTCTTTCCTTTCTGCCAGTTCTGTTTGGCAGATGGAGGGATGATGTTGAAAAGAAGCTCAGAGTCACAGGAAAAAACTGTGACAATTTGCCAGACTGAAAAAATTACTCCATAGAGAAAATGTATGTCTTAAAATTTCTTCTTTCCCCTAACATTTTTTTTTTTTTTAAAAGTATTTATCTCCCAGACTTCACCACTTTGGGCTGAGTCTTTCCGATAAAGGTGTGTGTGTGTTTGTATGTGTGTGTGTGTAGAGACCATAGCACAACGAGGTGGGAGTCAGGAGCCAGGAGCCAGGAGCCAGGAGCCAGGAGCCAGGCTTGAACATGGGTCGGCACATAGCAAAGCAGGTACACTATCCAGGTGAGTTATTTTGCCAGCTCTGACACTCATTAATTAAAATATCAAACAAATTGAAAGATGTGCTTGATAAATGTTGGTAAATGACCATTTCTCATCTCCTCCTCTGCCTACTCCTTTTTTTTTAATTGCAACTAGGGTTATTGGTGGGGCTCAGTGTTAGCACTATGAATTCACTGCTCCTGGTGGCCATTTTTTCCTTTCTATTTTATTTGATAGGACAGAGAGAAATTGAGAGGGGAGAGGGAGATAGAAAGGGAGAAAGAAAGAGAGACATCTGTAGACTTGTTTCATTGCTTGTAAAATTTCCCCTCTACAGATAGGGAGCAGAGGCTTGAACCCAGGCCCTTGAGCATGGTAAAATGTTGGCTCGTTACTCATTTTCTTATAAACTTGAGATCTTCGTGCATCATGATACCCCTGGGAAACAATTTTTATTTCCTTTTAATCAGAGTACTGCTCAGCTTTGGCTTATGGTGGTTGCTGGGATTTGAACCTGGAACTTTTGGTGTCTCACGTATGAAATTTTTTTGCATAATCATATACAGTCTCCCCAGCCCAATAAGTTGTTATTATGACATATATCCATATATCTGAAAAAGGATGGCACAATTTTGCATAAAAAAACCAATAAAAAGATGTGATGAGTTTTCTGACAACCATATATAGATATGTGATAGAGCAGGGTGTGTGTGTGTGTGTGTGTGTGTGTGTGTGTGTGTGTGTGTGTGTGTGTGTTTAGGAGAGAAACCAGCAGTGAAGCTTTTCTTCAGTGCAGTGTGGCCAGGTTTGAACATAGGTCACACATTTGGCAAAGCAGCACACTACCCAAGTGAGCCATTTCACTGGCGTCCATTATCATAATCTTAATTCCTCTGTAATCTACTCTGGCAGCACTGACCATACTCCAGGATCAGAGGCCTCATTGTTTGGGTGGAGGGGTCCTCTGATTCTTACTTTTGGGGATCTGTGACAGGTGGATCAGATGTTCCTTCCACGAAGCTGTCTCTCCTGTGGTAAACTCATATCTCCATTTCCAGTGAGTTTGTGGGGGAGGACATGAAATTCATTCCCTGAACTGAGATGCCTCTCTTAATTCAACTTAGAAAAGAAAAACCATTAGGAAAAAAAAAGACAAAATAAAAATCCCAGCTTCACCAAATGAGGCAACCTACAGAAATCCCACGGAACATACGGAACCAATTGTTGTGAGATTAAAAGTCTCCATTTCTGTCGGTATTTCAAATCTGGTTGTGTGGTTAGAGGCAAGTAGGTAAAATGAGGGCAGGGAAACTTTTATACTCTGGTGTGTGGTTTCTGGAAAGCCCAGAGTGGAATGTTTGCTGAGGGTGACCTATTTGGAGCCACACCAACGACTTTTGAAACACTGCTTTCTGGATCTCAGTGAGATGCACATTTCAATCCAAGTCTGGGGGAGGAGCCACGGCTTCAGTCAGGGATTGCCTCCTTGCTGGCATGAAGCTATCTTTCAGGAACTGGAACCTGTTTATAAAGACCTCTTTAAAACAAGGCCTGTTCATTCTGCCTTTGAGAAGATAACTCGCCAGTCCCTTCTCCTTGAGAGTGGTTGGAGAGGGGCTGTAGGACTTGAATGTGTGGGTTTGGAGAAAGGTCTTGTTGTGGCCATTTAACTGGAGAAGTAAAACAGATAAGACAGTGAATTATTTTGAGAGGCCCCTACCACAACAACTTCTATGGGACAAACTGTCTAAAATAAGATGATTTCATTGAGTTCTGTCCTGGAAATTACAACAGAGCAGATGCCAATGGGGAAGTCTGACTAGCAGGGTCAGACAGTCAAGATTAGACTGGGTATTTATCAGGAGATATTGAGATATGGCTTGGTATCCAAGTTCAGAGTCCTATGGGAAGCTTTTCACAGACTACATTAGAAATCGTCTTTAACCAACATATATAAAGAGCTTGCCAAACTCAACAACAAGAAAACAAATAACCCCATCCAAAAATGGGGGGAGGACATGGACAGAATATTCACCACAGAAGAGATCCAAAAGGCCGAGAAACACATGAAAAAATGCTCCAAGTCTCTGATTGTCAGAGAAATGCAAATCAAGACAACAATGAGATACCACTTCACTCCTGTGAGAATGTCATACATCAGAAAAGGTAACAGCAGCAAATGCTGGAAAGGGTGTGGGGTCAAAGGAACCCTCCTACACTGCTGGTGGGAATGTCAGTTGGTCCAACCTCTGTGGAGAACAGTCTGGAGAACTCTCAGAAGGCTAGAAATGGACCTACCCTATGGTCCTGCAATTCCTCTCCTGGGCATATATCCTAAGGAACCCAACACATCCATCCAAAAAGATCTGTGTACACATATGTTCTTGACAGCACAATCTGTAATAGCCAAAACCTGGAAGCAGCCCAGGTGTCCAACAACAGGTGAGTGGCTGAGCAAGTTGTGGTATATATACACAATGGAATGCTACTCAGCTATAAAAAATGGTGACTTCACCGTTTTCAGCCAATCTTGGATGGACCTTGAAAAATTCATGTTAAGTGAAATAAGTCAGAAGCAGAAGGATGAATATGGGATGATCTCACTCTCCGGCAGAAGTTGAAAAACAAGATCAGAAAAAAAGAAAAAAAAAAAAAACACAAGTAGAACCTGAACTGGAATTGGCATATCGCACCAAAGTAAAAGACTCTGGGGTGGGGATGGGTGGGTGGGGAGAATACAGGTCCAAGAAGGATGACAGAGGACCTAGTGGGGGTTGTATTGTTATATGGGAAACTGGAGAATGTTATGCATGTACAAACTATTGTATTTACTGTTGAATGTAAAACATTAATTCCCCAATAAAGAAATAAAAAATAAGAAATTGTCTTTAACAGTAACAGCATTAATGTCACACCCCACCCCCAATAATCTCTAAGAAAAATATTATATATAACTGGCCAAGAAATAGACTGGCAAAGTATATATATTTTCAACTAATGGGCAATTATTGTTCCCTGACAACCTTTACTATGATCACGAAAACAATTAAAATGCAGTCAAACTTAGATTGCACTTAAACCCTAGGTTTATTCCCTCCTTAACTTGAAGCCAGGTCCTATAGACCCAGTACCGGTTTGGATACAACAAATGACACTCAGTGATTTAACAACTGGGAGAAAGACCAAGTTTGTCATATAAAATAAGGACTACAAAATCTGGATAAAAGCAAGAGACTGACTCACTTTAATGATGGCCTTTTTGGCTACTACCAGGCCACCCCATCATCTGGGGCTCTAGTCAGGGAATCCTTGGAATCCTACATAGATATCATGGGCCTAGACCTCTATTAGATCCCCCTCTCCACCATAGCTGGTCACTTTCATCAGGAACATCATCATAAGCCCTCTTGTGGGCTGCTCCAGGACCTTGCACTCACTGTAGAGCAGCAATGTAAGGACTTCCCCACTCTCTGAAGAGAGGCTGAGTCATCTCACTCTGCCACTCAAGGAAGACTGGTCCTGAAAAGAGTGCAGCCTAGAATGTTCCCAGATGTGACCAAGGACTACGAGCTTAGACTGACAGGGAATCAGAGGTTACACAGGCTCCTGTGCTAAATATGAATAGATATGGGCCCTAGGTTAGATCAATGTTGTCTTAATTAGATAATAAAGAAGGCTTTTGGCTCAAGGTCACCCATTCTTTCCTGCCCTGAAGCCTAAAAGTTTCACTGAGGGCCTTTTTGTGCAGGCACTAAGGTTCTTAGGTGGTTCTTGAGTGGAGGCCAAGCTCCACTACTAGCTTTGGGCAAAACTGGTTCATCATCAGAAGATGAAAGGGAAGAAAATGGGAAGAACATGTGCCAGGAACAGCCCGGGGGGGGGGGGGGTTTGTATCCTGAGTGAAAACTCAGGAAGGGATCACTGGCTTTCAAATACCCAGGGAGCCCAGAGGAAACAGAATGCAGTGGGGGTGAGAAGGGCACAGAAAGGGGAGTGGGCAGAGGCTCAAGAGGAGCATTCCTGAGCATACACTACTGCCAGGAGGCCTTCCATGGGGATGATTCAGAAAGCACAGAGGCCACACTTCCTTAGGGTTACCCAGCATGTACCAACATGAATTTAATCTTTGCTTTGGATCAAAGGTTGAAGAAGTGACCAGAACCCTCCCAGAAGTCATCACTTGGCAAGTAAAAAGAACTCTGTTGTTAGCTACCACTGAAGAGCATGACTTTCCTGACTCAGGTCTTTCCTCTGAATGTTGGCTCTGCTCCCACCACATGTTCAGGGTCAGGAGCTTGGAGCCTCAGTTGAGGTCAATGTACTTTTGACGAGCACTTATTTATGTGCCAGGACTATGTGGGCCACAGGAGGTGGATGAGTCTGCAGATGAGTAAAGATCATGGTATTTTTCATTCCATTATTTATAAAAGCCAGAGCCTCTATTTTTTTGACAGACATCAAATAGGCACACCAGGCGATGCTCCATAAACCAACAGACCTACAAATATGACCAGAGAGCTCATGGCAATGGGCCAAAGTAAGGCTTCTTATATAGTTCTTTTGAAGTTTGAGCAAGTATTCTATCAAAACACCACCAGCGCACCTGGTCATTTTTCTCCTGTTTTCCACATATTGTTTTTTTTTCCTGGGCAATGCCTAGAGCTAGGGAAAGCTATTTGAAGTGGGTTCTGTAATTGCTTTGCTTTCTCTCCTCTCCTCTCCTCTCCTCTCCTCTCCTCTCCTCTCCTCTCCTCTCCTCTCCTCTCCTCTCCTCTCCTCTCCTCTCCTTCCCTCTCTCCTCTCCCCCACCCCAACTCCTTCTTCCCTTCTTCTCCTTTTAAAGAGCCAGAGCATCACACATGCACGTTTTCACCAATCCCAGGTCAACTTTTCTTTTTCATTCAGATAGAGAGACAAAGGGACAGTGAGAAGCAGAGAGGGCAGATTCAAAATTGTGCTGCATGCTTTGCATGCTTCTTCCAGGCAAAGATGGGTGGATCCCCCCCCCCCCCCCGCCCCCAACCAGCAGTTTTCTGCTGGGGTTTTGCTCCTGTACAATCCTACAGCTTCTGATGCATTTTCCTTTCTCTTTTTCTCTCTTTCTTTCTTTTCAGGTAGAGAGAGAGGGAGAGAAGACAGAGAGAGAAGAGAATCCACAGCACTACTCTTCTGCCACTTGTGAAGCTTCCCCCTACACATGCTCCCATCTGGTGGCCCAGGGCTTGAACATAGGTCACAGGCAAAACAAAGTGAGCAGGTGAACTACCTGGCCAGACCCTTAAATTAATTCTTATATTAAATCATCTTTAGGGGCTAGAAAAACAGCTCACCTGGTAGAGTGTATGTCTTTACATGTGTATGAGCCAGGTTTGAATCCCTGTAGCACTTGGGAGGTGCTGGTACAGGAAGAAGCTATGGTACTAGGGCATACCTCTCTACCTTTCTAACTCTGTAGTTACCTATTTTTCTATCGGAATGAAAAAGAGGCCAGGAGAGGTGAAACTGTGCATGAGAACACCGCCATGTTTTTATATTTTTTATATTTATTTACTTATTTATGTTCCCTTTCGTTGCCCTTGTTTTTTTAAATTTTTTTTGTTGTTATTGAAATCATCGTTGTTAGACAGGACAGAGAGAAATGGAGAGAGGAGGGGAAGACAGGGGGAGAGAAAGACAGACACCTGCAGACCTGCTTCACTGCCTGGTGGGGAGCCGGGGACTCAAACTGGCATCCTTACGTCGGTCTTTGTGCTTTGCACCACGTGCGCTTAACCTGCTGTGTTACTGCCCAACTCCCCTGCCATGTTTTTATAGATCAAAATTAGTTGAACACTGATGATTTAATATGGAAATCTTAGAAATTCATTAGTCTCTGACTCCCCCCCCCATTTTAACCTGAGTTATATTTCAGGGCTTCCACAATTATATCAGGAGACTTGTCTCAAGAAAGCCCATCTAACTTTTGTTTGTACAACAACCTCTAGAAAGACAGTTCTACACTTTAGATTTTAATTTTTTCTTTTTCTTTATTATTATTATTATTATTTGCCTTTAGGGTTATTGCTGGGGCTCAGAGCCTGCACTATGAATCCATTGCTCCTGGGGGCCATTTCCCCCCCTTTTGTTGCCCTTGTTGTCATTATTATCATTGTTTTTGTTGGATAGGACGGAGAGAAATCAAGAAAGGAGGGGGGGAGAGATAGACACCTGCAAACCTGCTTTACCACTCATGAAACAAGCCCCCTGCACGTGGGGAGCCAGGGGCTTGAACTGGGATCCTTGCACTGGTCCTTGTGCTTTGTGCCATGTGCGCCTAACCCGCTGGGCTACTGCCCGGCCCCCTTTTTCTTCTTTTTTATTTATAATAAATGAATGTATTTATAATAGCACCAATTTCCAAATAAAATAAAAACTACACACAATTTCCATACATTCTTTTAGTTAAACAAGTGCTATCTCAATTTGATGTGCAAACAAAACCTACCTGGTAAAAATCAAAAAACAAGTCCTAGGTATACCTAGATTTCCTCTTATTTCTTTGAAACCCTCCAAAATGTGACAAATGATGGGAAGCTTTAAAGTGATAGTTAGCATTTAAATGAGCACTGTGAAAACAGAAACTCAATCACAGGTACTGTTCTTTTAGTCAAGCATGAGTGTGTTGTCATGGGGACACATTGGAGCTGCACACCCCATAGCTGCCACATCTTGGTCCTCCAGATGGACAAGGGTAGTTCTGCCTCTTTGCTTGTGACCACTTAGTATAGGTTGCTATCCCAGCAGTTAGTGTGGTCATAGTACATACATCTTAAGCAAATCCCAAGCCTCTACATATATTAATTCAAAGATAAAGTTGTTTGGAGGAGCACCAGGAATAAGAGGGTATCTTTAAAATCCTACCGAGTGGCATTTGAGGTAGTATAGTAGAGTAGTTCCAATGACCTCAAAATCCATGATCTCTTGGCATCGTAACCTATGGCCCTTTCCAAGCTATACCATCTCAGCACTGCCTTCATATCTCCAGTTAGAATCTTTACCTAGCACCTGAGAATCACAAGTACCTTCCCCAGTGAATCACTGCACTAGGGTTGGGACCACGTTGAATTTTCTACAAGATCGACTATAATTTTTAATACTTTTTTTTAAGTATCTTTATTTATTGCATAGAGACAGCCAGAAATCAAGAGGGAAGAGGGTGATAGGGAGAAAGACAGAGAGATAGCTACAGCACTGTTTCACCACTCGCAAAGCTTTCCCCCTGCAGGTGGGGACTGAGGGCTCAAACCTGGATCCTTGCGCACTGTAACAGGAGTGCTCAACCAGGTGCGCCACCACCGGCCCCCAAGATGAACTTTTTTTGATCTGATAGCCCATCCAGCTCCCATCTACCTGTGTGTGATTCATGAAACATTTGTCTCATGGGTGTTTTTGTTTGTTTGTTTTTAACCAGAGCATTGCTCAGTTCTGGTTGATGGTGGTGCAGGGGATTGAACCTGGGACTTTGGAGCCTCAAGCATGAAAGTCTCTTTGCATAACCATTATGTTATTTACCCTCCACCAGAGGTTTGGGATTAGGCATGCTCAGGGTTTAGCTTCATCCTGCTTTGCCCATATTTCGAGACTCATTTGGCAAAGTTTACTGCTTACCTTCTAACCATACACGGAGCCCTGGATGAATAGGTACCTAGAGGGGCCCCTAGCCAACTTCATGCAGGCATGGCCCCTAAACACTGGGTCTGAAAATCACTTTGGCAGCATCACACATCTAATTGGAGCCTTTTAAGTAAAGCAAGTGTATTTATGTAAATAATATACAATATACAAGAGAGGATTATCTCAGGATGAGAAAAAACCCTGGCTAGCCTACGCATTAGGACTCAGGACCATTGCTTTGGCTGCTTCTAGTAGCAATTCTGGGGTTAATTTGACTGGGTCCAGAGTGAAAGAACAATAACCAAAGCACTCCAAGTTAGTGCTAGCATCTTCAGCTCCCATCTCTCCCATCTCTCCACTCTCACATTTCTATTTCTCTTTCTCTTTCTTTCCTTCCTTCCTTCTTTCTCTCTTTCTTTCTTTCTTTCTTTCTTTCTTTCTTTCTTTCTTTCTTTCTTTCTTTCTTTCTCCCTCCCTTCCTTCCTTCCTTCCTTTTTTCCTTCCTTTGCTTCCAGGGTTATTGCTGGGGCTCAGTGTCTGTACTACAAATCCACTGCTCCTGGCGGCCATTTTTTCCATTTTATTGGGTAGGACAGAGAAATTGTGAGAGGAGGGGAAGAGAGAGGAGGGGAGAAAAAGACAACCTGCAGACCTGCTTCACTGCTTGTGAAGCCATCCCCCTGAAGGTGGGGAGCCTGAGGGCTCGAACCGGGTTCCTTCCATGGGTCCTTGAGCTTTGTACTATGTGCGCTTAACCCACTGCACCACTGCCCGACCACCCCCTCACATTTCCTTGGCTCATTTTTCCTCCTCCTTTCTCTCCCCTTCCAAATTCCCTCCCCCTTCCTCTCTCCTCTTTTACCAGAGCATTGCTCAGCTCTGGTTTATGGTGGTGCTGAGAATTGAACCTGGGAGTTTAGAGCCTCAGGCATGAAGTCTTTCTGCGTCACTACAATGCTATCTCCCCTACTTTCAAGGCTCATTTTTCTGTATTTGTTTTCCTTTGGTATTTTTTTCCTTCCTTCTTCTCTTTCTATAATCAACACTACCATCTATCCCACCTCACTTCCCACCCCTTTTACAAGATGCTAGATCTTTCATTTGTTTTGTGTTGAGTTTTGAGAAGCAGAACAAACTGCTTGCAGGGCTCTGTGCTGGGTCCCATGCTGGGGCTGTGTGCTGGGATGTGTTCCTGGCATCAGGCTTGCATTCCCAGATTGCCTGGGTCAAACGTACAGCTGGGCATGTAAGTCTAGTTTAGACCCAAAACCTTTGCAATGAGAGCTTGGATGATTCATTATATGGGGAATTTCAGAAAGGAAAACTTTACCTCTTGGCTTACCTACTTGATAATTGACCCAGTGAGATGTGTGACTCAGTGTAAAGAACACTTAGTGTGCATACAGGAGGGCTGTCGTAGGCAGAAGACCTATGTTTTGGATCTATTAAAATGTGCTCACAGCAGTTGTAAAAGGGAGGAAAAAAATGCAGAAACCAAGGTTCCAGGTCTTCATGCCACAAGGAAACTCTGTTTGGCTATATGTAGGCTGAGCCTGTTCTCTATTCACTCAGTTGTTTCTCCCAGTACAGAATTATCCCATCAGCTCAGAAATGTGCTTTTCAGTGGGACTTTGTGCACTGGCATAAACAGGTGTGGGAGTGTGTTCTCAAATGGAAGATAACATTTATGAGCAGAAACTGCATTTTGGGAACAAGCAAGTCCAAATGCAAGTATGAAAAGCTGGTATTCTCCCTCCTCCTCCTCCCTCAGTGATTCTTATACCCCCATGTGCATGTTTGCATGATAAAAGACACTGCTGCAGTTACATGACAATTAAAGCTTACCATTGTTGTAAGAGCGAAAATTTCCTACGAATTTTATATATTCATAAGTTGGAAATTCCTTTGGGTTCAAGCTGCCTCTGAGAAGATGGCAATAAAACTCTAAATCGTTGTCAGCTGGGCCGTTAAAAGGAAAAAGAAAAAGAAAGGAACATGAGTACTGCAGACTGTAGACTAAACAAGTAGCCTGATACTCATGGGAGCTGGTCTGTACATGGCTGGGGCGTTTGCCTCCTTATGGCTGACTTTTGGACACGGTTTATAAACCTTTTCGGCATAGGTTTCCCCTCTCTATATAGCTTATAGATATTTTGCATTCCAGACTTGGTCACAATTACTTTTAATATGCTCACAGATGTCTGTGGTTGGTTACATCGGCATTGATTAGTTTGAGCTGTTTTCAGATAGTATGTTAACATAAAGCTGCTTGTACAGAGCCACTCTCTTTTAATTTCATCTTTGCATTTTGGCTTGAAGTAAAATCAGATGCACAACAGGACAAAGGGATCATGGAAAATGGATGAAGTCTTGAACAAGTGCAAGGCACCTTTGTCACCTCCATCACTGTAGAAGTTTCATTAGGTGACAGGCATTAGCAGGCACGAAAGCCAGCCTTCATTCAGATTGCTGATTTTGATCAAAATTTAAAAGTTCCAGAAAACTCTCTCTATATATAAATATTCAGCTATCAGCCTCAGGAGGGGAGAATTTGGATTTTCAATCTAATCACTCCATTTTTATTGATAGTTACTTGGTATCATACTAATCTAGCACCATGAGAGTGTCCTCCAAATTAAGCAGATTGTTCACTGATTGATTTTTCTCACTGCATGTTACTAAAAGACCCTTTAAAAAGGGTTTTCATATTACATGAAAAACAAGTTATTTGTTAATTTTTTAAAATATATTTATTTTAAATTTCTTTTTAAATATTTACTTATTTATTTATTTTCCCTTTGTTGCTCTTGTTGTTTTATTGTTGTAATTATTATTGTTGTTGTTATTAATGTTGTCATTGTTGGATAGGACAGAGAGAAATGGAGGGGGGGGAGACAGGGAGGGGGAGAGAAAGATAGACATCTGCAGACCTGCTTCACCGCCTGTGAAGTGACTCTCTTGCAGGTAGGGAGCCAGGGGCTCGAACTGGGATCCTTATGCTGGTCCTTGCGCTCTGCGCCATGTGTGCTTAACCCACAATGCTACCCCCTGACTCACAAAACAAGTTATTTTTAAACTCCTAGTTTTCAAGTTTTGCCACATAAATGTGGAGATTTAAAACCTTTTCAAAGGTCCACATATTCCAAACTCCAGTTTTATTTAAAATATAGCTTTAAATTTAAAATATACTTATACGCATCTTGCAATTGGTGAGACACAAGGAAAATCATTCTTAAATTAGTTCTCTACTTAATTCATGCTGTCCTCCTTGAGGTAAAATTCTCCTTCTTCTTCATCATCTTATTCTCCTCCTTTTTTATATTTATTTATTTTTACCAGAGCACTGTTCAAATTTTGCTTATGATGGTGTGGGAGATTGAACCTGGGACCTTGGAGTCTCAGGCATGAGAGTCTTTTTGCGTAACTATTATGCCATTTCCCCTACCCAAAGTAAAATTCTTTATATTTTTATAAAACCAGTAAAATTAAACTTACATTTTAAGTATTCTGGGGAAGGGGAATCAGTCACAATCATGTGAGAAGAAAGCATTTTATAAACTTCTGAATGTTCTTGTTCTGGAAGAAAATTTAACAAATTCTGATCCATGACATCCGACTGGAAAAGAAAATAAAGAACAAAGGTACACACTTAACAAAGATGGAAAACAAAACACTGTGCTCAGCCATCCCTGCAACCTAGGTCACAGTGCATAGGAGGCGATCAAAACAATCTCTGGCAGAGGACTAGTGTCCAGAATGTGCAAAGAATGCTCGCAAACCAGTACAAGAGAAGATTCAGACGGTCTGGGAGGAAAAGCAGCAAGACATCTGAACAAGGACTTGATTTAAAAAGGGAAATCCAGTAAATATGTGCGATGCTCAACTCATAAGCAACTGGGAGGGAAGTAATTAGACTCCATGAGGTAACTTTTTACTGACAAAAACCAAGAAGCCTGACCACAGAAAGTTAGGTTACACCAGTATGAAAATTATTTGGCGTCCTCTAATAAAGGTGAAGTTTTCTTAACCCACAGTCCAGTGGAATACTACTCAGCAATGAGAAAGAACCACTGATGACTAAAAATAGGAGTGTGAAATGAGTGAAAATCATAATGTTGAGCAAAAGGAGAAGTCACAAGAATACATGGTCTACAAATTTTATATACAGCTAAACAAAGGGCAATAGTATGTTGTAGTGTTTAGGGATGAATTAAAAGTTGGTAAGATGGGTTGGAGGGATAGCTCACCTGGGAGATGCAACTGCCATGCATGTGACCCAGTTTTGAACCCTAGTGCCACATGGGAGTGCCATGGTATTGGGGAAAACTCTGATGTTATAGTACCTCTCCCTCTCTCTCTTTTTTTTTTCTTTTTTTCTTTTTTTTTTTTACCTCCAGGGTTATTGCTGGGGTTCAGTGCTTGCACCATAAATCCACTGCTCCTGGAGGCAATTTTTTTTTCCCTTTCGTTGCCCTTGTTGTTTTATCATTGTTGTGGTTATTATTATTGTTGCTATTGCTGTTGTTGTTGGATAGGACAGAGAGAAACGGAGAAAGGGAAGACAGAGAGGGGGAGAGAAAGACAGACCTGCAGACCTGCTTTACCTGCTTGTGAAACGACCCCCCTTGTAGGTGGGGTGCCTGGGGGATCAAACCGGGATCCTTATGCCGGTCCTTGTGCTTTGTTTTATGTGCGCTTAAGCTTAACCCGCTGCGCTACTGCCCGACACCCCACCCCACCCCCTTTCTATCTCCCTATCTGAATGAAAAAGTGGTCTGGGAGCAGTGAGATTACATATGTCACACACACAAAACACATAAAGGGAACCAGTGACCTGAAAATCAAGAAAATAATAATCTCTGGAAGATTCAGGTGTCATAGGAAAGAAATAAGTAGGAGTTTGCAAGTTTTATTTTTTAATTTCAGTAATAGCTACATTATGTATCACTTTATCATTATTTAAAAACTGAACACAGACTTTACGCATATTTATGAATGTATATAAAAGTACAGATGATATTCCTTGTGATCTATACAAATAAAAATGTCTACCCGGCATCCTAGATTCATTTATTTTTTTTATTTTTGTTATTACTAGTATTTTACAAGATTATAAGATTACAGTCTATAGCTCCACACCACACCCACTGCCAAAATTCTGTCTCCCCACCCTCCCACCTCCCAAAGATAACCACCATAGTTCTCACAAGTCTTATAGCTTGCTTGCTTTTTTTTTTTTTTTTTTTTCTCTTTTCAAGTTCATATGTATCGGATCTCTAGAGTCTACATATGAGTGAAACCACTGGATAGTTGTCCTTCATTTCTGCTTATTTTCTAAGCATAATCACCTCCAGTCACTCTGGATTCTTTTAACCTGTGATCTGCTCTAAGATATAGTCACACCTATGGGTCCCCCAGCTCCACCCTGACCCTGAGCCTACCACTAACCTGGATCAAGCAGGATTTTCCAGCAGTCAGGGTAGGGTAAAGAAGTGGCTCACTACATTCCTGTCCCACATCTTGGAATCCGAATCTATGCCCAAAATTTGGCGTCGTGGGAAGATAATAGCAGTTTTGAAACCAAAGAAAGACCCAACACTGGCCGCCAGCTATAGACCAATTTCTCTCCTCTCCGTGTGTTACAAACTTCTTGAGAGGCTGCTTCTGTCACGAATTTCTCCTCTTACAGAGAAATTCCTATCACTCGCCCAAGCTGGTTTCCACCCAGGAAGATCTACCTGCAAACAAGCCCTGGCCCTCTCAACTTACATTGAAAATGGATTCCAGAAGAATTTAAAGATGGGTGCTGTCTTTGTTGATCTCACAGCAGCCTATGACACAGTCTGGCACCGTGGTCTCCTAGTCAAGATCTCAAGATGCCTGCCTCCATGGGTGGCCGACACTGTCGTTTCTTCTCCAAAACAGAAGATTCCGGGTGTATCTGGGTGACAAGTCTAGCAGATGGAGACTTGTCTCAAGTGGCCTCCCCCAGGGCTCTGTTCTGGCTCCTACGCTATTTAATATTTACATCAATGACCTTCCAGAAACTTCTTCAAGGAAGTTCATCTACGCCGATGATATCTGCTGTGCAACTCAGGCATCCAAGTTTGACATCCTCGAGGAAACACTCATGAAAGACATGTCTCTGATATCTGATTACTGTAAAAAATGGCGACTAATCCCTAGCACTGCAAAAACGGTATCATCTGTCTTCCATCTACACCATGCCTCGGCCTCGCGTGAGCTTAATGTGCAGCTTGATGATACGAGAATCCGGCATGAAGCCCAGCCAGTCTATCTTGGCGTTACTCTCGATCGCACCCTGTCATTTCACGAACATCTCATAAAAACTGCAGCAAAGGTGGGCGCAAGGAATAACATCATTGCAAGACTGGCCAGCTCCTCATGGTGCGCGAGCGCTTCCACACTACGATCATCATCTCTGGCATTTTGCTATTCCACTGCAGGATACTGTGCCCCAGTATGGTTCCGTAGCCACCATGTCCACTTGGTCGATTCCAAATTATATTCCTCCATGAGGATAATTTCTGGAACCATCCATTCCACCCCGGTTCCATGGCTGCCAGTTCTTAGCAACATCACCCCGCCAGATATTCGTCGGGATGCGGCATCATCTAAGTTCATTTCCCACGTCTATGCTCGACCGGACCTGCCAATACATGCGGATATCTTCGCCCACTCTGTCCAACGCTTGATGTCTCGTCATCCAATCTGGTCTCCTACGCCTACACTGAACTTCTCTGTTCCAGACTCTTGGAAACAGAGTTGGCAGTCAGCTGAGGTAAAGAACAAACACCTCATCACAGACCCCTGCAAGCGTCAACCCGTGCGCGCCGCTATGTTCCATCGCTGGGGAGCCAGAGACGACCCGAACTGCCCCTGCGGCTACAGACAGACTATGACCCACATAGTCAACGACTGCCACCTCTCCAGATTCAAAGGAGGTCTCTAAACTTTACATCAGGCTCAACCTGACGTTGTTGACTGGCTATGGAAGAAGGGCAAACGCTAGTAGAAGAAGGGTAGGGTAAAGGTGGCAGGCCTTGATCTTGTGCTGTATCTCATGGTAAACTAAACCAGATTATATATTCCATCTCATTACCTCTTCTTCCTTCAAGTCCTAAGGACGTGACCTTGCTTCATAGTCCAATTTGATCTTGTACCTTTCATTAGAGTTTTTCACTTAGAGAAGTAGCAGTATACAGAACTATTTCTTGATCTAGAGATATCTCTAACTTTTTTTAAACCAAAGCACTGCTCAGCTCTGGCTTATGGTGGTGTGTGTGTGTGGGGGGAGAGATTGAACCTTGGACTTTGGAGCCTCAGGCATGAGAGTCTCTTTGCATAACCATTATGGTATCCTGGAGGGTAGATAACATAATCGTTATGCAAAGAGACTCTCATGCCTGAGGCTGCAAAGTCCCAGGTTAAACCCCCCCCCCCCCCCCCACTGTAAGCAAAAGCCGAACAGTGCTCTGGTTAAAAAAAAAAAAAAAAAACTAAAAACCATTATGCTATTATATGACCCCTGTCTCTAACTTTTAAATCATTTATACCTTAAGTTATTTTCTTTTGGGGAAGTTGTGTTAAACATGCCTTTACTTCTCACTTCTGAGGCACTTCCCACACCTGCCAAGCGGTTTGCAATTGCTCTGGGTGCAGCAGCCCTATAGCTGAATTTAAGTCCCTTGTTCAGTGAGTATTTAGACACATGAGTACTATGCTTAGGGCAAGGGACAGGATTTCTATTGCTTTACAAGTTTAGCCTGGTCCAGCTCATTAGGCAAATACTGTGTTCAAGCCATCTGGGAAGTTAATTCAAAAAGAAAAAAAATCTACAGAAGTCCAAACAGGAAACACAGATTATGTCTACTTTGGGTTTCTTGTTTGGATTGGCCTCCGTCATCCTTTTTCTCAATTCTGTCCATGCATGTGATTCATGGCCCTTGGCCATTTCCTGGCAGGTCTTAGTCCCAGAGGATTCCTTCAACTCTGGCCTTCCTCCTCCACACGCAGCTGCTGTGTCCACATCTCTTCTATGACTATCTAAGCTAATTCCAGATGCCAAAATGTGCTGGTGTTACTACCATGGAAAAGTTTTTACTTTATCTTCAAGTCATTTTCCATCTTGAGATACCTTTCTTCTCCCCTACCCCCCTTTTTTTTTTTCTCTCTCAGGTAGGGAAATAATTTTCTAGATGTTTCATCAGGAAATTGTTGTCCAAAGATGTATCCTGTGAACTTTTGCTATGTCTGAGTTTCCAGTAGCAAAAAGGAATCAGAGAGATTTTAAGTCTGACAGTTTCAAAGGAAGTTCTTGCTACTATTTGTTCCCTTCATCTACCGGTGACCTTCCAAGTCCGCATTACACAGTGGGTCCCTGGCATGACAGGGGCACTGCTGCTAGGTGACCCACTGCTTCTTTTTCCCCTTGACCACACCACATCCTCCCCTCCATGGCCACCTGTCTCTTGAAGAAGTTTGACTACTACTTGTCAGTTTTTCATTCTGTGCCCCCCCCAATTTATTATTGGATAGAGACAGAGAGAAACTTACAGGGGAGGTGAAGATAGAGAGGGAGAGACAGAGAGACACCTGCAGCTCTACTTCACCACTGTGAAACTTTGCCCCTGTATGTGGGAACCAGGGGCTTAAACCCGGGTCCTTGTGTACTGTAGTGTGTGTACTTAATCAGGTGTGCCACCACTTGGCCCCCATTCTCTCCCTTCTTAACCATCCCTTCCACTTACAATACATTCAACTTTACTGCCTCATACAAAATTATGAGCAAAGGTTAAGCACCAAATTCAGGAGTCAAAGTTCTTGAGCTCATATTCCAGCATCTGCTGGCTATGGGATCATAACCTCTCAGTTTCTCCACAACTGTGAATATGGGTAAGCATCTACTTCACAGGGTCATTGTAATGACTGATAAGGTCAAAGAGCCCATGTGACACAGTCTTTGTGCTCAGCACTGTTTTGAGGGGTGCATCTTGCGTGCAGTAAGCACTTAATAAATGTTAGCTCTGTCACTATTAATCTTTAATGGTTTAACAGCTGAAATATCTCAACTAAACTATAAACCCCTAAGGAAAGACAATTGTTACAGCATCTGTGGACAGATCTTGGGTTCATACTGAGTAATAAGTAAGTTCAAGTGGAAGGGAATTAAACCAACAACAGAATTCCTAAATCCTTGGCCACAGGAAGACCCCAGAGCTCGGTGGTGATAATAAGCCTGGGCTCTGTGGTCAGCTGGGCCTGGTGGAATGGCTTCTCTGCCCTCCCTGGCTGGCTGGCCTTCTCTGTGAAGCAGAGGTAACAGAGGTGTTCTCCCCAGACTGGCTCCACTGCTCAGCCAGCTGCATGCTGATGGGCACCAAAGAAGCTTTTACTACCTGCTATTTTCCATATCTGGCAGCATATTTAATTTATTGTTTTTTTTTTAAATTTTTATTGAAGTGACAGTGCATTAGAACACTATAGAAGCTTCAGGTGTGCATCTTTATAACTCATTATGGCTTGATGGTACATCAAGTTCATAATTAAAAGTCTAGTTACTCCTGCAGAAAAATGGCCCTCCCCCCCTTTTTTTATTTTTGCCTTCAGGGTTATTTTCGGGGCTCCATGCCTGCACCATGAATCTACTGCTCCTGAAGACCATTTTTTCCCCTTCTGTTATCCTTGTTGTTTTGTCATTGTTGTGGTTATTATTGTTGTTGTTGTTGCTGCTGTCATTGGATAGGGCAGAGAGAAATGAAGAGAGGAGGGAAGACAGAGAGGGGGAGAGAAAGATAGACACCTATAGACCTGCTTCACCGCCTGTGAAGCAACTCCCCTGCAGGTGGGGAGCCGGGGGCTCAAATGGGGATCCTTATGCCGGTCCTTGCGCCATCCCCTTCCACCCTTCCCTGCTAGTAACCACTAATTTGGTGTTATGGTCTAAAAACTTTATTTTTGTTTTGTTTAGCTCATCTGTTTGGTGTCTCTATATACCACGTCTGACTGAAATCATATGCTGTTGGTCTTTCTCTGTCTGATTTATTTCACGAAACATAATGCCCTCTAGGTTTATTCAAGTTGTTGCAAATTACAGGATTTCATCTTTTTTTTTTTTAATAAGTAAATTGTATTTCATTGTGCAATACACCACATCTTTATCCAGCCATTTGTCTGTGGGCTGTTTCTAGCTCTTGAGTATTCTAAATACTGCAATGAGCATGAGAGTGCATTAAAATCTTGAAAGCAGTGGTTTTTGTTTGCTTGTTGGCAAAGACCCACAAGTGGAATAACAGATTGTGTGGTATTTGTTTTTCTCCTTTTTAAAAAATTATTTTCTTAATTTTTAATTAAAAAAACATTTTTGCCACCAGGATTATTGCTGGGGCTTGGTGCCTGAATGACAAATCGACTGCTTCCAATGGCCATTTTTTTCTTTTCATTTCTTTTTTTCTTTCTGATAGAGATAGAGAGAAATTGAAAGAGAAGGGGGAGATGGAGGAAAGAGAGAGATGTCTATGGCCCTGCTTCATAACTAGTGAAGATTCCCACCTGCAGTTGGGGACCAGGGGCTTAAACTGAGGTCCCTGTGCACTGTGATATGTGTGTTCTATTGGGTGTGGCACAATCCAGCCCTTTATTTATTTAACTATTTCCATAGTGCTTTTAAAAAATTATTTATTTTATATATCTATATCTATTTATCTATACATACACAGAGAGAGAGAAACAGAGAGAGAGAGAGGGAACTGCAGCCCTGCCTCACCACTTGTAAAGCTTTCCCCCTGCAGGTGGGGATCAGGGGCTTGAATCTGGGCCCTTGCACACTATAATGTGTGTGTTTAACCAGATGTACCACCATCTGGTGCCCCATACTGCTTTCTATAATGGTTGTACCATTTTATATTTAATACCAACAGCATAAAACTGTTTTCTTCTTTTCAAATATTTTCCAATAAGAAGTTTCCATCCTTAATCACCCCAATCCACCCACTAGTCAGAGGTGAAAGTAAATGCTAAGCAAAAAATGGGAAAAGAAGATGATGGCCTTGGGGAAAAAAAAAAAACAACAAATAATGTAAGCTAGCAGTAAAGACAGATATTAAATGTGGGGGCTGTCCATCCCAGGCTCCCTTCCTCCAGGGAACTTCAGGGCTGACTCAGTGGGCCTGGAGTTCAGTTTATATACAGATACTTAGCAAGCATTCAAATAGGAGGCCTAACTCTGACCAATTAGAATCAGGCTTACTGCTGGCCCTTCCAAAGTTAGAAACCAATCTATAAAGGTAGTTCTAAATTGCTCCATAATTCAAAATCAGAGGGACTCCTAACTTCCTTTCTAGATCCCCTGTTGGTATGCATGAGACCCCTTCTGTTTCATTGGTTTAATACCCCCTGCTTAACACTGTATTCTATTTATATAACCACTGTATTCTATTTACATAACCACTTCATTCTATTTACATAACCGTTGTTAACAAGCACCACCCTCTCTCCAGGGCATTGGTTCAATCCTCACTGGTTCATGATATGTTTTTGCTCTGTCCCCTCTCCTTGTCACACTCTGATTTTCACCAGTCACTTTTCTCTCCACCCTCTCTATGTCACATCCTGTTTCCACCCTACTTGGCAAGTATATATAAAGACAGCATTGTGAGTTTTAGGGTACTTTAGTTTAGTTTAGCTTCGCTCGGCTTAGATTGTGCTGCGTCCTGCATGAATAAAGAGATACTGCGTACAGCTCAACCATGAGTCCCTGGTTACCCGCCCTCTGTTACCCGCCCGTGAAGCCAGCCCGGCGAAAACAACAATCCCCTCTGCCATATGTAACAACTAGATCATCAGATAATTATAAGACAAATCAAACAGTAGTCCTGTTTACCCAAATAGACTGGGCTCCTGTTCCTTGTCCCCAGGTCAGGAAAAAGTATACATTTCATTATTTCCAATCAGTGTCCAGTCCCACCCATACAATCAAAAACATGAACCCCCTCCAAGGAAGCACACATTTCCTTTTCTTTCCTTGGCTTTCCTTAGATACACCCAACGAAGCAGGACTGATGTTATGGGGGACATTTCTGTACTCTGTACAATGGCCTCACCACCATACTCCTAGTCCGAGACTAAAGTTAAGATGAAGCTGCATTCAACTCCTTAGCGCTAAGTAGCTACCATCTTTCTGAGAGGAGGGATTCACTCCCTGTCCCTCAGGTTAACACAACCTGGAAATGGTCTGAAACACAAAGCCACACAAGGACACTCATCCGGCTGAATTAAAAAAAAAAAAAAAAAAGCCTTTTCTGGGCTACAACGCATAGTGACAAGCAAAAAAAAAAATGTGGATAGTGATTTTAATCTCCACAGAACATCACTGGCAGAAATGATAGGCTGAGGAATGACTTCTGAAGAAAGTGTGAATGAGGAGAGAAGAGAGGATGTTTTATCCTAACCATGCAAAGTCAGGCTCAGTAGGAATAATCAGTGTGAATAATCAGTAGGAATAATCAGTGTGGTAGAAAAGAGAGGGTTGAGCCCATACCTATGAGGAAGCCAGAGGGGCCCTTCCACCAGTCAAGCACTGATCTGTCAATCAGTTCTTTCTGACTCAGGGGTAGAGGTGGGTTTATCAGAGAGCCAATAAGGCTTATGCAGAGCAGATGAAGTGTGAGAGAAGACAGGAGAAAGGAAGAGAGGAAGGAGAATGGGCAGGAGGAAGGAAAGGAGGGAGGACTATTTAGGAGAGCCTTTGAACATGTGGTATCCACTCTACTTCTGAGCTTCCTTCTGGCCCCTCAGGAATCAGAACTAATCTTCCAGGGCCAGGTGGTGGTGCGCCTGGTTCAGCACACATTACAATGTACAAGGACGCAAGTTCAAGCCCCTCTGGTCCACAACTGCAGGGAGAAAAGCTTCACAAGTGGTGAAGCAGAGCTGCAGGTGTCTCTCTGTCTTTCTCCCTCTCTATCTCCTTCCTTTTCACTTTCTGGCTATCTCTATTCAATAAATAAATAAAGATAATTTTTTTTTTAAAAAGGGAAAAATTAATCTTTCTCCTTTGGCTTAGATTAACTCTCCTCATTGCCCAAGGCCTTTTCAGTCCACTGATTTCCCAGAATATTTTAACAATGGGCTCATCTTCCCACCCAGTTGCTAAACCCTTACCTTCATTAAGTATTACAACCGACTTGCAGTCTCAGACAGGGTGAGCCCCAAATCACACTCTCTCCTCTACAGCCATCTGGGGCCCATCTGAGACCAGTTCTCAGATGACCATGTTGCCCATCAGCCTCTGCACAGGCTGTGAGCTCTGTTCACTGTCGTGACTCTGTCCCCAGTTCACAACCCAACTACCATTTCTGGGGGTGCAGAAGGGTAAGAACTATACTTGGGTCCCAGAGGTAGCTCTGTTGGTTAGAGCATCAGCTGGCATGCTTGAGATCTCAGGTTCAATCACTGGTACCACCTTATGCCAAAGCTGAGCAGTGCTCTGGTTTTCTTTCTTTCCTCTCTTATAAACAAACAAATAAATAAGTCAGTGAATAAATAAATCTTAGGGGGAAATGAAAGATACTCCCACTCCCACTCCAGGGCTTGCCTTGCCTGGCTTTTTATAGACTAACACATTCCTGCACCAGTCCTGGGACTATGACTTCAGTACAATCAAGGGCATTCTATGACCCTTCTCATAGCCAAATACCTGCACACACACACACACACACACTCACACACACTCACACACTCACACACACACTCACACACTCACACACACACTCACACACACTCACACACACACACACTCACACACACACACAAGCACACGCACACACACACACCCCTCCCCCACCGCTGCCAATTTAAGATCAGAATGGTTCTCCAGGAAAGATGAGGACATGTAGTGGCAATGGCATCAGGAGCAGAAACTCACCGGTAAATGTCCAAGGAGAGGGGTGATGCTGTCAGAAACATAGAGGATGCTACCATCCGTTGTCACAGCAATGATGAAGCCGTCCAGTGCCTGGGGAAACACAACCAGTGGAGGCTCCTTAATCACGTTTTCCATGAAGGTATCACCACAGCGAAGTTCCCAGTGTGATGATGCTGGCCTTATTTAATTTAATTTTAATTTTACTTATTTATTAAAGTCATTTTGTTGGAGAAACTATGATTTCCAGAGCAGTTGTTGACATCTGGGTATATAGTCTCTTACCTGCCTACGATACATGTCTGCACACCACTCCCACCACCAAGTTCCTTTTCACCACCATGCACTGGATACTCAAGACCCTTCTTCTTCACCTTCCCCAGCCCAGGGTCCTTTCCTTTGCTCATTCTACTTTTTAAATTTTTAATATCTTTACTTATTTATTGAATAGAAACAGCCAGAAATTGAAAGGGAAGGGGAAGATAGAGACACCTGCAGCACTGCTTCACCACTTGCAAAGCTTTCCCCCTGTAGGAGGGGACCCAGGGCTTGAACCTGGGTCCTTGTGCACTATAAAGTGTGTGCTCAACCAGGTGTACCACCATCCACCCCCTCCTTTGCTCATTCTTCTTCTTTTTAATTGGAAGATTAATGGTTTATAGTACATGTACTGGTACATTGGTACAATTTCTATCTTCTGTGATAGGTGTTTGCAAAATACCCTGACCTCCAATCTAGGTCCTTTTCCATCATCAAGTACCAGGACCTGCAAGCTTCCCTTGACCCCACCACTCTCCCTGTCCTCCTTCCCCAGAGTCCTTTGCTTTGGTGTAGTACACCAAACCAGTCCAAATTTTACTTTGCGTTCCCCTTTCTGTTCTTGTTTCTTAAGCTCTGCTCATGAGTGAGAGCACCCCATATTCATCCTTCTTTCTCTGACTTAGCTCTCTTTTTAAAATATTTATTTATGCTCTTTCGTTGCCCTTGTTTTATTGTTGTAGTTATTGTTGTTGTTGTTGGATAGGACAGAGAGAACTGGAGAGAGGAGGGGAAGACAGAGAGAGAGAAAGAAAGAGACACCTGCAGACCTGCTTCACCGCTTGTGAAGCAACTCCCCTGCAGGTGGGGAGCTGGGGGCTAGAACCAGAATCCTTATGCCGGTCCTTGCACTTTGCGCCACGTACGCTTAACCTGCCGTGCTACTGGCCGACTCCATAACTTATCTCTCTCTCTCTTTTTTTAACCAGAGCACTGGTTATGGTGGTGCAGGGGACTGAACCTGGGATTTGGAGCCTCAGGCATGAGAGTCTCTTTGCATAACCATTATACTATCTACCCCTTCCCACCTAACTTCTCTCTTTTAACACAATTCCTTCAAGCTCCATCCAAGATGAAGTGAAGAAGGTGAAGTAATTATTTGTTTTTTCTTACCAGAGCTCTGGCTTATGGTGGTGTGGGGGATTGTACCTGGAGCTTTGGAGACTCAGGCATGAGATTCTCTTTCATAACCATTATGCTATCTACCCCTGCCCGATGGCATAATTTTTCACAGCTGAGTAGTATTCTATTGTGTATACATATGTATAACCTTTCTTAGCCACTCATTTGTTGTTGGTGAGGTTTTTGGGGGGGCAGGTGGTAAAGAGACTCTTTTACACTGTTGGCTTTACTTTTAACCCTTGCAAGGCAAATCTCAAATCATACATCTACCTTGCACACAGGATGGCTTTTCCCAGAGGATTCATCTATCCCAGGAAAAGCCCTTGAGAAATGACAGAGAAGTTTAGAGGAAATTCAGGTTGACTAGTACTATGACAGAACATTTTCCATGGAAATGACCTAAGCAGTTTTTTTTTTTAAAACCAAAGCAATATTAATGATAAGCACACTAATGGACTGAATCATCAGTAGCACAATGACCATTAAAAGATATGAGCCATTTTATGGTCCCTTTCCCTCTACATCCTGTATCACTTAGAGTTCTGATATTTCTTTGAAGGCATCACAAGTGTGGAGCTGGGAGACACCTCACCCAACAGAGCACATGCCTTGCTGTACATGAGGCCTTGGGGTTTGCACCGTCATGCAGGAACATCAGGGATGGTCCTGAGGTAGCACCATAAGTGGTGGAGCAATGCTGTGGTGTCTGTCCTCTCTCTCTTTCTGTTTCTCCCTCTCTCTAAATGAAAATAAAAAAGTGGGGTTTGGGAGGATTCTCAATGCTACTGCACTTGTGCAAAGCCTATTCCTTGGTGCTGTACAAAAGACACACACACCACATCACCACCACCACCACCACCAACAACAACAACAAAGTGCCTGTTGGTCAGGGTCTACCTCTGCCTACATTCATTGTCATCAGAGAAATACCTCCTGAAGGAACTGTTTGTAAAGAATATTCACAAAAGAAATAAAAAGTCAAGGCCAAGGCACTATGTACCTTAATTAGATCTACAAGTATTTCAGAATGTCTGAGAAGCCCATTGTTTGAAAGTACTGATTGCCTACTTATGCTATGCACATTACTCTAGCAGTTCACCGTAGGAGAACTATTTTCTCCCAAAGATGTTTCCTCTATCTTGTTTTTAGACCCCCGTACTGGATGCTCATAATACTTAAAAAAAAAATTTTTTTTTAAAAACTTAAAAAATTATTTATTTATTATTGGATAGAAACAGAGAAATTGAGAGGGGACAGGGGAGAGACTGACCCGCAAGCACTGCTTCATCACTTGTGAAGCTTTCCCCTTGAAGATGGGAACCAGGGGCTTGAACCTGGAGTTTTTCATACTGTAGTGTGTGCACTTAACCAGGCGCACCACTGGCCGGCCCCCTCATAATGCTTTAAATGGGCACATCTGAAAGCTGATTTCTAAAACTGGGACAGTGTAATTCAGCAGAGGATGGGATCATACTGGCAACTGACTATACAAGTGCACAAGATTGTCTTCTTTCTTCACCACCGGACACTTAGTTCCCACCTCAATCTTGTAGATTATACTAACGGTTTTCAACTGAGCACAATCCCCATAGGTGATACCTGGCAAAATCAGCTTTTGTATTTAATTTTTATTCTTTTTATTTATTTATTTATTTTCCCTTTTGTTGCCCTTTTTTTTTATTGTTGTTGTGGTTATTACTGTTGTTGTTATTGATGTCGTTATTGTTAGACAGGACAGAGAAATGGAGAGAGGAGGGGAAGACAGAGGGGGAGAGAAAAACAGACACCTGCAGACCTGCTTCACCACCTGTGAAGCAACTCTACTGCAGGTGGGGAGCCAGGGGCTCGAACCAGGATCCTTATGCAGGTCCTTGCGCTTTGCGCCACATGCGCTTAACCCACTGTGCTACCGACTGACTCCCAATTTTTATTCTTTATTGCCACCAGGGTTAGTGTTAGTGTTCAGTGCCTGCTCTCCCAGGGGCCATCACGTTTCCTATCCGTTTTCCTATCTTTTCTTATTTGACAGGATAGAGAAAAGCTGAGGAGGAAACAGAGAGACAGACACACAGAGACACCTGCAACACTGCTTCTTCACAACTTGTGAAGCTTCCCTTCAGCCCCCTATAGGTGGGGGTGGGGTTTTGAACCCAGATCCTTGAGCATGGTAATACGTGCACTTGGTCACCTGACCCTGGTAATGTGAGATTTATTTTTGTTGTTGTTGGTCACCACTAAGGTAGTAGGTATTGCCAGAATCTACTAAGAAGAGGACAAGGGGGGCTAGATGGTAGTGCACCTGACTAAGTGCACAAATTAGAGGATGTACAAGAACCTGGGTTTGAGTCCCCAGTCTTCACCTGTAGGAGGGACACTTTGCAAGTGGTGAAGCAGTCCTGCAGGTGTCTTTCTTTCTCTTTCTCTCACTCTCTCCTCTTTCAATTTCTCTCTGTCTTATCCACTAGAGTAGAAAGAAAAAAAGGTAGGAAAAAATAATGGCCACTAGGAGTGATGGATTCCTAGTGGCAGCACTGGTGGCAATAAAAGAAGAGGAAGAAGAGGAAAGAAGAAAAAAAAAATAAAAGAAAGAAGTAGCAGTAGCAGTGGCCAAGGCTAGATAATGGGTCTACCACTCATAAGTTTTTTATTAAAAACTCATATTGTTTTTATAATTTGAGTGTGAAATACTTCCCCAAAGTAGTGCTAAGAATGATGTGTAACATTTTTCCCCTCCTGTTTTATAACTGCCACCTTTTGTTTCTTATAATTGTTGGGATAACTGTATAAAGGGTATTTATTTTTCTCAGAAATTGCTAGGCAAAATCTATGGGAATGTGTATTTTCTTTCAGAAAGTGAGACTTCTCCCTAGACTGATTAAATTTATAATTTTCATTAAAAAAAAAGAATTAGAAGCTAAAGGTACTACAAACATTCTACAGTGCATATGGTGCCCAGTACCTAAACAACAAAGAATTATGAGATCTGAAATGTCAGTAGTCAAATACTAAATCGCCTGGATTACATTTATGAGTCTTGATGAATACGGAGGCACATTGTAGTCACTTTTACTTATTTTTCCCTCACTACTTTTCTAAATTGAATTTTAGACCATATTTTCAGTGTTCCTAGAAGTGAATTTTAAGAGGTGGAGGCCCTGCTGATGTGAGTGGGGCATTTTGGGAAAGAACAGAATAGAATAGTGGGCAAAGTAGGGACAATACAAATGATCTTCCTGTGCAAGAAGCCCAAGCCTCCTTGGAACTGACAGAGCAAGTGGGTGTTAGAAAGCTGAAGCTATTCTTAGATGGAGGATAACTTCCATCAGCAATTGACATTTTCCATCAAATACACAAGAACTGCATTGAGTCACCAATGTAAGAAGGCTTTTCTGTGTTTTTAGAAGACACATCAGCAACATCTGAGAGTGACTCAATGGAACATGATTGCAAAGTGGCAGTGACACACCCCTCTGCATGTGAAGGTGACATTAACAGGAGCCCCAGGGTGCTAGGGGTATCACCATGGCCCCCATTTTATCCACCACACACTAGAGTGAAATGTTAAGAACCTTCTGCTGCCAATTCCTGAATATGATGGTCTGCTTCTTGTACTCCCTGACATAAACTCCAGATCTTCTGAAAAAAAAAAAAATCATAACACAAACTTTCTTTCTTTTTTTAACCAGAGCACTGCTAAACTCTGGCTTGTGGTGGTGTGGAGGATTGAACCTGGGATTTTGGAGCCTCAGGCACGACAGTCTCTTTACATAACCATTATACTATCTACCCCGTGTCCCACACAAATTTTCTAATCACTGGTCAACAAGTTTTTGCTTCTCTAGAGTCTAATTGTACAAATGTTTGTAGATACAATCTTTGCCAGTTTACACTTTACCAGCTTGGCCTGTTTACAACCAAGTCATTTTTTATTCTTTCAAACACCACAACTGTCCTCTCAGACTCTGCTTTGAGGCCCTTTTGAAAGACGATCACCTGAGGGAGAGCAGTAATTCCATTCTTGGGCCCTGACAGATTCTGTCCTCATATAAAATAGGAACCTCTTGGTTACTAAGACATGGCATCTGGGTTCACAACAATGTTCCCTGAAATGACAATGAATAAGGAGGGATGTGAAGTTGGAATGAAACCACCTTGCAAACACTGTGTAGTATAAAATCACATCATCTGTGGGGGCTGTTACTGGGGCGCAGTCATCAGGGAAGAAGACAGAGGAGATGCCAATAGCTCATGTGTCTACTTAAGAGCAACAGGTTGGAATAGAAACAGCTGGAGATCAACAAAAAGTACTAGTTGACTAGTGGGTTTCCCAGACTCCTCAAAGTTGCAATTCACTCAGAAGGTCTGTTTGTTTTCATTTCAGGTTGAGTTCACTCAACTTTCCTCCAGTTCAGGCAACTCACACATGCTTTCCTTCAGGTATACTCCAAGGAGTCTCTACTGGCAGCAGGGACAAGTACATACACAACATTTTGTGTGGAATTCTCTCTCTCTCTCCCTCTCCCTCTCCCTCTCCCTCTCCCTCTCCCTCTCCCTCTCCCTCTCCCTCTCCCTCTCCCTCTCCCTCTCCCTCTCCCTCTCCCTCTCCCTCTCCCTCTCCCTCTTTGTTATCTCTGGAACTTCACTATTCTGGGCTGACTTTTTCAGATAGAGCCAGAGAAATGAGAGAGACAGAGCAAAAGAGACAATAGCATAGAAGCTTCCTTCAATGTAGGGGAGCTGGGCTTGGGGGTTGAACATAAGGCAAAGCAGCACACTATCCCCATGAGCTTTTTGCAGGCCCAATAAATTAGTCTTTTAAAAGACTATTATTTATTTCTTTTTCTTTTTTTTCTTTTCTCTTTCCCTTTTGTTCCTTCTTTCCTTCTTCCTTCCTTTCTCTTGCTTTCTTTCTTCCTCTCTTTCTCTTTCTTTCTCTTATTTTTTTTTTTTACCAGAGCAAAAGCAAAATGATTATGCAAATGGACTCTCTTGGTCAGCTAAGTAAACAGACTCTTTTTTGGTCAGCTATGGCTTATGGTGGTGCCAGGGATTGAACCTAAGGCCTCAGAGTCTCAGGTATGAAACTTTTTTTTTTTTTTTTTTTGCCTCCAGGGTTATTGCTGGGGCTTGGTGCATGCACTACAAATCCACTGCTCCTGGCGGCCTTTTCTCTGCCCCCCCCCCCCCATGGTTGTTGCTCTTACTGTTGTTGTTGGAAAGGACAGAGAGAAATTGAGAAGGGAGGAGAGGACAGGGAGGGGGAGAGAAAGATAGACACCTGAAGAACCTGCTTCACTGCTTGTGAAGTGAATTTCCTGCAGGTGAGGATCTGGGGGCTTGAACTGGGATCCTTGTGCAGGTCCTTGCACTTAGTGTCATGTATGCTTAACCTAGTGTGCCACCACCTGGCCTCCAGTATGAAACATTTTTGTATAATCACTATGCTGTCTCCCCACCCTTATAGAGATTTTAGATATAAATCTAAAATTTTACATTTCTAGAAAATCCAGTATCCCAAATTTTAGCCCTGTCTTCATCTAAATATTTATCCATTTATATAAAACCCTGTTTTCTCAACTACCTTCAATACCTTGAAACTCACTGGGAAATAGTTTGTGCCACTGGCTTTTAAAGAGTCTGGGCTATATGTTTTATCTCCAGTAAAGTGTCTTTTTTTTTTTTTTTTTTTTAACCAGAGTACTGTTCAGTTCTTGCTTATGGTAGTACAGAGGATTGAACCTGAGAGCATCAGGCAAGAGAGCCTGTTTGCATAACCATTGTGCTATCTCCCCCACCCTCCAGTAAGTCTTAATGCCATTTATAGGTTCTTGGAAACTGCTACTTTAAGTGAAAAGATGTATAATGAAAGCAGGTTCTTAAATAATGTTGTTTTCAATGGTGGCTGGGATTGTTTTCTTTCTCACCAATGTTAAATGAAACAACGTTGAATGAAACAGTGACGTTATTTGAGGACCTGCTGTACTTTTCCATAAGAAGTAAAAGATAAAGTGGTTTATGTAAAGTGGTATAATGATGCATTAATTCAACAATTTCACAAGCTGCTCTAAATTTAACACAATTAAAATGCATTGCTTCTGGAGAAAGTTCTGTATTTTATTTAAATATAGTTCACATGTAGATTTAAGTAGCTTTCGTTTTATGCAAATGTTCATTAATGCATTTATATTTCATAATATTTGGACATCTTCATTCTGGCATTTTTTTACTCCAGGACTTTCTGTTTTCTGCATGGTTAATCTATGCAAATTAAAGTTTACATCAGTCTCATATAGGCACATAAGATGAGATACAGAAAGATTTATCCTAAGAAGTCATTCTTCAAAAGCCCTGCCAGGATCTTCTGACACTGAACTAGCAGTCTCACTTTCTTTTGCTGTCACTCCTGCTCCAAGTCTCCTTTCTTCGCTCAAGAGCACAGACAAGTCCCATTTGGGGCTTCTGTTCCTCCAGAGTCATGTCCATACACTGCCAGTTTGAGACCCTGTTTAGAAGTCAAAGTATCGGAAGTTGGGCGGTAGCGCAGCGGGTTAAGCGCACGTGGCGCAAAGCGCAAGGACCGGCTGAAGAATCCCGGTTCGAGCCTCGGCTCTCCACCTGCAGGGGAGTCGCTTCACAGGTGTCTGTCTATCTTTCCCTCCCTCTCTCTGTCTTCCCCTCCTCTCTCCATTTCGCTCTGTCCTATCCAATAATGACGAGATTAAGAACTACAACAATAAAACAAGGGCAACAAAAGGGAATAAATAAATAAATCTAAAAAAAAAAAGTCAAAAGGAGTGGTTTCTCCTATAGACAAACATGACACCAAGGAAGGCCACTTGCTTGGATCAATTCAATTTCCACAAATCAGCCCTACAGATCAGTGAGGGACCTAAATGTCCAGAGGAAGAACTGCGAATACAGAAAGAGTGTGCTGAGTAGGGGGCTCACTGTTGGTTGATACCCACACACCAAGCTGATGTACTAACAAGCTCAAGTAAACAGCCTACATTTAGAGAGAGCCTTCTGTTTTCAAAATGTATGCATCTAAGGAAGAAAATATAATGTTTGCATTCAGAAGAGGAGACTGAATCAAATGAGGATTCAAGATGGAGCCTTCTGTCCTTTCTTCCTGTCCCTCTATCTTCCTTCTGCACCAGCATTCCTGCCTCCCCCCTCCCCCCCCCCCCCCCCCCCCAGATTAGGCATTCACAGGCTGGGAAAACATGAGTGATTCACTCTGCAGGCACTATGGTGACAGAACATGCTCGCATTCAGTTTGGGGATTCTTGCTTCAATTCAGTAGCCAAAACATAAGCAATAGCATGCAGACCTTTAATAGGGTTTCTGTTTCAAGGCCTCTTTCCAAAGTGAAGAGCAGCTGTTTACTTTGGGTACAAAGTCTTATCTGGAATAAGCAGTTACATTTCCATTTGCAACTGATTAAGTTAATTTGAAAGTACATTTCACCTCCAACATCAGCTGGGTGAATTCTTCGTTACTGAGGAATGAAGGCTTCCAGTCCTGTTGAATGTCACAGATTTCTGTTTGCGCTGAGACTTCTAAAATAAAACATACATAAATAAGCTTTAATAGTCAAAGACATCTAGAAATTCTTATGTAACTGGAGTAAACTTTTATGCAGTTTAGTTACAAAAGCCAAAATGAGGAAATATTTCCAAGGACTGGGGACTTTAGTTGTAATAGGTTTACAGTTATCTCCTGATGTTTTCACACCCACTTAATGAAGCTTAAGGAAGAAGAGTAGTCCTCCTCTGCATGGGTGCAATGCCAGCCACTAGCAGATGGCACAAGGACCTTGAATTGCTATATGACAAAGCCTTTCAATAGTGGCTGGAATAGTTGCCACCTATCAAGGCAACAGGACAAAGCTTGGAAAGGTAGAATACATTCTTAATTGCTTCTTCATGATCAAGGCTAGGAAACACACTTTAAAGATCTGGCCTTTTCTGACACCTAGGACTGGGGAAGGTGAACATGTGTACCTGTGTTGGGCTAGGGAGATAGCATAATGGTTATGCAAACAGACTCTCAAGCCTAAGGCACTGAGTAGTTGTTTTTTCTTTCAGTTTATCCTCCATCTTTAGCCAACATTTTGTTCCATTTTCTATGCTGACAGATTTCTTTGGTGACTATATTTCTTGGGGATAGGAAAAAAACTAAGTACATAAGATTTATGTACCTCAAAGGTTAAGACTAATTTATTTAACAACTTGTTGCAAAATACAAATTGACAAGCAGATCATCTATAAACTTTAACCTAAAAGAAACATTTAAAGGCTTTCCCTCTCTCCCCTTCCTTCCTTCCTTCCTTCTTTCCTTCCTTCCTTCCTTCCTCCCTCCCTCCCTCCCTCCCTTCCTTCCTTCCTTCCTTCCTTCCTTCCTTCCTTCCTTCCTTCCTTCCTTTACCAGAACACTCTATTCAGCTCTGGCTTATGGTAGTGCAGGGGCATGAACGTAGACTTCGGAGCCACAGGCATGGGTCTGTATGCATAACCATTATGCTATCTACCCTAGGCAGTTTTTTTCTTTCCACACTAGCTGTTGATAGTCCTTCTTCCATAGAGCCTGATGAATGCCTCTGCCATTTGAGTGAAAGAATTTCAATGGATTCAGTGATAACTGGTGAATAGAAATTATGTGGAGGACCTGGTACATATGCATCTTTGTAGAAAACCTTAATGCTGGGGCTGGGTGGTGGCGCACCTGGTTAAGCGTACATGTTACAATATACAAGGACCCAGGTTCGAGCACCTGGTCCCCACCTGCAGGGGTAAGGCTTCACAAGTGGTGAAGCAGTGCTACAGGTGTCTCTCTGTCTCTCTCCCTCTCTATCTCCCCCTTCTCTCTCAATTTCTGGCTGTTTCTATCCAATAAACAAGTAAAGATTTTTTTTTTTTTAAAGAAAACCTCCTTAATGTTCAATCAGTATTTCCTATTGTGCCTTGTTCCACCAGGAAGTTTTCTTCCTTGTTGATTTCAGAAGGAACAACTTGTTGCTCGTAAAAATAAAATTGGATTCTTGTCTTTCATGGTTTTAAAGGAGTACAAAAGAGATACTAACGGCGCAAGGGCCGGCATAAGGATCCTGGTTCGAGCCCCCGGCTCCCCACCTGCAGGAGAGTCGTTTCACAGGTGGTGAAGCAGATCTGCAGGTGTCTTATCTTTCTCTTCCCCTCCTCTCTCCATTTCTCTCTGTCCTATCCAACAATGACAATGACAACAAGAATAACAACAACAACAACAAAAGAGATACTAACAGTTACTAGTCACTGAACACAGAAGGGAACCCAGGAAAGGAGCCATGTCTGGCAGGGCCGTCCGTATGTGGGCACATTTTACATCTGGGTGCCTGTAGCCTGAAGATGAGCTTGGTGAAATGCATGACGAGAAGCAGAGACAGGATGCTCACACAAATCTGAGCCAGCACTCTTTCTAAGGTCAGCCTAGGAAGAGAGATTAAATCCCTAGTGGTTGTTCAAACAAATGTGCCAGTTTGTCCACTTAGAAAAAAAAAAAAACCACAGACAAAGAATATGCTAATAAATCCATACCAGAAATGCTTTCCTGCCTTTTTTTCAACATGCACACTCATTTGTAAAATTATTTTGATCATTAGGATTAAACCTGAGTTAACTGGAAGTGAGTTTCTCTGGCAGCCCAGATTTGATTTAGATAATGGTACATTCAGCTTAATGTAAAGGACAGTAAAGGCTCATTTAAGTTCCTTTTAGATCATTGAGAAGAACACTGAAAGCAGCCATTCTGTTGACTTTGTAGCTCAGCAATTGGATTATAGGCTTTGGAAGCTAAGGCTCAATTTATATGTAAATTAGATCACATGTCTCAAAGCAATTCAAAATGTTAAAAATGGAGCAGGAATAGCTCATCTGTTACAGCACAGGACTTACACACCTGAGGCTCCTAGTTTGAGGTTTGATCTCTGGCATTGCAAGTACTAAAGTGGTGGTCTCATTTCTCTCTCTCTCTTGTAAAGCTCTCCAAAACATGAGAAATAAAATAGGTCTTCAAAAAGGCTGAAGTGGGAAATAAAACTCAGAGTTATCCTGTCTCCACTAACATCTGATGTATTGAATATAGGTTTGAGTTCACAGGGCAGGATTAGTAAGGAGATGTGGTCAAAGTGGGCTCTAGATAGTCTGGGAAACAACAGAACCTGGGAGCAATATTTGCAGGAAAATATTGCCATTAACGTTCAAGCACCAAATTTTCTTTCTTATTTCTTTTTTTCTTTCCTCTCTCCCTCCCTCCCTCCCTCCCTCCCTCCCTTCCTTCTTTCTTTCCTTCCTTCCTTCCTCTCCCCCCACCTCCCACCAGGGGATAGTATAACCACATTCCCCTATAATCACAAATTATACAGTCAAATTTCCTACATCTTGGGAACCACAGGGGCCAGCACTCCTGAGTGCAATGGATAAGCCTCACTCTGGGAAGACCATCTTCATGAGCATGGGACCTCTCTCAAGTGTCATTTAGAGTATAAGTTGTATAGGCTGTAGAGAGCTCACCCTCCCAATTGTTCATTGTGCATGTGAGTAAGCACAGTACACCTTTGAGCTGTATGTAGTCAGAGTAAAGTCTGGAAAATCAGGTAGAAACTGTTGTCTGCATAAATATTACTCCATTCAACAGGGACATGTGTCCTTGTTCTGCAGTCTTCTCTGCTGCTTTCTTCCCACCCCCAATCTATAGAAACAAATATGTTGAATGGGGCATGAATGAGGAATAAGACTTGAGGCTGGGAGAAAATGACATTAAATCAGCTCAAAGGAGAAGAAAGAATGCAGGTCAGCCCCACCCTGAAGAAGTAACATTTAGATGGATATAGATAAAGATGCCCAGTATGCCTTGTGATTTCTAGAAATCCAGAGGCTCCTTGCTTAGAAGATAATGTTGACACAAAATTTCTCCACAAAGAAACACTGCGAGAGTCTCATTCTTATTTGATTCACTTCAGAGAGAAAAAGTATGCACTCCAGGAGCAAAATTTATGCCTCAAATTGAGAAAACAGGGATGCCTGAGAGACTGAGAAAAGAGCTAAATAATCTTAACTATTACCTGGACTGAATCGCCTTTCCTTACTTATCATCGATATTCCTTCGCTATGAAGATGAAAGCATGTATAAATTCACAGCCCTTAACCACAGCTGCATACTAACATCACCTGGGGAGCTTTCAAATGATTCCCATTTGCACCTTATTCAGTGGCGTAACCCTATCCTTCACACGTTCAGTAAGGATCTTCTTCTAGCGTTTGCCCTTCTTCCATAGCCAGTCAACAGCATCAGGTTGAGCCTGATGTAAAGTTTCGAGACCTCCTTTGAATCTGGAGAGGTGGCAGTCGTTGACTATGTGGGTCATAGTCTGTCTGGAGCCGCAGGGGCAGTTCGGGTCGTCTCTGGCTCCCCAGCGATGGAACATAGCGGCGCACCGGCCATGGCCTGTTCCATAGCGATTGAGGAGAGCCCAATCATAACGTGCTAGGTCAAAGCCGGGTTGACGCTTGCAGGGGTCTGTGATGAGGTGTTCAGTACGGATAAAGGCTCACTCTTCCTACAAGGAAAGCCCTGACTTGTAGTATTTGTCTATTTCCATATTGTAAAAACTCCCATCGTGGCTGATTCCAATCTATCAATTCAAGGTCAACCAACTTGTTTGCAAAACTCCTGACAATTTAACAGTCCTCATCTTTGGGAAGCTGGTCTGAACCGCTTCTAGCTCGCAGCTGGGGTTCTACCGCTAAGAATTCTGTATTGGTCTGTGAAGTGGGGCCTGGTTGTCTTTTTTTTTAGAAGCTCCTCAGGTGATTCTAGTCGGCAGGCAAGGGTGAGAACCAATAGTTTGTAAAGGCGTATTATTTATTTAGTGAGAGGAAGAGGAAGGAGGAGGGATCAGCTAGAGTACTGTTCTGCTCTGGCATACGCTGTGCCAGGATGGGCCCTCAGACCTCACACACACACAAGTCTTGTTCCTTTACCTACTGAGCCACCTCCTCATTCACCAGAACCACTAACTTCTAAGTGGTCACATAACTGAATAGCCACAGTATGGCTATGACACAGTATCTCTAAGAACCCCAGAAATCACTTCTTAGGAGGGGAATGGTGGAATGATAAACAAACAAACATGGACTCTGTTGCCTGGTTTAGATTCCACACATTCCCAAGGGCCCGACCTGGATGAGAGAGAGGCTCAACATCTCCTGACTCTATGATCTCAGCTGTGAAATGGTACTAATTCAAAAGACCTCTGTGAATTCAGATGCTGAATCCTTAAAAACCACCCCGGACTCGTAAGCCCTGAATAAATGCCGGCTGTTTTCTTGTCTATCCCATTGCAAATGCCCATGGAGTCCATGCCCATTTAGATAACAAATAAGGAAAAATTATTATTATTATTTTTACTTTAATCCAAGTTAATAGTGATCCAGACTCTATAGTTCTCCAGAAAATCAGCCATGGATTTTCTGTTTCCTTCTGAGAGTGCAATCTCAAAGGATGAGTGAGACCCTGGCATGACCCTTGCATTAAGAGGGCTGTGCAGAGTAGGTCTTAGACGTAGGAAACAGGAGGAATGGAGACAGGCTCTCCTAGTGTTAAGAAACTTCATTTTTACTGACTGACCCTTTCCAGGTCTCAGCCTTAACAATTCTGTAATTCCACAGCGAAGGGAGCCCAGCATAAATGTTACACTGATGAACTTGATCCCAGCTGTCCTATTTAACAGCTGTCCTGCTTCTCAGTGGCACTGACCTAGTTTGAGAAATGTGCACAAAACATCCTGGTAATCAATTCAACCTGCTATTTCACTTGGCTAATTCATTATTTAGGAAGTATATCCATTTTGATTAAATTATCGGGCTATCAACTATTGCTGCAACACTTTATTCCAATCCTATTTGACAGTTCTTCCTTGACTTTTAACAAAAGCAATTAACGTATTCTTTATTTTCCCGTGGGCATATTTTTTTTTGGGGGGGAAAGGACGTATCATTACTGTCATACTTTAATAGGTATATACAACTATAAAGAAATAATGAAAGAATAGCAAGTAGAATAAAACTTTCCAGTGTCCCAGCAATGCCCTCTTCCATGAAATCATCTTGTCTAGGAAAATGTTCAGTGAAAGGGAAGCATCACCATAAGCACAGAAGAACTGTAATTATCGCCTCAATAGTCTGACATTTCTGGCTTTATTATCTTTGATGACATGGTTAGGGAAAGAATTTTGCTCTTCAGCTTGTTAATAGTACTCAACTAGTCTCCATTTTAAATTTTTTTTATTTGGTATCATCTGAGGGTAGGCATATGGCATGATGCTAAGAGGAAAAGGATTTGAAGGAGAGTTTAAGAATTGTTCAAGAAAGACATAACTTGGGCTGGGGAGACAGCATAATAGTTACGCAAAAGACTTTAATGCCTGAGACTCTGATGTCCCAGGTTCAATCCCTAGCACCACCAAAACTAAGCAATGTCCTGGCAAAAAACCAAACCAAACCAAAAATATAAATTTAATGCTCAATTCATATAATGGGATATTCTATATCACTGAAAATTAACCAGCCATAGCACTGAACATGGATTAATTTCATAAACACCATATTCATAACGTTTGATTCCATCTAAATAAGAGCCGAACTAGTGAAATCAATCCCTGGTTTTAGAAGTCAGAATAGAGATTTCCTTTAGAGAAAGCAGAGGGAGCTACGGAGAAAAATCTCCTGGGGAAGCTTCTATCTCCTGAGCTGGTGGGTACTGGCTTCCCTTCTCCATTTCCTTTGTGTAACTAAGTTAGCTACAATTTGTGTATTTTTCTGTATGTGTGTTACACTCTTACAAAATATTTTTTAAAAAATGGAGAGCTGAAGGGGGTCAGGTGGTAGTGCAGTGGGTTAAGCGCAGGTGGTGTGAAGCGCAAGGACTGGCAAAGGATATTGGTTCAAGCCCCCAGCTCCCCACCTGCAGGGAAGTCGCTTCACAGGCAGCGATGCATGTCTGCAGGTGTCTGTCTTTCTCTCCCTCTCTGTCTTTCCCTCCTCTCTCTATTTCTCTCTGTCCTATCTAACAAAGACGACATCAACAACAACAACAGTAATAACTATAACAACAATAAAAAACAAGGGCAACAAAAGGGAAAATAAATAGTAAAAAAAAAAATTTTTTTTTAAATGGAGAGCTGGGACAAGTGGATATTAACATACAAAATGATGAATTTGATCCCCTGCCCCACTCCATATAAAAACCACCTCAAAACGGATCACTAGCTAGATGCTCAATCTATAACTTATGTATAATTGCCTAGTGCTATAAAAAAACATTTTGCCATCAGGTTTCACTGGAGCTTTGTGCCTGTGTAATTCCACAATTCTGAGCAGACTCCTTTCCTTCCTTCCTTCCTTCCTTCCTTCCTTCCTTCCTTCCTTCCTTCCTTCCTCTTCTTTCTTTCTTTCTTTCTTTCTTTCTTTCTTTCTTTCTTTCTTTCATTCTTCCTGTCTTTCCTTCTTTCTTTTTTCTTTTTCCCAGATAGAAGGTTAGAGACCAAGAAGGAAAGAGAACAAGAGAAGGAGAGGAGATACTTCTCCTTACATAGTATTACCATGTGATAGTTGGTGCCTAGAGCCCATGTTACCACACAGGGTAAAGTGTGGGCCCTCCTGGGTTAGCTATCTCCTGGCTCCAATTATGAAACTCCTAGAAGAAGCCTTAGATTTTGCAAAGCAAACAATGATAAAAGGACATCATCAAACTTAAAAGTTTTTATAGGCTGAAGACATCAATTAATCAATTAAGAGGGAAAGAAGAGTCCTCAGAAAATATTTGTAAATTGTATATTTGATACAGGTCTAGTACTAAGAATAAATATCAAGAGGTTTCACAATTCACACAGTAAAATGATAAATAATCCAATTAAAAAAGGGCGAGGGGGAGTGGGGCAGAAGCACAGCGGGTTAAGCGCACATGACACAAAGCGCAAGGACCAGCGTAAGGATCCCAGTTCGAGCCCCCGGCTCCCCATCTGCAGGGGAGTCACTTCATAGGCGGTGAAGCAGGTCTGCAGGTGTCTATCTTTTTCTCCCCCTCTCTGTCTTCCCTTTCTTTCTCCATTTCTCTCTGTCCTATACAACAACAATAATAACTACAATAAAACAACAAGGGCAACAAAAGGGAATAAATAAAATAAATATAAAAAAGGGCGAGGGCCAGGAAGCTATCATAGTGGTTATTCAAAAGACCTTCATACCTGAGATGCTGAGGTCCCAGGTCCAATCCCCAGCACTACCATAAGCCAGAGTTGAGTAGTGCTCTGGCAAACAATAAACAAACAAAAAACCAAAGAACAAGAATTTAAATAAATGTTTCTCTAAAGAAGATACACAAACAACCAAGCCACCATTCCCCACCTGTGTTATTTCTCATCACCTCCACCAAAACTTGTGTTTGTGTATGTGTGTGTGTGTGTGGGGGGGGGGGGGGGCTTCATGAGTTGGTCTCTCTTTTTCTCTTCCTCGCTATCTCTTCCTCCTGCTTAATGTTTATCTGTCTTGTCAAATAAAAGAAAAAAAAAAGGTAAAAAATGGCCACCTGAAGTGGTGTATACTTGCATAAGCAACAAGCCCCAGTGATAATTTGTTGTCAATAAAAAATAAAATAGGGGGTCGGGCGGTAGCGCAGCGGGTTAAGCGCACATGGTGCAAAGCACAAGGACCAGCTTAAGGATCCCAGCTCCAGCCCTCCCCCACCCCAGCTCCCACCTATAGGGGGTCGCTTCATGAGCGGTGAAGCAGGTCTGCAGGTGCCTTGTCTTTCTCCCTCTCTGTCTTCCCCTCCTCTCTTCATTTCTTTCTGTCCTATCCAACAACAGTAGCAATAACAACAGTAATAATAACCACAGCAACGATAAAACAACTAGGGCAACAAAAGGGGAAAAAAACAGCCTCCAGGAGAAGTGGATTAAAAAAGAAAAAGAAAAGAAAAGAAAAGGGCTGGGTGGTAGCACACCTGGTTGAGCGTATGTGTTATAGTGCACAAGGACCCAGGTTCAAGCCCCTGGTCCCCACCTGCTTCACAAGGGGAAAGCTTCACAATTGGTGAAGCAGGGTTGCAGGTGTTTCTGTCTTGCTCCCTCTCCATCAACCCTTCCCTCTCAATTTCTGGCTGTCTCTATCCAATAAATAAATAAAGGTAAAGTTACATTTTAACATAGCAATTCCATACCTAGATATATGCCTGAGGGAACTGAACATAGATATCCAGCCAGGGAGGGGGGGGAGGTCGGACAGTAGTACAGCGGGTTAAGCGCATATGGTGTGAAGCGCAAAGACCGGCATAAGGATCCCGGTCCGAGCCCCCGGTTCCCTACCTGTAGGGGGTTGCTTCGCAAGTGGTGAAGCAGGTCTGCAGGTGTCTATCTTTCTCTCCCCCTGTCTTCCCATCCTTTCTCTATTTCTCTCTGTCCTATCCAACAACAATGACACCAATAACAACAATAATATTAACCACAACAACGATAAAATAACAAGGGCAACAAAAGGGAAAAAAATAGCCTCCATAGACATCCACCCAAAAACTTGTACTTGTATGATCATAACAGCCTAATTTATAATAGCTGAAAGTATAAATAACTCAGTATTCATCAAGAGATAAATTAAAAACAAAATGGATAATATCCATACAACAGAGTATCACTTGGCTATAAAATAATAAGTGCTAATATTTGTCAACACGGTAGGTACAAGAAACTAGAAGCAGACCACAAAATTGTATGATTATGTTTATATGAAATACCCAGAATAGGGAACTCATTAGAGACACAAAATAGATTAGTAGTTGCCAGGTCTGCAGGGAGGCAGAAATGAGAAGTGACTACTAATGTGACTACATTACAAACCAATGAATTATGAATTTTTATTCTTTCTCTCTTTTTTAAAGATTTATTTATTTACTTGTGAATGAAGAAGACAGGAGGAGAGAGAGAGAAAAAGAACCAGACATTACTGTGGTACATGTGCTGCTGGGGATTGAACTGAGGACCACTGCTTGAGAGTTCAATGCTTTATCCACTGCGCCACCTCCCAGACCAAAATTATGAATGTTTAGATGGTGACTTTTTGCTGTTTGAACTGTATCTTAGTACTAATGGACTTGACAAAAAGTGAGTTCACTATTTCCAATTAATATGTTTTCAGGCTTAGCTCAGAAGACCAAAGTGTTTAGGAGTGGTGGCAGAGACAGGTAGAGAAACCAGTATAATTTGGTCCAGGGGAAAATGAATGCTTGGGCATCACCTTTCTTCATCAGGATTGAATGAAAAATGCTTGTTCCAGACATTTTCAATCAAGATGCTCCCATTGTTAGCACCACCCCCCTCCCTTGGACTGGGTGCAAACTGCAAGGTAGTTTGGAGTCACTCCACTGGTGAGTGTCCTCTCCCAAACCTGCTGGAGATAGAGCTGTTATAGAGGGTGGAGTGCCTTTGAAAAAGGAAGCTCATGACAGGGGAGACCAGGCTTTTGCTGAGAGGGAACCAGTTAGGAACACCAGCATGAAAAAGTCACTGTCAAATAGAGAGTCAAAGGAACACAAGCAGAGAGAAGCATAACCTTTACCATTGTGTTTCTGCAAAAATCCGATGACTTTCTCCAGCACGGTGGTTTTGTCCATTTTCCGAGTGTTGCCAGGGAGCATAGAGCTAAGCTCTTTGATAAGAACATTGAACTGGTCCCGACGTTTCTTCTCAGACTTATTTCGAGAAGCTCTATAAACACAAACCACAAAGGTTATGGTTCCCTGTCATATTGACTTTATTAGTATGATGAAATGGTACTTTCTATAAGGGTGTGTTCTGCTGGTGACATCTTTTTTATTTTTATTTTATTTATTTATTTTTTTTACCTCCAGGGTTATTGCTGGGGCTCAGTGCCTGTACTATGAATCCACTGTTCCTGGAGGCTACTTTTCCCCTTTTGTTGCCCTTGTTTTTTTTATCATTGTTGTGGTTATTATAATTGTTGTTATTTCTGTCATTGTTGTTGGATAGGACAGAAAGAAATTGAGAGGAGGGGCAGACAGAAAGGGTGAGAGAAAGATAGATGCCTACAGACCTGCTTCACTGCTTGTGAAGAGACCCTTCTACAGGTGGGGAGCCTGGGGTTCGAACCAGGATCCTTATGCCGGTCCTTGTGCTTTGCACCATGTTTGCTAATGCTAAACCCAGTGCGCTACCACCTAAGCCCCTGTTGCTGACATCTTAACAAAACTATTTTTTTTTCCTTAGGGTCAGAAAAGGAGAGAGGGACATAAGGAGACAGAGATAGAGAGATAGATAGATAGATGATAGATAGATAGATGATAGATAGATAGATAGATAGATAGATAGATAGGCAGGCAGAGAGGAACTACAACCACAGGACCAAAGCTTTCTTTAGTGCTGTGGTGGCCAGACTTATACTTGAACTTGGGTCACACACACAGCAAAGTAGTGAATGAGCCATCTTGCCAGCCCCTTATCAAAACTCTTTGAGAGAAAGTAACACTTGCCACATTTCAGAGCTGAGTAATGGGGACAGAAAAATGTTTTGCTAGACTCTTGGCTACAAAGAGAGACAGCATTAATAAGGAAGTTGTGACTCAGATACAAAATCTTACACAGATTTGTTCCATTGCCAGCTACTGTTCATTCTAACCTCATGGAGCTTTACCCTTAAAAGAGAGCAAATGACTTGCTGTTTATCAAATTGGTTGCTTGTAATCCAGAGAGACTTCCTTTGAGAGTCCTTCCTTAGGTTTGAACCACTTTCTCTACCAAGTACCCAGCCAAGTCCTCCCCTCTTTCACCAAGTCATAAGGAAGAGCCAAGTGTCTCTGGGTGTCCATCATATGCAAATGCTTTAGCCATTATCCCAGAGTTCATTATCTTACTGGAAAGACAGGATACCTTACATGGAGACATCTATTAACTGTGCCAAACCCAGGGACAGTGTATGACAGGGACTACAGCTACCAAGCTGCTAAGCAGAATCCTTTTAAAAATAAATACCAATCAATGCATATTACTAAGTGAAAGAAACCAATCTGAAAAGACAACACACTATATAATTCCAGCCATATAACATTCTAGAAAGGCAGGACTATTTAAAGGCAGGTGCTAGTTAAATTTTCAATAATTGTCTGAGATTTGGGGAGGCAGAACACAACGACTTTTTGGGGCAGTGAAATTACTCTGTATAATACAGGGATTGGTGCATGTAACACATTTGTCCAGACCCACAGAGCACACAATGCCAAAAAAGCGAACATTAATGTAAACTACGGACACTGGGTGACAGTAATGCGTCATGTAGGTTCACTAAGCTCTATCACTCTGGCGGAGAACGTTGATCACAGGAACAGGAGGTCCCATATAGAACTAGTCTGTACTTGGTACTCAATTTTGCTATTGGTCCAGGCTCCTTGTGGGTTGAGATAATGATTCCTTGGGGAGCTGAGCAAGATTCCTGGGGGAGCAGCCAAAATGTAGTCTAAGGATTTAAAAGGGGGAAGTGGGATGGAGGTGAAAGAGGGCTAGAATCCCAGGATCCTATGGAGGAAGAAGGTAGCTATTTGGTGTGCTACCACTTAGTTTGAAGAGATGTCAGACTGTATCTTTGTGACAGTAATCTTTTTTTAAAATTTCTTTATTGGGGGATTAATGGCTTACAGTCAACAGTAAAATACAAGTTTGTACATGCATAACATTTCCCAGTTTTCCATATAACAATACAACCCCCACTAGGTCCTCCTCTGCTGTCCTGTTCCAGGACCTGAACTCTCTCCTCCTACCTACCCCACAGCCTTTTACTTTGGTGCAATATACCAACTCCAGTCCAAGTTCTGCTTAGTGTTTTCCCTTCTGATTTTGTTTTTCAACTTCTGCCTATGAGTGAGATCATCCCATATTCATCCTTCTCTTTCTGGCTTGTCTGTCTTAACATGATTCCTTCAAGCTCCACCCAAGAGGGGCTGAAAATGGTGAAGTCACCATTTTTAATAGCTGAGTAGTATTCCATTGTGTATATAGACCACAACTTGCTCAGCCACTCATCTGTTGTTGGGCACATGGGTTGCTTTCAGGTTTTAGCTATTACAAATTGTGTTGCTGGGGGTTGGGCGGTGGCGCAGTGGGTTAAGCGCACGTGGCGCAAAGCGCAGGGACCGGCGTAAGGATCCCGGTTTGAGCCCCCCGCTCCCCACCTGCAGGGGAGTCGCTTCACAGGCGGTGAAGTGGGTCTGCAGGTGTCTATCTTTCTCTCCCCCTCTCTATCTTCCCCTCCTCTCTCCATTTCTCTCTGTCCTATCCAACAACAAAGCAACGTCAACAATGGCAATAATAACCACAACGAGGCTGCAACAACTAGGGCAACAAAAAAGGGGGAAAAATGGCCTCCAGAAGCGGTGGATTCATGGTGCAGGCACCGAGCCCAGCAATAACCCTGGAGGGAAAAAAAAAAATTGTGTTGCTATGAACATAGGTGCACACAGATCTTTTTGGATGGGTATGTTTGATTCCTAAGGATATATCCCCAGGAGAGGAACTGCAGGATCATAAGGTAGGTCCATTTCTATGCTTCTGAGAAGTCTCCAGACTGCTCTCTAAA